>NC_135520.1:3260000-4460000 GCF_051989575.1 Stigmatopora nigra
CACGCATAAGAATCAATGTGGCGCTAGAACCAATGAATCGTCGCTTAAAATGTTCTATATAGGCGATTATATCGAGACGGATAGATGCTCTTTTCTTCTTTATGTCTATATACTTGCATTATTAACTCGTTGTGTTATATAGACGGCGTTAGACGTCCAATCCATTTGGATTATTTGCTGCCACCCTCCCAGTTCAAATGGATTGGACTTCTATTAGTGGGAAATTCCCTTAGAGTGGCTTCAATTTATGCGTCCAATTAATTTGAAGTGGGAAATCTGGCAGCGATGGAACATACTTCCCACTTCAACAAGTCTATGAGCGATAAACTCATTTAAATGCATAACAGAGATGCAAAAGGAATAAAAGAAATGATGAAAATATCAAAATTGGACGTTAATGAGACTCTTTTGCATGTTTTTGATTACAGGGGTACGTGAAGAGACAAGCCGTGTTCGCCTGCAACACTTGCACGCCCACCGATGCTCAGCCCGCCGGTATTTGCCTGGCTTGTGCCAACAAATGCCACGATGGACACGACATCTTTGAATTGTACACCAAAAGGTACCGATAAACTACAAATTGCCAAATATCAATGCCAATCATCGTTCTACTAAATCAACTGAAATATTCTTCCGACAGAAACTTTCGCTGCGACTGTGGGAATGCCAAGTTTGGGGATTTCCGCTGCCTGCTAACGACGGTAAGGATTTCCTTTATCTCATCGCTGAAAGTTTTTGGGCGAGCGTCTGTCAAATTGTACTCAATACAATGATTGTATTTATTCCTAAGGCCAAAGATGAGGAAAACGGCAAAAATGTTTACAACCACAACTTTGTGGGCCGCTACTGCTCGTGCGACCGACCGTATCCCGACGCTGACGATCAGGTGCTGGCTAAAAAAACGGCATTTACAGTTTTGTTGCCGAGGCTGACTGTTTTTTTCCCCCACAGGTAAACGACGAGATGATTCAGTGTATCGCCTGCGAGGACTGGTTTCACACCAGGGTAAGTAGTCGTCGCCTGCCTTATAACACTTATAAAATATAATAAATCATGTATATCAATCATTATTTAAAATGATTTGGTTGTCATCTGAACTTAATAATTGGCGAGCAGTGAACTAGTTTTCCTTAGGTTTAAAAAATGGAATTATAAATCATGTATATCAATCATTATTTAAAATTACTTGGTTGTTATTTGAACTCAATAATTGCTGAGCAGTGAACTAGTTTTTCTTAGGTTTAAAAAATGCAATTATTTGATTATTTTTTTTTGTTTCATTTTCTGAAAGGGGAAAAAAAAAGAAAATATTCCTTTCATATCATTCATCATCAATGAAGTTATCCAATCCAATTTCCATTCAATTTAGCATAATACAAAGTCAACGCGTATAGTTCATTTTTAGGGGCCAGATCGATGCAATTTTAAGGGACCCCATCAATGTGCATTTCTCCACTCATGCATAGCATCTAGGGTGCACGGTGACCGAGCCCGAGGAGCTACAGGAGATGGTGTGCGAGGCCTGTGTCAACAAGGCACCCTTCCTACGGACGTATGCTGCTCACCTTTCAGGTAATCCTACCTCGCGGGCCACCAAATCCAACAGAAGAACAGCATCCTCACATCCTCTTACATGTCCTCTTCAGTTCCATCCGAGGAGGACCTGGAGGTGAACGTCACAGGAGAAGAAGAATCAGAATCGGGTGAAATCAAACAAGGGCCTTCCGGCAATCTTCAGGTACAAGAGGTCAAGGCAGTGGTGAATTTAGGATTGTAAAATCTACTGTTATGCATCAAATTGTAACTTACTGTGTTTCTCTTTTAGACAGCGGCGACTGGCGGATTCCCTTGTAAACGAAGCCGCCATGACACGAGCGAGGCCTGCAAGTTGAAAGATCTCCAGGCCCGGCTGGGGCACCCATCTGGGCGGGGGGCCGTCTTCTTTCCGTGCACTTGGCGCTCTCAGCTTTGTACCTGCACAAACTGCAAGGTGGGTCACTCTAATCAAATAATCTGAGAATACGTTTTACTTTAATGATGAGTGATGAGTATGTTAATACTTTAATCCTTTTTTTCTGTTTGTTTCATATGTACTGTTAACAGATGCACTTTTTCATATGCATCATATCTTTTGCTGATGTTTTTGGTCTTACCTGTGGTCTGCAGAGGGCTTACGTGGCCGCTCAGGTTCACTTCCTCCTGGACGAATCCGACTCGGTCCTTGCCTATGAGCAACGAGGCCTGAACCGACCATTCGGGCAGCACCCACTGATGGCCGCCACCAGTTCCATGGACAGAGTACAGCAACTGGAGGTCATTTACGGTAAGACCTCTCTCATACCATACATTTCCGTCAATAAATTGACATTTGGAGAGTCCGGCTAAACTGCAACATTCCTATTTTTTTTAGGTTATAACGAGATGATGACATCCGTGACTGCATTTTTAACCCAATGTGCTGCTGAAGAAAAGGTAATGGATTGCAAAATGTTAATTTGAAATGGAATGGTGACCTCATTCTTGGCATATATCCGTCTTTCCTCCCAGGTAGTCACAGCGGACGCCATACGACAGCTTTTCGAGGAGCTCCATGCCAAAAAACGACGTAGAACCAACACTACTCACCAATGATGTTTCCCCTGGTGAATAAAAAAAAGGGTCTTTATGCTGCAACCAATGAATCTGGAAGAAATAGCATCAATGTTAGCTCATTTCTTTTCTAGAAGCCTTAACTTTGACATTTACGGAGCACCAAAAAAGAACATAAGACATTTTTTTTGTTGTGTGGAGCTCTGTAGAAATGTAACAAAAAGCTTGTTAGTTGTTTTTTTTGCATTTAACCATGCTACTAAATGTTTACCTTGTAAAATTCATCTTGTTTTAAGTAAAAGCTCAACACTGGAATGGTTTTATTTCATTAATAGAAAGCCATATATGATTGATTTTATATTATCAAACAATTTTTTATTTCTGAGGACCACTGTTGCGCATCATTTTTGAGCGCCAGTAGAAAAATAGACTCAGTGAAACTAAATGCGACAGAATCAGTCTACAAACATTGTCTCCTAACTAAGATGTAACAACGGACTTGTGACAATCTGACAAGACGACACTTAAAAAAACCAAACAGACAACAACAAAAAAAGGTGCTAAATAACATCTATGTACAGGAGATGGCGCTACAACTATCTGATGCAGGTTGTTAAACTGCTTTTTTTAGAGCTTGCATAGACGTCAAGATCTCCAATAAAATCCCAGCTGCAGGCAGGGAAGGCACTGACCTCTACAGCAAAAGAGAAAAACTTTTTCTTTTTAGTCAATGGAACGTTTTGGGAAATCAAAACCCCCCCGCTCACACAGTCCAGACTGGGGTGGAAACAAGTGATGGCCATCTTGAAATCTGGGGAAGATGGGAGAGGGACAAATATCTAGAGAATGTGGCAATTTGCATGAATAGTGGGAGTGGGTCGATATGGGAGGAGAAAATCTGAAAAATTGGGCTTTCCTTCAGTTGAATGATGACAACTTCGGTTGCAGATTTGGATTTATGCACAGCTACGGCACCCCCAGACTAGATCAGTCTGTAGTGAAGTGAACAGTCGTTTTTTTGTGAGATTACATGTCTAATTTGATTGAATAAATCAATGTAGGATGAAAATATGGATGCCCAAAAACTGGCTGCTACTCTATCAGTTTTCTAGGAGTTCCAAAAAAATGGATTGGCTTGATTAAAAAAAAGTTTGGGAAACACTTTGGATGAACTTCCACATGCTTTGACATAGCCAAGAAGTGAGTTTAACGAAAGAGAGATCTGAAATGGAATATTCCCAATATTGTTTAAGGCTTTTCAGACTCCATGACTTGATGCTTATTGGATTAAGGAGGAAGCACACGGATTGCTGCGCTTCTTCTGATATGTACAAAGAAAGCAGGCTGAAAAACGGGAGAGTACAGTACTGAGATTGTCACCACAGCGGCGGCAGCGCGTTGGTTAAAGCGGCAAACACACAGCTGATTTGGTACTCCGACGTGGCGGTGCAGTTTTTCAATGTGACTGGCTATGTTATCTTTTAAGTGACTTCTGCCAAATCTCACAATAGGAATGTGCACGGATGTTAACAGTCAGATGGCATATTGATACTTAAAAAACAAACCCGAATATTTAGTGTACTTCTAAAGACAGGGCGCTGTGGTTAACTATTGGAAAAGCCGCCATTGTTTGGACATGGTGGTTTGAGTTATGGGACACGGGGAGACGATCTGGCGTGACCTACTTAGCGCCGGGTCCTATTTCTGCTTTTTTGGGTAGAGGCCAGAATTGGTGCGATGAGAGAGCGGTCGTGAGGGAGCGACGGAAAAGCCACGCCGGAGGACATTTACATGAGATTTTTATCGCGCCGAGCAGCCTTTTGTCAACTGTTAATCTCGTCCTGCCATCGTAGCCATGAACGAAGTCCTTGTTTGGCGACATGACTCGTCCGAATGGACGCTCAGCCTTCGACTGGTCGGAGGTAGGACGAATGTGACATCTTGTAATGAGCTCGAACGCATGCTATTTAGCACTTGGCCATTCCACGCATTGGCCTGTCAGTCAGTCAGTCAGTCGTTCCCTTTCCCAAATCAATTTGCGAGGGTTAAAGTGCAGACTTTTTGTACTGGTAGTCGGGCTTATTGGGCGAGCGGCGTTCTCGGGCCGAGTCCTCGCCAACGGGGTTCCCTCGGGGTTCCTCTGGGGCGTCCCAAGGTCCGGCCGTTCCGTCCTCGTAGCCGTCTGCTCGTAGGCGGCTCAAGCCGTGAGTTAAGTCAGTCTCGTCCGAGCGACCCCTGGGGGTGTGGCCTACCCCGGGTTGGGACCCCGAGGGGCTGACGGCGTCCCGCCTCTGAGAGGTGGCGCCCAAAACGTCCAGTCGCAGTGGGTCCGGGCCACTCCGCCTCTGGGGGTCGTGGACGTAGGCGTGCTGCGCAAAGGGTCCGGCGGGGGCGCAGCCGTGGCTGTAGAGGTCCGGCCCGGTAAATGTGGGAAGGGTGTGCGGGGGAGCCGGAGACGAAGGTCGGCGGGAGAAGTCGTATAAATCGGGGAATTCGACTTGAGCCTCCAGTTTGGGATCGGGGGCGTGGCGTTTGCAAGAGTGTCCATGTCCGGGGCCGTGGCTGTGGCCGTGGCGGATGGAGGGGCAGGGTCCCATAGGCAGGTGATGGCCGGGGGGTCCCGCGGGGCCGTGAGGGCTTTCCCGCTCCATCTCGACGACGTGCTGGTCCCTCAGTGAAAGGACCGAGACACCCAGAGCGATGTCCGGCATGAATTCCCTCCTAGCAGACTCCATGCCCATCTGAAAAAAGAGAAACAAAATATGTTTATGATAAGTTACTTAGTTTTTTTGTGCTCCTAGTATTACTAGATGAAGAAATGAAGGGTGGACTTGTATTCAAAGGATATTACAGTAATCTCTCGATTATCGCAACTTCACATTTCACGATTTTATCCACTATTAATTGTGAAATATGTATACCGTATTTTCACGACTATAAGGCGCACTTAAGTCTTAAATTTTCTCCAAAATAGACAAGGCGACTTATAATCCAGTGTACTTTATATATGGGAAGAAAAATCAAGTGTCATCCATTGAGGGTGCGCCTTATAGTCAGTACAGTATTTTATATATAAACTGCTCAGAACAAACACACTCACTCATTCACTCACTCACTCACCGCTTGCTGTTCAGAAAGCAAAGCTCGCCCCATGGGTTGCGGTTCGGTGCAGTCTGGGGGCTGGGGTCTAGACATGGAGAAGTCCGGGGCGCCGTGCTTGGACGCCGCGTGGCGCTGGCTAACCGTGCGGTTGCATGGATAGGAAAAGGAGCGGGTAGGGGTGGGCATGGAAACACGGGGTCGCCAGGCGCCTTTCAGCTGGGCGTGGCCGGGCGTAGCAGGAGGATGGTAGGGAGGAGGCGGGGGAGGTAGCGGCAGGTGGAAGCCCGCTACGCCTTCCAAATCCGTGAACATGCTATCCATAGCCGGGCTGCTGTTTACGCGACATCGACCCACCTGCCGCAGAGCCAGAATCGGACTCTCGTCGCCGAATCGCTCGTCGGGAAAGAACTTGTACGGGTTCTGGAATACCAAAAAAATACAAAAACGTATCAAGCCTCCATTCTTTGCTGCTTCAACCCACCCGCCATTGTTTCAATCCCCGACCTGACCTGTAAAAGTTCAGTGGCGCCATCGGCCAGACCGAATTCTCGCAGGACTCGCAGTTGCAGCTCGTAGCTGACGGTGGCGCCCTCTCCGCAGTTAAGTGCGTAGGCTCTTTGGACTTGCTCCGTGTGTCGGAGTTCCTGGAGCCTCCGGATCATTTCCCTCACCACGGGAAGTTGCGGAACTGCGTGATATAGTTAAGAAAATTATATAAATTGGGTGTCTAATTTGGAGTCGGGAAATGTATCTGAACGAGAAGGATAAATTCTTACCTGGGATTTCATTTGCTACGACTGATGGAGCAGCAACCGAGTTGACTGTCATTGGCTGATGGTTGACCATGTGACAGCACTGAGGCACTGCATTGTTGACCATGTAGAGGGTGTCTGGGACGTTGGACATGCGGACCAGTCGCAGACGCACCAGGTCAGTCTGCTCTACCATCATTTCGTCAAGCACCAACTGAATAGGAGTGAAATTAAAACTCTTAAAGCTCTGAAAGTTTGAGTTAAGCAATTATATTTTTGAGCAAGTGTAAAAACTTGGGTGCTCTCAATAGATTTTTTTCCTATAACCACATTTTTAGAGCAGTCACCAGCAAAGGATAAATAATAAAACATTTTATAAAAGTGAGCGATCCATGTCTTACCTTAGCCTCTTCTACGTATGGGGTGAAGAGGCGAGGACGTACATAGATGCCTGCATTTTTCTGCCTCAACCAAGAATTGGCTTTCCCCCCCTCGGCCGTCGGCAACATGTCTGACGGAGGGGTGCTTATCAAACCTCTCTTGAGCTGCGGATGGGAACACAGACGGCGTCAGACTTCCGGTGACATGGGTAGGTGGTCAGAAAAGAACAGAAGGGGGTGCTTACCGCGTCGGAGAGGACGTCGCTGTGTGGGGGCAAAATGTGCTCAGTTCGGATGAAGGGCAGGAGAGGGGATAGAATGTCTTTCAGTTCTTCTAAGTCCAGGTCTCGCCGCTTTACTCCTCGTTTGTTGACGCTGTGGGCCGTGCCGCTCAAAAGATTGGGCTCTGTCGGAAGGTGAACATGGATGGATGCTTTTATTGAGATACAGAATTCTATGACACTGAGTTCCTTGCTAATGCATATTAAAAAGGATTTTTATTTCTTTATTTTTATTTTTTCAAGCCTTATTTTTGAGCCTCCCATTTGTGCGCCATTTAATATACCTGGGTATATTTAATATACCTGGGTATATTAAATGGCAACTCAGTTTTTTAGGCAAGATTTGTATGCTGTTCATGGAGGCATAATTATAGATACTTAAATTCATCTAAATTCCAAGTCCGACTTTATTTAACAGTAAAACGTTTTAATCTGAGTAATAAGTAGTAGTTTTAATCTGCAAAACATTGATGCACAAAAATGTCTGTCCTCAGTATCAAACTACATCATTTAAAAAAAAACTGTAGGGTGAGAGTAAAATAGTTCCTAATATTCCAATTATTAAACCTTAAAAATATTGTTTAAGTATTAAATTGTATCCTATTATTCAAAATATAATTGCCATCCATCTTCAACTGATTCAAGATGCACCCCCCCACCCAAATCAAGCGAAACAAAGAAAATCCCCTTCAAATCTCTTTAGATCCATTCGTCATTGGTTGTGTTCCCCAAGGATCACCGCAGCTAAAAGCGGATCAAACATTTTCTTCCTCCAAGGCAGCAAAAATGGCGAGACCACCATGATTTCACGGGTAACAAAAGTTCCTAAAACGCTCCTCCACTTTTAGCCTCCAATTTGCCCCGGGTATTTGATATGCCCTTAAATATATTTTGAAGTCTTTATAGCAAGAGTAAAATATCCTCGGAATCATAGGAGGAGGGGGGTTGTGCTCAAAGGATAATTATAGAGTGTATTATCTTACCCCTGTCTGCCATCCTCTTAATAAGCTGCTGCTCACCCCACTTAACAACATACTTGAGAATGTCCTGCTCACTGGCCTGCAAATGAGACAAAAGGAAGGGAGGGAGAGGATGTGAGCAACCAGACAACATAATTATCAGGCCAAGGAGGTCAGGTATTGTCAGAGGGGGGGTTAGAAAAAAGAAAACATGCTGCCAAATGAGTATGAGGTGACAGTGCAAACGTGTTTGGACAGCGCGATTCCGGCAAGGGAAGGGCGGCGGCTTGTGTTTAGGGATTACAACATTTCACCTGGACTGTTGAGCAAGGCACTTAAGAAGCTTGGTAGATCTGATAACAGCTTTTAGTTGAGAAGGTTCCACTCAACTCAGATGGAGGTGTTTAAGTTTAAATTGACAAAAATGGATAATTCTAGTTGATTTTTAAAAACCTACAGATTTACATTTTGGATAAGCGGAGCAAAATAAGGTATCAAAATATCTGTGTCAGTAAAATAACTTAATAAATTAAATAATCTTTGCAGAATGGAAAAAAAATACTGACAAAAACTGACTTAACAGTAAAATTTAAAATCTATTCAACTGCCAAACAGGTTTTTTTAAAGTATAATGTTCTATTTACCCGACTAAAGTTACATCATAAAACCCAATCTATTCTACCGAATTTCAAAATGATGAAAATCATGTGACCTGGCTAGTTCTATGATCACATGATGATAAAAATACTTCAAATTTCATCCATAAGGACTGCCGATTTCTAGAAGATGGCCAGTAGAGACTGAAAAAAACCCCAACAGCAGCAGGAGAACTACCACATTTGTTTACCTGTAAGTAGTCGGACTGGATTGCGTTGAGAAGGTGCTCCTTCCCAAGCTCGTAGAGAACATCCGAGGTGACAACTTGACTGAACTCCTCACAGAGGAAGTGCATGGCCTGTCTATGGACCCACTTGGAACCATAAGGTTGCGAGCTCCATTTCAGGATAGGAACCAGAGAGTCCAAGGACAAGCTTTCCATGATAATGTCCTCACAGCCTGGGTTAAAAAAAAAATGGAGGTGGTGAGACTCGTTTTGACAACCTTTGACCGATCAAGGTAAAATATGACAGCTACTCAAAAGCACACGTCTGTATTTCCAACGCCTGTCACATTCCCGAACCCGGGGAGTCGCTTTCAACTAACCTCCACATCCTCCTCGCTGTGTTTCTTAAATCAAGAGCGCATACCAGAACAGCAGGCAGCGTTTTAACTCGACAACACACCGACTCAAAGAATTGCTTTGAAAGCTTGATGTGTGTGTGTGTTTTTTTTTCCTTTCCGCCTAAACGCGCGAAGAATAAACATGGCAGCTTGGGTAAATATGACGCACATCTCTTTGGGTATGGATTATATGTGTATTGAAAATAACAGTAGGGGGATTCTGGAAAGATCTCAAAATGGGGATGTAGAGAGAAAAAAGAGGGTGATGGACAAAAACATTAAATAAATTAAGAATTGGAGTTTTGGGGGTCTTTTTAAAAATGGTGAGCAAAAATGATTGCATACTATAAAAGTATACTTGCTCCATTTACACTATTTAAGTTGAATTTTTAAGTTGAATTTTATGCTGTTTGAAACTTTATTAATAACTTAATTAATTTTAAGTTATCAAGCAATTAAAAATGGATTACCAGAACTGGCAAATATTGTAAAACAAAAAAAAGGTCATAGGCTCTCGTTCTATATTAGCATAATATATGTATATTCACGGTTTCTAAACAAATAAAATTCCCCCCAAAAATGGAACAATTATTTTCTTCTCTTCCTTGCACATGATTGGTTATCATGTGTACTTACAGTCCAAAAAGTACTCCAATTACTACATATACTGGTCCGCATGTATTAGGTTTTCAAATGAAATAGTCCAGTTTTTGAGATCATAAGGCCATATCACTATAGTCCTAAATTCTAGTCCACATATTTTCATTTTTACCAATTTGCTTGGGCAGTACAGACTGATAAATGTCTCCACCAGGGAAAATAACAGTTCTCTGTATCTATCAGGAAGATTTGTATAGCGGCAGTGTGTGTGATTTGTAGAGCACTTTGTGCTGACCCTGAGTGTAACTTTCAATTTGGTCAAACTTCTGATTGCTCTTAATAGCTTTGTAAAGTAATAGCGCGGTGGGTGCAGTCAATTCCATGCTGTCACACAGTCTGCAAAGTTATAATTCTAACCAGGAAATCCAAAGACGGCAGGTGCAGAGTCAGAATTCTACTTTTGCCAGGTTGGCTGTCCATTTTGTAGCTTAAGACTTTAAAAAAATGACGTGCAAAATGGCATCTCCGGATCAGAATAACAGGAAGTTGTAAAGCAGACAATGATGGCGACTTGGACGGAATGACATTGGGTGAACCTCAAGTATCTGGCAACATTCCTCAGTGAGGTTTCATGGGAACTGATTAGTGCTGCACAGCTCGGTGGGAGAGGAAGGAGAGATAAAAATATCCTTGAATTGGAAGACACCATTTGTTTGCTGTCAGGATGACAGAGACGACACATCTCCAGGGTGTGAGACGTCGACGGTGTGTGTGTGATCGGCTGACTGTGTTTATCTACGTTGGTCGGACCACCGCATGGGGAAAAGCTGCCCGATTCGTGACTCTTCTTTGTTCGTCTTTGCACCAGAGCCAACGTGGTGCTTTGATACTTCTCAAATGCATAATTTAACTTTGTAGAGCCTATTATGTAAGAAGTTGCATTGTCCCTGCAGTAGGAGGCAGGTACTATTTAAACCAAGGGTGTCAGACTTGGGTTGGTTTGCTGGAACATTTTAGATATAATATTTACTTTTTTTTTTATAAATGGATTAAAAGAACTGGATTAAAAGCCCTGAATATTCAGTTTTTTATAGATCTAAAACAATGTTTATTTGAGCTTTTTTAATATATTTTTAGATTTTACAAAATGATTTTTGACTAAAAACTGCAAAAAATGATTAAAAAATTGCAGTTATTAATTTAAAAGGAGGGAAATCAGGAAATATAATATATATCCAGATCTATCATTTGAATTTCATCCTAAAACAGAAAGTCAGCACTTTACTTTCTCGGGCCCCACAAAATGATGCGGCAGGCCAGATTTGGCCCTCGGGCCGCCACTTTGACACCCATGACTTAAATATGCAGTAATTTCAATCAAATAAATGCAGTGTATTAAGATGCATGATGATTTCTAACAACCCTGACATGAAATCAAATTTGGATTATTTGAATATGTTATTCTGTCTCGAGGGACGGATTTTAAATGAGTTGTCAGTGGGATGGTGCGGACTTACCTTGAGCCAGCATGCTGAACTCCAAGAACAAAGCGATATGGTAGAGCTCCATGGCCTCTTCCGTGCGGGTGCTGGCTCCCCGGCCCCCTGACACCAAGGCTTGGACCTCCCCGAGGCTTCCCGCGGACGGGCTGCCGCGTAGCACCAAGGCCAGCTCCACCACATCCGTGTACATGCAGTGGAGTATCACCTGCACGTACTTGCGAGGGATGATGGACTCATCCAGCACGATGCGTGTCGGCGTCTGCAAGGTGCGTTCCGTCATTTCCTCGCCGGTTCGGATGCGCCTCTGCAGAAGGTTCCTAAAGAAAGGAGAGCGTGCGGAGAGGACGGCCTTGTGAGCTCGAAGGTCTTCATCCGGAGTAGCCGGTCCTCCTCCTCCACCCGAGCCGGCAACCGGTGCTCCTGCACCCCTCTCGTTGAAACTCTCGACCATCTCAAAGTCCGAGGAAAAACTCAACAAAGCGTCATAGTAGCAAACGTAATCGAACAATCCCTTCATGTCGGCTTCCAGAGAATTAGGCGTCCCGAACTCCTCGCTGAGCTGCACCAGCACGTCTACGTTCTGCAGCCGGGAATCCTCGGCGCCGCTTACGCCGAACTCCCCCGTGTACAAGTAGTGCAGGAGCGCCGAGAACATGGGCACGTCGATACCCGCCGTCTCGATGTCCATGTGGACCTCGGCTCCGTATCCGGGAGACGAGGACAGCAAGGTCTTGAAGAAAGGGCAACGGGCGGCTAGGACGGCTCGATGCGCCGGGAAACAAGTCCCGTGAAAGATGAGGTCCACGTCGGTGCAGTACTTGTGCTGGTAAAGGGCGGACAGGTCTCGGGGTAGAGTAGGCGCCTCGGAACGCGCCAAGCTGGCTTGGAAGCTCAGCTCCTTGAGGGCCGCCGTGCCCTCGTATTCCTCTACCAGCGCGTTGGTGTCGCGGACGTCCCACCCGGACAGGAGCTCGCGCATTTGCCGGGCGTGGTCGGCAGAGCGACTGGACTTTCTTCGTTTGATGAAGCGACGCTTGAGGGTAGCCAAGCCCAGGCTTTTTTTCTTCCGGTCGGTGGGACGCTCTTGACCGTGCTCCAGGCTGTAAAGCTTGGACTCCCAGGCGTATCCATGCTGCGAGTACGACGACGTCCCTGGAAGGAACACACGTGCAGAAGCAATTGAGTGTGGTCATAAATGTCAAATATTAGGATCAAAACAAGTGAATAGGAGACTTTATGGGCTCAAGTCGATTCAACTTACTGCCTTTGTCGGTTGAAAATAAAAGGAAACTTATTTTGGCAGTGTTTTTGTGGTACTAATTTACTACACAATACATCTTAACCACTTCCCGGCAAAACAATTGAAAGGACAAAAAGAATTAAAAAAAAAAATGAAAGACTGGCCGTGACGAGAAATGAAACTAAAAGGAAATTGGCGCAATGTGCAAATAGGGATTAAAACTGTGTTTTGCCATATTTTTTTGGTTATTTTTGGATTGGATAACTTGGGAAAATTTGTTGTCACAGTAGCAAGAGGGTGAGGATGCAGAAATAGGAAATGCAATTTAGACATTAATAGATAGGTAATAAGTAAGTTAATAAATAAATACATGAATAAAAATATAAATAAGCGTGTTGCTAATATTTATATATATACATATATATATATATACACATATATACACATGTATACACATATACACGTATGTATACACATATATACATATGTATACACATATATACACATGTATACATATATATATACACATTATATACACATGTATACATATATATACACATTATATACACATGTATACATATATATACACATTATATACACATGTATACATATATATACACATATATACACACATACGTATACATATATATATATAAGCACATATATACATACACATAGATGCACATGCACATACACATGCACATACACATGCATGCATAAGGTAGGTCTTAACACAGCCATTTTTTGTGAAAGAGCCTCACGGAGTAAAACAACCTTGACAAAGTAAAACACTAGGTAACTGAAGTGAGTGTGACTATAAAATAAATGACTATACTCAACATGTATTACTATAACTAGCAAGCACCTTACAAATAGATGGCAAAACAACATTGATGTATCCCCCCCACCCCCCCCCCCCCCCCCCACATTTGATTTTTATATGGAGCAAACTTCAAATATGTCCCATGGAGAAAGCACAAATCAAGTGCCAAATTATCAGGCCATTTGGCTGCCTCATTTAAACAATTGTTATCTTTGGCATATGCGGGGGACTCGTGTCTGAGGAAGCTCTGCCAAGAAGTTCATCTGTTCTGTTCCCACCCACTCTTCAACATCCATCAGTGTGACCCAAATCGAAATAATTGCAACGCAGTATATCATCTGTAAACCAGACGAGCTCGAGTGAGCAACTATGCAAAAGACTAAACAGGGATTTCCTTGCGTGAACTTTGGCAGGAAAGGACACTGCCAAGAATGGCAGGCCTTAGGCAAGAGGGGATTTTAGCATTGCACAATTTCATATCTTCCCATTATAATTGATTTCTCATACATTTTTTTTCTTATTTTCATAGACTGCTCTGACACATCAGAAGAGACGGCTAAAAAAAAAACAATCCCTCCAAATAGCAAATCCAATTATGCAATGCTTCAAAATGGCAAAAAAACGTGAAGAAAAGAGACTTCAATGTGAAAAGCTCGGTTTCTGTAGTGGCAAAAGTTCAGCTGGGAATGGCAAACTCTGATGTAGTTGCTGTTTGAACTACAGTGTGAGTGTGTTAAAGTGTGTGTGTAAGCAACATGGAAAATACCGTCACATAGCAATGTAACATTCCAATAAGTCTTAAAGAGGAATGTGGCACAGTAGACAAAGGATAACATCTTATGTTTGGCGTTGGTTGCTATGGGCATTCGGCGTGTATCATTTTGCTTTTCCTTTGTCATGCTTGGATTCTCAACCTCCGCCCTTGACTGACTATCTGGAAATGCGGTTTGGTAACAATGGAAGTGTAACATTGGAAATTCTAAAAGTTTCAACTTTTAATTATAAGCAAAACTATACTGATGGCTGGAAATATGACTAAAGTGTATGGAGGACCAAAGCTGTCAGAATTAAAAATAAATATATTAATAGGTGAAAATAAAAACAACTCTAAAAAAATAAGTATATAGTAGTACATAAATAGGTAAACATAAAAAATATTCTAAAACAAATAAGTACATAGTAAGTACATAATAGCTGGAAATAAAAACAATTCTTTATAAAAGGACAAAAATATTTGCTAAACTATTTACTTCCATATTAAAATGTGCATGTTTTTTGTAATCATTTTTTACTTACTTTTTTTTTTAAATGTATTTGTAATTTTGCCAGCTTTGGTCCTCTACATGAGTGAAGATAACAAAAACAAAAACATTAATCCAGAAGGATTCCAAGGATGAATAAAAGCTAATAAATGTAAAAAAAATAAACTAACAAACAAATACATAAACAGGCCAAACATCAAAATACCAATTGCAACTGGAAAAAAAGGCAAAAGCCGAGAATCAGGCCACAGTGGGAGTATTAATGTTTATGACCTCCACAATTCTTCCAAGAAAAATGTTATAGTACTTTGCATGAACCTATGTGGTCATGGCAGAAATGTGAAAAATGCAAAAGCAATCTAATTTGCTTGAACAGCAAGAAACCTGATCATTAAGGCAGCGCGCGGGGAACATTCGATAACAGCTGGAGGTAAGGTACAAAAAAAAAATAGGTGAGCATAACAATAGTCTTTCTCTCAGAGGGCTTCACATTGCACGTGTGGTTAGAAGGCGAGAGATATGTTAGTTGCCATCCTGAATTATTTATAAGGATACATCCCCCATGCCCATATTTAAATATTAACAAATACTGCCTGAAATAGATCAACTTTCATCTAAAAATAACATTAAACAGCCAAATTTGAATGTGTTTTTAGCTGTAAGGGCAACATTGATGTAAATTGTGTGTGTTATATTTACCAATAAAGGTTTGCTGTGTCTGTGCATTAGCTCCTATCCGTGGGGAGCAGGAGTGCGGATAGCTGGATCCATTGGCACCCATCCTATGTCGTTTCACTTGCTACGTGGGGGTCTCCCCTCTTGCTGAGTCATTCTGCTCAGGCAGTGGCGGCGCTCTTTTTAGTCCCGAGTCCGCAATGGAGCCTCTGAGGAGTTCCCAGTGGTCCGAGCCAGGCTTGCCATGCCTAAAAACATTTGCAAATAGGAAGATGATGAGTTGGAAAGAATGAAATAATAAGCTGTATCGACCAAAAGAAAACAGATGTTAATATTTACATTAGTCAAATAGGCAATGGGATTATTAGATTTGTAGGAATAGACCAATAATAGGGTTTCTTATTTCAAATAAATGCGTTTTGGACAAAACCACAAGGCATTTGCAACTTGCTAATGATGCAATTAGTTATAACCGCAATTTCTTACCACATGTTGAGTTTTTCAGTACGACAGATGATGAAAAATGCATTAACTTAAGATAAATATTCCACTTAAAGTATGTCAACATGACTTTAGACTGATTAAGTAGGACAGTCATAGCTGAAGGTAATGACATCAATATGGTTTAAGTTGGGGAACAATAGATTTAATGCTGTATTTGCAAAATACTAATTCTTTGTTGGCTGGTCTTTCACCAACGTTTGCATTTCTTTCTTAGATCACAATACAAATTAACTGTTCAAAATCAACCACAGGCTGTTTCTTGGAAAAATTCGATATATTACTGTTGTCGCCCAGAGGGAGGTATTGAATTTTTGCTTTGTCATTGGTTTTTTTTTGTTCCCATTTTATGAAACACTGACATTAATATACTTTTGCTACGGGAGAAACATGAAATTAGATATATTTTTGGCATCAATTCTCGGGTGGCAAAAGTGATTTTTTTGTGTCTCAGTGCTGATTAATATTAATTATTGCACCAACCAGAGAATATACAATAAGAGGAAAAACTATGAGTTGTATTTTTGGGAGAGTATTTTTTTTAATAGTCTAAATAGGTATATGCTAACATAAGTTTTTCCAAAAAATAAATTCTAAAAGCAACAAAGTAGGCTGTTAATAGTCAGAAAAAGTAAAAAATATATATTATTTATACATGAATTATAGTTGCAAGCCCAGTCAAACAAAGAAAAAACAACAACTTATAGTCCGGATAACACGTTCATTGCAGAACTAAAATTTCTACTCCTCCCTTATTTAACTATAATTCTAATATATCCGAATTTAAATTCTAAATGCTGGCCATTATTATAGCAATGTATAGATTTTTTCCTCCATCTGGTATCTGGGAATCAGTACATATTTATTATTCCTTCCCAAAAATTGCCAAGGTATTTTCAAAAAGAATAAAACAAAGCAGAACAACAAGTGAATTCTCTTCAAACGCCGCCTGCTTTGACTCAGACGGAGTGCAGCAAATTGACTTCACACCGCAGTAGAGAAGAGAAACGTTAAAGCGCCGTCAAGCGCGGCGGCTACTGTCCTTTACGTGGTCTAACGCGGGCCATTAACCAAAAAGCACCCCCGTGACATGTTCGATTAAACCACGAATGAAGACACCTTTTACAACATTGCAAACTGAAACAGAGCCCTGACTTGGAGGGAATTGCTATTGAGGAGTGGCAGCTTGAGGGGGGGTTGGCAGTCCTGGACTACATGTCTCTAATGAGAGGTGACAGCAAACACTCCCGGACCACCTCCACTGCCCCCCTTGTCCCACCAAACATCATTTCCTATGCAATCTTTCAAGGTACTCAGCTCACTATTGCATTATTTTTTTAAATGAGAATGGACAGAAGCCTTCATATAAAATGCTTGCTAAGAGGATACAATGTTTTATTCAAATGATGGTCAAGTCATTATCATTTAATCATTTATCAATGATTTATGTGGATTTTAGGGATGTCCCGAACGTGTTTTTTGCACGGAAGTCTGAGTTACCTTATTTTGTGGATCTGCTATTCTGATTCGATACATTGGAAATGTAAAAATAGCATCTTTTCCCCGAATTCGAAGAAAAGCTGTCCATAAAAATAGTCTTATATAAGAAATGCAACCCATGTTTACACCCAAAAACAATGCATCACAATTGTGATGACAGAGTTATATTATAATGCCATCACCTCAGCGTGGAAATGTATGCCTTATATATTCTTACTTGCAAAGGCATGCTTGCTATTTCTGGTCATCTGCAATTATATTGTCAACATTGTTTTTAAATAAAAATCAGATGTCAACAGTATTCCGGTAAAAAAAAAAAAAATGCATAAATCCACACTTATGTGGTCAAATGTGCCTGATATTTCAATTTGTTTTCTTGACAGAGGGAATAAAATAAATAAATACATACATATACACACACACATGTACACATATACACACGTATATACACACATATACACACAAACATATATACACATATACACACAAACATATATACACATACTTTTTCTTTTAAACAGCCCTGATATACATGGAAAGATGCTGTGGAAAGAACTTCATACCATTCCAAAAGACTTTCCTCATCTCATTTAGCACACACACGCCGATTAACCGTAGTTAATAATCCCCCCCCCCCCTTATTTAATCAAGGAATTTTAGTTAAATGCCCATCCCTAATGATGTGACACTTGACATGAAAGGACATTTAATTCAACCGGAAGAGATTGCGCATCTCAAGGCCGCGTTTGCCAATTAGGTCAGTCGGTATCACGGCAAAGTGGGCCATCTGACGGATGGCAGGCGCCATCGTGCTAAGATTTAGAGGAAACGGGAGGAATTAGAAGCGGCTAGAATAAACACACACACAAGATGATACAATGTGTCGGAGTGATGACTCATGGAGGGGAGCCCGTGGATTACGCTGGTCAAGCGCAACGACGCGCGTGCCGATTTTGTCAGCTGATTTCCTTTCCAGACTTCAGACTGAAACTCATGATTTACTGTCATTCTGACTCCATGTCTTGTTGTCAATTTGTCCTAAGTGTCGTATTCATAAAGGTAATAAAAGATCCTATTTCTTAGTTCGTGAAGAGAATTTTTTACCCTTTTTCTTAGTGTCATTTACCATTGACACGTACAAAAATCATGCTCAATATTAACTATTTTTCTAATACAAATGGTTAATTCTTGCAACAAAAAAAAATAACACAATCAGCAAGTCAACGATTACCTACATTTTGGTTTCCTGGGCATAGCTAACATGTCTACACTACACTTTTTTCAAATTTACATACAAATATACATAATTAAATATAATGGTTGGATTGGATGTCTATTGCAGTCAATGGTAGGATTCCCAGTTCAAATAAATGTAATTTCTATTGCTCTTAATGGCACTGAGTGAATATTTAATATATCAACCATCTGAAACAACCTGCTGAAAAAAATGATATTTTCCAGGAAATAATAAAAAATAAAAATAATAATTCACAGCAAAAAAAAAAAGTCAGTAGACGGTAGATTGACAGTTTACTTCATGGTCTGTTCTCACCTTCTCGTCTGGAGTAGGCACGGTCTCCCTGTGCCCTGTATGGGTTTTCTCCGGGTGCGCCGGTTTCTCCTGAAGATTGTGATCTACCAGTAGATTGCCAAGACACTATTGGTAAATCGCACTACAAAAGGATTTAATTTGGTTTGATTGTTTCCTGACAGGGAAATTATTCTTTTAATTAGTACTACACTGTTTGGTAATCATGAAATTAATTGATGTAATGATTTTAGTGTGACTGTGAACTCCCAAAACTACGCTATTATAAATATGGCATGTGCTGTAGGAAACTTGTGCTGAATGTTGACTCCTTGAAAACCAGATCTTGGAGCAGAAAAAGTTTGAGCACCCTTCAGGTTTGTTTTATAGTGCATTGTGAACCAAATCAGGATGTTTCCATACCCAAAGTTGGCAGGGGTAGGCTCCAGCACCCCAAGGACAGAGATCTAATGAACTAGAATGGATGCAACTATGTAAAGAAAGGAGAAAAACAATAGAAACTGAAAAAGATTTGGTTGCAAAATATTTTGAGGGTGCAAATATCGTCAGAATTGTCAAAATAATCGCGATCAGGACACCCCTACTATAGCGAATGCATGCAATGGACAGCAACACGTAGTCCGATCATCCAAAAACACAAAACTGCTGCAAAAATGTCAATCAATTCGCTTTAAAATTAGAATCAATGTTCTCCAACAAATCTGAATTGAAACGATTTGCAGAGGCTTTGTTAGCTTAACTGCAACGATGAGCTATTCTTGCTTTGGTGGGCTACCGGAGGGCGGAGGAAGAGGGGAGGGGGTGCTACGGCTTCTCAGCCAGAAATTCTCTCTTAAAAGTGCTTTGACCACCTCGATCTGTCCGCTAGATCGGATTCGGAACTCGTGTTTGAAAACTCAGATTTAAGAAAGGATCTTCCAGGATCCGCAGTGGTTTAATGAGTAGCATATTGCGAGCCGGGAGGCTAAAGGTAAGCTATCCACTTCTCTCCCCGCAAACAGCGATTAGTACGCGGCGTCAGTATACCGTTACAAGACCGGCGAAAAAAAGGTATATGTTACCAGCGTGTGAGGTAGTCTTCGTGGCTGCAGATTTTCTTCCCTTTTCTCCGTCTTCCTGATAAACGCAGTAGTCCGATCCAAGTTGTCTGACAGAGGGAGAGAGAAAAAAATTGCTGCTCAACACCTTCTTTTTCCAACTCCGATCGTTACGCACTATTCGACGTCAGCGATCGCGTTTGAGCTCCAAAAAGCAATCAGGATACACTTGCAACGACTTTCGGGTGAAGCGATGACGTTCGCCGTAACTACAAACTAATCGTGGATGATTTTATTCATAGATTTCGCTCGTATTCCCCTCGTAGTAGCTGAACGCCTTCTTGGGTGCTTGTTATGGCCCAGTCAGTGCTGCCCTTTTCCAAGTTAGGCTTCAACATTACGCACAGATTCCGGTTTGGATTTTCAAATTAAAGCGTATTGCAGTTTCGTTTCCGGATGAAAAAAACAAGGGTTGTAGTTGAATTGAATTGACAGTTTATTTAAGTATAGTGAGATTTAAAGCTTCACCATGAAGTGCACAAATCAATACACAATAAATAATAACAATGAATATATAAATAATCAATATGTACCTCAGGGACTGCTGGCCAAAAGGTTGTCAGTATAAAATACATTGCAAATAAAAAAGAGTAACGTATGCCCTCTTGTGGCTAATTTTTGAATGACAAAATGCAACAAAAATAATGCAGCATGCAGAAATTATGGATAGTGTGAGACCATCAACCATCAAACACATTTTTTTACATTTATGGTTTATAAAAACAAGACTGCAACATCATTTTCTAACATACTTTTGCAGCCTCCTTGATGTCCTCATGGGCCTTCAAAACTGGTTTCTGGAATGACCCACTTAAGATGGGAAAAGAAAGAAAAGAGGACAACAACATGGATCCCCCTAAGGTGAGTAAATAGGCTAGTCTAGGACTGCAATGTTCATTTCGACCATAAACTGGAAAGAAATCTACTTATGAGCAGTTTTCTGACACTCTAGTTGCATTGGAAGGGTTGCCAATTTAGTGGATGAATAGCTCAAAGGTCATTTACTATATTGCAAAAGGCTGTAGTTCTTCAGATGTTCTGTTGAGGGCAATATAGAACACACAAAATCATTTAAAAATCTTAGCAGTAATTTTACAACTTAAATGTATGCAAATAAAAGCTCTTATAAAGCTGTATTAAAATAATAAATCAACAATAATGTCTAAACCAGGAACTCCAGTTGAGATCAAATTTTCTAATTTTACATTTTTCCTATATCTGGCAACCCCCACACTTACTGGACAATTTATTTGCTTGAAATATGGAATTAATTTGCTTATTTTCAAATGTCATTTTGCCCTTCTCCAAACATTTTACCCCATTCTACATTCTTAGTCTTTACTGTAATCCAACATGAGCATTACTCACCCTATTTTATTTATTTACCCTTACTTTATCCTGGGTCCTCATCTCATCTTGACGAGAAATTGGCCAGTTTATTTATTTACCCAAGGCTTTGGAATTGACTCCTCCCAGGATGAGGCTTAGAAATTGCATCAAAGTGTCTCTTCAGAATCTCACGGGAAATGCCAAAAGAATGTCAAAAAACAACACTTTGTCCCAAGTTGAGGAGAAGCGACCTGCAAAAAGATGTTCTCGGTTCTAAAAGCACGTTCTCCGTTGGGTTCCAACCTGAAAAAAGCCTTCCAGCAAGTCCACTACAGAGGAATCATCCAACACAAACCACCCAAAGAAAGGATCGGGCCCATGGTAGGTTTTTTTTTTTTGTCTTTTTAAACTAAAGGGTAAACAAATTTAAAGTCCTCTGCCAAACAAAGTCAGCTAGTGGTAGAGCACTTTATGGCCTGAGATGCAAGGTAGTCAAGCGAAGGCAAGAGGAGATATTTTATTCATTTCTTATCCTGTTGAAGGCTAAAAGATCCTCCCATGGAAGTGAAACAGAGCGACCGGTTGTTTACGCCACAATAAATGCCATGATCGGTCCTCGGGGATGCTCGCTCGCTTGCTTCGGTTTAGCAAAAGACGGAAACTTTATGTGTAAAAAATTGACATGGATAAAAGGCAAGGAATCAATGATGTTGATTGGTGTTGCATGTCATTACATTGCAAGATTGTTAGATAAGAATATATGATTTTTTTGTGTTTATTTGTATTATTTTGACATTTTTTTGTAATTATTTTTTGACAGAAATCTGTGTTCGCCATATGTGTGTTTGCTGTGACTCTACTGGTTCCAGCAGGATGGATTTTGCACCATGTCCCTTACTACCAGGGGAGAACAACATCTAAACAAGACCATGAGTGTGGTGGACCTTCTAGTTAGGTTCACAAGGACAACGTTTTTATGATTTCACACTTAAAGAAATTAAAAAAAAAAAAACTTAAGATAGTCTTTGGTGCTCATGTGTCCTCAAATTTGTTTTGGTTGGTATGTTTTTGACTTTTGTAAGTGTTAAACATACTTAATTGGGTTTAACGTTTATTTTGGAACTCTTTACTTTTATTGGGATTGGGTTCTGGGTTGAAGATTGTCATACAAAATACGACAAATAGTCTATTTTCATTATTACTAGTTGTTTTTTGTCAATTTCAATGAATTTATCTGACAGTAGAATTGGACAAAATTCTACTTTCCAAAATGAGTGTCCTCCACAGGGTTTCCAAACTTATTTTTTCCCCAAAATAATCCACAACCGCCTCTTTACTTGACAACCAACTGTTGCACATTTGCCTATCCACACACAGACAACCCATACAAAATAAAAAAATCAAAAATAATAATAAAAATAATCACTACTTAAAGTCATCTCAATCTCAACACCATCCTTAAGGCAATATTGGTTGCATTTCCTGTCATTTTGTCAAAGCAGGAGGAGTCCATTTCTTAAAAGGTGTGTTTTTTTCCACCTATTTCTCCCCCTTTAATGCAAAGAAATGAAAGTATACCACTAACAATAACGAGTATTAATTCTCGCTTTTGTAATTTGACTGAAAGCCTCACATGGGGGGGGGACGGCGGAACAAAAATAGTGCACAAATCCATCGCAAGCAGTGGTACGATCAAGCAGAGAAAAAGAGAGAGAGAGAGTAAAAGAGAGAGAGGAAGGAGAGAGAGAGAGTGTGTTCACTTTTCCACCAGTGAGGGACATACAGAACACTGAAGAGGGTGTAAGAAAAAAAAATCTCCAAAACAAATTGACAGCGTGGCTTTTATGTCTCCACAAGTGTCTCCGCAATGTCCACCAAGGCAGAGCAGTGTGAGTACATCTGGTCGTTTATGTCGTGTTACATGTCTATTTTTCCCCCCAATCTCTATATATATGTGTATTGGTAATGTTGGATTGGAAGGAGAGAGAGAGAGAGAGTGGGGAGCTGTCCGTGGTGATGATGAGAGCTCGGTTGCCAAGGCAGCTTCAACACGTCCTCACACTGCAGTGGAAGGCTAAAAAGACTGGTTGTGGGTGTCCGTGTGTGTGTATTAGTGTGTATTTATGTGTTTTAGTGTGTGTGTTAGTGTGTGTGTGTGTCCCCTTCTTCCTCGCTCCTCCTCCGCATTTTTCTGCACCTTAAAAGAAGCAGACATAGATTTCTTTAGATTTTTATTTATTTTTAATGGACAGCTACTCATGAAATTTAAACACGGAGGAATCAGAGACCTTTCCGTCAAGGTCGATTGGGGGGGATTTGTTCCCTGAGAAATATGGAGGCACGGAGATTGCTCATTATTATGCCGGGATCTGTATTGTGGCAGGCTTTCTCCCTCCCCTTTCTTGCTTGTGAACAGGTGGAAAAAAAAGCCTGTATTTTTCCATCTTGTCGAGTGTTATTGTTCGCATTTACACTTGATTGTGTCAGGCAGTTGTTGTCATTGAAAAACTTTGTTTGTTTTTAATGTTTCAAAGTTGCGTCCGAGGATGCCGTGATCTCAATATTTTTATTCATCCATTCATTTATTAACATCACTTATCCTTGTAAATCACAGAATTCCTGATTGCTTATTTAGGGGTACAAAAATGTATTTAATCCCACCCCGAATCTGAAGAATTCCTATTTTTCCATTGGATATTCCTTTAAATCTACACAGTAGAGAAACCATCATAACAAAACATACTCAACCGAGACTCTACCAAACCGATTGTGACTTAGCTCATGGCTACATTGCTTCCTTTAAAGATAATTAAATAGCTGTAAGCGTTTGTCCTTGAGTAAATTTACTTTCCTTGAACCAACATCCTTTTGTACAGGCTGGTTTGTATAAAGCATGAGGCAAGCGTATCCCCCTTGGGCCTCTTTTAACCTCATAGAAATAGCTTAAAAGGTCACTTGAAAAGGGCTTGAGGGCACTGGAATAACATTCGCTTTTTGATTTGGTAACTGGAACATCTGTGTTGCTCGGACATGAGCAAAAAACACATTTTGAATGACTATTTTTTTTAAAATACTTTAAGGTAGAGGTGGGAATGACTTTAAGCAGTTTGGACATTTGTGGCCATCAATGGAAGCCAAGAAGTTAATTTTAGGACATTTCATGTTATTTAATGTTAATTTTTGGCCCTTTTTGTTGATTTTTTAGGCTTTTCCAAGTCACTTTCTGTGTATTTTCTTTAAATAAGATGTAAATGCCCCAAAATCAACATAAAAATACACATTAAAATTGATTCTTGGCTTTTTTTTGGATGCAAAGTATCACAATGTCATAATTTTGATATTATGTGACAACTCTCATTTTTGTGCATCTCCTGTTTGCGTCTCTAATGTGGTTCTGCTTTTTATCTTTTTTATAGTTGCTTCTAAGATACGATACTTGCAAGAGTATCACAACCGGGTGCAGCATAATATCTATCCCGTGCCCTCCGGAACTGACATTGCAAACACACTGAAATACTTTTCTCAAACCCTGCTCAGGTAAGTACTACACTGCTCTGGAACAAACAGGTAACACATTTTCAAAATGGCTGCTATCTAGACTTCTAATACATGGTCAGATAAGATTGTTTCTTTTGGGAGGATAGTCTTTTTCATGACACTTTTTTTGGGGGGACACTGATACACAAATGAGATTAAATAATCTAGGAGCAAAGTAAAAAAGAAAATAACAGACCATCACTGTAGAGCAGTGGTGTCAAACATAGGGCAAGCAGGCTGGAAGTAGCCCACTATGGGGTCCCATTTGGGCCATGGGTTAGTCAATGAGCCATCAATGATAGCCAATAAATTACCAAAGAATCTTAAAATCCCTAAACAGCAGAAATAAACAAATGAACCAGAACCAGCCTGGAAATTCCCAAAGAACCAAATGAGAAGGAAATTACTCCCCTTATTAATGATTCCAGTTCCCCTTATTAAGCTAAAAACGTACACATACAACACAATGGTTTTACTAAAAAAATGTACGTAAAAAACTCCTGTACAAAAGTTGTTATACGCCGTACATAATTTGAAATGATAAAAAACATCTAAAATACGAGAAAAGATAACATGACAGGTAAGCATAATCATAAAACAATGAATGTGAATGATCAGGGTTATCATTTGCGCCCTCCCAGTCAAAATAGATTGCACGTTTAAGGCCATCAATGGCAGCCAGTAGGTTACGTTTTTGGGGCAATAATAAACAGATCTAAATGGCACCCGAAACAAGATGAGTTTGACGCCCGTGTCGTAGTCGTTAAAATACAAGAGCGCTTTAAATGTGAAAACAGCTGAGGTGGAGCTCCAGGATGTTTATTGATTTAGGAATGACGCTTCCCTCATGTAGCCCTCCCCGGGGGGCCCGAGGAAGGCTATTCCAAAATTGTAGGGTCAGCACGCTCCCACGGGTGAGACAGAAAGAGGAGGTAGATCAGCCATTTTAGATGTAATCTGGTTGGCTCGTTTAATCTCGCACAGAAACTGGTGGAGTCTTGAAATATGGGCTCATTTGACAAATGGAGGGATTACTGAACTCTTCAAAAGAGGATCATATAAACACCTCTGTTTGCTAGATTATTTCCCTTTGGTAATGCTGCGTGGCTTTAAAGCCAGTTTTTCATGGCATGCTACCTAAAATGTGTCAAATGTTATGGTTTTTCTGGCTATTTTTATTCAGTTTGAAGTTGCAAATTAAAGTAGCAAGGTTGTTTTAAGGCACTTTGTCAGTTATTTCTGTCAAATTGTCATTAAAGTTTGAAAAGAAGGGCCAAATATGCCAGCCAAATTAATAGAGTAATGTATTGATAGCTTTTTTGATAGTAGATAGATCATTTAAATACATAAAATTGTCTAAATCCTCTTTTTGATTGAAATATTCTGTTTTTTTCCAATTTATATTAAATATGCTTATTTTTCTTAATACATAATTCCTTAAACACATACTTAACATATACATTATATAAATTCTGCTTACAGGATTACTAAAGGGAAATAATCTCTAAATGTATTTAAGATTCTCCATTTATCTGCTTAAATCATAAAATAAAAACAATAATTTTCCTGGCAAGCTCCGCCCTTTCCACCAAAAAAACTTTGCACAACCACATATCCCATTTTTCATATCCATTTTTTGTAGTATTATCTGACCATTATATCAGTATAATAGTATAATTAAACATTCAATGATAGCAACATGTTTATATTTTTTTAAATGAACAATTTAGGGTTTGACAGTCAATGTTCAGTGTCTGTATCAGTGCATTTCTACATGTGTTTTATGTGTATATGTTTGTATTTTTCTGTGTGTGTGTGTATGTGTGTGTGTGTGTGTGTGTGTGTAGACACACGTAGTATGTCTGTGTGTCTGTGTGTACTGGTCCAGTGTATGCGTGCGAGTGTGTCTGTGTGTTGTTCATGATTCAATTCAATTCAGTTCAATCAGTGGAAAAGTCAGAGGTATACAGTGTGTGTATTGACCTGATTCTGTGACCAACCTGTGCAGTGGATAGAGAAAGTCAACATACCCTTGTTCAAATAAGATGCTTTTCTCATGTCAAAAATGAAGCACAACATATATATTTCGCTTCCTTGAAAAGAAGAAAAAAGGATCAAAATAAAGGGAGCTTACATTTTGGAGCCCAGTCTTGAATCCAATTTGAAATATTCATTTAAATGATGTTTGCTAGCATAATTTTATGGGCATTATTTTGCAAGAAATTATTAAAAATGCCTAGAAAAAATGCTTAAATCAAGATCAATATGTGCTAAACTGTATTGAAATTCACTTCTTTAAAAATTGTGCATCTCTGTTGGCATATGGTTATGTTTTATATTTGTAATGATTATAGTTAATGTCGTTAAAGAAAGTTTCAATGAGATTTTTGACATCAGAAAATTTTTGTTTTTTTTCTTGAGGGGTGTGTTGACTTAATTCAGGGGTGTCTAAACAATGATGCACAGTTTTTATTGGCTCACGGCAAATGATAAAAATGTCATCAATTTAATATACAGACTTTGTACATTATACATTTCTCATCTTAAATATTAGCTATAAACCTACAGAGTGACTCCATTGTTTCCAATCAATGTATTAAACTAAGAATTTCAGTATTTCGCTTCACATAACTTGATTTATATTCCTAAAAAAAAACCCAATTTGATAAAAATCTATCTTGGTTTGGATTTTCTTGTCTTTTTTTTTGCAACTACTGGACATTTTGTCCCTTTGTTTTGCAGTTTGTTTCACTAGTATAAATATAACTACTACCACTATCCAGCAATTAGAAATAAAACTAATATATACATATATTTTTCTAATAACCCTTAACTCATTCACTACCATTAACAGTTATAGATAATAAATCAATTTTAATGGCAAAAGATGGTATTAAGTGAGGGTAATAATTCCATCCAATTGGCACCAAACTAAATGGCAACCAGTGAGTTAATCCTCAAAAACACTGACCTTTTTGACCTAATTCGCATCCTTTAAAAACAAACATTGGCCAAAAAAAATGAAGACACTCCTGACTTAATTCATCCACTGCACATGACTTAATAACATTTGAGGGGATTCATTGAAAAACAAGTCATCTTCTGCATTTGAAACATAAACATTTAATGTCTAAACATTGAAATTGACCCCCTCATTCTGCCTTTTGACAAAAAAATGAATCAATTTTTAGCCTAAAAAATGGTTATAGAATGTGCAATAAAAGAGCAATGCTCTCTGGCCACCCCCCTTCCCTCTCCCCCTGCTCTAATATCTCCACACTCAACCCAACAAGTTTTTCTTTTGTCCCCCTCTCCCCTCTCCTTTTTTAAGATACAATATGTCCAACACCTTCCCCAGGGGACAGCAAACACAATCGTCCATCCTGCATTAGCTCACAAACATAATTGTTACCAATCATCCCCCCTTGATACGACTAGGGTTGCCAACCGTTACTCGAAAAAGACCAATCGTAACCATATTCAGAAACAAAAGTATAAGTGTACACGCTTTATTTCTATATTATCGTAGTATTGGAAAATAAGGACTGATTTGTAGGACAATAAATGCAAAATATGCACCACAAAATATGACAAAAATGCAGCATAGATTTGTTTTATTATGATTGTACTTTTGTCATATCCTCCTGACTACCAGTACTTCAAATTTGTCCTCTTTAGAGGACATTTGTTAACCTAAATATCTCCCACCCAGTGCATCCAATCACATTAACTTTTGTGCTCTATAGAGGACATTCCAAGCTTTCCAATGATACCAAATGTCTTTTGCAGTATTCCCATTACTTCATATAGATTGAGAAATTTCAAAATAAATATGATTGGACAGTTTTTTTTTCCTGGTAGTCAAGAGGCTATTGCAGAAATGTTCAACTTTGTAAACTACATTAAATTGCCTTTGAAAATGAAATATTCCGCATTACAAGAATCCAAATACACATTTTCACGTATATATTGGCCTACTGTAGTAATATAACCAACAGAATGGCATAATAATGCCTGTTCATATATACTAAATATAATTTACCTAAGTAAATACATTAAAATTCATTATGCAAGCAAGATACATACAAACTATTCTAGTATATATATTTTTTAGTAAAATACATAACATAAATATTGTTTGTTCCACTACAACAGGCAATAACACATGTTTAAGTCATATAATTTAAAAAAAATACTTCACAAATACACAAAAAGTAAAAAACTAACTTTTCACCTCTACTGATGGTGTCCTTTATTTTTTTAAGCGAGTTGGCAACCCTAGATACGACCTATTCCTTTCTCATTCTAGTTTCTCCTCTACCGTAGACTAGTGGCATTTATTTAACAACAAAACAACAACCCAAATCCATATGCCTGTTGGATCTCATTATTTTTTCCCTTAATGATACTGGCGCAGTATCATATGGTATGCATACGGACATTATTTCTCTGGTGCAATAAACATGTGTTGTGAAATAGGTTACATTTGATCCAAACTCACACGCATGTTTATTACTGGCTGAAGCATGTTTCAAAAGTGTCACCTCTGTATTTTCCCCAAGCCAATTTGGTGTCACTCCCATCCTCGACAGCCCTATAAAAGACAAGGAAATTTCAGTTGTTATTTTATTTCTTTCTCTTTCTTTCTTTTTGTTTGTTTGTTTCTTTTGGTTCTTCCCCACAAATTCCACTCCCGCATATTGGCCTCTTTGCATGGTCGCCATGGCCGATTGGATAAAAAAAGGCAGCCAAGCGACCCCTGGACATTTGCTCCGATCCCTTTTTTTTTCCTTTTGCATTTGGAGAAGTATGGGGTTGCCACTGAAAACATGCCATTTTTTATAGTTTTGCTCCTTGTCACCAGATACGCATGAGATGCAGTGATCATGGCAGTATGTGCTCATATCTTCGTTTTTTTCTCCCTTTTTCTGACCAATCGAGACCAATTGACTCAAAGTTAGCCAGCGGGGCAATACAGTCGAATAGTGAGACACTGCATCCTATGTGGGGTTTATCTGGGTTTGTTTTTTTCTATTTACGCTGTCTCTGTAGTGCCATTTCAATGTAATGTGCTGTTTTTTTGTGTCTTTGTTGTCTCTTTTTTTTCCCTTGTTCCCCCTCCCTAACTCCCTTCCCTCCCCCCTTTTCCCTCCCCCCTTCCCGTCCCCCCTTCCCCACCCCCGGAGCAGCATTCTGTCCCGCACAGGCAGGAAGGAGAACCAGGAAGCTTCCAAAATGGCCGTGCCCATGACCATGTGTCTTTTTCCTGTGCCATTCCCACTCACCCCATCTCTAAGACCACAAGTCAGTTCCATCAACCCTACAGTTACTCGCTCCCTCCTTTACAGCGTTCTGCGCGATGCCCCGTCAGACCGCGGGGGGCAGGGGCAGCAGAGTCGGGACGCTCAGCTCTCAGAGTACCCCTCTCTGGACTATCAGGGCCTCTATGTGACCCTCGTGACCCTGCTTGACCTGGTGCCCCTGCTGCAGCACGGTCAGCATGGTGAGTGAAGGCCCCAGTGCGCCACTGTTTGTCATCATCACCCAAACCCCAACCCCTACCTTACCCTACCCACCCCTCTCCCCACCCAACCCCAACCTCAACCCCCCACCACCACCGAGCCGTCCGGCCTGCATGAAGCCACTTTTTGTAAACGGGGATGGAGACGAGTTCCCGACGAGGATGCATGGGGGTGATCGGGAGCACGCCGGAATCCCGTCCACCTAAACCGTTCATAAGCCATCGGATACGTCGGCCAATCGGGCCTTCTCTTCCAATGTTCCCTCTAATTTTCCATTGGTCTTGGAAGAAAGACAACCTCCCTGAGCGCACTGAGTACCATCATCATTGCTCACTATGGGCACACCAGTATCAAACCTGCCATAAGCTGGTGCATATCAATGTTCCCTCTAATTTTTTTTATGTAAAACATGCTGTAAAACACACAAAAAACACAGAGTGGACAGAGCTACTGCCACTGGCTGCCCCTTAAACGGCGCCATCATGGGGAAAGGGGTAAAAAAAAGTTTGGATTTTATTTACTGCGCGACATATGATTGCTGCAAAGAAGACGAGAATAGTGCGCAATTGCGCACACACACAAAGCTTAGAGGGAACATTGTTCTCTTCTACCCGTCATTTTTTGACCGCATGTTTGAGGAAACGCTTATGATAGTATCAGTATACAGAGGTAAAAAAAAATGGTCATTTTCAGGGAATGATTGCTACTTTTTGTTTTTCCTCACAGTTGATGCTCTTTTTTTCCATCATGAGTATTTTCACCTCCGCTAAAGAAACCCAGAAAGCATGAATTCCCATCATCTTGACTAGAATGCGCCAATTTTTCTAAGCGCAAACTTTTCAAGAAAGCCCACATTCCAGTCGTTTTTTTTTAATATTTTCATTGCTCTACTAGTAGATGAAGTTTTTTTTTTTACCAATGTGGCTGCACACACACAGTATGTCAATACTGTAACGTGCAGCTCATTCAATGAGTGTCTGTGTATCTCTCTTTGTCTTTTTTGCCTCTCCTCTTTCTCATCAGATCTGGGCCAGTCCATATTTTACACAACAACTTGCCTTCTGCCCTTTCTCAGTGATGATATTCTCAGCACTTTGCCCTATACTATGATCTCCACTTTAGCCACATTCCCCCCTTTCCTCCACAAAGACATCATTGAGTACCTCAGCACCTCTTTCCTCCCTATGGCCATATGTAAGTATGCCCTCATTAAATACCCTATTTTCCGGACTATAAGTCGCACATTTTTTTCGTAGTTTGCGCCCATTACTTGTCATTTTTTATCTTTTTTTTCAGACTAAACATATCTGATAAACTGTTATGTCAACAGATGCCTATTTAGCTTGTTGTTTTCCATTTCAATAGTTACTTTAACATATTTAAAGAAAAAAATGCTCTCCCCAAAAAGCGACTTATATATTATAATATATTTTCAGTCTCACTGTGTATATTTTGGCTGCTGCGACTTATAGTCCGAAAAATACAGTATAAATATATTCAAATATTAAACCAATATGTGTAGGAGTTTTTTTTTTATTCCACCTGAAGGAAAAATTGGTACGTACCTCTTAAATGAATGGTGAGTTGCTATTTCATCCATATTTCCTGCAAAATCCTAAATTGCACCATTGAACTTAATAATTTAGGTCACCCAAGACATCAACAATCTTCATAAGACTCAAGTTCACTGACCTTTTCATGCAGTGACTCAAGAAACAGTTTAGTAACCACATTATGGCCAAAGCCTATTATGCCAATGTCCAGGGCACTCACAGTTTTTTTAAAATGCAAGATCTACTTTAAAATGAGCCAACCTTAAAAACCAGGGGTGGACAAAGTGGTCCTGGTGTCCTCCACAGACACAGAGTTGAACCAATGTGGACACCAAACACCTGACTGCAATCCACTGATTGCATTTCCAACATACCACATTTGTGTAAAGGTATCACACAACATTTTTGCTCCAAAATCTACTTTTCAAAGAGGTAACCTTCCACCATATACCTTACATTAGACTCTATCAACATGTATGGAACTCATTTAGGCATTGATTCCAATAATATTTGAATAAAAAGATCAACTGTTATTGCAAAGAGGGAGATAGAAATGCAGATTTGTTCCCAACCAATCATCTGTCTCTCAATTACAGTGGGATCCACCCGGCGGGAGGGGGGAGTCCCCGCCTATGTTAATCTATCCGCTTCCTCAATGCTTATGATTGCAATGCAGTATACTACAAATCCAGGTAAGATATCTTGTCTTCTTCCTATCAATTCAACTATGGACAAAGGTATTGGGATGCCTAGTTAATAAATATCAATATAATTAGTTTATCCCAAAGAATGTGACATTAAAATTCAAATTGAACCTACTCCCAATCAAATGATATTCATAAAATCCTTAAACATATAAATCGTATTCCAATACTTTTATCTTTTCAAGTACAGCGTGACATCATTGGCACTTTTGCTTCCTCCCAGTTTATCACTGTCAATTGCTGGAGTGTCTCATGAAGCACAAACAAGAAGTATGGAAGGTATTTGTAAATTTTAAATATACTTTATGGAAATATAATGCTTGCTTTACCATGTCAGAGTATTTACATGTGTTTGTTTACATCTGGAATGATGAAACTGCTACCATGCATGAGTGCAAAATAAGGTATATTTCGTTAACATTGTCATGCAAATGTTACCAACATGAACACAAAAAAAATAACATAAAACTTTGTGTGTATTGTATCTGGTGAAGTATACTGTATACAATTGACATTACTATTATATGTAGGACCTTCTTTACGTCATATCTTATGGCCCATCTCAAGTCAAGCCTCCTGCAGTCCAGATGCTGTTTCACTATTGGCCGAACCTGAAGCCACCCGGAGCCATCAGTGAATACCGAGGATTGCAATACACCGGTTCAATCTTTTCTCCATTTTCTATATTGGCTGTATAATGTCCTTGAACTAACCAAGGTTCTCTCATTTATTCCTAACAGCTTGGAACCCTATTCACTGTCAGCATATTGAGTGCCACAATGCCATCAATAAACCTGCCGTCAAGGTGACTCAAGTCAATATGTGCCTTCAAGTCCATCAATCACCTCACTTTACTGAATTTGATAGATTGGTCATGACCTATAATCATTTCCTTTGTATAATTAACCTCCAAAAAGTGCAAAAGTTAGTTTTAATCCCGTTATGCTGTTGATCAGGAAGCTAGAATCACTTACTGGAAATTAAGTAAACAAATCTAGGCTTTTTCATTCCTGTTTTACTAAGAAATACAATTGCTTTAACTGGAAAATGGTGAATAAGTCTTGGCCATAAGATTTAAATTTCTTATTCCGACTTTTCACATGGGAATCGACTACTGTTGTCTTTTAAGTCATATGCCACCTGCCACTGTTCCACAATGTCATCATCGGTTTCTACAATGCAGAGGCAAACCATTATATATATTTTTTGCACAATTTTAATAGTTATGGATCCATGTGAATCCTGATCATTTGTCTTTTCACCCTTTTTGACAATATTATATCATTTTCTAGAGTGTCAAACCTCACATTTAAGTGTATTTCCACATTTTTGTGTTTTGGGCTATTGGGGAACTTAGCTTAAATGTGCTGCATCTCAATATTCGCAGATTGTTCGAGGGCACACATCAGCGCATTTGCCTTTGTGAGCTCCACAGTAAATAAATCAGTTGACATGCAGGCAGCTGTAATGATATCAGCATGGCCACGCACGCGTACAGCAGCCTCCGCTGGTTGTTGCTCTCTTTTATTTGCTCAGTGGGCCTCTATGCAGCCATGCTCAAAATGGACAAATAGAGTGTGAGCAGGAGCAGGGACAGGAGACGGATTTCAATTACTCGGAGCCGTCAGAGGGGGGGGAGGCGGGGAGCCCGGCTTAATTGGAAGTAGTGACCCTGTTTTGCCCTCGGGGATGGAGGTGCGGGGAGCAGTAATTCACGCTGCACTATATGCCAAGCACAGGTTGGGATGGAGCATGGGGCACCATATGTAAGAAGCCATTCACATCCAGGCATGGAGGGGTGTGCTTGTCTGGTGGTGGTGGTGGTGTTACTTCAGTGGGGGTGAAATAAAGGTCTCATACTGTGATGAAAATATAATGTAGCAAGTAGAAGTTATTGGTAATGTGTGATTGATATTGAGGAGTTTTTTTTCTTTTCCAGATGTGTATAGATCCTACGCTTTCGGTTGCCCTGGGAGACAAACCGCCTCCTCTTTATATATGTGAGGAGTGCAGTCAGAGAATAGCTGGGTATGTATAGGCTTAAAGAATGAGCCTAAAATGCATGTTTTGGGGTGTGGGAGTACCCAGAGAAAACCAGTGTGAGCATGGGGATATTATGTAAGAATTAGGTGCTGTGGTGATTAGTAAATATTTTATGTAAATTCAATTTTATTTCATTGAACTCCTTATAATTATACATTTCATATACAAATGCAAGCAAGTTGACACATTTGCTACTGTTTTTAGAGATCATGCTGAATGGCTGGTTGATGTTCTGCTGCCCCAAGGTGAGCAAGTCTTTTATTTATTTTTTATTAAATATATGCTGTCTGTCATCCATTTAAAGATCCTGAATGAATATGTAGAAATTGTCAATCCCTTATGGTTTCAAAAATCAAGATAAAGGACAATTCTATTTATTTTGCAATTCAGATTCAGTCCAATGAATGCCAATCTAAATTTCTGAATATCAATAACTAATATCCTCCCATATAAGTTTTATGTGCTCTTAGAATTGCAAGTAAATCTGATAAATGACTGTATATGACATAGATCCCGGAGCTTCCATACACCGGGCTTAAAACAGTTTAAAAAATGTTTTTAATTGTATTTGCCAGTTGCATTTTGTGCTTTTAAATTTGCTAATTTTCTCCAAATGCCTTGCAGCGGAAATATCTGCCATTTGCCAAAAGAAGGTAAGAAGTTTTACCATCTATATTGTAACATGGTTGGATCAACCTACATATATATTATATGCATGCATGCATACACCTTAATGGAGTCCAATCATTTTTGAGATACCAAACATTTGAATCCGCATCCCACAATACTGCAGCTTTTCCTCCATTCGTCTCCCAAAATCCATTGTCCTCCCACCTGGATTTACACAAGGTTTTTCATTATTAATTGAGCCATCTTCCCTTCCAGCCAGTGCGCCACAAAACAACATCTTTCCCAAATCTCGAGCACGTAGAAAATGGCATACAGCCATAACTAAATGTCACCGTCTGAGGACAAATATGTTAATTTGATAGTCAGCATCGCATCCTTCTAATGTCGGAAGATTAGCGGCTGATCAGATTAAGACGGTTCCGTCGTGCCATGCTTTTTATTTTTAGAAGCCTTAAACACTATTAATGGCGAAAAAAGATGTTCCACTTTTCCAACAGATGACTAAGAAAAGCATTTATGTTTTTTGTGGCTTGTAATTCGATACCAACGAGCGGGAATTGATTTATTTATGTATTTATTTTCTGTTCTGAATTCTCAGAACTGCAGCTCTCACGTCAGGAGGGCCGTGGTCACCTGCTTCTCGGCCGGTTGCTGCGGGCGCCATGGTAACCGGCCTGTCCGCTACTGCAAGCGTTGCCATGTCAACCACCACAGCAGCGAGGTGGGGGCTGCGGCGGAGACCCATCTGTACCAGACTTCGCCTCCTCCCATCAACACCCGGGAGTGCGGGGCTGAGGAGCTCGTTTGTACCGTGGAGGCTGTCATAAGGTGAATTCCCATCCCTGCCATCTTGTTAATTGCATTCCCCATCATGATATCAACTTGTATCTTCGAGACACATGTGCATTTGACGGACAGATTTGTCCTAGACCGAACATTTAGAACTAAACAACATATACACAATGTTTTTCATCTTATTACTGTGAAACCCATTTTCTTGGAGGCCACATGGTAGTTATGGAACAATATAAAGGCCTGATATTTTGACATAGCCAGTAAAAACTGGTATTTTATGCACAAATTATGATTTATTATTATTTCTTTTTAGCCTTACATGCTTTTTCATACTTGGCTACTGCCCTTGACAGCAATAGATGTCCAACCCATTTAAATTGGAAAAGACAAATTCATGTAAAGAAGAAAAAAATGTACTATATACATATAAATATAATTCATAGGTGGCCCGGGGTAGTGAGTGGTTAACGTGTCATAACATTTTTTTTCTCTATCCACCAACAGCCTCTTATATTGTCATTTTAGACCATTATTATTGGAAAAACTGTCAAGGTTAACAGATACCTATTTAGCCCATTGTTCTCCGTTCATACCATCATTACTTGATTGTATTTTTGTCCTTAGTTTCTGATAAAATACAAAAAAATGCCCTCTTAAAAATGCAACTTATAGTCTGTTGTGCAAATCATAAGTTATTGTCCTTCTCATCTTGCTAGCCTACTCAAGGAGGCTGAAATCCACGCAGAACAACGTGAGTTTGAGCTCAACAGGCGTCGACAGATGGGCCTTTCCTCCTCCCATCATTCCCTGGACAACATGGAGTTTGACAACAAGGAGGACGACCAGCACGACCAGCGCCTCCTCAGTCAGTTTGGCATCTGGTTCCTGGTGTGTATGTACTCTGTCAATAACAGGGCGCTTTAGATAAGGCCGTCTCGCAGTTACCTTATCGTGATTGCTTCTCTCCGCACAGGTGAGCCTTTGCACCCCCAATGAGAACACGCCCACTGAGAGCCTAGCCCGATTGGTCAGCATGGTTTTCCAATGGTTTCACTCCACCGCTTACATGATGGACGACGAAGTCGGGAGCTTGGTGGAGAAACTCAAACCGCAATTTGTCACCAAGTGGTTAAAGACAGTGTGTGACGTGCGATTCGACGTCATGGTCATGTGTCTCCTGCCCAAACCTGTCGAATTTGCCAGGGTAAGGTCACAAAAAATAGCAAATTTGTTTAAATAAGTGATGAACTTGTGTTCCAGCACCCCCTGCAAGCTTTTGGAGGATAAAAGTCTTGAAAATTGAATGAATAATGATTAAAAACAAGTTTATTGAGGAATAATTTGGATATGAAAGCTCACTATTGACTACTGATATGCAATAAAGGGTTAAATCTTACTTCCATTGACCTCATGATGATTTCTAGGGAGTCCTGTGTTCATAGAAGAACAAATTAATAACAATATAGAAATTATTTTGCATATCACCTGCAGCCATACTTGGATAACTATCAAGAAATTTTCGTGGTGCAATCTGGACTACCAATCCCTTTTTTTCTGTTCAGGTTGGAGGTTATTGGGACAAATCGTGTAGCACGGTGACTCAACTAAAGGAGGGTTTGAACCGAATTCTATGCTTGATCCCTTACAATGTCATCAGCCAGCCATTGTGGGAATGCTTCATGCCCGAGTGGCTGGAGTCCATCCGCACTGAGGTTCCTGACCAGCAACTCAAAGAATTCCGGGAAGTCCTCAGGTAAATATAAAGTCAAGTTTGGAGGAGCTTTTGGTAAGCACATGCCTGTTTTAGAGCAGCCAACTTTAGCAAGCCGCACTGGCCCACTTAACGAATTAATTGGGACATCACTTCAATTTTTTCTCTCCTTTTCAAACTCTGGATACTTTCCCTTTAAAACAGGGGTAGGGAAGCTATGGTTCAGGAGCCACATGTGGCTCTTTTGATGGGTGCTTATGGCTCTCCGCTAAACTGTGAGCTAAAATCTGGACACTACGTCTAGAGTCGCTTTTTAATTAAACGTTTCTGCATCCCATTGATAAGCATCAGAGTAACAAGTTTGTCAACCTAAATCTGAGATGCCACCTGATTAAAATCCTTCTTGTTCATGCAGCAAGATGTTTGACATTGAGCTGTGCCCGCTTCCCTTCTCCATGGAAGAAATGTTTGGTTTCATCAGCTGCCGATTTTCCGGCTACCCGGCATCCGTGCAAGAGCAAGCTCTGCTGTGGTTGCACGTAAGCTGCCGATCTCCCGCCGTGCCGCCGCTGCGTTCGCGGCGCGTGTGAATTGAACAGGTTGTCATGGAGTGTCAGGTCTGGGCAGGGGCCTGCTCAATATGGATCTGGGTCACCGTTAGAGTGGAGCCACATTTTGGCTTGTCTCCCGGATGCACTCAGAGCTCGCCGCCATGGCTCATTTTCAAGTTTTTGAACAACGCTCTGATTGCATTCATTTAGAACAGGGGTGTCCAAACCAGGGCTTGATGCCCACTTTTAAACTAATGATAAAAACAGCATTGAATATGGCCTGCTTGAGTTCAGCCCACATTCTGTGGAATTGATCAACTTTAATACTAGATGGAGGTGATCACTTAAACAGCACCTCTCCAAATAGAACAATGTTGAAATAGTCTTTATTGTGTGTTTGGTCTCAGGTGCTATCCGAGCTGGATATTGTGGTGCCTCTCCAGCTACTGATTGGCATGTTCTCGGATGGTGTCAATTCTTTGAAGGAGTTGGCCAATCAGAGGAAGGCGCGTGCTTCCGATCTGACCAGCAATACTGGCGCTCGCAGGGTGAGGAAGAACCATGTTTTTTGGAGTATAAGCCGCACCTGGGTCTAAGTTGTAGTAGCCAAAAATGCATAATGAAAGGAGGTTAAAAAAACGTATGAATATGTATGTGTATGCATATATATGTATCTAAGTATATGCATAAATATGTATGTCTGTATATGCATATAGTATATGTATGTATGTATATGCATATAGTATATGTATGTATGTATATGTATGTGTGTATAGTATAACTCACAGTGGAGTTATATCTTGAAATATACAGTACTCTAAAAGACTCAGGGTTAATATAATCATATTTTCATTTTACGACACAATTTATATGTACTTCAAAACAAGCAGTTTCGATGGTATCATGTCACTGCAAGGTCATTTGAACGGCTGTTGCCATGGTAACTGCCAAAGTCTAAATATAGATTCCCCAAAGCGCTTAATTTAACTTAACTGCAATATAGATGGAATACTCGTATTTAAAGTTTTTCAGTCATTCCTTTTCAACACCATTGAAAAACCATATGTTGCATATCAGAACCTGCTCTAGTAGGCTTCCATTCAGGATTATAATGGCTCCTTTTCTTCCATCTAGGTTAGCGTGGTGTCCGATCCAGGTCGGCGTGGCCAGCACAACACCTTGAGTCCATTCCCGAGTCCTTTCCGGAGTCCCTTCCGCAGCCCGTTACGATGCAGTCCCTTTAAAAACCTGGGCCACGCCACGGGTCATTGTGCCCTGGATTTAGACTGCGATGACGACGACATGAATCTGGGCTGTTTCATCCTCATGTTTGACCTCGTCCTAAAACAGGTCAGAAAGTACGACTTCTTCATTAACTGCGTCCTTTTCTCTGCAGGAACCAGTGTTTAACTTTTTTAATCCTTTTAAATATGGTAAATTGAGTTGCTTATGTTCGAATTTGCAGTAAAATATACTAGTTTTAGACAGTTAGTATACAAACTAGACGCCATAGTTTGACATGGGGAAGCAAAATAATGTGGGTTTATCCGGTGCTGTTAGGGGATAAATAAGATCAGTCTTTTAATTTTAGATGATAAATGATTATAATTTAGTCAATCACCATGTTTACTTGTAATGTCCAGGGTCATAAATGTAAGAAATATACCACTCAGTAGATTCAAAGTCAATTTTCCCCCAAGATTCTTCCCTCCTCTTTTTGATGTGACAGTGACCGGCTTATGATGCATCCAGTTTAAACTTATACGCTAAAACCTCATGTTCTTCGGGACTTACGCCCACCTCTGACCCACTTTCCTTCCAATTTCATACTCCAACACATCTCATGATAAACACAAGTCTACTCGTCTATATTTACCACAATTTAAACCCCCAGATTCACCTAAATTCACCACAATTTCATCTATTCACGTCATTCTTTGACAAGATACTACCATTTAATTAAAATCCCACCGAGTAAAATACACACACATATATACACACTATTCCATCCTATATAGTTGTAACACAAGCGATGACAAGCGCAACAAAGCGACGACAAGAATGCCCACCAGCGGGATCTGGAGATTCCTCCTTTGCGTTTTGAAGGGTCATTTTCTCCCCCCGGCCCCCCCTTCAGATGGAACTACAAGACGACGGCGTGATGCTGGGCCTAGACACCTGCCTGGGGAAAGATATCGTAGGGATCGTCAATAACGTCTTCCAAGCCCCGTGGGGGGGTTCGCACACCTGCCAGAAGGATGAGAAGGCCCTGGAGTGCAGTCTTTGCCAATCTAGCATTCTGTGTTACCAGCTGGGTTGCGAGCTCTTGGAGAGGTTGACCCCCCGGGAAGAGATTCGTCTGGTGGTGAGCGAGAAACGCGGCGGGAATTTGCATTCCGATGAAGCTTAGCGAACCCCGCGTCAGCTTTTAAATACCCACAGCTAGCTTTAGTCTTATGTTTTGATAAGTAATGTGCCACCTGTTTCCTCTGTAGGAAGCTACTGATAGTTTAGAAGACACCTTGGTGGTTTCTCAGCCTGATTTCTCCCTCGGAGGGGGGAATGGAAGTGAAGAAGAAGACAACCCGAATACAGTGCGACCAGATAATCCTATTAACCAATCACCTGAAGCGAATCGTAAGTATCTTATGATAACTATACTACAAAATTGCATGGTTGTCAATACAGGCTTGAAAAAGTACTGGTTTTGATGGATTGGGCAAGAAATTGTCTTAAAATCAGAAAGAATAGTTTGAAAATTGGGTAAAAATTATTGGGAAAGTAACAGGTCTCCATTGATTGAATGAAAATATGTATTATATTTGGAATAAGGGTTTGCAATTGAAGGAAATGGATGAAAAATGAATTAAAATGGCTAAAAAATAGTATTGAACTGATTCGCATTGTACTAATGGTGAACATGTGATCACAAACCAATCAGAATTGAAAACAAATATGAATGTAATTCCCATAAATCATCGAACATAGAAGCACACAATGCACAAAATTCCATTTCAGTCACAATTTGTTTAAATAATTTAGAATATCTGTGTTTAGGATCAATAAAGAATTCACATATTATAGTATTTATAGTGTAATATTTTTTCCCAAAACGATTACTATATATGTATATTTTGTAGCATATTGGCAAACTTTTTCTTATAATAATTTCATTACACTACATCACATCACTACAAATATTCTCTTCTTCCTCATAGCAATAATAAACAACTCCGACAAAAGATTCTCCTACCAGCAACTTCCCGTGTCTTTAAAACTCATATACACCATCCTGCAGGTAAAAAAAAACCAAAAAAACTCCTACCTATAGAATATCAAATTCCCTTTTACATCTTCCTATTATCTCAACTTCAGGAAATGTCCAAGTTCGAGGAACCCGACATCTTATTCAACATGTTGAACTGTCTGAGAATTCTCTGTCTACACGGAGAATGTTTATACCTTGCCCGGAAGGATCATCCCCATTTTCTGGCCTACATCCAGGAGAAAATGCTCATCCCCAGGTCAGCTATTTTCCCTCACTGGCCCTCGAGCCGTAGCTTGGAGACCACTGACCTTTCTGACCCAACTGGCTTGGTTTAATTGCGTTTCAGTCTGTGGTCAATGCTGAAGTCGGAGTTTTGCCAGCTGGCTTCCTTGGCGGTGCCTCAGCTTCTCCACGCTCTCTCTCTGTCGCACGGGGCGGACATTTTCTGGAACCTCATCAACACAAACTTTACCAGCAAAGACTGGAAAACACGATTCGAAGCAGGTAAAATGAGTATTTTTCTTACAAATACATATGTGAATCCAGTTGAAGGACTCAAATTTGCCTACACCGCTGCCCACTCCTCCCTTGTTGTCATGGTTACGAACATCCAGCAAATACGAATGGATGGCTTGATATCTTTTATTTTTAAGCATTGTTTTATTGGCTGCATGTTAATCTTGAAAAAATGCATAATATGTCCTTTTTTGACAGGCAAAAGGGATCCAGGCAATTTATATTTTTAATAAATGTACCCCTTGTCTGCCTGAGAAAAAGAAATGAGAAAACCAAGTTCAAATATATGAGATTTTTTAAAAGAATCTGTCTAAAACTCATTCCTAATTATTTCTTTAATGGTGAAATGAATATATTATGCTTATATTTGAGTGTGAGAAGGCCATATAAATACTACTAGGAAACACCCTGACATCTAGTGTTCATTTTTAGCTAACACAGGAGTGTCAAATTGTATTAGTTCACCCAAAAAATATAATTCCACTGAGATCGGCATGAATATCTTTTCTTTTCATGGCATTTTTCCAGTGGAGAAGGTGGCAGTGCTGTGCCGCTTCCTCGACATTAGCGCCGTCACCAAAAACCACCTGCTCAAGTACTCCCTCGCCCATGCCTTCTGCTGCTTCCTGGCTTCGGTGGAGGACGTCAATCCAGCCGTGGCCACCCGAGCTAGACTTCTACTGGACACCATCAAAAGACCAGCATTGCAGGTCAACCATCTTCAGTTCCATTAACGTTCCTCTTCTTTGATGGGATGCTATCATTTAAAATAAATTGATGTGTCTTCGAATTAGGGTCTTTGCCTCTGCCTGGACTTCCAGTTCGACACGGTAGTGAGGGATCGGCCCGTCATCCTCAGCAAACTACTACTTCTCCATTTCCTGAAGAAAGACGTGCCTGCACTCAGCTGGGAGTTCTTCGTCAACCGCTTTGAGACGTTATCACTGGAGGCTCAGTTGCATTTGGACTGTAACAAGGATTTCCCTTTCCCCACAAGTATGTAGTGTCCCACCCATCCAATATCATTGCGGCCCAGTCCCATATATTTCTTCATCTTTTGACAGCCATCACAGCGGTGCGAACCAACGTGGCCAACCTCAGCGATGCCGCCATGTGTAAAATACGGCGAGCACGTTTTGCCCGAAACCGCCAGAAGAGCGTGCGTTCCCTACGTGAAAGCGTGAAAGGCGGCCCACCAGAGTCCAAGCGGGCCTTCTCGCTCCCCGAGTCGTTGAGTAACCGACTCTGTGAGTACACAAATCGACTAATTTGTCCTTTTCAAACACATGTGGTCTGCGACAATTTTATTTGGCAATTAATCTCGATTCATTTGAATATTTAATGTTTCTTTTGTAGCTTTAAGGCTCACCAGGCAAGAGCACTCCGCCCCAACACTTGGTGATATGATGGAGAAAGTCCTGCCAGGTGAATAAAATACTGTACTAATACTTTGCCACTTGGCAAATTGAATATCATATATTCACCACATTGTGGCTCGAAATGAGGTATTACTGTATCTCCAATTAAAATGTTTCTTTTCCCGTCTCACCCACAGGGCATACGCTACCCCCCGAAGACGAGGGCGGGATCCAGGACCTGCTCCCAGAAGACGCCGGCATAGACCACCAAACCGTCCACCAGCTCATCATGGTGTTGATGAAATTCATGGCCAAAGACAAGAGCAGCGCCGAGGCCGACATCGGAAGCGCCAAGGCCTTCAACACGGTGAAGCGTCATCTGTACGTGCTGCTGGGTTACGACCAGCAGGAGGGCTGCTTCATGATTGCGCCGCAGAAGATGCGCACGTCCACCTGCTTCAACGCCTTTATTGCTGGAATCGCACAGGTCGCTGACTTTTAGCCTATCGTGTATCAGGGATATGCAAACTATTAATCCGAGGGGCCTATTGCACAAAAGGGCCACAGAAATTATTGGTTAAAGGACGGATCAGAATAGGGTAAAAAATATAAGATCTTGTTTTTAAAATGTATTTTTAAAGATGAACTTAATGGTTGCCATTGACATAACCCTAACCAAACCCTAACCATAACACAACCCTAACCAAACACTAACCAAACCCTAACATTAACCAAACCCTAACCCACATATGTGTGTGTATATGTATGTCTATATATAATATAATAATGTTGGGTAATGTGTTTTGTATGATTTCTCTCAGGTGATGGACTATAACATCAGCTTAGGGAAGCAGTTACTTCCTCTGGTAGTCCAGGTTTTGAAGTACTGCACATGTCCTCAGCTGAGACATTACTTCCAGCAGCCACCTCGATGCTCACTTTGGGCCCTGAGGCCACACATTAGGCAGATGTGGCTCAAAGCCCTACTGGTCATTTTATACAAGGTATCAGTCAAGTCCAATCTACTCGATTCAGTAACTTACCGCATGATAAGGCGATAGTGGGACTTTCAATGTTTGTACTTGTCATTTTCAGTACCCTTACAGAGAAATGGATGGAAGTAAAGTGGTCATTCATCTTATTTATATTACCATCAACACCCTGAATGCCCAGTATCACAGTTGTCGACCCCACGCAACTGCAGGTCCCCTCTACAGCGACAATTCTAACATGAGCCGTTATAGCGAAAAAGAAAAAGGTAAACAATAACAATATTGTATGCAGAATGTATGGAGTTCAAGTTAATGAAGCACACAACAAACAATTCATAACACAGGTGGATATTGTCCCTATTGTCCATTTTCTGGACATAATTGGAATCATTTACATCCAGAAAATGGACAATAGTGACAATGATCATCATTATTATTATTTCTTTTGACAAGACTTCCTTCCATTTCAGAGGAGGACAGCGTTTTTGACGAGTCGGACGTACACGACACCCCCACCGGAGCTGCGAACAAGGAGTCTCAAACCTTCTTTGCCCGTTTAAAAAGAATTGGCGGCAGCAAGTCCATCAAATACCAACCTGTGGAGCTCAATGCCAAGAAAAGTAAGGTCTAAAACCTTTCTCCTCTCACAACAACCTATCCTCACAATGTCTGCTTCCCCCCTCCATGCCAGGCGAAATCGAACTGTCTGAATACCGTGAAGCCAGCGCCCTCCAGGACAGCATCCTCCACTGCGTACGGGAGGAAAGCACCAGGAAGAAACGTCTCCAAGCCATGAACAAACAAAAATCTTTAGACATCGCCAACACTGACTCCATCTTGTTCAACCTGAACGAACACCGCCGCAAATCCTGCATCGACCGTTGCGATTCGCTGGCGCCCCCCGTGACCTCGCCCCCGACTCGCCCAGCCCGCGGCAAAGGCTCCTCCGACGGCTCCTGGGTTCGCACAGAAGGGAACGACAGGCGGGGGTCTCGAGGCGGCCATTCCGACATCTCCAAACCGGTTATCCCAGAAGTCCGTCTCAGCTGTATGGAAACATTTGAAGACAAACGTCAACGCGTTGGAAAGGAGGACCGAGATCTCATCGATCTGTCCTCCGATTGTACCTCCATCCCGGAGAAACATTCCTTGCTCTCCGTGTCCGATAGTGACTCCTTAGTGTTCGAACCTTTGCCTCCATTGAGGATCGTGGAAAGCGACGAAGACTTTGACTTCAATGTCGTTATGGGTTCCAAATTCAGTGGAAGTCCCAAACTTCTGGCTTCCCCCGCCAGTAGCAGCACTTTGAGACTGTCTCCCGTAGTTCAGGTGAGCGTGGAAGACTGCTCTGGGGAGAAAAAGATCCCAGACCTTCTGACGGGGGAGTCGCTTCCCGAGAAAAAGCCGCCTCCCTCTTCGGAAATATCCGAGCCAGAAGATAACAGTTGCCAGGGAAGCCCCGTCATGACCCTAAAACAGAAGCGAGACTTGTTAAAGAAGACACCCCACTTACCGGACACCTCGTTGGACGACACTTTCGGGACACTGGAGGACGGTAAGTGCTCCAGCCCTTCTGGAAGGACCGTCTTTTTGGACATTCCGGAAGACAGGGCGGAGCCTCTGTCCTCGCCTGAGAGGAGCAATGACGAGGAAGAATATGGCGATGATGAGGAGGAAGATGAAGTGGATAGCGATCATAAAGCGCATGACGATTATGACGACGACAACGATGAGGCGGAATTTAAAATCCAGATTGTTCCTCGGCAGCGTAAGCAGAGGAAGATTGCTGTGAGCGCCATCCAGAGGGAGTACTTGGATATCTCCTTCAACACTTTTGATAAGCTTGGGAATGAGCAGGTTGCCGACACAGGTAGATTTGAACTAATTTGCTTTCATTATTTGGTTTTAGTGTCAATGAAATGGCTTAATAAATAATGAGATGAAATCTTTTTGCATACATAGATAGATTTGCATACATATTTCATACAAAATTGTTGTATTTTTATCATTTTTAAGGGTTTTATAGTCACAAATATTAAAAAATGTGGCTTGAATTATGCCAATTCAATGTAAAATGCTGCTCTAATTTTGCAAAATCCAAGTTATGAAACAATTTCATAAGTAGAAGTACTATTGTATCAAAAAACTCTGGAAATCTGTCCTTCATGTTCCCACATAAAATAACAGACCATTTCTCCAGCTGACAATGTAAACAAAATGTCCACTTCATTTTTTGCAGATCTCAAAGCTTTGTCCACCCTGGAAAAACCAAGAGAATCTTCTTCGGCGCCAACGCTTGAAGCGGCCATGCCCGAAACCAGCCATCGCTCTTCAGTATCTGGTAGGCAAGGGGCGGATCTAGAAAGTTCTGAACTGGCTCAGGACCTGCTTTTTAGTGGTTGGCAATATATCCCATTGGTTGAATACTCAATCAATTCTAATGACAATTACTATAATATCCTGCAATAATTAGGATACTTGTTTCATGTGTGAACTTCAGCTCAGTATCGTCAGGTGAAGCGAGGTTCCCTGGGGGCGCTGACCATGAGTCAACTAATGAAGAGACAGCTGGAGCATCAGTCTAGTGCGCCACATAACATCAGCACTTGGGACACGGGTCAGTCCATCAGTCAAAAATGTGATTGTGGGCCAAACTCCACAACGTTTGCTTAGTTCTGATCATAATGGATGCTTTTAATATGCCGTAGGTCCTACCAAGACAAGCCTTCTCTCGGCGCCGAGCACAGTCAGCATGTTTGTCCCTGCGCCTGAAGAATTCATTGATGAGCAGCCCACTCTAATGTCTGACAGGTGAATGAATATATTCTCCCTTGCCAATAGTATGCACGGCAAATCTTCCTTTTATTGTCATTATTATGTAAGTATAATGAGATTTGAAATTTAGGTGTCGGGACTGTGCTGCTGTTTTGGAAGAATACGATGAGGAGACTCTGGGCCTAGCCGTGGTGGTGCTTTCCATGTTTGTCCATCTTAGCCCCGATCTGGCTGCGCCTATGCTCCTGGATATCATGCAATCTGTGGGCAGGTAGGCCAAGTTTCATTAAAAAAACTCTCAAGTATGGTCCACGATTTAGTCTGTTGCCTTGGCTTCTTTTAGGTTGGCGTCCAGCGCAAATTTTTCAGGACAAGCTGAGAGGTATGCAAGGATTTCTGCCTTGGAGATGATGAGATGAATAATAAATACATTTTCTCTGGGGGTGTTTTGCAGCATGTTGATCCCAGGGAATGTTGCAGGGGTAGCTAAGCAGTTCCTCCGCTGTATGTTCCACCAGCTGGGTCCAAATGGCATTTTACCACAGCTTTTTCAAAGCAACATTAAAGGTCAGGTTAAACCAGGGGCGGAATTTAAGGAGGGCACTTGGGGGCTTGGTCCACCTGGGCTGGAACTATTCACTTTTATATATTATTTCTTTTTTTATTTTTAAAAATATTGTTTTGAATCACAAAAATTATGATAAAAATTGCAAATATTTTAAAAATATTTATTGAATTTTCCCATTTTTCAAAATAAAAAAAATATTATATTACATTAATAAAATATTTACATGGGAACGTCCCCCAAACACTGAACATTTTTTCCACATTTTCTCCAGATGGAAGCTTTCTTCGAACCCTTGCCTCGTCGCTCATCGATTTCAACGAACTGAGCTCCGTCGCTGCCCTGAACATGCTCCTTGAGGTGAGCTCCATGCTTTTCCATCCTCTACCAGCAGGAGAAGCTCTTGTCAAAGCATGTGAAGGCCCCTTAAACTCCATCCAGGCAGCTTAAAACCCATTTCAAACAACAACTCCTCCGGCTATTCAATAGAACCTGTCTTAACACCCCTTTTTGCAACTCCACCAGTTGATTATTACAACCGGGCTAAATAAACGGCGCGGATAAAAGCCTAGCCATGCGTAGGGCAAAAGTCCGCAGGCATCGTGATTGATCAGACTTGAACGACGGGTTCAATGGAAAGAGTTGCCGTTATATAAGAGACTTGTCCTTTCTGCCTCTGTGCTCTTTGTCGCAGGGCTTGAACAACAAGAAAAGTCTTCCTGCAGGGGGCACTATGCTGCACTGCTTGGATAACATCGCCACTTTCATGGAGGCCATCCCAATGGACTCCCCAAGCAACCTGTGGACCACCATTTGCAACCAGTTCCAGACATTCCTCGCCAAACTGCCATCCGTGCTTCCTCTGAAGGTACACCGGAACGCCATCGGTTTGCCGATCTTGACCTGCAGGGGTCAAATTAAAGAGCCAATTGGATGCGATGTTGGGATTATACATGGCGGGGGAGAGAGTGGCAGAAAGTTTTGGGTTTAGGAAAGTCTTCTGGATTAAGCTTTTTTAATCTTTTGTTTTAGTGCCCAATGGATTCCAGTTTGAGGATTATCATTTGCCTTCTGAAAATTCCCACTACAAATTCCACTCGGGTGAGTGAGACCGCGGAAGGAAGATTTTGGGCTAATTTCAACAAATGCCGACCTTTCGTGTCCTGCTTCCTTTGTCTTTTAGAGTCTCCTGGAGCCTTTTTCCAAGCTGCTGAGCTTTGTGATCCAGTATGGCATCTTCAGCCTTTCCTACTTAGTTGAATTATGTGGACTCTGCTACAAGGCCTTTAACAAGGTAAAGTACTTTTCAGTGTGTTTTTTTTTACTTAAATAGCAAATTTACCGACTGAAACATCGTTCAAATTTCATATAAGTAGAACAGTAGCTTCTCAACTCAAAACCAAGTGGTTAGTGGATAGGCCTCACAGTTTTAGGGTCAAGGGTTCATTCCCAGGTTGTTCTCCACAGCCTAGAGTTTGCATGTTCTTCTCTGGGCTTGCATGGGTTTTCTCTGGGTACTCCAGTTTCCACCCACATCCCCCAAAATATGCTTGGTAGACTGATTGAACACTTTAAATTGCCCCTACTCACGAATAATTAATTGTTTGTCTCCTTGTGCCCCATAATTGGCATGATGTCCCTCTCCTGTCGCTGGGATAGGCTCCAGCACCCCTAAAAACACTAAGTGGTTCAGAAAACAAATGAAAAAATGAATTCAAAGGTATCAGGGAAATTAAAAAATATGTAAATGAATACAAAAAAACCTGCAGTTTGGACAGCCCAGTTTTCAACAAATTAGCAGTGATTAAAAATGGAGTGTTGTGTTGGTCATCGTTCTCCCGGTGCTGAACTACTTCCCGGACTCCCAAGACAGCCAGAAATGTGACCATCCGTCACACGTGATTAAAGAGGCAATCAAGCGGTATTGATTAACATGATTAGTTGGCGAGGCGGCGGGCCTCGGCTGCGGCTCTCCGAGGCGCCGTCTCGACCGTCTCGGTCTTCTTGGCCGTTTGGCCCCGAGGATCCTCAATCCTCCGCCACTGTCAACAGTGCGTGCTTTATGTCTCCTGCAGTATTGATTTTCTACACCCGCTTCAATTCCTCACCGTGCCATATCCGCATTTCTAAACCCAGAGATGCTATTACTTTGGAAACACACCCCCGTGCAGTTTTTTTTCAAACAACGATTTCTGTGGATTTTAGACTCAGTCTTTTGAGGTCAAGTTTTAAAGTCGAAAATACATATTTTTGGTAGGACATTTGGTTTCTTGGATATAGAAAATACACACACAATGGACTTGGGTGTGTTTTTGTTTTTAAATCGATATATCTTTAATTACACTTATCTTTTCACCCCTAATGACGTCAACTAACCCATTTAGATATTTTACTCGTCAGCTGCTGTTAATATGAAAATATATTGGTCGTTAATTGCCGTCTGTCATTACCTGTGCGCAACAGGTGGCCCCAAATGACAGAAAAGTGTTAAAAAACATTGATTTTTTTTCCTCAAATGATATTTTTGCCCTCTTTTTTTCTTAATTTTCCAACACAACACATAAGTTAAAGCAACTAATCTTAATAAATACATCTATACATATGAGAAATGGTAAAAACTATATTAACTTAGCAGATCTAAGTTACTTAGTGCTATGACAAAATAACACCAATTGATGAATAGAGCAGAAAAATGATAGAAACCTACATATTATTAATATTATTAGAGAAGATTCCTGAGTTTTTTAAATGTCATTTTGCCTTGACTGATCCTGACTTGTTTAGCAAATAGCCCTTGTTTTCTTTGCTAAGAAAAAAAAAACATCCTATTCCTGCCCTGGCCTCCCAACGGCGACTTTCAAGTCAGTCGACAAGGTGGCGGTCCTCCCCCGTCAGCCGAGGGGGCGCGTGCGCTTGATAAAAAGTGAGACGGCGTCATTCCGACGCGAGCGAAAAAGGGAAAGGGAGGCCAAAGTGAAAGCCAGGAGATGACAGTGTGCTTTGTAAACAGGCAGCTGGGCTTTGTGTGGAAGGGCTGAACAAAGAGAGCAAGCGGCCTGTCCTCGGGGAGGGTGGAGAAGGCAGAAAGGGAAAAAGGGAAAAAGGCAGCCTGACAGCCGCATCTGAGCTGCCTGGGACTCGGGGAGGAGGAGAGATCGGGACTGGCCTAAATCTACTCCTCAGCCTCACTATTGTCTGTCTATCCTCCCATCGTCCTTCCTCCCCCGCCTCTTTTTTCAGCCTCGTCCGTCGATGCTCTGTAATAGAAAAAGGCAGTCTTGCCTAGCCGCATGACTACATTTAACCCGCTTCTCTTATCTCTCTCCATCCAGGAGCGAGATAAGTTCTACATGTCCCGCATTGTGGTGTTGGAGCTGCTCCAAGCGCTCAAGTTCAAATCCCCGTTGCCTGACACAAACTTGTTACTTCTGGTCCAGGTACAAATGTTTTTTTTTTTTTTTTTAAAAGCCCCCCAAAAGACTCAAACTCAGACTTTTTTTTACTAGTTCATCTGCGCGGATACCGGAACGCGGTTAGCCGAATCGACTGTCATCCAAAAGCACATGATCGCCACATTGCCCGGGGTAAGTTACCACAAAGCCTTCGGATTCGAACCCGGCGCCCTAAAAGTCTCTCCCCCGACAGTGCGCCACGGCGGCCATGGAGTGCATGAGACAGTACGTAAGCGAGCTCTTGGACTTTATCGCCGACATGCACACCCTCACCAAACTTAAAGTGAGTCTTGCGATCGTAAGTGTTGATTTCCGGAGTTGACCTTTGTGACCCTGTCGCCGTCTGGTAGAGTCACATGAAGGCTTGCTGCCAGCCGTTACATGAAGACACTTTCGGAGGGAACCTTAAAGTGGGTTTGGCCCAAGTGGCAGCCATGGAGATCAGTAAAGGCAATCACCGTGACAACAAAGCTGTGCTTCGTTATCTTCCCTGGCTTTATCATCCGCCCTCGACCATGCAACAAGGGTAAGATGACCAATGTGTTTATTATTCTGCTATGCTTCCTAAAAATTGTATTTTCACGACTATAAGGCGCACCCTCAATGAATTACACATTTATTTTTTTTCCATATATAAAGCACACTGGATTATAAGGCGCCCTGTCTATTTTGGAGAGAATTTAAGACTTTTAAGTGCGCCTTATAATCGTGAAAATATGGTACTTATAATATATAAATTGTCCATTTCCTTCGTAGCATCATTTTATGATGTTTTGGAGACCATTTTTCATCCGATTTTTGCCTTCTGTGTGCTACTAGTTCGAACATACGAATTCAATGATAGAATTTTGTCAAAAAAAATGAAAAAATTATTGATAATGAATATATAAATTGCAAAAATGTACACTAAAAAATAACTGATGTTGCAGTGACATCACAACAGCTGTCAAATACTACAAAACTTTACTATGCCAATTTTTAATCAAACTACTAAATACACATTTTGTCATGTGACCTTTCCCCCACGCAGTCCGAAAGAATTCATCGAATGCGTTTCGCACGTGCGGCAACTATCTTGGCTCCTTCTGGGCTCGCTTACCCACTGCGCCCTGCATCAGGGCTCCACCTCCTGTATGCCCATCCCTCTGGACGCCGGCTCCCACATCGCAGATCACCTCATCGTCATCCTCATCGGCTTTCCCGAACAGTCCAAGGTAAAAAAAATAGTCGCCCCCGTTCAAATCTGGTCAACCTGCTCACAATGGCCGGCTCTCTTCCACAGACGTCGGTACTGCACATGTGCTCGTTGTTCCACGCCTTCATGTTTGCCCAACTGTGGACCGTCTATTGCGAGCAGGCAGCTGCAGCTTCCTCTTTGCAGAACCAGAACCATACAGAGTTCTCCTCTGGTGCCATTTTGACGGGTCTGGAGTTCTGGAGTCGTGTAACCCCTAGTATTCTACAGCTGATGGCGCACAATAAGGTGGTGAGTGCTTAGCTTCATCACTTGCTAAAATTTGGAGATGAAAAGAAGCCTCTCATAAAGATCTGTTGTATTTTGGGTCTTGTTTCTTGTGGATTTCCTGTAAGTGGCTCCAGTTTCTTAACTAGGTTTACAATGTTGTGTGTGTCTTGCTATTTTAACCAAGAAATTTCCTGAATATGGAATGAAATAAAGTTCTAATTTAGTTTGTTGTCATTTCAGATGGTGGAGATGGTGTGCCTTCACGTGATTAGCCTGATGGAAGCGTTACAGGAATGCAACTCTACCATCTTTGTCAAGGTTTGCGGGAAATGTTCTTTGGCGACTTTAGCATAAATATGGAAATTTGTCACATTTTACATGGAAAAGTTAGAAATGACATATAGTGCATGGGGGTCAAACTTTGTTTGGTTTATGGCCTGCATTCATGCTAACTAGTTTTTAGGCCCGTTGAGGAAAAAAATGAAAGCATTTAATTCTGTATGTACAATATGAATGACCGGATCTGGCCCGTGGGCCATGTATTTGACACCACTGTATCTTATTGGATTTCTAATGCTCTTCCATTCAAAATGTTCCATTCAAATCCCCATTTATTGGATGATACATCGACAAAGGCGAGATGAACTTTGGGAAAATAACAACATTTAGAGGAATTATATCAGAACATTAACATAGAATATGTGCATACTGCCCACTGATGAAATGGCAAATAAATAACATCATTTCTCCCTTCTTAGCTCATTCCAATGTGGCTTCCCATGATACAGTCCAACCTTAAGGTAAACACTGATAACATAGGTAAAATAAAAGTTTTATTGACTTTATGGCTGACCTTGCCCTTCTCCGTCCATCAGCACCTGTCGGCGGGCCTCCAACTGCGTCTGCAGGCTATCCAGAACCGCGTCAACCATCAGTGTCTGCAAGGTCAGACAGTAGGCGCGCCGCCCTTGGCGCTGCGCAAGTGGCTCCAGTGCACTCAGTTCAAGATGGCGCAGGTGGAGATCCAGTCATCTGAGGCCGCCTCCCAGTTTTACCCCATGTGACCTACTTTCCGCAAACCTCCCGTGATAACCAAAAAAAGACTCTCGCCTCGGTTGAACCGCCTTCAGTACAATGTGTACAGTAGATCTGTATTCTTTAAATACTGACATATATCCTTTACAGAGAATTTCTATTTATCCGCATCGAAGCACTGACATTCTATGGTTTTCGAGTGGATAATAAAAGTAGCTTTTTTTTCTTTCCCTAAAAAAACACCCACTCTTTTCCTGTATTCAAATGTGACATTTCCTTCCCCGGCTCATATTGCAAATGTCCATTTTTATCATGATTGCGAATGGCAGGGCGATTAAATCAGGCCGCCTTGTTTACGGTGATAGCGGACCTCTCCGGGAAAAATGACATGACACGCATTTAGCCGACTCGCCATCTCTGATTCTTGTCAGAACGTCCGTCACGCCGCCGCCGCTCGCCATCACGACTCGGATCCATCAAAAAGTCTTCCTAACTCGATAAGATGGAGCTTGGAGTTAAACCAGACTATTTTAGTTATGGAAACACCCACCCCGACCAAAATCCTTCCCCTGCTTAGCTTTCCTAAAGTGGAGGCCTTGCTCTCTCCTCCTCAAAGCAGATAGACTTATACCAAGCAAACGTAATTATCTTTAGCCTAATGCGGTTTGTTATGATGAAGCATTGTTGTGAGGTCTAATCACATTAGCTGGAGAATAACAAATGTCATGACATCAGGGCACGTTTATCTACTTTTGGATTTCATTACCAAGTACCATGGTTACAATTGTTTTACATACTGACTAAATAATCAAGAATCCCACAAAATTGTGCATTAAAAATAACAGTTATGATGGTATGCTTCTGCATAGTTGAAACTAATGGATTAGGATTCCAGCATGGGGCGAATTACTCAGTGGAAAACAGTAGTTGAGACTTGTTGACTGAATTTGAAATTAAAAGTGGGTCAGAAAAGTATATTTTAATGAGTATTATTATACAAATTTAAATTGGTGGGATTTACATAAAAGATAGTAACATTGGATTGACTCCAAACAAGCATAATGATTTAAAATCTAATATGTAATATGAAGAACTGATAAAAACAATTAAATTTGTCAGCTAAATGTCAAAATAGTTGGCCAGATTTTAAAAAAAGGCATTTTCTAGCTCAGGATTAGCAATATCCATTCTGTTTTCCATATTAACATCCATTAGAACACGTGAATCAAATAATTAGGATTGGTATGAAGCTTCTGGACAGCTTGCTGATGAGTTGATTAATGGATTCAGGTGTGGGCCTTATTGTCCAAAATCTCAGTCAATTGATGACATTAATACTTTATTATAAATCCAACTTTTCAAATATAGGAGACTTAAAAATGCGAGAGAACAGTTGAAATAAGTTGACGTTGGAGCCTTTTGTTTGTGCGTGCAAAAGAGGACCTGTGATGAGAGGTGTGAGCCAAATGAGTCACCCAACGTGACTAATGAACTCACACACTCACGCACATCGCCCGGGTGACCCGGGGAGGCTAGCTGAATCAGGCTTGCGCCGTTCCGCTTGTCATCAAGCTCTGGTCGTGGCTCATCAACGCTGTGGGAGGAGAGACAAAAGTGTGTATGTGTATATGAGTGTGTGAGTGAACAACTCCATCTAATCAAGCCCCCTTGCGCTGGGGCGCATCTGTTGTCATCATTTTGCCTCAAAGTGTTTTTTTTTTCTTTCTCCCAGACAAGCCTTCTCGCTCTCATTAGTAGCAGCTTATGTAATCAGTGTCCTACAGGTATGCAGCATTTTCCCCTTGCCCGAACCACCTGGCAGGGACGGACGGCCTCCTGGAAGGAGAAGAGTGTGGCGCTCAGTCAGCGTTAATCACAGCTGGCCAAAGGCTTCCAAGGTGGACAGATTGCATCAGGGATGCCAAGGTCGGGAATCTTCCATACCAGCAATATTTTATAAGCATGCAGACATAAACTGTCTTACTATACATGGGCATTTTTAAGAAAATTGCCTTACTATACATGGTCATTTTTTAAGAAACATGGACTGGCTCACTATTTTTCTGTTCAAGCTGAAAAGATATAAAATGGAGGAATTGATCCAACAACCTTTTGCATTGTAGACCAGCACACTAGCATATGAGCTAAGAGTTGAGCTCTCGAGAACCCCGCTTTAGTGTCTCATTTCTCTACATTAGTCCTATCCAACCTACGGCTTACAAGCCAACCATGACTCGCTGTTCATTGACCCAAAAATAATGATAAAAATCTCATTAAATCTGGGCCAAAAATAGAATCTTAAATCCAGTCTACACACATGAAATCGATACTGATGATCATTTTTTCCAGTTTTTAAGATGATTTACACCCCCAAATTGCATAAAAATATGCAAATCATAAATATAACAATCTAAAATAAACCCATAACTTTACTATAGCTTTACCGCCCACTGTTCAGTGGCTATGTGACCTACCCGTTTGCCTGCTTTGTGTCATAGCAAGCTGGAAAAGGTCTGTTAATGGCACTTCATTAAAGATGCAGCGCGTCAGACAGACTTAGCACATGCCCGCTCTAACCTAGCTCTAACACCCCCCCAGACCTGCACCACACAGAGCACACTGGGCGATGGGCTAAATATAACAACTCCTTTTCAATACCCCCCATAGTGCAACAGCAGTGATGTCCTTTAAACACAATAAAAGCTAAAAAAGCTCCGTTGATATGTACACTTTTATTTACAAAACTCAGCCAGGATACCAACGTATGTATGCACATTATTCTCTCTGTTTTTTTGTAATGCATAAAGTGTGTGAGTTTGGAGTATCCACTGCCATATGTACATGAATGGCTTGTTCCATTAACATGACAACATGACAACAAGTCTAAAAACAGTAGCGGCGTTCCCCAATTATGAATGAATTAACAGTCCGGAAGGCAGATATTTAAATAGCAATATTTACATTCATGCATCAGGCACGTCTCCCGACTACAGTTGAGTGATGTTAAATGTTAGAAGGGTGCTTGTTGGAGACTACCTGGGCATGTTTAAATGCAAGCTCGTCCTTTTTCAACAAATTAGCCAATAACTATGCTTAACTGACTGCTTTGTAAGCATTTTGCACACAGAATTAAAGTGGGAAAAACAATGCAGAGCTGCAGTGAGTGATACGACAGTTTAGATTCAGTTGTGTTATTTCAGAGGGGAATTAAAGGACACACACACACACACACATTGGTGCAACCTGATCTTTGACTATAGGCCAAGTATATTGTCACTATGTCACTCTACTGGTTTCTATGGTGATGGCTGACCAGTTGTGAGTGACAAGATTACAAATATTGTCAAATCCATTTTGAAAATCATTGTGTATTTATTCATTATAGAATAGTTCACTTTTATAGTAATAATTGGAATCAGTTGGATTTTTAATTTGTCTTATGAGCAGCTCACATTTCTTAAACCCCCAAAACAGTTTTAGCCAATCAAATGCTAGGATTTCAAATCAAATTTAAATGGGTATATTGTTTATAGTAGATGTCAATCCATTTGAACTAGGAGGGTGGGAGCAAATGATCAGCAATAACAGTCTTGTGTATACTTATGTATATTGTATATACAGTTTGTGTGTATATGTATAAATAATATAAACTAATATATTGTATGTGTGTCGATGAAAGGTGTAGACGCACGTTGATTGTGCTGAATTGACAGACCACCGTCGAGTCATCATTTCTTAAAACAATCCAGGCAAAACAAAGTGCACCTTATTGATTGACTTTTAACTAGTTGCTGTCAAATAAGAGCAACATTAGATGAGCTCATCCTTTATTGAGCCTCCCAGGGAAAATTTAAGACACTATCTTATTCAAAAGATCCAAATAATGGTGAATTTTACTTCTACTTTTTGACCATTTTCTTGACTAAGTCTCTTAAGACTTAGAAAAAATCCACTAAAATCTTGGAATTTGTTCTAAATCCCTTCACACTTAGAAAAATATGGATAGATTGTTTCTATTTTGAATTAATCTCAATGGGAAACACATTACCGACAGGTCGGAGGCCCAGAGTGGATTGAGTTGTACCTTGGAGGTGTCACTGACCTTGGTGCTGAAATGACTTGAAAACATAAAAATAGAACAAGTGTGATGCGGTGCAGAAAAAACTCACATTCACCTAAACATAAACTCTCAAACACACAGTGCCAAACAAGCAATGCCATTTTTCTGCCATGGCGTTAAATTAAAATATCATATAAATAATTCACATTAAAAACAAATGTGAAGGACTGTATATATATACCATAGACAATATCTTTTTGGTAGAAAAATAAATCGAGAAAATAAATAGCCAAACCACCAAAGTATATATTACAAGGAGTCTTGCGAAGGTGAGGACGTTGTCTCCTTTTTGATTTTTTTAGGTTTTTTTTGTTCAAAATATGGGATTTCTTTAACTTGCATAGTCATATGAATTCTCGCCGCCTTCAAGCCAGGAGCGAAATGCGTTACCCCGTCAAAATGGAGGGTGTGTTATGTAAAAAAAGACCAAAGAAAAAGTTGCATTCTCTGTAAAAAGTGCATGCACGTTACTTCTTGCGTGTGATGGCTTGGCTCGACCCAAAATGGCGCCTGCGGGGCCGCTCTATCGTCCGCGCTTCTACCGCATGAGGTCGTGGCAGATTGGCCCATTGTAGGCGACGCCCACTCTCAGCGGGATGCTTTTCAGCCTCACTTGCCTTTTGTGGCTTTTCCCTGGCGTCTCGGCTCGCAAAAACCAGGTGGCGTTCTAGGCCGGAAGGGTCACTGAGGAACAGGGAGGGGGCCTGAAAGATGGGGGACGCTGTCACTTCCTGCTCCGAGCTGGAATGGAGTCTATAGCACAGTGTTGTTTGTACCCATGGCCTTCTTGTTGCGGATGCTCATGGCGTATTCCCCGCGACTTGTTCCGTTCTCTTCTTTACGTAGCGGTTTCCTGGAAAAAGAGTCAAAAAAAGAGTCATTATTTTGGAAGACTATTAAGCATAATAGGTTGACAAACTGGCTCCCATTGGAGAAAGATTGTGCTGTCCATAAATGATTGCTGCTTGCACTTTTATGATCACAAATAATAAAATAGTTCCAATTATACTTGACCTTTTGGGATCCCGTCAATCAAAGAATTGACACTCAATCACAAAAGTTTATGACTGGACTTCCAAGACCCTTGAGCAAGGCGTGACTGGACGTTTGGTCGGGGGTCAAATGTACTTAGATGTTAAACAGTACTTAGATATTAAACAGTATTTAGATATTAAACAGTACTTAGATGTTAAACAGTACTTCGATATTAAACTGTACTTCGATATTAAACAGTACTTAGATATTAAACTTTCTCTCTTAGATATTAAACTCTCTCATGAATATAATTTTGAGAGCTGGTTTCAACAGTAAACTATCCGTCACCATTTGACCGGCGACCAAACGTCCGAGCACCGAGCAAGAGCATCAAACGTAATAACAAATGTGTTGGTTAACGTTTTCAACAAATATCAGCCCCAGTTTCCAAAAACAAACTTGCCAAATGCCATCCTTTGAACCATCAACATTTCATATCGCATCCCTCATCAACTAAAGGCCACGCCATTAAAAAAAACGGACTTTAGAGTCACCCGACACACTGATTAGATTTCCTCAACGATTCTTTCTAATAAGATGGCTATTCAAAGGTCACGATTGCAGGAAGGGAAAGACATTGCAATGCCAAATGACCTCCTCTTTCCTCCTTGTCGTGAGACCGTCTAAACAAGCAAAGTAGCTCCTAATGCAAAACTAAAAATGGGCCGAATTGAAGGCTGCTATCATTCAATGAAGCCTCTTTTATCCACTCCTCTGCTCTTTTGTGCTTATTATATTTGTCCAGTGTTGTGTGCCTTGCGGGGCGACCCCCTCCACTGGCCTGCTTTATATAACTCCACAGACACATGTGAATACAGTTCGTACAGTCATTGTCCCACGTACAGTGTCCTCTCCAACACAGGAGGAGCCTTGAGCCACATCTTGTCTTTCAAAAGCAAACGACTGGTCGCTAAGACCTTCTCAGACCTTGCAGGACCCCGATGTGTATTTAAGAAGAAGAATGATCAAAATTATGGCAAAGTTAAAATAGGAATAATCCAAAATTCTAAGTTGCAGTCAATAAAACACTTTCAAAACAAACCATTACAACGCCACTCTAAATAAACAATGAATATAAGCATCAAAACAAGCTGAATTACACCATGTAACCAAATAATCAGATTTAATTGTGACTAACTTAGTTATAATTGTTTGACCTAGTTCAACCACTGAATTAGTTAGTTTTCTAACTATGTATATCACTCATTATATTCGCTAAATATCCCAATTTTCCTTTGTTTTATTCATAATTAATCTGTTGGACCACAAAGTATTTTGGCACCGTTCCCCAAGGCCACTGGACAGCACCAATCCTTTTTTGGGGGGTGCCGATGGACCCACTCCAAGGTTTCAATAATGGATGCCAAGCTGTTGACAGGTGGCAGGTGGCAACACCGCACTTCATATGTTAGATGAATATTTTATAAGAAAGCTGTGCAATCACAGCACATGGTCCCGTTTGAAGTTTTGGCTTGTCATAAAATGAGGACACGTGATGTCATGTTTCCAATTACCATCTGGAAATCAGAGGAATATTCACAATGGAGGTTAACCAAAACAAAAATGGCGTAAAATCAAGAAATGTGACTTTAAAAGCCACCTAAACGAACATTTAACAAGTTTTTTGGATGTACTGAACCGCCCTTGGAATCAGTCGGGAGCAGCTGTGGAGTAATATCGGCTTTTAGACGAGCCTCCCGGAGCGCTAAGTGATTAGGAAAAGCATCTCGCTCCATTAGCACGTCGGGCTGAGCTTTGTTTATTTTGGCTTTCTGGGTTGGCAGACAGCCGAGAGGGAAAGCGGCTTCACGTCTTTTGCCACGGCAACACCGAGAGGCAGCATGTGTCTGATCCTCTTCTTTATGCTTGCGCACACTCACCAGCCTCCCTGCTGTTCCTACTGCTGCCCTTGTGGCGTCTCAATAGAATACAAGAGTGGGGAAGTGTCTTTTCTTTGCCTTGTTTTGCCTTCGATCGGGCCCGAGTGCTTGTGACAGATGAGTGACGGGTGCAGATGATCCCAAAAAAAAAGGGCAATGGGATTGTGGCCTGTTGTCAGATTTTCTCACCTCTTTGGATGTCTGGGCTGCTTATTTTGAGGATTTTATTTAGGGAGTATGAAGCATTAAGGGCCTGGGGGAATAATATATAACATGGGGTGGGACAGTGTATTGAAATGGTGATATATAGGGATACTTTTAATTTCCCAAAAGGCTCTGGATATTGAATCAAATCATCATTTTGAGTTTCAAAGTCTAGTCCAGTGAAGTCTACTGTAAATAGCACTGAAACCAAAATACTTATATTCAGTCTTCCTGTTTTTTTAGGCCTTTATAAGTCACTTTTTGTTCATTTTAAGGCCATTACAGGTCATTTTCTTTTTCTTTAGGGTCATTCCTCAGCCTCTTCTTGCTCAGTGACCCACTACTTGAAAAACCATCAAAATATGCTTAGCCATAAACATAACTATGACCATTTAAACCATATAATATGACTACAATGGTAGCAAAATTCTACATCGCAGCAAAAATTGATAGCAACGTCTACAAACCAAAAGAAGCTTTAGTAGCAAAATCATACAGAACACTCAATTTGACCCCCGGGCCTTGAGTTTGACACCAGTACCTTGAAGCCAGGTTCACCAGCATAGGAACTAATTAACATATAGAACTAATTCGTCACTGTCTAGCAAAAACACACACTCTTGCCTAATATTTTCCGTCATTTTCCGCCTTCCAAATATTTAGAACAGGCTAAAATGGCTACCCTATGTTTGGCCTACCCCAAGCATCTCCATCCCTTTCTTGGCCGGCTTCACGTCGCCAATTGTTCTCCCCGAGCTCTGAAATGATAAGGGCAAACCGTGCCAAACTCCAACGGAAACCCATCTATCCTAAGATGGCTCGTCTCTGACAAATGACTGCGTGATTAACTCTGACTGGACCAGCTTTTAAGTAATGTTTGCGCCCAAGTCTGCACGCAGTCTGTAACCCGTCGGGGGGCTTCAGGACACGACCTGCGTTGCGTGCATGTATAAAAGATGTGGCCTGCAACTGAATGACTGCGCAAATTAATTCATAAATAATGACGCGGCTTTAAGGATGGAGCCTGTATTGCAACAACACTTTGCTTCCTCTGCTGCATCAGAAAAAAAAGGTGCCCCTTGGCTACGGAAGGGTGGGAGGGGACTGGAGAATTGCCATAATGAATTCCTGAGCCAACCAGCCATTATTTCCGCTGCCTGACTTTGCCTATTTGCTGTTTGGAGAAAGCGGGAAGATAGTTCTGCTGAGGGAAGCTGAATAGACGTCAATAAATAGAAAATACAACAAGGTGAATTTATCAGGAGGAAATGAAACAATTGGACGATTTACCACATACATCTGGATTTATTCTTGAACGGGGGTGTAAGTATGATAAGATGCAGGGTCTGTTTTTGCCAAGGGCGATGTGGGCGAGTGCCTAGGGTGCAATTTCTATGAGGGCGCACAAGAATTATCCCTCATTTCAACGTCTTGTTGGAGTTTATAGAGTAAAGTGTGTTCAGTCTAAAATAGGGCAGTAAAATTAATTTCATACTGTAACAAAGTTACAGTTAGTGATATTGCATTAGAAAAGAACTGAAAAGTCAAGTGTTAGGGTCAATCTAATCATCCAGAACACAATTTAAGTGTAAAACAGGTGAAATACATCTTAAATATCTGCTATAGAAGAAGGACTGAATTCCCAAGATGTCAATTATATCTTAAATATTCAATAATTTTAATATTGTGGTTCAGGTTTTACACATTTTTCATTGGCGTTCATCTTTTGGGTCATTTGTACTCTTGTATTGAGTCAAAAAATGACTCACTAAAATGATATCATATGTAAGAAGACCCATGTTTTCATTCAAATGTGTATTGGATAAAAAATACATAACAAATAAGGATATGTGTGTTCCTATGTTACTAAATTAGCCAAGACCGCCTCTGCCAAGATGTTTATGGATGGTCGCCCGCATGCATGCACGCAATAAGAAGAGTCTCTTTATTAAATGTCTGCCAACATTAATGCGGAATTCCAAGTACGTGTGTGACACTGAATGGCACAAGGATAAATAGGTCTGGCTTTTGCCGCGGGCCAAAACTTCACGCCGCCTTTCCTCTAATAAGCCAAAATGGGGAAAACATTTTCTAACGCGTGGGATTCCTCTTTGCTTTCCCTCTTTGCCAACAAGATATGAGGTACTATTTCAAATGGTGTATACTAGGGATGTCCCAATGGTATATTTATGCATACAGGTCGAACTGTAAATAGTCAGAAAATGAAATAAAAACCCTATAATAATAAAATAATTATTCTTAGGGACATCTAAACTATGAAAACAGTCTGTAAAATACATTGTATCTGTACAAAAACACTAAAGTAGGTCATAAATATAAAATATTCAAATGAAAATAACAAAGTATGTCAGCCTTGGTGTGTCACGTGACAACATATTCTTTACAGTGCCGTTTAAATGTGTTCCTTTATCCTCCAAATCTCAGAGTACATCCATTTGGCAAGCTCAAAAGCCTTTATTTGGGAATCTCAAAGAAAGAACTTTTATTTTGCTTGTACAAAGAACCAACATTCAAAAGCAGCCATCAAACATAGATGGAGACTAACCAAAACATGCTTAACACTTTTCCACTGTTTCTCTCTCTTTTTTTCACCATTTCTGCCACAATTTCAACCTCCCAAAAAAGACAAACTTACCTCTTGATAGCCTTGTAGCAAATGATGACGGCCGAGAGAAGGAAGAGCGCCGAGGCACAGCCCACCGTCCCCAGCACGACAAAGTCCATGTCCGTCCACCATGGTCTCACCAAGGGCACCATAGGCTCTGCCACTGGGGAGAAGAAGAGATGGATCTTGTTAAGAAGAGATACATGGCTTCACCACTTCTTCTACTCGACACTCAATCATATCCATACACATGACACCATAATTTATTTAGCTTCCCTGACACTTGCACATTTGATGTCCCCACTCACTCCGTCAGCCACTTTGAATGTGTTGTCCATCCATTCATCCATCCATCCATCCATCGAATCATCCATCCACCCATCCATTCATTCATCCATCCATCCATACATCCATACATCCATACATCCATACATCCATACATCCATCCATCCATCCATCCATCCATCCATCCATCCATCCATCCATAGATCCATCCATCCATCCAACATTCTCTATCATCTAATAAAATGTTTGGTTACCAAACATATGCAGTTATAGGACAATTTTAAGCCATGCAAACATGCAAAACACTAAAATATACAAGCAAAATGACTTGTCTTTAGATAAAAAAAATTAAAAGAAAAAGAAAAAAGAAGAAAAGGATGCTCGAGAATAGTGTTAATAATACCAAATTTGCCTTTTTAGATATTATAGGCAGTGAAAAATGAATTAGTCTCTGGAGTCAACATTACATTTGTTAATTAAGCCCTGATGAGATTGATTCCATTTTGAGGTAAGACTCAGCTTTGAAGGAGAAGCCATTTGTAGAATATAAATAAGGTCCCACTTAATGTCCCACTTTTTATCATCCATGCATATTCATTGCCTTTTAAAGATTACACTTTGAGCACAACTTCAGGCCCAAGATGAAAGAAAAGAAGGATAATTAGGTAGTTAGACGGATTAAAGTCGGCTTGAATTATTCATCATGTCTCCACCCTTTTTTAAACAGTCTCGTAAAGGAGTTAAAATACTTTAAATGGGTCTGCTTGTCTGGGTTTTTTTTCCACCAGAAACATTGGTGTCAAAATGAAGATTAAAATAGTTAATAGGGTAAAGAAAAGACCAGATTTTTTTTTAAAAATTACTTATTTTCCAAATATTGAGTACTATTATAGAGTCAAAAATGCCTATTTCCTGGTTTTATGACCATTTATTTATGGTGAAGCTTTACATTTCATTGTACATTTAAAATAATAATAAAAGCATTCAATTGGAATGACCTCTGTCATGTAAATCATGTGCTAAAAAACACAAAATCTTTAAAAACATGAAAAAGTGAGCATTCAAAGTCTTGAATTGACCTTGACTACAATCATAAAAGGGGGGTCTATGACTCCTCTTTTAATGGGAGACAACTGGTTGGTCATAACACAAACAGCAGCCCATAAAAATGTATTTTTTCTCTTTTTTTTTTAGAACGGTCTGGAGCAGATTGATGAAAACCTTTCCGCCGCTGTCCACTGATGATGAAGTAGTCATCCCCCCTGATGTTAAGGGCTCGGGGTGAGTGATTCTAAAGAGTGGCGGTAATAGCTCACAATGGCTGCATCATCAGCAACGCCTGTCGCCCATATTTCAACGGGCTGTTCTTTACGGGGCCTGGGGCCCGTGCACAAATCACATCGACTTTCAGCGCGCCTGACTCGCAGAATATGGGGCTTTCGGACACTGAAAAACAGCGACAAGAGCGCTAGTTCGACTTCAAAACAAAAAGTCAGCTGGGGGGGACAAGAACACAAAAAGGACTCAAATGCAAGGAACCTAATCACTAAAAATACTTCAATATTGAAATTATAGACTGGAAATGCCACTATTTTGGGGACCTAGTGACCTATAGACATAACAAAACAACATATTTAAAATCTGCTTTTTTTCTTTATATCCAAAATGCGTGTTTACTTACAGATTAGATTAAATTAGATTAGATAAATGTATTCAATCCCATATTTGGGATATTTCACTGTCACAGTAGCAAGAGGGTGAGAATACAGACACAGGAAAAGACATTTTAGACATAAATAAAGGTAAAAAAAACAAGTTAATAAATTGTGCTGAGATATATATACGTATAAATATATTTTTATATATACACACACATTGGTGCACATGTATACACTCAGTTGGGCAAATTAAAACCGGAGAAAAAGTTATTTTTGTAAAAGGCCTTTCGGCGCAAACAAACTCAAAGCCTAACGAGCCTTTTCTCTTGATCAAATGACAACTAATTTAATGAAGTCATCTGTGTTTTAATCAAGGACGGTCCTTTGGGGGAAACCCTCGCATGGAGCCAGTGAGCGTGGCGGCCCAGCAGGCTTTCCATCTCTCGGGCAGCTGGGTACTCCCTAAGGTCAGGCCTACTAAATTCAGCATCCTGCCAGCTCCCAAACACCACAACAACAAATCCCATCGCACCAAAAGTCAAACACGATCTCCCTCATAACTTGAGAAAAGACAGTTTAGCAGAGGAAGTAAGACAGATGCTGGGAGTTCTTACCTGTGGTGCCCAGTAGCCGGGGGGGAGGCGGCGGAGGCGGCGGCGGGGGGAGCGGAGGGTATCTTCTACAATGGCACGCCAGCTGGCACTGTTGGCTAACTTTCTCCGCCGCACTCTGCGAGCATGACCTCTGGAGTTCGCCCTTTGTTTGCAAGATATGGGAAAAAACAAAAACAGAGTGAGATGGCGTCCTCATAATGCAAGATGCACCGTACACGCTCAACATTCCCTCCACGCTCCTCCCGCTGGTGTTGTGACTGGCTCACGCAGAATAGTAACGCATCTCCAGCTGCAATCCCCGTAAGGAGCCACCCGCCCACCGACAGAGTGGGCAGCAGGCCGCCCCGAGGAGCGCGAGTGGGCGGAAACTCGAGCGGATCGCATTACATGTGAACCCTGCAAACGCTGCGTATGTGTATGTGTGAGCAACAGCTCACTCATCGTTATCTGTAGGCAGCAGCGTGGAGGCACAGGTTACTCGACTTAACATACGCCAGCTTATGGCTTGTGCACAAATCACGCTCACAACCAACCACCAATAGCGCATTCTCGCTAGTGTTTGGATGGGATTTGCGTGCCAGGGGAGTGTCAACAACCTGTCGTATTTTGCTGACTATAAGCCAAAGAATACACAATGGAGAGGAAATAAATCTATAAAGTCGCAATTTTGGGAAGGCCATTTTTTTATATGATCAGAAACCAAGAATATAAATTAACAATAGTAAAATAGAGAAAAACAGGCTACATTTATATGTATGCATATATTAATATGTATGTTTGTATGTTTGTAGGTATGACTATGTATGTATGACTATAGTATTTGTCCCAAACTATGAAAAAAGTGCCACTTATAGTCCAAAAAATATGGTAAGTTTTGTGTATTTACAAAAAATTATTCATTCGACATTCTTAGTGGTTGTTTTTTGTTCTATTTAGTTTTAAAAGAGCCTATTTTTATTGTGTTTTAGTGTTGTAGAATTGCAGTGGACGTGATTTTAGTATTTTGCTGACAACGGGAATGTGATAGTATTCGTTTTGACCCAAAGTGAATGATCCTGTTGTCAATATTTTGGCAAGATGATTTGAGCATTGAGTCGGGCAGGCAGAAGCCTTGCTTGGGAACACTCGTCTTTGACGCAAATCAAATAAGAAGTCTGTCATTGTGGCCATGTTCCAGTGGCCTGGAATTATCCTGAACCGAGCTGAGAGCTTCTCTTAATCATTTTGACCAAAGGGTCAATGTACCCTTTGGAAATATGGCACGTTTATTGCTGATAGTGCTGAATTGGACAGTTCTTTTTTACAAATAAAGGCAAATCAGAAAAACAATGTCATTATAATACATTGGAAGCCTAAGCCAAATTTTAACAGTAACTCTGAACTGAAAAACAAGATGATGACTCGCCTAATAAAGAAGTACCAAGTGTACAAGAGTAGTTTGAAAGATGAAAAATGATACAAATAAGCAAAAGTATTGCGTGTTACCTGGCACGAGAGTAAGAGCAGCGAGAGAAGGCAGTGCGCGAAGAGGAGAGGCCAACAACTTAAAGTGAAGGGCGTGAGATCTTGGAGCGACATTCCCGTCGGCGATGCGATCGGATGCGGCATCCATACAGCGTCAAGTCTTCGGGACACCACCTTCCTCCTCTTCTTCTTCCTCTTCTTCCTCTTCCTCCTCCTCCTCCTCCTGGTTCTCCTCCTCCGCCGATCCTAGTCCAAATCGGCGGCGATGCAATAATATCGGTGTCGACAGCGTAGGACGGAGCGAGGCAGCGGGATGAGGAGCGGCGAATCACCCACATACATCCACATCTCTAAAGTTGCGCTCTCCCCTCCAGCTTCATTCCACTTGCTGTTCTTCTTCTTCTTCTTGTTGTTCTTTTCCTTTTTGTTTGGCTGCTGGGATGCCAGTCGCGCTTCTTCACGTGATGATGATGCCCTCCTCGGTTGCCAGTGGGAGTGCAAATGGGACACTCCAGCCCTGGAAGTTGAAGGCGAGAGAGAGAGAGAAAGAGAGAGGCAGAGAGAGAGAGAGAGAGGAAGAGAGAGAGAGGGAGGGAGGGAGGAGGCAGGGAGAGAGAGAAAGAGAGAGAATGTGTTAGGGATGTCCCAAAACGATCATGTGATCAGAAATTGGGCAGTCGTTTTAAAGCTTTTTATTCATTTTTATGTGTTAATGTGTAGGTTGCCATTGATAGTGTTTTACATCTAAATATTCACAACTATAAGGGCACATAAAAGTCATTGAGGGTGCGCCTTATAATGCAGTGCGCCTTATAGTCGTGAAAATATGGTAACCAAGTTGGATGCCCATCAAATCAAAATTAAAAGCCTTTGTTGTCATCATAAACAATGCAATGGGTGGTGATACTCCACAAAGTGAGTTTTCCCAGTAAAAAAAAACATAAATAGTAATATAAAAGTATAAAAAGTCACATGCCAAATTGACATCCATCACTGAGAACAGTAAAAATTGTTAAATGGAGAACTAGTGTCTGTGATTGTCATCAACTCTCGTCTGTGTATTTAAACCCCGTTTTTTTTGCCTCTTGTTGGTATACATCTCCCCAAAAACATATTCACGTCGCACTTGAGTATTAGTCAAACTAGGAAAAAAAAGTGGGACTTCTAGTCTGCAAAAATACTGTATATATGAGTCATAAATATAGAGTACTGCGTTATCACTATACGACTGCACTCCATATAACACTACTCCAATACTTTTCCATTCTCGGAGGAATGGTCTTGTTGCGTAACAGTTATGAACGGTTATGAAATAATACCACGGCCGTGCAGTGTACGCGACATTCACGGCCAACTGGCAGTGACAATCAAATCTCGTGTGCCCATTGTTGTGAGTTCACTGACACAAGAGCTGGTGGAGAGGCCACGGATCGTGACCGCGGACGATATTTTCCTGTAGTCATGATCTCACTATCCTATTTCTACCAACATTTTATCAAAAAGGTGATAAAATTCGACCTAAAATCCATAGCAGAATGATATTTTGTTGTTGTTGATTAGTTTACTGCAGAATATTGTGACCCAAATATCGATAATTTCATAAATGAGTCAATCAGTTTGAATCTGTGCTCATTTTCAGTTTTCTTAATGTTAATCTTAGCATATCTTTAGATTCCAAAAGGCTGAAAAAAAGGAAGAGAACGGCTTTAAGAAAATTGAGGTTGGATTAAAGCTTGCTCGTGTCATGTTTAATAAAGCCGGTCGATAATTGAGAAAGGCAAGCGCCAGTCTCCTTGTGGAAATCCTCGCCATGAACGGAGGGCAGACAGGCTTTTCAAAGTCTTTAAATCTTATACAGTTTTATTTGGGGCACAGGTGTTTAAGTGGCGGGGTGGGGCCCAAATTTGGCCCACTGTGTCTCTCTTTGTGTGGGCTGCCAAAGTGAATCTTGCTAGTTGACTTCATTACATTCTGATGCAGATTATAGATACATGGAGAAAAGTGACATTTATTCTCCTTTTTCAAGAAAAATGAAAGATTCTGTTTGTTTTAAGGTTTTTAAAGCAAGTTTAAACATTTTTAATGAATAAATGAATGGTTCCATTTTCAGTTGAGTTTAGAATGTCAATAAAAAGTCATATATATTTGTTAAAATGTACTTTTTAAGTGAAAAAACTCATTAAAATAGTTTCCATTTTAGATTTAAGCACAAGAGAATATTTGCTACTAGGAGGCTCAAAAAGAATATTTTTTGAAATGTATAGCTTTTTGATTTTATATACCGAATGAGATGGGGCAAAACTGCACTTGTGCTCGTCCATTCTCTCCTTCAGTCTGCCCAATTATCGATTATCTGCCAAGACAAAAAGCACTCCATCCTCCTTCTAATCTAACGAGCAACCTCAGCATCTCCATCACTGCCTTTGCTCAAATCACAGTACCAAATGTCTCTCATCAGATTGCTCTTTTTTGTTGTTGTTGTTTTTTATGTAGGCATTGGTGCCAAGTTATCCCATTTCAATCCTGTCCAGAGCCAAAAAAGATCATTTCCAACTCATCCCATCAATGGTGATCCATACCCAAAGTCCAAAGAAACGTGAAGCTCTGATTGGCTGTTTCATTCTGCTTCCACATTAAGGATGAGAGTAGAAGAGGAGTGCCATCTTGTGCCAAAAAGGGCACATGAAAACATTTTTATAAAGGAACAAAGAAAGCCAGTGAATGTATTATATATTTCTAAATGTAATGTATCCACCCTGTCGTGTTAATTTATTTCTAAAGTTTAAAAAAACATTTTTGAATTAAAAATGACCTATCCATTGTGTCCAGTGAAGGTCGCTCAAATTTCCCCAAAAACTGTGTGTCATTGCTGCCTTGCCTTTCCATCTTATCTCTATTATGCTCATCTAATTGAATGGAATGTCACAAAACGATAAATTCCCTATAAAAGCTTCCTCTCTTATCAACATTAGGGCCAAGATACCATTAGAAAGCCAATTTTTCTTCTTTTCATACATCTTTAAATCGTCGAATGCGGCAATAACACCTGATTTTCTCCCTGAGGATCAATGAAATGCTATTTTTAAACTATAAAGATCCAAAGAGGCTCCAAAGAAAACAGATAGGCTTTTAACTTTTCATTTTAATCTATTCTATCTAAAGCAGATCATACGTTTTAAATGCTGAATCATTTAAATCATTTTCATTTGTATTATATCTTAAGGTGGGTAAATATTTTACTGTATTTTCAATATAAAATTGCTCAAGAAGTTAAAATAACATATATTGGGTAATAAATAGATGCATATAAGTGGATTGCCCTTAAAAATGGTAGTTGATGCCTTTGTGAAACTCCAAAGTTGATTTATAGATGCAATTCTACTTCCTTCTTCTCATTCTCCTTCACTTCAAAGTGTGAAGACAATGGATGAAAGTTTTTTAGGGGGGGGGGTGTCTTCTATTGTTAATTGGTCCTTTTCAGCTAAACTGAAGGCAAAGAGGAGAATGGGAAGATGAGACGAGGACATTAGAGTCTCACTGGCACAAAGAAGGGCACACTGCTTGAAAAGATATAGACCAGTTAAGGCACTGGTGGGACTTTTAGCCATAGACATTCTATGTCTATCTATACCCCCCACCCCTCCAAAAAAGACCTCCAAAACACAAAAAACAACATAATAACAACTTCCCCATTCACAAAACTACCATAACACACCCCAACTTTTCCCAGCTAAAATCAAAATAACCCTCAAATCAATCCCAACTTCCCCAGGTGCGTCCCGAGACGTCAAACATCCCTTAACTTGGAATTCCTTGCGTCCACTCAACCCACTCGGCGTCCTCACAAAAGCCCCGTCCTCGACCTCAATGAAGGGAGGGGATGAAGGCCAATTAGCATTTCACAAGTGGCCCTTTCCTCCTCCCGCGCGCTCCCGCACGGGCCCCGGTTTGCGGCCCGTTGGCAGGGTGACAGTATTCGAGTGTGCAAACTTGCGCCATTGTCCTCCGTCCAGGGGGGAGCCATGGAGACCCCCAATAATATGACACAGGAAAATGTTTGCTGATGGCAATTCTATGGGCTTTGTCCTACTCTTTCTCCTTCACGACGACTCGATTTAAGTCTCTAAATGTTTGACTACAAATGCGGGAGTGCTATCCAGCTCCCTTTGGCTTTGTCCCGCCGAGTTTGAATGAGTAATTCAGCCTTTGTGCGCCTCGATTGAGGGGGCAAACAGAAAAGACAAGATTCTTCAGCGCTCAAGACCCCTTTCCATGGTTATCCACTCTTTAGATCCCCCCCCCCCCCCCCTCGTTCTTCTCCTCCACTTCCCGCCGCGAGAAGTGAGCGCAACTTTATTTAAATGTAGACAAATTAACTGCAAACGGAACACACGATTGTCCGTGAACTGTTTTTTTCCCCCAAAGATGTCGTAAAGGGAAATTGCAAGAGTAAAAAAAAAAGTAAAGTACTGATTTTTGTTTGAACCTCCACATCTCCATGACAACAATGCGCGATGGAGAAGAATTGGATAGCGGGGAGCTCGCAGGCTGATTGTGGCCCTTTTGTGAGGTGGCGGAGGTCGCTGATTGGTTCAAGAGAAGCACCATAACTACAAGCGGTTTATATTCATTCAACTTTGTCAAGTGCTCCCCTAAATGCAGGCTGGAGGCTGCACACTACGGCCGCATCCTCACAGCACAGGCATGTACTATTACGCTTTTTTTAAAAATTATATATAAATATGTCTGTTGTTAATATCTATTCAAGACTCTCTTCTGAAAAAAAATGTCTGGATTTCCATTCTGATGCTAAACTTCATTCATACTGGAATACTTGCTACTGGAAACTGTACAGGCAATATGTATCTGAAAAAACTTGCTGAAAAATGTCTATTTAGCCTATTGTTCTGCATTATACTAACATATGTTTATTCCCAGTTTTTGATCAAATGAAAAATTGCCTTTTGTTTGGTTGGTGCGACCTATAGTCCAAAAAATATGGTACATTTATTATGCAGTATATAATTCTTCACTAATTCACTCACTAAGCTACTTTAAACCTACTTATACTTAGATCTGTTCTACCATGTATCAACATACTTATACTTATTATATTTCTATAGTTTTTCTATACTTTGACTGAATTTCTCCTATGAAGTATCACAAAGTATCAATCTAATCTTATCTTAAAGCATGGATTATTGACAAATCCCTTTTACTCTACCTCAGATTTTTCAAGATGGACCCATTTTAGGACTGATTAAGGACAACAAACTGCATGTTGGATGAAATGGCAAATGCGGATAGCGAGGTGAGAACACTGCTGAATTTCGTCAATCTGGCATCCAGCGACATCAAGGCAGCTTTGGATAAATCAGCCCCGTGTAGACGCTCGGTGGACCACAGAAAATATCTACAGAAACAGCTCAAGCGCTTCTCTCAGAAATACTCCCGAGTACCCAGATGTCACCCGTTCAGATCGGCCCAGTGCGCCAAGCCGGCGTCTGGCTCGCCGGGGGTGCAGGTGCCGGAAAAGGACGCCACCTCCAGTGCGGATAAAGCATTGGTGACTGAAAAGCAGGTTCCAATGAGGAAACGCCAGCTCCCGGCTTCTTTTTGGGAGGAACCCAAGCTAACCAAGAGGGAGCGCTCTCACTCAGGACTGAGAAAGAATCACGGCGAGGTCAAAGGTCAAGACGCGGATGCCCAGGCGGCCTTTTCCAGGGAAGCGTTGAAAACGGGGCGTAATTCTCTGAGCGCATGTGCCTGCTGTCCCGTCCAGTTTCATCAGCAGGTTCTCCACGGTCACATTCTAATGCCCCCTCACCCGACTCTGGGACTGTGGCGTAAGAGCGAGGCCGAGTGGGCGGAGCTACAGCATGGACGCAAGGCTCACCCTCATGTGGTGGTTAAACCTATACCCACCAAACCGGCTGTCCCTTCCCCCATTTTCAGCGTGTTTGGCTTCATTTGAAAAAGTAAACAAGACTAATGACGTTTTTCCCATCAATCGATAATGAGACTCTTCCCAAAGCACTTAATGGAATACTTGGGTCTATTTTTATGTTTTTTTTTCACTCCTAGAGGACTAAAATGCACTTCTTCATGTTGCCAGACAGTGAGTTGACAGGTTTCTATTTTTAGGACTTTTTTTTAAGAGCGCTCAAGGTTTCTTTCATCGTATGAGAATAGTAAGTTGAGAAATAGATTTTTTTTTTTTTTAGTCGCAGCTATGTTTGATACGACCACTTTCATATCGTAAATAAATGATTCCCACAAAAAAGTCCCATGGGCCCAAGTTATTTTTTATCCCCTATTGAGGCGTTCTATGATAAGAGAGCCATAATAATATTTGGAAAAAATGTCACATCACAGAGTTTATAAATAGAGATAGCAATGAGATATATTAGTTTGTTTAAAAAAAAGGCAAAGACAAATATAAATGTACTTAAATTAAATCAAGTGAGGTCATCTAGACGTCATCAGTCCATGACAGTGAGGTATTTAATCAGTCTTCTGGGAAGAGGTAAACTTGAGAGACATGGTAGTCTTTGTGGGCCCATTTGCCTGCGAATGCTCACTCTGCAAAGATGACGCAGTGGACGAGGTGACGCTACAAGAAAGAAAAAAAAATAAGTTTATTAATGATTCTGTAGACCGCAGATGGATGTGCAGTAATACCACATTTATCATGGTTCATATGTCCAAAGACATAGGTCCCATAGGTGAAGGACAGTGTTTTTATGGTGCCTATTTAATATGATTTGGACTTTTAAAGCCCTTTCTGTACTATTATTAAAGTCCCAAAAGGGAGATATTGCCCTCTAAAGGCCAGTAAAATATTCTCCAAGCATGATTTCCACTAATTTCCAAGTGTAATCAGTGCATTGCAGTCAGGTACTTTTAGTTCCAGCACAAACCTCATTGGTTTGCTTTATATGCATGTATGATTGACAGCATGAGGGGTAACATTTGACACAACCGCTATGTGTAAATCAGTACATTTGGTGTGTCAACTTACATGTCTTAATCTTGACAGCATCCCATTCACGTCGGCTATCAAGAAGCTGAGTAAGTTTACTGCACAATTGAACATGAGCAACATACTCCAGCAACAGATCTACAATGGGGCCTGCCCATTGGCTCATGACGGATGAGGAAATCCATTGACAGAACTAAAAGAACCACAAGAAAACAGAAGTTGCATCTAGTAGTGGGAAGTAACAAAATACTAACATCTCATTAACAACACTGTGGGAAAATAGTCAAATACAGTAACATTGCGTCATTGGTGGCACCTGTGCGACTTGGCGTGCTGGTCCACCGGAGTCGGAGGAGGGGAGAGTGCTGGTAGGTCCAACATCAGATTGTTCTGGATGAGGACCTCTACCGAATGGGCAGGAGAAGCAGGAAAGTGCATCACAGCCATTATTGAGAAGACACTTGAGTAGAGGTATGTTATCCCCACAGAGGGCGACCACGGCAGGGAAAGCGGCGGGGTAGGACGGCATTCCGGCGTTGACGTCCATTCCCCGACGCAGCAGGAGCGAGGTTGTGTCCACGTTGCCCCTGCGCACAGCCAGGAGCAGTGGACTAACGGGGTCCAAGTCCGTTTTGGCGCTGGCGTTCAGGAGGATCCCGACTGTCTCGGTGCAACCGTTGGCCGCAGCCAGGCAGAGGGCCGTGGTGCGGCCGTCGGGGTAACGTGCCGAGCGGGCAGGGGATAGTGTGGCGTCCACGTCGGCGCCCGCTTCCAGGAGCGTGGACACCACGCCGGGTTTGTTGTGCTCAGCTGCTAGGTGAAGAGGGCTGACCCCGCTCTGCCGGAGTCTGCTGCGACTTGTTACGGGGACCAGAAGGCGCACCGTCCTGGAAACCAGGATGCTGTGTTAGTCTCAAATTGTTTATACCGTGACCGGATGTTTGGTCGCTGGTCAAATGTACTTAGATATTAAACAGTACTTAGATATTAAACAGTACATGGATATTAAACAGTACTTGGATATTAAACAGTACTTGGATATTAAACAGTACTTAGATATTAAACTCTCTCTCTCTTAGATATTAAACTCTGTCTCATGAATATAATTTTGAGAGCCAAAAGACTGGCGACCAAATGTCCGAGCACCGTTTATACCAACTTACGCCTAAAAAAATAGAATAAACTCACTCAGTGTGTCCATATTGAGCTGCAACATGTAGTGGAAGTAAACCAGAGTTGGCCGTCTTATTTGCATCTGCATTTCTGGACAACAACACCTCCACAATGTCCTCATGTCCATTTTTACTGGCCTCATACAGCGCCGTCAGACCCTCACAAGTCTGCGTGTTTACATCGGCGCCTACCAACAACACCCACATCTTAACTTGCAACATCAACACACATTTACAATGACGGCTATACCTTTCTTCATGAGGTAGTTCAATGCTTTCAAACGTCCCAACTGCGCCGCCACCATGAGTGGCGTCACATTGTAGGCGTTGGAGGGGTTCATGGCGGCCCCCGCGGCTACCAGGATCTCACATATTTCCAGGTTGTTCCTGGACACGGCCTCGTGGAGGGACGTCCATCCCCGGGCACAACGCTGGTTGACCGAGGCTCCATAGGCCAAGATGAGGTTTACCATGTCAATGTTGTCCAAGCTGCAGGCTATGCAAGCAGAAAATATTACGATTTCTCAATGAAAAAATAGAAATATGAGGAATAACTCTGATATTGGACATTACCCAAATACAAAGGGGTTTCTTTGTTCTTGCTACCGATATCCGGGTCAGCTCCAGACTCCAACAAACACTTGACGCAAGACAAATTTTGAGCAGAAACAGCAAGTAGAAGGGCCGTTTGTTCCTGTAGAGTGCGTTTGTCTACGCAACCTGGATGCGCTGGGATGCCAAATACCACACAAGCCAGATGAAGTGCGATGACAAGAGTTTTTTGGGGCATTTTTGTGTACCTTTTAGTAAAGTTTTTAGGCATTCGGGTTGTCCAGCAAAGGCTGCGTGATGTAGAGGAATCCAGCAGTTTTTGTTTTCTCTAAGCAGATTCTGAGGAGATGATGCTGCGTGCTTTTTAACAGCTTCAATGTCGCCATCTTGGATAGCCAGGACTACCGGGTCAGAATCCCTTCAACGGTAAAACAAAGGAAAAATATTTAGTGTTTATTTGGATTTCTCTGGTTTTTTTTCTTTCTATTATTAGTGCTTCTCATTCATTCATTCATTTCATTCACAGAAATAACACAGTAGGAACACCACTATTCAAAAGAATACTGTAATTTCATCCAAAAAGTTAACATTTAAAATAAATCTTTACATATTTTTTTAAAGAAAATTAATATTTAAATTTACAATTAAATACAAACTGTTGTAAACCAAAGTGCAGCCCACAGAAAATAATAATAGAATTTACACACTACCATTCCCAAAAATAACGTCATTTTGACCAACAGTACAAAACCAAATCAATCTGATTACATTTCCCCTGATTCGAACCCCATTGTGCCAGTCACTTAACGCCTCAAATACTAAACAAATAACAAACTCACTCAGTACAGGACGTCACAACCATTCCCCTACTATCTCCTCGCGGCCTCCGAATGACATCACCATCCTCACCATCTTTAGTATTTTGAAAAGATGATTTACTTGGACGAAATGTGGCCAAATATTGTGAATAGCTGAATTTTGTTATCATGGCTAACGCTGGTGACAGCTGCTGCGTGCTCTCTTTATTCCTTTTTGTGGGCGGGCAGAAAGGCTTTTGGGGGGGCTCAGCTGTGGCCACCCGGATTATTTTAGGCTCTTATTGTGAGGCAGGCTTCATCCTTATATGTCAGCACACACACACACACTGATAACACCAAAGTGTAACCCAACACGTTCTGTGTGTGTGTGTTCTGTACTCTGTACTCATGCTTATATGAATTTTTATGCTTCATTTGCTATGGAAATGCCTTGATTAGATAAAGAAAATAACACACTTATGACTGCACAATCAAAATCATTACTACTATCAGTACTATTTGCGGAATTTACATATTTTTATGGTCATAGTAGGGAAAATCCTTGTTTTTTTATTGTCATAAGCAGGTGTCAAAGTGATGGGGTTGGGGCCAAGAAGGGTCCATGACATCAATTTGTGCGGCCCGAAAAAAGGAAAATCTAATGTGTCAACGTTGTCTCATGTTAAATTTCAAATGAAAAGTAGAGATGCCCGTGATTGGCTGGCTACTGATTCAAGCTGAATCCTGCTTGGGATAGGCTCCAGCACCCCTGACGGTTCAGAAAATGAAGAAAAAAAGATACTGCAACATAGTATGAAAAAGAATTGTGCCCACAAACTTTTCCATTTAAATATATTTTTTAAAGTTCTACTAAAAGGCTGCAGAAAATCAATTTTGGAGACAATTTTAGACTTTTTGTTGGCCCTATACGCATAAAAATACAGTAATTTAATGACTCACCTGATATGATGCTCAGTGCCCCCCGAAGCAGAAAAAAGGTCAACAACCAGACTTTTTTTAAGGTCCACATCCAATCTCCGGTAAAGAGACCCACATCTGTTAACAGTGGTCATCTCAAAAGTCCACTGGGACATCCAGAGGGTCCTGACAGTTCACCCACCGGCCGGAAACACAGCTGATGATCCAAACGACCAGATTGGAAGTACAAAAACAAATGTGAACTGTTACTAAAACCACATTCTGTTGATCCTGAAACCCATTGAAGAGGTTTGAGCATTCTCTCTATAAATCCGGCTGTCCGTACATATGGAAGATCTGCAAAGTGCTGTGGTGCACATCAGACAGCTCCAGCATTGTGGACAGATACCTTTTAAGGACATGTTACACTCCAATGTTTTCCATTTGCGGCTCCACAGGGAAAGCTGATGTCAGGTCAAGCTCTGTCCATCGCACAATGTTCTTGTTCAACATAAATCTTTAGTTTTAGAAGAAAAAAAAGTCCAAATCCAAGCATATTTACTCTAAGAGAAGATATTGTTATAGTATTACTATAATATAAAATCAGGGATTGTAAGGTCAACCTCAGGTTTTCCTCTCACTGGTTCCCATCAATTCAGTGCCCCATAGTTAGTTGGGATAGGCTCCAGCACCCCCTGTGACCCATGTGTGGATGAGTGTTTGGGAAAATGAAGGAATAATTTGAATTTCAACTCACCTCAGAATAGAAGGTCAGATTGCTGGGTGATCTCAAGGTAATATTTAGAAGTTCCTGTGATGAATCGGGCTTTTGCAAACATGTCTGCAAAAAAATTGTTTGTGAAATAGGTTTCCTGTGAGAAAATTGCAAGTGACGTGTGCTTATCGTGCAACGTGCGCATCTAGATTTGCAAAGACTTGATCTTAGCAAATCTATGTGGTGCACCGCATAATTGCTCAACTAAGATGAACTTAACTTGTTGACATTGTTATGGCACTTACATATTGACATATGTTCATTAATATATGCTGTCCCTTATTAAATAAATCAATATCACCAAAAAAATATGTTCTAAATCATCCAAGTAACACTTTTTTTTCTCAGATTAGGACAAAGTGTCATTGAAAATAAACCTGCAAAAATACTTCAACTACTTCAATACTGCAAAACCCAGCAACTCCGCTAGAGGGTGTCGCCATGACAACTGAGAACCGAACCCAACGCATTCTCTGGCTTGTCGTCTTGAGCGTCTACTAGAAGAGGAAAAAGAAAAAAAACATCCGGATCGTTCTGCAATCATCTCAACTCGGTGTGCACTTGTTTACTTGGCCTCCAACTCAACATGATGGGCAGATCGCTGCCTTTCTTGGCGGATCACGAACGTCTGCAGCTCCGAGTGGAGAAGAAAACCAGAAACATTTTTATTACGCAGGCCGATGAGTGCAGGTGGGCCTCCTCACTTTGTGTACTACACTTCTCCCCTCATTTTGACTCTACTATGTGTATTGTTTTATATTTCCAGGACGAGAGAGGAGAATGTCAATTACATCCCAGTTATCACTGAGGTGAGATGAACTTTTCTCTATGTTGAACCACCTTATCATATGAATAAAGGCCGGTCCTGGCTTATTTGGCATCCTGAGCAAACCTGGACAAACCCACAAACTAATACAACAATACTTAACAATACAAGTGGATTGTGAGTACATTCAAACGGGGTTTGTTGTTTAGTCCCAAAACAGAATCCTTGCTATTGGAGTGAATACGTTACAAAAGACCCTGGTTCTGAAGAAACAAGCCGAGCTGGACCAGGTCAACCACCTTTTTATGCTCAAGAGACAAGAATTCAAAAGAAATGGGGATGAGCTAGCTCAAAAGAGGATTGAGCTACACATAAAACATCAGGAGGTATATGCATTTCATATCATATACCCATATACATATTAATAAAAACCATCAAATTGATTGTACCCTTTTTTCCCACTTTGTTTTTTTGCTACAGTTAACTGATTTTTTTTGCGTGTTGTTCTCCATTTAACTATCGCATATTTTTTTTAAATTCCTGCCAAAAATGCAACTCCAGTGTTACTATATGTATATATTTTATTTATGTATTTAGATGTTTCTCTTTGGGTGGTGCGACTTATACTCAGGTGCCATTTATAGTTGCAAAAATATGGTGATCCCGCAAATTGTGTAACATGGATTTCCCTAAAGGTGAAAGACAAAGTATTGAAATTTGAACAATCACTGAACGACAACGAGACATTGCGCACTCGAACTGTGCAGCAATACAAAGCAATGCAGACGCACAACTTGGCAAAACAGCACGATTTGGACAAACTGACAAAACTTCTGCAACAACTCCGAATCAGGTGAGACAAGCCTTCCAATCCCATCACTCTCATTCACAGTCCCACATTTTTTTTATGTCAACGGGCAGGAGATGCATCTTAAAAGAAAGAATATCCAAATATAAAATCTTTGAGGACTTTTTAATAAAAACTTTGGATTATCTCCCTGAGGGTATGTAAACGTTTGCTTTTTATTACGGTTTGGGAAAGGGTTTTAATTCATGCAGACGATTTCAGGTCACCTTGATGTGGATGGCGAGCGTGGCGTGACGCCCGTCATCCGGCGTCACGAGACCCTACGTGTCACCCACCAGCAGCTGCTACGACGTTTGAGTGGTGTCGAGCAGGAGGTCGAACGTGGCAGGCGACAGCTGCGAGCCATGAAGCAAGGCCACGACATGCACCAACTGGTTTGAGTGGACAGCAGACAATATTTTTCCAGTGTTTGTCCTGGTGAAGTTGGCTTGATTTTGTTGCTTTTTGCTTAGATGGCCAGTAAGGAACTTGATCAACTTCAGAGGCAGTTGGAGAGCCTAAAGGAGGAGAACAAACAGGCTGAAAATCATCTTTTTCAAGAGCAAGAACAGTCCAGAAAGAAGGTGTTTGCCAATGTCAGAAATTTGAAAAGTTGGCGGGCAGCTTTAATGTCAACTCAATTTCATGTGGGCTGGACTATTTTAGATATCATATTTAGATTTTTTTATATAAATTGATTAAAAGAGACAATTTAAGAGGGCAACAATTTATTTTGTTTAATAACATTTACATTCCTATGTGGTATTCTAGTGAATCTTGTAGTTATTTCTCAGGCTGAAGAAATTGGAAGTTTAATCCTGGCTATCAACAACCTGGCAGAGCAGTGTTATCTACCAGCCTATGGACCTCTTGAAAATATGAGCGCGTCCTTAAGGATGGACATGGTGAAGGTAAAAAATGAGTTTGGTAGTTTTTATCAAGAGACTAAATAAATATGTGGCTTAAATCCTCTCAGGAGTACCTCGTGGACAAGGCAGACACAGAAAGGAGAACCAGAAAACTGATGGAAAGTGTTTCCCAAACAATGAGTAAAACATCTTTGACAGATATGAAAACAAAAGCATCAATGAGAAACTCTGGCAGTAAAATGCAACTCAAAAGTCCAAGTAAAGTCATATAACAGTGATCCTGAAACAGAAAGTCGGCCCTCATGATTGACTTTCTTGGGCCGCACAAAATGATGCGGGGGCCAGAATTGGCCCCCGGGCCGCCACTTTGACACCTTTTTTTTATAGTCTATACGTGAAAGTAAACAACTATCGAGAAGATTTGTCTTCCCCCACTCCAGACCAACAGGGGGCAGAAAAAAAACAATCAAACTCACCTCACCTCATTTCCTGCCTGAGGTCATAAGGTCATGAACCAGTATATAAGTTTAGTAGTCCAGCTTTGAAAGACAAGACAAGACAGGCAACCCAACCAGAAATACCCGATTACATGCAACTGGTAGGATCAAATATAAATACCACTTAGATGCTAGTTGATTGATACTTAGTTTGTTTTCTCACAACCATAAATTGCCTTCTTTGTGCTTTCCTTTAATTTCAATAAGGTTCCTTCTGTCCGTTTTATTAAGGTTTCCAACATAATTCTTTCCTACTACCCAAAACTGCAATAAAATTATAAACTGGAAGGATTTGAGTTGTTCTTGTGAGCTCCTTTTTCATGTTTAGGGCAAAATTTGAAGAAAGTAGAGAAGAATTTAAGTACTGTGGCATCAAAGGCAAAGTATTAAAGGCCTTGAGTCAAAGCCAATGCAGTCATGGAAAGGAACAACTACAAGTATGGCAGAAGAATTGAATAGAAACGCGTATAACAATTTGGTTAAGGTTTTTATGTCGTTTCAGTTTTTGGTGGAGTGTTGTTGACGAAAATAAAAAATAAAAATGATTCACGTCATACATCCATCAGTTGTTGCGTGCTTTAATGAAAGAAAACCGTTACAGCTCGCTAAAACAAGGTATTCATGTACTTAACATAATTAACTAATGGTCATTTTCTTTATTTCTGCAGACATTCTCATTATTCCCACTGCAAAAATCAACCATTCTTCCCAATAAACATGGCTGCCACCGCATCAATTGTGGACAATCTCCGTTGCCCCACCTGCCTGAACATCTTCCAAAATCCCGTCATGCTACAGTGCAGTCACAGTTTTTGCCGAGCATGCGTCAGGTTGTGGTGGAATCAAAAACTAGTTAAAACATGTCCGGTTTGTCGTAAAAAATGCATCTGTCAGGACCCACCTTCCAACTTGACGCTGAAGAACATATGCGAAACTTTTACTCAAGCCTCACAGGGGACCTGGTGCGAATTGCATGAGGAGAAAATGAAGCTCTTCTGTTTGGACCACCAACAATGTGTATGTCTGGTCTGCAGAGGCACCCAAATACACAAAGGCCACGAATTCCGCCCCCTAGAGGAGGTGGCAGAAGAGCACAAGGAGAAACTTCAGAAAGCCCTGCAGAGTGTCAAAGAGCAACTGCATGATTTTACTAACATCCACAATTACTACCAGAGACAAGCTAACCACATCAAGGCTCAGCGATTCCAAATGGAACGCAAGATTAATCATATTTTTGAAGAGTTTCAGCGCTTTCTAGATTCGGAGAAGGCTAGCATGATGTCTGCTCTACAAGAAGAAGAGCGAGAGAAAAGTCAGATCATAGAGGAGAAGGAGGAGCTTCTAAGTAGAGATCTAGCTGAGATTTCGGACGTTATTGCCAGTGCCGAGAAGGACCTAACCGCCGGCCATGTTTCCTTCATGAATAACAATCACATCACCATGAGTCGAATCCAACAACTGCCCCAGAAGCCCAAAATGTACCCAGAGACGTTGTTGGATGAAGTTAAATATCTAGGCAACCTCAAGTTCACCGTATGGGAACGAATGAAGGAGATTGTGTCCTACAGTCCCGTCATTTTGGATCCAAACACAGCCACGTGGGAATTAAGTCTGTCTGATGATTTGACCAGTGTGGCTTGCAGAAATATGGAGCCGGGCCTGATAAATCCAGAGCGCCAACAGAGCTGGAGGGTGCTTGGTTCTACTTTGGGCCCGGGAATGCATGTATGGGATGTTGAGGTAGGCGAAAACAATGATTGGTTGGTGGGCGTTGTTGGGTGGGATGCGGGTTTGCCAAGCTCCTTTGTTTGGGGCATTCGATATAATGGTGAGCGATATACGGTTGTCTCTCTTCCGTATCCACCTCAGGAACTTCGGGTTAGAACTAAAGTGCAAAGGCTGCGAGTTTGTGTAGACACAAATGCACGATCACTTTTGTTCTCTGATTCGCTTACAAATGCTGAATTGTACGCTCGGACGAACATTCCCATTTGGCCAAATTTGTCAGATTATAGGAAATTTTATCCTTTCTTTTACACCACTGATAAACTTCTTCCACTGAAGATAATACCATGTACGATTTCTGTCCAAACCCAAGTTGAAAATGAATTTTTTTGACGTCAAGACGTCATTCTTTTATTAAAAAAAAAATGTGGAAACATGCAATTGTCCGAAGCATGAGATGTGATTTTTTTTCGTTTTATCTGTTATAAAAATTGACAGTAATCCCACTTTGATTATCACGGAGCTGTCAAAAAAACATTGTGTATAATCAAATAGTAGAATAAAACACTTTTCTGCTATGATATTTGGTTTGTGTTGTTTTATTGTGTCATTTAACCAACATGTCACGTTTTTAAACAGATTTTTTAGGCAAAAATTTGGGAAAGTACTACGTATATATTTATATATACTACTACATGCCTGCTCAAGGCAATACTATAATAGTGCACTGCCCCTTTAAGAGAAATAAATACACGTGGTACTGTCATACTTCCGTCTATTTGGAAAACAAATCCAGCCATACGCCTTTAATCAAAACGTTTCCCTAAGATGAAATACACCTCTAATATACATTAAGACGTCAACGTGACGAAATGGCGAAAAAACAAAAGGCATGACGAAGTAATTCCAAGGGCCACCTTGTGCTAAATCGGGTTTTCTTCCTCCGAAAAAATGGAGTCTGGCTGGTTGGTGTCTGACAGAGAAGATATCTCAGTGCTCTTCCGACAACAAAAACATTCCAGCAAATGTCAAGTAAGTTTGCTCACAGGATCGGAAACTGCATTATTTTTAATTATTAATTTGAAATTTAGGAGCTGAGCAACTTGTTCTCCTCTGTGAGGAAAGTGCGAGGCGACGGGAACTGTTTTTACAGAGCCTTTTGTTTCGCCTATTTGGAATCAATTCTGCACAATGTCAAGGTTTTACACAGGTAAACTATTATCCACACAAAAACAACAACAACAAACAATAAAACACGTTGTTATTATTGTCCTCTCCTTTTTAGATTCAAGGAGAAAATCATCAATACCAGCGAATCCCTCTCATCTGCAGGATTTGACCAGAGTTACTTCCAACTTCACTTGAATACAGTAAGTGGCTCGGAAGCCATATGTGGCTCATGAGCCATATGTGGCTCGGGAGCCATATGTGGCTCTTTTAATGGGTGTATCTGGCTCTCTGCCTTTTTAAATAATATTTTTTCTTCATTAGACTCTTCTTCATGCATTCTCTCATTGATTAGCAACAGTGAAATAATGTTCTCAAAATAATTCAGACTTTTTTTTACTTTCAAAGTGGTGACATGAATAATAAATGCTTCCATCAATGGAAGATGAACTCATCTCCACACAATTCAATGTCATTTTACTTATCTCCTTAAAAGGTCCTCAACGTCATCGAACATTGCGAGGGTAGCAATCAAGAGGAGATGCTCTACAGGCTCTTTAACGATCAAGTGACCTCGGACAGCGTGGTGCAGTACCTGCGTCTGCTCACGTCGGCCCACCTGCAGAACCACGCCGACGACTTCTGCAACTTTGTGGAGGCTCCCAGTCTCCAGTCCTATTGCCATCAGGTCAGTAGAACATCATTCTTGACACCACTGTTGTAATGAGTGAGTTCAATACATAAACAAGGTATTACTGTAGAAATAAAAAACGATTTGAAGTTATATTTCTGGACTTTATTTCTATTTGTGTGCAGGAAGTGGAAGCTATGGGGATGGAGTGTGACCATGTAGACATCTTGGCTCTGACTCAGGCCCTGGACATCTGCATCCACATCGTGTCAATGGATGGAGAAGATGAGCAGTTGGTGCACCACGTTATCCGCGATGGCGAAGAGCCTTCTATGCACCTCCTCCACCATATATCCCACTTTAGCATCCTGGGCCCTCGACCCCCACGCTGATTTGGATGGAGGTCAATTCCAACAGCGTTTTAGGACAGTAACTTCTCTTCATATATCAATCAAATGGGCATATTGTAGTTAAAAATGAGCTTTTATGCACAGTTTAGAATTTTTTTTCAATTTATTGACTCCTGCTTTCCAATATATAATGAGATTTTCTTTTTCTTTATTTAAAAAGGGTTTTATTTGGATGAAAATTCAGTGTGTCTGTGTGATTGATGTTCTATTCTGGGGAGGAAAAATTACAGATTTGTTGAGTTCAGCGCCGACGATGGCCTTTTTTCTTGGCTTTTTTACTCTGCGGGATAGGTGTTGTTATTTTGCTCTGCTGTGCCGTCAACCTCGTGATGGCACTTTGCTCGCCGAAGTATGGCAAGTTAGACAGACAAAGTTTTCCCATTTGAGTGGGATATCTGGTCTTGGTCATGTTCTTGAACAAATTCTGAGAGATGAGGAACTTCAACTGTTTCTTCATGCCCTTCACCATCATTTTTTGCTCCCGATCATCATCATCGTCTCTCCCTTGTCCTGCACAAGTACGTTAATTTGGTCAGATCTTCCTATTTGATAGGTTCTGAAAGTTTACGGTTATGGCGCTTCTTACCTAACAAGAGGTCTTCGTCTAGAGTTATTTCCATAGCGTCTGCTGTTTGCTTCAACCAGGAGTTATGGCGTTTTTGCCTGCAGTTGTAGAATTCCAATTTTTCGATCTTCCAGGCCAGTTTGACACGCTCCTGCATAGAGATTCACATTTTTAAAACACAAAACAAACGTTGGAATGATCAATGCATTGAGAACTTAAGTGGTTGAGAAATTGCCTTGATTGCTGCCATGCATTGGATCTCAACGGGGAACGTGGGAAGCCCCTCGTCTTTTCCCAGGTTCCTGTAAATCTTTCTGAAGTTGATGACATCCTCGGGACTGACGAGCAGCAAACTCAGACCCTCTTTTGTAGCTCTGGCCGTTCTTCCGCTGCGATGAACGTACGTCTCGGATGTTCGAGGAACCTGAAGGTGGAAGATTTGTTAAAAAAAAAAACTAAAGGTAATAACAACATCATGTCATATTTTCAACAGCATCTGACACACCCACTAGGACCAATTTCATTTAAAAAAATAGGATTTGTCATAAAAATATGAGCAGCGTATTGGCAAAATAATTTTGGGGAAAAAATTTGAGATTGGAAGCAAATAAATCAGAATTTTTGGACACTGCAGTTCAACCAAGTTGACATGCACATATGTGAACAACACAAAAATTTGTGTTTTTCAAGAAATGAAAAAAATGGAGTGACAAATGTTACCTGGTAGTGAATAACATGCTGCACATTGGGGATATCCAGCCCTCTTGCAGCCACATCCGTTGTCAGCAACACACAACTGCAAAAAAAAAACAACCCAATAAAAGGCCCATTTTATTGAAATATCCCATAAAATAGTACCGTAACTTTTTCCATTATCCCTAAACAAAATGCAGCTTACCTTTCCCTCTCGGCAAACCTCTCCAGGTTTTTCAGACGATGCTTTTGGTGCATGTTGCCATGCAGCGGTAGTGGCGTGCGGTCCAGGATCATCAGCAGCGAATTGAGCCGTTTGATAGTTTCTATGCTATTAGCAAACACCATAGTACGCCCTGGATACTGCAATAGGAAATAGTAAAGGAAAAAGTCCTTCTCCTCTTTCTGACAGTGGATCTGCGTCTCGGTCAAGGTTTCAGCCGTCGCTTCCTTCCGGGTCAGGTCGACTACTTTGGGCTTGGATTTCATCCCTACTTTTTCCACGAGGAGGGCCACTTTGTTACCATCATGCAGCATCTTAGTCTTCTTCTTCAGCAAGCGTATGGGCATATTGTGGGTCATTGTTAGGGTGGCAGAGAAGACTAGATTTTGTCTCTTGGGATTCAAATGAGTGGTGTTCAACATCTCCAGCAGAGACTCCAGCTCGGCATAGTGGCCTTTTTCTATCATGCGGTCGGCCTCGTCGATCACCAGAGTCCTGGAGAACAACACCATTAATACTACGGTTTGTCAGTTTTGAGTGTAAAAGGGGAGATGTGACCTACTTGAGGTGTTTGAGGTTGACCAGATGTGGATGTTTCTCCCTGATTAAGTCCCACATTCGTCCAGGAGTGGCAATGATAATTTCTGGCCTGTAATTCAACATCCTTCTCTGTTTCTGTGGAGCCATTCCACCCACCACTATGGCTGTCTTGATATCTGTGCGAGAGGATAAATCAGTCAAACTAGTAGTACTTTTTTTTTTTTTTACACAAAGACTATTAAGTAGGGTACTCCTCAATCAAAAATCACATTTTTTGGGGTATAAAACTTGGTCTAAATCAAGTCTATTACTCACCAGTGAGTTTGGCTACAGCATCGATGTGGTGTTTGACCTGGACGGCCAACTCCCTAGTGGGGGTGAGGACCAATCCAAGAAGTGGGCGAGCATCATCTAAAGCACTCTGCTGTCTCACAGCAGTCTCTTCGTCAAACTTTACATCTTTAATGACTTTCACACAACCAAGTTTCCCATCCTGTTCTTCTTCACCATCATTTTTGTCTTCCCCAGATTCACCTTGCTCAGCCACCTCAGTGATACCGTCACTTTTGTCTTCCCCAGGTTCACCTTGCTCAGCCACCTCAGTGATACTTTCCTCTCCCTCATCTTCCCCTTTGAGACTTTCGGCGTCGGGTTCAGGGGATGCGGTTGGGTTTTCGTGCTTCACGTCTGGAGCTTCGTCATCGTTCCCAGGCTTTTTGAAATTCTCCTTCCATTCCAGGATGTTATGGATCATCGGAATGCCAAAAGCTAACGTTTTCCCGCTTCCTGAAATGACAGAACACAATTACAAATTGCAGTATTAGTTTCTTTGTTCATTGGAAGTACACATCTAGAGATTTTACAACCTTGGTTTAACATTTTGAATATTATCTTATGTGTTTTGCCACTTCTTGAAATGACAGCAGACTTATCTCATTAGGTTTATGGGGAAAATATTGTTTTAAAGATATTTTTACCCGTCTCAGCCGCTCCTAAAATATCCAAACGGTCTCGGATAGCTGAAGGCAGCACCAAGGCTTGAATTGGGGTCGGAGATGTAAAGCCGAGGTTGCTGAGGGCTTTCAAGACTATAGGAGGAACGTAGAGGTCATTCCATGTATGCATGTCGACGTTTTCAACCCCAGAACCAGACAGGGCATTGTTAGTCCAATTTTTCAATTGTTTTTTGGGTTTGATTTCTTTATCCTGAGTGGTGGTGTTGCTTTCTTTGGCTGCATCTGTTGCCTTTTGCTTCTTCTTCTTATTCTTTGTCTTCTTTTTATTTTTGGATTTGGTTTCTGAGATAGTTCTGCTTTCCTCATCGCTTGTATCTTCCTGCAACTCCTCCATCTCGCTCTCATCATCGATCGAGTCATCATCTGTCGATTGGATCGATTCATCATCTGTTGATTGGATGGATTCATCATCTGTCGATTGGATGGATTCATCATCTGTCGATTGGATGGATTCATCATCTGTAAATTTATTTTTCTTCTTTTTCTTGGGGGGTTCGGAAGTCTTTTCTGATGCTTTGCTGTCCAAGTCTCCCTTTTCAGCTTCCGATGACTTTCTTTTCTTTTTCTTTTTTTTGCTGTCCACTAGAGTGTATTCGGTGAGTTTTTCAAAACAAATCAGACCATCCAAGCCTGAATCGGCAAGGATTTGGGGATCCATATCCACCGCCTTCCATTCGCCCGTCGCACGAATGTCTCGTTTCTTTTTTTTGGACGAAGCGAAGCTCCTTCGCCAAGGTTTCTTCTTCTTACCGTCCATTTTTTGGAACTATTAAAAACAACAGCGGAAGCCCCGTTCGGCAAAAAAAAGAAACGTGGCGACTCACTCTTCAAATGTGGATCACGATCACCAGTTTGTTCCTTTCGAATAAACGTATAGATGTCTAGCCACAATATCTCTTTTTTAATCGCGATCGCGATCTTGGGATATTCCAATGTTATTGAAGATGAAGACAGAAGCACATGCTAAAAGGATGCAGCCATTGCTGGTTGTCACGTGGTTTGAAAACTTCTTCTGGATTAAAAGATAACATTTCAGACCTCTACCGCCATGTAGTGGTAAAAAAAATCAGTAACATCTTTTTAAGTCAACTAATATGCTTTAGATATGCTAGTATATCTTTTTAATGATTGTTACACTATTGCTAGTATTTATAATGACATTGTAATCACAAGATGCATTGTTGTGGTTATATTGTTTTTGAATTATGACTACAATTGCAGTAAGAAAATATATTTTTAAAAGATGACTGACATTAGGGACTCACTAGGGTTGCAGAGGGTGCTGGAGCCTATCCCCAGCTGACGTCAGGCCAGAGGCATTTATCAATTTATTATCAGATTTCTGCCTTTATCTCCATTATTGATTTTCATGGATTATCATTGGACGATGAAGTACAGCAACATGCACATTTGGTAGCATTTTATTACAGATCATAGATTGGTTAGTCTTTCACAAAATAAACCACCAGAAGAAAGTCAAACGACAGAAAGTCTGACGTTTCAGCCTGAAAAAAAACTAGTTTTTGGTGGGATCAATGACCCTTCCCATGAACAACAAGGATTTTGTGTCTTCGTGGTAGATAAAGAAAAAAAATGGACGGTTGACAATGAAGGTCCTGGGTAAGGAATAAGGAATAATTCCAATGGTTGTGGCCGCCGCTGCTGTGGTCCCCACTTCGTCCACATCAATGACGGCCTTGTGAAGCACCTGTCAATCAAAATCAATTGAGCATAGGTAAAAAAAAACATATTTCAGACTGAAACGAAGTATCCGTAAATATAACCAGACCTCAGAAACCATTAGGCCTTTGTCTTTGCTCAGTTTTGTCAAATTGGCAGACCTGCCAAATAGACTAACGAAGCCCATTTCTGGGAGAATATCGTGCAAAGAGTATGATTCCTCCATCTTGAATTTGGGGATGTGGATCTCCAGTTTACTGTGAAGAAATGTATGCACTCATTTGCCATGGAATTCACATTTTTTTAAAAGTAAATGCACCGTACGTATGTTTCAGTCTCTTGATCCAACCGAGAATCTTATTGGCTGTGATCTCGTCATCGATAGTGTTGTAGTCCACGCCTTTGTTGGGGAGAAGGATGAGCATGGACACGCCCTCCAAGTAAGGCAGTTTCAGCAAACGGGCACCAAGTTGAGTTTCTTCCATGGTTTGAAACTTGTCCTCGAGCGACATCATTGGAACTTGTCGAATATTGTAGTTGTCTACGTAAAATGGGGCCTTGTACGTGTAGTTGGGGTTGAAGGGCATCTGCCAGCCACCTGTACAAGTCAAGGGCACAACAAAATGCAGTAATGGAATTTGTCAGATTAAGAATTCATTTTTTGTTTATGTTAGGCAGGCAAATTCATTGACAAATCAATTGACAGATTTTTTTTTAGATCATATATAAATATTAAAATTTGTCCAAATTCTATTAGGAGACTAATGAGCTTTTTAATAGGAAATATTCTCCTGTGTTTTTGTTATTTTTTAATGTTTTTAATTTCTATATATATATGTATATATAGCAGTAGTAGTATTGGTAGTGGTAATAGTAGTAGTAGTAGTACTGATAGTGGTGATAGTAGTAGTAGTAGGGGATTGTTATTTTTTTATGTATATATATATATATATTTAGATCTAACGGTTGTTTAGGAAAAATAAATGAGAATTTATGGATTTTAAAGTTTATTTATATATTGCCAGTGGTGCAGGCCGCATGAAATAATGTGGAAGGCCGGTTTCAGGCCCCCGGTCCACCATTTTGACACCTATGGGTTAGAAGATGGTCGTGGTTGGATTTAAACTCACCCTGAAAGTAGAAAGTGTTGACCATCATAAGCTGAGTCATCGGATCAAGGCTGGAAATCATATTTGTCACTTTTCCTCTGGTCTTTTGTTTTATGTACTCATTAATGAGATTAACGCTGGCACTGGTGTCTTCAAAGTCTGCAACGTTAACGTCTGCGGAAAAATACGACTTCATCTGATCCTCAAAGCTCTTCTCTATACTAAAATGCTTGTGGACAAAAAGGGCCATTCCTTGGTCCAGTGTAGTGTTCCCATTCTGTGAGATGTTCATGTGAAGCATCTGGAAGAGCTTGGGAATGAAATCTTTCTGGTCGGCTTTCTCCAGAGTCTCCAAGTGGAGTCCTTTTAGTATCTCCTCATACGTGACACCATCCGAGGCCATTGAGAGGGCGGCAAAAGTAGTAGAAACGCTCAGAGGAGAGAAAAAGATGTTCTTGTCGTGGTGAGTGGATATTTTACGGTACAAATCCATGGCAAAATCCATGTTATTGTAAGAAAGACCATAAATGTTGTTGAGGGGAAGCGATGCTTGTTGCCCTGGAGCGACGAGGCACATTAGTATGAAAAAAAAGCCCATCTTCCACTTGGATGTAGACGCCATTTGGATCCAGGAATGTTGTGGAAGACAACCTGAAATGAGGAGACCAATGTGTTGTTAATGGGATGTTCAGTCAAGAATAATAAGGTTTTTTTTTCTCCCCCCAAATCATTCCCATACATACCATCCATCTTGAGTAACAATAAGTCAGAATCTTCTTATTTGGGGAAACAAAGTGCAAGTGTGCTTTGAGTGTTACACATTAACTAAGGCACACAGCCTACGTATTTGCGCTCGCCTGCCCCTTCCAAATAGGTTGATGCTTGTGTATATCAGTGTCCTAAAGAGAATAGCAAAAACACATTGGAGGATTGGTGTCAAAGTGGCAGGGCGGGGGCAAGATCGGGCCTGCCGTGTCACTTTGTGCCACTGATAGATCCGAAATACAACTTTAGGAACAAGTTAAGAATGAGTAAGATCAATTTAATGAGAATTAGGTTTTTTACCAGACTGCAGGATGGGGAGAAAGCTGGAATACCTGTGAATACATTCACAGTATGTCGTCCTTGCAACTCTCTCTCCAAAATGTCAGTCTTTATATAGGAAGACAGGGTAATATTTCTAGGACAGCGATGTAGGACAGAGTTTATGTAAACCACACTTTGGGCTAATTTGGTTAGACATTTGCAGGTTTAAGTTGTATGCAAACATGATATTTTTATAGCTGACATAAACTGCTGCAGCCTATCTTATATTCCACAATCTTAACAAACAATTGTAAAGTGATTTTGCCAGTCTATCTTGCACTCTACGATCTTAACAAATAATTGTAAAATGAGTTTGGCCAAATGGCGCAATATGAACAATTATTAAGCCAGTCTATCCCACAACCATTTCATCTTTTATGCCAATATTTAATAGAGTATGTTTTTTTGACTTTTTTGCCCTTTTGAAAAAAAAAATATATTTTAAAACATAATAATTATTATTTTGCATGGATTTTCATGCACACTAAGCTGGTTAAACACTCCAAATCAGGCAAACTTGCATTTTTTGCTCCATATAATTAAAATATTAATTTATTCTTGTCTTATACGGCACTAATAAAGTGCTCTTTACATTCAAACCATAAAATAATGAATTTATATTCACACCACCATTACAAACACACATTGAATTTTTAAAATATAACTTTATTTATGTGAAACAAATCACTGAAATTCTTCAGTTTCTCACAAGGATTGGAAATTATGGAGAGGCACTGTTAAAGTCACTCTCCAACTAGTGATAATAAATCTGCGAAATGCAAAAAAAATGAAGATTGAATTGAAGATTCTTTAGTGGGCCATATTCACTCATATTTTCCAAATTTTTGTATCGGGCCGTAACTCAGACCCAAAATGAAATGATACCCTGCATCCACCCAAAATGGCTAACTAATATACACCATATGTGTAACTAATAATTACCATAATAAAGCAAGGCACAGCAACAGAAATATGTTTTTTTTACCTTCAGCTCAAAAATGAAGTGTGATATTAAGACATTGAAAGACCTTTCTGATGCCTTACGACTAGTGTTAGAACAAATAACATAAAAAAGCAGGCGCAATTTTACAACTTAACATTAGAAGAGAGGTACAAGTTTACCATCCACCCACCATCAACACCCCCTTTGTATGGAACACTACCTTTTATCTATTATTCATTGCAGAGGAAGAAAAAAAAACAAGGTATTACAATAAGTACAAATAGAAGGCGCCATGGTTTGGGGAATTTTTTTTTTTCTTCAAAAAAAGGCAAACTTGTTTCACTGCATTGTAAGTTCAGCTTCTCCACATCCTCAATGGAAGCAACGCTAGTCCTTTTTCTCTCGTCTTTCTCGTACTGTGTGTGCATCAGCGGAGGGACAAGGGGAAAACGTTTCTGTCTCCTAAATGTTCACCTTCGCAAAAAAAAAATTGCAATTGGTAGACTGGAGGAAGGAGCAAAGCTGCCCCCCTGCTTTGGAAGGGGTTACAAGCCCAGGGAGCTTTTTGACAAAAAGCTGACGTTCTTTCACTATCACAGGCTAGGCTTTTGTTGTTGTTGTTGTTGGTCCACTTCGGTGCAGCTGTTTTCTGAGGGAAAAATGCAAGAAAATACCAGTTTTTGCTGTAGTCCGTGTCTCAATCGTAGTTTGAATATTAGGCACTCGAGATAATGCTTACCTATTGCTGTTGTGCTGTCTTGTGAAGGAATGGTAGACCGGAGAGGATGCTGCTGTCTAGAAAGTTCATTTTGGGAAGGCATACATATCTTTAGTCAATAACAGAGATCAGAAATGGACATTTTGGCTTGTACACACCTGTCAAAGTAAGCTTGTCTCCTCTTCCTTAGCTCGTCCGCCGTGAGCATGTCATTGTTGCTTCTTAGTTCTCCGTCGGACTCTCGGTCGACTCTGGCTGGTCCACTACTCGATTCTGAAGAAGCGTTGGTCAACACAGCTCCTAGAATTTTGTTAGAAAAACAAGAAAATAACTAAAAAAAACACTGAAGGTACACTTCTAGCTTTTCACGTCCACTAAAATCATCAGGACTGCCTACAAAGGTGTTGTTGTACCTTGCATGCTAAGCTGGATGGCTCTACGAAGATCAGCTTCTTCATCTTCTACATCGATGTCTTGTCTGCTGAGAGCTAGAGCTTTCTTCAGCTCGTCATCATCGTCTACAACCTCACTCTGGACGGTGAAGTCCATCTCGGTCTGGCTCAGTGTGGCCAACCTTCTGAAAGTGTCACAATTCATTAGTAAATGTATCGCAGCTAAGTGAAGTGAAGTATATTTGAAATACTCTACCCTGCACTTGTCTGAGCTTGTTCCTCGCCAATAAGTTTTGGCCGTTGCTGTTGTTGTACTCTCATGATCCCCAGAATCTGCTCTGCTTCACAATCTGGGAGATGGCCTCGGATTACAAATATGGAATAACCTGCATATGACAGATTGGATTAGTGTTTTGTGTTGTCGTTCATTTTTTGGAAAACATTTAGACTTTTGTATTACCTTCTTGTTGTAACTGCGCAAGGAAAAGCGCTAAATAAGTATCTGAGATCAACTCTGGGCCAGTTAAAAGGGAATTCAGGTTAAACCACTGCAATGGAAAAATCATAAATGCTATTAATAAATTAAAATGTAAAAGAGTAGCGTAAAAAAAGCATGTTTTGTACCTGTTGGCCAAGTTTGCGTACAGTAAACCAGTGTTCCTTGTAATTGCATATGAAGGCTTTCTCATTTCTGAAATACACCAAAAGAAGTTTTTAAGCATATTTATTAATCCAGCCCTAAATAGTTAACTCACATTGGATTTATATTCAAACTCTGGTACTCCCGGCTGTTGAAGAGAATAAGTTCCAGTCCCCATACTCTCAGAGCATTGCTAATAACCTAAAATAACATCACAAAAAATGCAATTAACTGCAAATGCTAAAAGAAATAAACCTAAAAATCATATTTGGAGCTCACTTGTATTGAAAAGAAGCCACTATCATCCATATTTCCAGAGGGTTGCTATAAGTAAACAGAACAATTGATCACTTTGGATTGCAGATAAATGCATTTATATTGTAAATATAGACCCACCTGTAAAAAAGTTCTGTAATCGTCGCTCGCCATTCCTCCCTCCGCCATCCTCATCCTCTCTTCTTCATCCAGTTGATGGGCAATAGAGGAAAGATCCACGGGGGTGAAGTATTCACCCTGTAGTAGGTTGTTGAGACAGTGCTGGGCACAGAGAGAGCCTTCTTGCTGCAAAAATACCAAAAAATATTAAAATATGTATCAGATCTTACAGATTTAACGTACCCTGCTGCAATTTTAAACGTTCCAATGCAAATTAACTGATCAAATTGATTTTTTTTAAACAATAACAACAACAAAAATCACAATACTGCAGCACATTTGTAATTACAAAATATTGCTGTTGAAAAACGTTACTGCCAATGTTTTGATAACATTCATACTGACCATAAATCAATAAGTATATACAAAAATATTATATTCATAATATTTTTAGGTGAGGCAATTTAAACATCTAGCATGAGATCAAACAATCATTTCCACTCTATTGTTTTTAGCGTTAATAGATATGCCAAGTATCTATAGTCAGATTGATTTTACTGGGTCCTTATTGAAAATAAAGTTTTATAATTACCTAATAGCATCTCTAGCATCATAGCTAACAGGAAAACAATACTGCCAAGCCCCAACGGCTAAACCATCGCCCGATGGACGTATTTTACCAATGACCGGCACGAGATCTTCATCTTTAATTGATTTAGGGGGATAAACGCGTCATCAAAAGGTAGAATGTGCACGAATAACTTACTTTCTCGTGGAATATGGCATCCATATTGGGCTCTCTCTGTCAAACATTCAACTCTAACCCCGCTCGTCACAACACATACAATGAAAGCAGCGCCCTCTAGCGAAACAACACGAATTTCCGCGTCTGTCCCTTTTGATGCACAACATGCGTGCGTGCACCCTAATGCACATCTGTCAAAAATCCCTTTATCTCCCATATTATTGCATTCTGTGTTAATTTTTCTTCAGTTTATCATCTGAAATACATTTATTATCGACTATGCCATGCTTTCAGTACCTTTTTTGATATCACTCATCATTATTTGCATTATCCTTTTCATACACTTTGAGTAAACATGTTTTTATTTTACAGTGTAAAGGAATATACCATACATCACAATAAAACATAAAGAAAGATGAAAATTAGGCACATTTCGATGCACTTCTGTTCTCCTGCGATGTTTTGTTTACAAAATGATTGTATGCCCACTAGAGAAAAGATGAAAACGAGCACTAAGACAAATGAGCCAATATTTTTTAATTGGAAAATTACGACCATATTTTAGATGCTTAGAATATATTCCATGTAACGAGTTAGAAATGCATCATATATGTCAACAATCTGGATCTTCACGACAGCCCATCCTTTACGGCAAATGAAATATGGCGGAGGCAAAACAACCTCTTGACGAGCTGGAGCTTCTCAAGGTACAGCTTTCAACAACCTTACTCGAATGACATCTTGTGCAGGGATTTGGGGGCCAAGTAAGAGGCTCCAACGTGTTAGTAAACGATCTCATTTCTCATCGATTGCGTTTAAATGATGATCTACTTCTACCTCTAGCTAGCAGTTGCATTAGCCCGTGCAGAGACTCACTAATGTCTGCAGTATACTTCAAGAAGTCGTCGACTTTGTTTTTATGCCGATCGCATCAATAACAATGCGTGGTTAAATGTCCTAATGTCTGATCTAAGATCGCTTTAACCGATGATCAAGAAAATTGAGAGATCAGAACTCCGCGGCTTTCTCCCCCAAAAGTTAAATTATTGAAGTTCCACCCCTCACAAATCACTCCATCGGAACAGAGTAGACTCATTTTATTACTGTTTCATTAATTTTGTTAAGCAACGGCACACATTTTGTATTAAGCCTTATGATTATGTGTGCACTTTAAGGGGCAGATTTAAATCTCATCGTACTTTTTCCATGATTATAAAGGCATTCTATTCAATAAAATATATGTATTACTAATGTATAAATAAACAGTACTGAATAGTTGGCTGAATTACTTAGAAATTGTGTATCAGACATGTTACACCATATTTATTAAAAATGATAGGCAGAAAAACGTGATTTCGTTTTCTGAACTGCTTATCCTCACAAGGGTCGCGGGGGGTGCTGGAGCCTATCCCAGTTAACGAGATGGGGGACATCTTGAATCAGTGGCCAGCCAATCGCATAGGATAAGGAGCACAACAACTTTACCTATTAACAAAGGATGAACATTTGTCTAAGGAAAATACATTCAAATTTATCCCCTGCTTTTATTAATGTTATTGTTTTTTTACTTTGCAGGAATGGCAGGCATCCGCGGATCTGAAACCGGCCCTGTACGACTACTTGAGGAAGTGGGTACCTCGGATTTACTGTTACAAGGCGGAATCCAACTCAAAAGAAGAAGAAGAGCAAGTCCAGAGACAACTACTCCGTCCACTCGAGTGCTTTCTATTTGGTGAAGATCCCGATGAAGGTGTAAAGAAGTTCAAGCAGAGCACTTCATCTTCCCAGCTCTGTGGCCGTGTCTTCAAAGAAGGAGAGACAGTCTACTCTTGCAGGTTTTTAAAGGATCATTCAATGTGTTGGAGAAATGTGCATTTCCATTGTTTTGATATGATGGTTGCATTTTCTCTTTTTGCAAAGATTGTGGGTACTACTTTGGCTATTTTCCACATCAATGATAAACATGGATAATAACTTTGTAACAACTTGAAAAAATTTTAATACTTTGGGTGAAAATTCGGCTCTTTATGGACTGATACATTTTTGTATTATCCCTTAGTATAACATTCTCAGAGATAATTATGTGTTAACACTTCATTTAGGCCAAGTTTTGGGGTAAACATGAATGCAGTCTCAAGTTTCAACTATTGACAGTTACCTCATCAACACTAAACCATTATAACAAATGAAAGTCTGATAAAATGTTAAAATTTAAACAAAAAAAATAATTAGTGACCACTTACTTTTTCTTTTACCACCTTGCAGGGATTGTGCAATAGATCCTACATGTGTACTATGCATGGACTGCTTCCAGGAGAGTGTGCACAAAAATCATCGTTACAAGGTGGGTCCAAATATTGACTGCAATTGTTTTTCTGCCATCACCGTCAATGGTGTCTTTTACACTGTGACCATGTATATTTTTCCTTAGATGCACGCATCATCTGGTGGCGGGTTCTGCGACTGTGGTGATGTGGAAGCCTGGAAAATTGGCCCTTGCTGTTCCAAACATGATCCAGAGGCAACCACTGCGATGGTTACGGTAAGTTAAATAAAAAGCACATCTGAGGGTGGCTTTGGCTGTAGAAAAATGATGTGCCATGAAAGAAACAATAAGAATATTTCATTTCTATTCACATCACCATGTTTTCTAACTTCTAATGTTTTTTTTAAATTTATTTTTGTAGCTGTTGGGCTGCTGTTTGTTAGATAAGTCTAATCAGATTTGCCTTTGTCCAGATCTCGTAACCCAGACTGCCTCTCGGCTTTTTCCGCAAATAACAGGTGCCATCAGGACCAAAAGGGAATGGCTACCATCAATTTGGATGTTGCTTCTATAATCAAAGTTTTGCATTTAATGCAATTATTAAATGCTCAAGTGGAGTTTAGAAAAAAGAAGTCGAGTTACATGTTTGCTTGGCCTGTCTGCTCAATGTTAGACATTTTCATGAAATATTGTGATTCCAAGCGGAATGTTTGCTCCCTTGACAATTACTAGTTCGTCATGGAAATGTTATTCTAACCCCAAAAATCAAAAATGTGATGTTTTTCACATGATGAAACTAGGTATAGCATCCAAGTCTCAATGTTACATGGGCAGACAATAAATATATGCATGAAAGGAAAAGCTTTATGCTATAGTGAATAAAATAATCAAATGAAAAAATAGATGGAGATGACAGTGACTCATTATAACAACATACCCCTACGCTACTGTCAAACAAGTTCAGCCTTGAGTTGTGTTGAGCAACATGTCAGAGAAGTTGAAGACCCTCTGTCCTATTTTACATGAGTCATTGTTTGTAATAACATCTCTCGAATTCATTTCCTGTGTCACTAGCAGAAAATAGTACTTCCTATGTAGGAGCAAAGTTCTAAATGGAGCTCCCACTTCCACTGCCTTTTTATTTTCTAAAATTAGTATGGAATTTTAAGCTATAAATCATGTTTTCCAGAATGACTGTTCATTGGAGCCAGAACTGTGTCAACGAGTTGAGACGCTCTTCAGGGTATTGCTGAACTACTTCACAGATTTCATGGACTGGGCGGAAGGGCAGCAGCTTTTAGGTCTACTCAAACCCGAGTAAGGCAGTCGACCTTATGTCACCCACTTACTGCATTTGATGTGTACACAAAACAGCCACCTTAACTGAGTATGTCTCCATTCTCGCAGGGAAAAAGAGAACACATTCTTCTGTATGTTATACAATGATGAGCACCATTCATACGACCATGTGATCTACACCCTGCAGCGGTCTGTTAATTGTGATCAGTCTGAAGCACAGAATTACATGGCACTTATTGACAAAGAGGTACAGTATAATGAAAAAGTCTAGACACTAGTTAAAATACTATGCTTCTGACATAAATGAGCTGTGACATCTGCTCATTAAGTGATACATTGATCTGGGACACTTCAAATGTGCCACAATTATATACTTCAACTTTTTGTGTTCTACTCATTTTCAAGTTGTGTGTCATATTTGTATTAATTTCAGCATTAGCATCTGTTACTCTACTTTTTAATGCAATAATGACTTAATTATTCTGTACAGGGTCGGCGGGCAGTAAAGAAAGGAAGCCTAGAGTCATGTGAGCAAGCAAAAGAGCTCATCAAGGTAAATATTGATCATGTGATCCGGTTGGCTCTTTCTAGGAGGCTGTGCTGGTTACAATAAGGCATAAATAACACTAATCATCTACTATAAGGTATTTTTTTGACAGTGAACCTCACTATTTTTTCTGTTTATGCTACAGTACAACTCAGAGCATATTTCCCTGCAAGCGCTACACGTAGAAGTCCTCCACTCATCCGTCGTTGCTCACCAAACATTCGCCCTGCGTCTTGGTCTTTGGTTCCAGCAGATCATCGGTTACTCAGGTTCTGCCACACATGCATTCTAACCTCGGTGTAAGACTGTAAATGTTGCACATCTTGCAAACGTCATCTTGTGTGTTTGCAGTGGGCTTCAGGCAGGCCTTCTGCCGAGTTGCAATGGAGCCCAACGCAGAACCAACCAACATTTGCTGCATCAGCAGGCTCATGTTGCTCGATGCCAAACTATATAAAGGTAGGTAGTACCGACATTAGCTGTCAATAAAGTGCAACTCGGGCCTTCTCCTCACATATAATTATATTATTTCTTAAAGGAGCGCGCAAAATTGTACACGAGCTCATTTTCTGTAGCTTACTCATGGAGACTGAATTCAAGAGGCTTTTTGCAATAGAGTTCACGAAGGTAACAGCACGTTTTACATTTAAAATCAAACATAAGAATATTTTTGATACATTTCTTTCCATTTCTGGTCTTTTCAGCTATACAAGGATCTACAGCATAACTTTATTGATGACGATCATGAACGAAGTATTTCCATTACTTTACTGTCTGTTCAGATCTTTACTGTGCCCACATTGGTGAGTGCAATGAATTGTCTATGCATGATTGGTTCATAATAAATATAAACATAGATTTAACATAGATAAAAAAAAAATGGTTTAAAATGTCATTTTTCCGTCTTTGGTTCTCCTTTAGGCCAGGTACCTGATTGAAGAAACAAATGTCATTACAAGGATAGTTAACACAGTCATGGCCTTGTTAATGGAGCATTTGGATGTAAACAATCGCTTCTTTTTCCTCGGTTACAACTCTGAGAAGTTCTCCCGCATCCAAGTCATTTTCCATGACCTCAGGTAGTGAAAACCATTGAATATTTTAGCAGCATGTTCTTTTCTGATGTGTAATACCTCTCCTAGGTATATTCTGATCAGCATACCGTCCACATGGAGTTGTAAGCTTCGGAAACAGTTCAAAGAGGGCTTTAATGCCTTTCTTGGCCTTCTCAAATGCATGCAGGTCGTGTATTCTCATATTTATTGTCTATTCTCTCTTGGTATATCAATGCTGATTGATAACCTTGGTGACCACCATTGTTCTTTAGGGTATGGAAGAAGTTATGCGTCAGTTTGGTCAACACATTGCTGTCGAGCCTGAGTGGGAAGCCGGATTTGCATTGCAGATCCAACTCCGACACATTCTCACAATGTTCCAGGACTGGTGCGCTTCCGATGTGAGTTTCCGTCGACCGAGACCTCCAATATTCTGTTAGGTCCTCCTACTTAACATTTTTTCCTCACCTAAAGGACAAGATTCTGCTAGAATCCTTCCGAGATTGCCACAGAGTTTTGCAGCAAAGCAACAATCAACCTTTCTCCAAGGACGCAACCGACTACTACATATGCAAACAGATCCTCCATCTTCGGCCCTATAAAGTGTCTCAAGAACCTGTCAGCATACATTTACCTCTATCCAGACTGCTTGCAGGTATACTGTTGCTATTTCAATGTAATTCATTTACAGTCTCTACCATCAATGTAATATTTACGTGCTTTCTATGGTCCTTAGGCTTGTATGTGCTTATTTGCAAGAATGGGCTATGTGAGCAACTGTTTATCAAGGTAAGTAAAGCTTTTATTCAGATAAATATGTATGCACTAAACAGTAGTGTATTTGCTTTAGCATTAAGTACCTGGCATAAGAAAGGGTTAATTTTTTCATTAAAAATTGAATGATATATTGTCATTTTAAATTTTAAGTGTGTATTGAAGTACTCTGAATTGTTACCCAAGCTGAGGTATCATTTTTATGAATAGAATTATATTGAATAGTTGAATGAAGCATACAATTCAGGGAATTGCCAAATATACTGTTTTCACTGGTGTTGTATTTAACAATATATATGTTTTCCCACTAAATGGCAGGATTGTTATGACTTCTCCCAATTGGCTGAGCATCCTCTGCGATGCGTGGTACTTGCTGCACAGGTATCTGCTGAAATGTGGCGCAGGAATGGGCTGTCTTTGGTTAGCCAGGTGTGACATGTTTTTTTTCCTTCTTTTCATATCCCCAGTTTGCTCTAGCAGTCTTGCAATACTTGGTGAATGATTTAGTGCTTGGTACATATAGCGATTTCAGACAATGTTTTCCTCCCATTCTTAGGTGTACTACTATCAAGATGTGAGATGTAGAGAGGAGATGTATGACAAAGACATCCTTATGCTTCAGGTTTGTTTATTTCTTTTACTTCCATGCCTTCTAATACAACCAGAACAGACATTCATTGTGAGTGTGCCTTATAGTTGTGGAAATACAGTAATCCATTTGTTTAATAACACTGTTTACAGATAGCTGCTTCGAGAATGGACGCCAACCATTTTATCATGATGCTTTTAATCAGATTTGAGCTCTTAAGTTACTTCAATGAAGGTTATTTCATCCGAGACCACGTCCCTGTAAGTCATAACACAACATCTTTTTACATTTGCCAGCCTTGGAGTATTTGATAATGTGGCTACATTGCCAGAACGAAATATTATCATTGCAGTGGAATCGACTGTCAGAAGAGATGCTGTATCTCATTATCGTCATAATAGGTACTGCAACTTTATGGCTCAATTTTTTTTATTTTTGTTACTGCTACATGCTATGGCTGACCAAAGTAATTTCAGGTGAGCGCTACATTCCCGGTGTCACTAACGTGACCAAAGAAGACGTAACCATGAGGGAGGTCATCCACCTGCTGTGTATCGAGCCCATGGCACATAGTAGTTTGGTCAAAGGCCTGCCGGATAATGTATGTTGCACTACTACGATATTCTGAGATATGCAGTAGAAGTCAAGTCTAACAAATTACAATGCTTTTTTTCCTTTCTAGGAGAGCCATGAAACAGGTCTGGAGTCTGTAATTGATAGCGTTGCTACATTCAAGTAAGTCATTGAATTAAGGTTAATTGGTGATATCTGTTTTCAAGGCTAACCCACTTTTTTTTTTACATATATAGAAAACCAGGAGTGTCTGGGCACGGATTATATGAAGTGAAAAGGGAGCACTTGGTTCAATTCAACCCTTTTTTCTACCATTATTCAAAATCACAGCACAGCAAGGTACTGTAACTCATTAAAGCACTTGCTTTATTCTTCATTTATAATATACTTCTGTTTGATTCTTTTCTAGGCTGAAGAGTCACAAAAAAAGAGGCGTGTTCACGAGGGGGCCGACAAAGGTGCAAATGCCTCTTCTACTTGTTCAACTAGAATACAAACAAATGACTTCTAATAATACTTTTTTTTTTAATTCTTAAAATACATTCCCTTGAATTTGTTTTTTCTTTTGCACAGCTCTGCGTCCTCCAGTGCCACCCCCTTTCTGTCCAGCCTTCTCCAACATTGTAAACCTTCTCTGCTGCGATGTCCTGGTCCACATCCTCAAATGCCTGCTGCAGAGGGCTGCTGAAGAAAAGTCCAATCTTTGGAGTGAAATCATGATCCAACGGGTAACACAACTGCATAGACTAGATTTTCAATTAAACTGCAATGATATCCTTTGGCGTGCATGCCTTATGTGACACTATACCGCTTTCTCTTGTTTGTTTCAGGCCTTGCACCTTATTGGCCAGGCTTTGCTTGAAGAAAAACGACAACTGGAGGAAAACGCTTCAGAGGATGTCGCTTTTGATTTTAGCCTGAAGGCTCGCAGTGAGTTGGCTTCTTCTCTAGTGTATGAAAAGGCTTATGTCTCTTTTTAAAGTGGCAGAATTTTGTGTCTCTTGTTCCAGGAGTCGAACACAACAAGTCTTTGTTCCTCTTTCTGGCGAAAATTAAAGGTGTTCGTTTACTCGAAACACAAAAGGACATGGTCACATGGCTTCAACAGGTAGCTGACACCATTTTCTTTGGCAATCACAGATCATTTACAATACTTTAATAATGGCCATCATTCTTCTTTTGTGAATATCCCAGATGTTTGAAATTATCAAGTGCCTCAGAGAGAAGTCCAGTCCAACTACCTCGATGAGTATGGAGACTAGCAAGCCTGAAGAGGTCATCACTACATCATTAACTATCACTTTATATACTTTGCCTTGACCTACAAATGACAAATACCAATGTGTATATATATTTTTTTATTTGGTGCCACAGAGTGTTCAAGACAAAGAAAAAGCCGAACGCAAAAGAAAGGCAGAAGCAGCAAAACTTCACCGCCAGAAAATTATGGCCCAGATGTCAGCTATGCAGAAAAACTTCATTGAGTCCAACAAGATGCTTTATGACAACATGCCAGAAAGTGGCATTCATGGAGAACCTGTTACATTGATGGAGAGGTCAAGAGAACATCTCCAAAATACTTTGTAGATCTCAAATAATCACTTGGGTACTGATATCTCTTCTTCTTGCAGTGCAATTGAGCAGAAGGAGTTGCGTATTGCGATTGGGCCCCAACGAGGATCCACCCCCGCAGAACGGGAGGTGCTGACCTGCATTCTTTGTCAGGAGGAGCAGGAAGTAGCATCTCGAGCTCCGGCCATGGTACTGACTGCTTGTGTGCAAAGATCCACGGTGCTGACCCAGTGCAGAGGCAAAATGGCCACCAGCAGTGAAGACGGTCAGACTCACTTCTCTCAAATTTATGCATCAGGGGGTCTGTTTAAAACGAGATTGACTCTGCGTATGTGTGTTTTTTTACAGAAACAGCAGCATCCTACCCTCTATTCATGCCTCCGGATTTGGTTGTTGGCACCCACACGGGAAGCTGTGGACATGTCATGCATGCTACCTGTTGGCAAAAGTAAGTCATTGATAAAAGTAGGATTGTATGTAACTATTGATTTGCAATTCTTTTTTTTCTAGATATTTTGAAGCGGTCCAGAGCACCTCTAGAAACCGACTCCACACTGAACTAATCATCGACCTTGAGAATGGGGAGTACTTGTGTCCCCTGTGCAAGTCTCTTTGCAACACCGTTGTCCCCTTGATCCCTCTGGAGCCACTTGTATTTAACTAGTAAGTCCATTCCACCTACTTTATTTTAGTTAAGGCTAATCCTTTGCATTCTAATTCATTTTTTTTCATCTTTTATAGTGAAAATGCTGAGATAATTGGTCAACATTTGACCCTAACTCGCTGGATTCATATCCTTGACGCCAGGATAAAAGGACTCCAATCCCTCAGGCAGGATAACGGTGAGACCAGATAAACTGTAATCTAGTAGATTATATGGATACAGGTTTAAATTTCATCATGCCTTCTTGCAGATTGCAACATGGAAACTATTAATGAGGGCGATGCAACGTTATGTGGAGAAAGTCAGACGGATTTTAGAGCTATATTGAGCTACGGCGTGCAAGAACCGTGAGAGATCCTCTTTCTTTATCAATGTTGCTGCTTTTAACTTGGATGAAAAAATGTTTTTTATTCACTTCTCGTTTTTAGGAGGAAGCTTTCTGATGGTATAGTAGAAATGCTAGCTGTGTGCGCCACCACAGTGCATCGAGTTGGGCTTCAGACAGCACCCAACGAGCTGTGCCCACGTGTGCCCCTCATGGCGTGGAACACTTGCGCCTTCACTGTCCAGGCCATCGGTACGAATTGGCATTTGTCTTTTAACTGTATTTCCTATCTGCAAATTTGTTTGATGCAAATTATGTTTTAACAGAAAACATCTTATACGACAAGCCGCTTTTTGGGTCTTTACAAAATAGACAGGTTGGTATGCAACATGAGTAAATGTTAAAAATAGAATATATTTTTTGAAATGCTTTATGATTTATTATAGTTGGCAGGTCTGAAGGCCATTGTTCAGTTTTCAGCTGCAGAGAGAATAAAAAGCCCCCAGGCTGTTATCCAAAGACACTTCACTGATTTGTTAGCAGGTGCATATTTTATTTACTTTCATTTATTTTTAGATGTAACAGATTTTACATAATGATATGTTTTAATATTTCAGTTTTGCTGCCGGTCATGAGTAGGAAAAATACACCTTCGATTTTGGAAGTTGACTTCTTCCATCTTCTGGTAAGTGGTCATCTTTAACTGATCATTTTGGCGATTATTGTATTACATGTTATTGGTATTGGTCTGTTTTTTTAACATGTTATTTGCAAATTTGCTAATTTTGTGGTTTTTTTTGTTTCCAGGTGGGATTAGTGTTGTCTTTGCCCTCTTTGTATCAGGAGGAGACGGTAGACTTGCAGCCATCTGCTGTCAGCTCTGCCTATAACCACTTATACATTGTGCATCTGGTTACAATGGCTCATGTGCTGCAGGTGATGCTCCTCGCAACAGGTAAACACAATTGAAACTCACTATAATGCAAAACTGCTCTCTTACTACTGCATTAAATGTTTACAGTATTTTCTATAGACTCAAAGTTGCACTTTTTTCCTAGTTTGGTTAGTCCTGCGACTAATACTCAAGTGTGACTTATGTTTTTCAACACTGTATTTTATTTTTCACAAAATACACCTCAATTTGATCATTATTTTTTATGATTCTATTCTGTACAGATCTTCCTGTAGTGGTTGGTGATGAGGAAACGGAGGAGGCAAGAGCAGCAGCAGAACTTTACGCTGTTGTGTCAAAGCACATTGGAAGGTACCAATTATTGCTCCTGTATAGTTTTCAATAAAACAAGACGGTATTTAAGATAAGATATTTTTTATAAATATTCTCCTTGTTAATGTCATATGATCAGATTTGCAAGATATGCTACATTTAAAAGTGAATGCTACTGCAAGGTTGCTTTTACTGGGAAACTTTTTGTTTCCAGCCTTTTGTTTTTGTAATCTAATTATTAATATGTTTGTTGTCTTTTTAGGCCACTTCCTGAGATGCCAGGCAGCTCTGTAGCTCAAAGAGTGAAGACTGGAATCGAGTCTTTTTTGCGCTGTACCGCTCTCTTTTTCAGCTGCCTTACTGGCGTTCGTCCTCCAGAGGAGCTTTCTTGTAGCACAGGTGTGTTGCACTTATTTGGGCTCTTTTGGCCTGGTAGCTATATATACATTATATCTACTCTACTAAGTGTAATTTTGTCTTTTGCAGTTTCTTCTCAAGGTCAAATGGAAGCATTATGCAGTTACTTGGCACTTCCCTCCAATGTGTTCCAGCTCTTCCAGGAACACAAAGACACTGTGGCACCCCTGCTGCATAGGTCGGTGTTTCATATTAACAGCATTCTTTTAATCTTCACTGACATTGATGGTCCAAATCATCCAATTCATTCAACCATGAGTTGATCAACATAAATAAATTAAGAAACCTATTGGTGTTTTAAGGTGGTGCAGCAGTCCAGCAGTAACCAAAACTCTGAAAGGCAAGACCCAGACAGTCAGGTAGTTGACTTTTTTATAGTATTTTTTCAATATATAGACAGGAATATTTGCTCTTTTTGATTTAAAACACAAAAAAAAAAAAAATCAAATGTTAACCTCATTCAACAGATACCCAAGGAGAAGAAATCGACTTATTGACCTTCCAGAGGATTACAGCACTTTGTTAAATCAAGCCAGCCATTTTCAGTAAGTGCACTATGCCTCCTCCATTTGGAGAAAAGGTCTCAACATTTGGGTCTCACGTCTTTTCCTTGCAGATGTCCCAAATCTGCGGACGATGAACGAAAGCATCCCACTCTGTGCCTCTTCTGTGGCGCCATGTTATGCTCTCAGAGCTCTTGCTGCCTCAGTCAGCTGGAAGGAGAAGTTGTGGGGGCCTGCACTGCACATGCCGCCACCTGTGGTGCAGGAGTTGGCATGTTTCTCAGGTCTGATTCAAGTCTTGTTGAAATCTTTCCTTAAGATTTTACTCCGTTTTGGAAAATGATGTCATTTCTACTATCTAACAGGGTACGAGAGTGTGAAATTGTACTAATGGCCAGTAAAACCAGAGGAAGCACATATCCTGCTCCATATTTGGATGACTATGGAGAGACTGATCCACACCTTGGGTAATAATCTCTGTTTATTAGACGGTTGAGTCTTTTTTAAGGTGAAGTTTAATGATTTTTAATGTTGTGGCTTGTTTTTCCAAGGAGGGGCAATCCACTACATCTTTGTCCAGAACGCTACCGAAAGTTGAAGCAAATGTGGCAACAGCATTGCATTCTGGAGGAAATTGCTCGTAGCCTAGAGCTGGTTAATGTCATGTTTGCTTTCGACTGGCAAATGTTGTGACGTCGGATGGATACAGATGTGCGGACATAGCCGTCCCTCGTCCATACACGTGCGTATAAACATGCACGTTGCGCTTCCGTTGGAAGTCGCAGCCTCCCATTCGAGCTCAGAGAGTTTAGAGAAAGTCAAAGAGCACTAAACAAAGGAGAAAAGAACTGGGAGAAATTTAGAGGTCGTGTCTTTGAGGAGGAAAGAGCATTAGCCTTGATTTAATGTGTCCTCTCTGAGAATTTCAATAATTACCTGTAAATAGACACTTCAAATGAAGTGACATCAGAGACACATACACGCATCATTCATTTTATGATGTTGTGATCATTTAATTAGCCTTTTTTATTATTGTTTTCCGCAACTAGCATAGCGTCTGACAAGCAAACTTTTACTTTTTCTTCCCCTCTTTCAAATTTTAACATGCACAGTTTGAGGCCAAACATAAAGACAGTACTGTTTTGATTGAATGTAATCTTACCCTGATTTAACAAGGTCACTTTTCAATACTCTTTCCATTAAACAAAAAAAAAAAAAAAGAATGTGGTAACATTTATTGCAACATATTTTCTTCCTGTTACCCTTTTGGAAACATTGTGAATTTAATTTGCTTGTGCTGTTTCATAGCACATAATAATAAAATCACCTGTCTAGCGAATATCCCCAGTCTCATAATTGTGCACTACATTAATGGTTTTCATTGTGAGGAAGGTGTTGAAGGTTTATACTATTAATCACATTCAAAAGTGTAAAATGGCAGTAAACAAATCCAAACTAAGTTATAAGTTTAGTTTGAAGTGCCTTTTGACTATACTCCCGAATCAAATTCAGACATGTGCCTTTAATTCCTTTCAATTCACAGCTCAAAGATAAAATGAAGGCAGAATTTAGGCTTCTTGTGCGGGCCACATTCAATGATATTTTCATATTTTCCTACAGGCCAATCAAAACAGTGTAGCGGACCACAAGCCGTCGATTGGACACCCCTGCTTTGACTAATAATGTCTATTTTACAGCCATTCCACAGCCAAAAAGGATCCCTTCATAATGTTGAGTTGGAATTGGAGTGAATGTAAACTTAATCCCAAAACTACCTCTTATCATTTAAAAAGGCATCTTTGAGCAAAATGCAAGAATTCTCTTTTAAATCTTGCAGGATTGTCTTACTCAAACGTTAAAATGTCCTTTTTGGACACGTCTTCCTTCAGGTGGCTTGTGGAGAGTGCAGTGTGAGTAAGGCAAGGCAAGGCCACAGCATCCACGGCCACACTTTTTAAACCCTCAAGCGTAAGAGGCAGATTATTTTGCATGTATTAAAAAAGGCTTCCGATCAAGTAGTTAGGGCAGCTCATCAGGTCAGGTTCTTTGGAACAACTGTCGTGATCATTACTGTCCTTTTGGTTCCACGTGAGTTTGATGTTACATTTAGTCCAGACAAAGTTGTTGATCAGCTGGCTGCAGGTTTTTGCTGAGGAGGCACGTTTTCCGGCCCATAGTGAGCTCTGGAAGTAGAAGGTACGTTGATGTTGGGGTCGCCGTTGTTAGCGGGGTCCACGTGGTTGTTTTTGCTGAGTGTCTTGATAATGTTAAGGTTGATCCGTGCTGTTTCTATGAAGCTGTTTTCCAGAAGCCAGCCTTCAGAATCACAGTCGGGGTCTCCCAGTCTCAGCATGTTCTCCAGGGACGTCTGGAGGTAACGTACGCCCGTCAAAACTGACAGCTAAAACAAGATAATAGAATTACTGGGTAGGTATTCATCTCAAATATTGGTGTACTATGTTTCAGATGACTAAATGCAGATCATATTTCTTAAATTGATGCAATGAGGGACAAATGACTGACCTCGAAGAGCCACGTGATGAGCACGGTGAGACCAATGGAATGTACGATGCCGGTGTAGTAGTCCGAAAGGGCCTGATGACACCCTTTGGTCCACAGGTTGAGCTGCTCCGTGTGGGGGTCGTAGTTGAAGTGGGCGGAGTTGTTGCTCACCTGATGCTGGATACATGGCCGGGGTGAGTTGATGTTACAGCAGCTGAAGGGGACGCCATCCATCAGGTACTTGCCTTCCACGTTACTCCTCAGGCGACTATACAAGGGGGAAAAATTAGTTTGTGTTTTGGGTGCATTTTTGTCTCTTCCTTACCATGATTTTAGCCTAAGTTAGATATGATTTTTCAATGCCGGCCTTTACAATTAAAATGGATTTAATGTTTATGACTGTCAATTAAAGGGAATGAGTTAAGGGCTACAAGCAAAAATATACCCAAAATTACAATGATATCCAAAATATATATACCTACTTATATATTTTTACGACTGAAAAAAACTATAAATGCTAGACAGTAAATAATAGTTATTTAGATATTAGTATATACAAACAACTATGTAAACTGACTTAGTTATGAATGAAAATTTAATTGTATTGTGAAAATACTGTATTTTCTGACTATAAGGCGCACCCTCAACGAATGACATATTTTAATTTATTTTGCATATATAAAGCACACTGGATTATAGGGCGCCCTGTCTATTTTAAAGAAAATTTCAGACTTTTAAGTGCGCCTTATAGTTGTATTTAGTATATCTATATATATATTTTACCTATTTAATGAGGTCTGAAAGGAATCCTATATATCCTTTATGTATAATATCTAACAATAAAATGACTTGACTTGACATTATGTCATGATCATGTATCCTTTTTAGGCAAAAATGTCAGAAAGTGGTGCTGATTAAAGATACTCACTCAAGCACCTCTCGATGAGACATGTCCAAATAACGGTTACTGATCCACTGGATTCGGAACCAGTCTGAGTAAGCCTTGTTGCCACAACACTGAAACTCAATCTGCAGTGTGTCTACAGCACGCTTGAGGAAGCATCTTCCTGGCGTGTCTGTGTCCTTGTAGTACTTCATAGCCATGGTTAAGCCTTCTCTCAAGGATTCATCTAGCTCCCAATGCATAGTATAGCACATAAGGGCCCCGACTAGGATGCAAAACGTGAAGAAAAAGGTGCAAATGATGTAGGGTAACATAATCAACTTCCAGCGAAGGAACTTGACCGTGTCGGCACAGTCGTAGCAGATCTTTCCACCCAGAAAGTTAATGCCACAGGCGATGAGGCCGACAGATATGAGCATGTTGGGCACGTACTGGATGTCCGTGTCGGCCATCAGCTCCCAACGCTTGTTTAGTTCCACCTTGAGGAAGAGGCCCAGGCTGAAGAGGATCACACCCGTTACCACGGAGATCCAATTTAAGATCCAAAGCACCTGAGCTAGTTTGTCCCTTTTAGTCCTGGTAAAGGTCACTTTCAAAACGGCCATTGCTTGTATAAAGGACGGTAGAAAGTCGGGGAATTGGCCTGGAAGAGTCGCTCTGATGATGTGAAGACTTGTCCGGGAGTCCTTTCATAAGCGGCTTAACCTCTTTTTGTTGACGCCGTGTTTAGTGAATTCCACATGCTTCCATAGCAAAACATGATCAGGTAGCAAAGAAGTGTGTTTCTGGAATGACAATGAGTTTTGAGCCATCAGTTCGGTCCAGTTTCGTTCAAGAAGAAATGGGAACATATCTTGTCTAGTGTCATTTCTACTTACCTTCACCTGCTTGGTGAATATCCAAAAGGGTCAAGTCATTAATCCATCTTTTTCTTCTTGTTGACTTCAGGGTGTGGTGGAGTAAAGCAAAGAGTAATTTTAGTTGCAGACAGCTAGATAGTAAAAAAGGCAGTCACTGGCTCTAGTAGCCAAGCAATGACCCTCCTCCTAATCCCTTTTAATCGTTATTCAACCCTGCTCTGACAGGGATTTGCACCTACCTTCTGCTACCAGTGCAAATTTAACTGTCCTAGCTGAGGGGAAAGTAAGGACTAGTGTGTGTGTGTTTGTGCATGCAAATCAGACTCTATTATTGAATTTATTGATGCAAATCATGAAAGATTAATTACAGTTATTTAGCATCTACCATATTTTCCACACTATAAGTTGCACTTTGTTTATGGTTTGGCTCAGCCTGTGACTAATACTTACTTAAAAGACACACATTCTGGCTTCCACCTCTAACCTGCTGCCCTCTGGCAGGTGCCACAGGACCATAACAGCCAAGACAAACAGAGTCTAGTGCCGTTTCTTCCCAAGAGCTGTCATCATATGCACCTTGGACGATCTATTTTCTTATCTTGCACTTGCACTAAATCTCCATAGGCTGATAAATACTTTAGTCACTATTGTACCTACTTATTTATGTGACCAGTGATTCAGAAATGTTGACTGCTTACTTATTTTGCTGAATAATTCATATGTTGACTACTTATTTATTGCTTATTCATTACGATTGTTTGTGTTTGTTGTTATTTGTGCACTTCCCTACTTATTTATGTTGTTGACAACTTAAATATTCCTTATTTATTATTATTACTTGTATGTTTGCTGTTTTTTTGTGCAATTTCCTACTTATTTATGTTGTGGACTGCTAATTTATTCATCATGTATTGATCATTTGTTTATTTGTTTGTTGCTGTTATTTGTGCACTGCGTGGTGAAGCTTTTAATTTCATTATTCTTGTATAATGACAATAAAAGCATTCAATTCAATTCAATTATGTTATGTCTATCAATTGACTCTGACTCAAAATGGCCGATAGGTGGCAACTTCAATCTCCCGTTTTGGATTTATGTCGCACTGACACGGGACGTAATGACGTCACACTTGCGTCTGGCGTGCGACGGACACGCGACAAACCACTATTGGCGATCGCCGAAGAACTAAAGTTCGAGTTTTAAAAAGTAAAACACTTAGATCGCAGTAACTGGGACGATCGGGCTGTACATTTATCGAAATCTGATCTTCCGATTTCGCGGCTGGGTTGTTACCGGGCTGCAAAGAGCCGCCATGTAGACGCTGCGGAAGAAGAATGAGCCGTCAATATTCCTCCAAAGAAGCCACTGATGACTACATTATCCAACAAGAAAATGAGTTAGAAGCGCTTGCATCTATTTTCGAGAAAGACTTTAAAGATCTTCGGCAAAAAGATCCATGGAAGGTAAGTGCGATGTGACAGCAGACGCCCTGCCAAACATTTTAGTGTGCAATGCAATCGTTCTCCAATCCACTTCTTCATTTTAGGTGAAAAGACCTCCCGAAGTACACCTTTGTTTGCGCCCTAAAGGCCTAAACCATGGCCAGGAATGCTACGTGACTGTGGATCTCCAAGTCAAATGCCGATCCAACTATCCAGATGTGTAAGTGTTGATTTACTCAATGTCCTCTCCTGTCTTTTCCCATAAAGTTAAACACATCTAAATCTAAATGTCAAATACAATGGATCCAAGTTATACCAGGCTATCACATCCTCCATTGCATCATTCATTTCCTGATCTGCTTAAAACTCACTAGGGCCAAGGGGGTGCTGGAGCCGATCCCAGCTGAATTGGTGGCCAGAGCAAATGCTGAATGTTTTTATATGATGTCACAGGCCTCCACAGCTGGAGCTGACAAACGCCAAAGGGCTATCCAATGATAACCTGCAGACCTTGCAAAGCCAGCTCACCAAATTGGCATCGGCACAATGCGGAGAGGTGAGAGAGAAGGTGAGGCAACTTACACCCCCTTGTCTGACACATTCTACCCTTCGTCGGGCAGGTGATGATTTACGAGCTGGCGGACCACGTCCAGGGATTCTTGAGCGAGCTCAACAAACCGCCGCCGTCCTCCTTTCACGATGAAATGCTGAAGAATCTGCGCAAAAAACAGGAGAAACGAGATCTGGAGGAGCAGCAGAGGCAAGACCAGAGGCGCAAGCAAGAGGAGGAGACGGTTAGTAAGAGATTTTTTATTTTTTTGTCCCCATAAATCATGCACATCAACTTGATGTTTTTGTTTATATACACATGCACAAATACATATACACGAATAAATATACACACATACACACATACACACATACACACATACACACATACACACATACACACATACACACATACACACATACACACATACACACATATACACATATACACACACATACACACATACACACATACACACATACACACACACACACACACACACACTCATACACTCATACACTCATACACTCATACACTCATACACACATACACACATACACACATACACACATACACACATACACACATACACACACATACACACACATACACACACATACACACACATACACACACATACACACACATACACACACATACACACACATACACACACATACACACACATACACACACATACACACACATACACACACATACACACACATACACACACATACACACACATACACACACATACACACACATACACACACATACACACACATACACACACATACACACACATACACACACATACACACACATACACACACATACACACACATACACACACATACACACACATACACACACATACACACACATACACACACATACACACACATACACACACATACACACACATACACACACATACACACACATACACACACATACACACACATACACACACATACACACACATACACACACATACACACACATACACACACATACACACACATACACACACATACACACACATACACACACATACACACACATACACACACATACACACTCATACACACTCATACACTCATACACTCATACACTCATACACTCATACACTCATACACTCATACACTCATACACTCATACACACATACACACATACACACATACACACATACACACATACACACATACACACATACACACATACACACATACACACATACACACATACACACATACACACATACACACATACACACATACACACATACACACATACACACATACACTCATACACACATACACACATACACACATACACACATACACACATACACACATACACACATACACACATACACACATACACACATACACACATACACACATACACACATACACACATACACACATACACACATACACACATACACACATACACACATACACACATACACACATACACACATACACACATACACACATACACACATACACACATACACGTACATGTACACATACACACATACACGTACATGTACACATATACACATATACACATATACATGTACACGTACATGCATATATACACATACAGTACATTTTCTACTATATATTTACATATAGTACACTATTGAAATCAACTATGACAGACACTCTCCTCAGCTACCAGCTTTCTTTTTTTTATACTATTTTGGAGGAATTATGCTGTAATGGGATGTGACAAATTGTTTCTTTCTTATATAGAAAAAGGAAATAATGGCGGAGATCCAGAGACGAGAAGAGGAAAAACGAGAAGAAAAGAGGAGAAAAGAGATGGCCAAACAGGTTGCAGAACTTCACAAATCAAATTGGGAACACTAATTTAGTTCAGTATTTGTATAAACTAAGGACTGGTGGAATCTTAACAGGAGCGTCTTGAGAGTGAAGATCTACCAATCCCGTCCAGTGTGTTGGGAAAAAGTCCACCCGTTGCATCTGGAATTTCTCCTGAATATGCAGAGGTGAAGAAAGGAATGTTAAATCGCCGACGGAATACCTCAAATACACGTCACCGGTACGTAAAAGTTAAAAAAATTGAGGTTATTTTGAAGAGCAAAACATTGCAGTTGTGCTCTCGATTTTTCCGGTTAGACGGGAGACCATCAGTGAAGACAACTCACACACACATGAGCGTCTTCACTTTAGTAGCAGCACCTTTGGAGAACTTGATGTGCATAGAGGGAAACTTTTAGGTGAGACCAGAGCTCATGAAATGACTCTTAATTCTTAAGTCTTAATTCTTGTCTTTCATGTGTATTATGCTGCAGGAGTGAGTGAGAGGTTTGGCCGGAATGTTTATTATGGCTTTGAAGCCAATTCTGGTGACTTTGCCGTCATTTATGAGTGGTCGCTGCGCTGGAACAAGAAAATTGGCAAGTTCTTCACCAGTCAGGAGAAAGCGAAGATTGACAACTGTAAAAAACAGGCAAGTATACCAGAAAATATTACTGGTACTTTTATTAAAAGCTGTAGTTGTCAAAGTGTTGGCCCGGGGGTCAAATCTGGCCCACCCCATCATATTGTGTGGTTCGGTAAAGTAAATCATGAGTGCTGACTTTCTGTTTTAGGATCAAATTAAAATGAATAGCATAGATGTGTATTACATTCCCTGATTTTCCCCCTTTTAAATCAAAAATTGTAATTTTTTAATCAATTTTCTGTGTTTTTAGTTCAAAAATCATTTTGTCAAATCTAAAAATATATTTAAAATAAGCTAAAATAAACATTGTTTTAGATCTATAAAATATTTGAATATTCAGGGCTTTTAATCCAGTTCTTTTCATCCATTTATAAAAAAAACTTGAGTCTGACCCCCTTGCTGTTGTCTAAACTTGACTTTCAACTCTGTGAAGATCCACGCGGCAGAAACGGAGTTCAACTCCCTCCTTCGACTTGAGCACCCTAACCTGGTGCACTACAAGGCGCTGAACTCCAGCGAGAAGGAGGACTGCCTGGTCGTGGACTTGCTCGTGGAGCACGTGGCCGGCATGGGCTTGAATCAAAGTCTCGTCTCCAACACCCCCGTCCCCCTGGACAAACTCTGCCAATACACGGGCCAGCTGCTGGCCGCCCTCGACTACCTGCACTCTAACTCTGTGGTCCACCGAGATTTGACGGCTTCCAGCGTACTGCTGGACTCGGAGGGGAACGTTAGACTGAGCGACTACAGCTTATCCAAAAAATTCTCTGACATTTGCAAAGAGGATATTTTCGAGCAGGCTCACGTACGGTTTTCAGAGGACACAGAAATGCCCACCAGGACGGGCAAAAAGGGGGATGTGTGGAATTTGGGATTGATGCTGCTGGCTCTTAGTCAAGGCAAAGAGGTGAAAGAGTATCCTGTGACAGTGCCATCAAACTTGCCACCTGACTTCAAGGATTTCCTACAAAAGTATGTACAGATTCATAAATAGTAGCAAGAAATCATCTGTATTATGAAGCTGTATTGTATGATTATTTTTTTTCAGAAAGGGGACAATCTGCTAATTAGCATTTTATTTCTATCAGGAGTAACATGGCAGCAACATCTAAAAAAAGGACACTACACATTAGAAATGTGTATTTTTTTATGCAATAAAATGCTGCAATGGAATCTGTGCAAAACTAAGCAATAGGATCAAGTTGCAATTCACTGCAAATAACCAAACCTGGCAACCTTGCCCAATTGCTTATTAATGATTGCAATTTCCCTTATCAAGTGATAAAATACAAATGCAACACTGCACATATTTACTCACATACCGGGTACATAAAAGTCTAAAATTTCTATTTAGCTATGAGTAACCAATGCACAACATGTCTTCTCAGGTGCATCTGCCTAAATGATGTGGATCGATGGACGACCCAGCAACTTATGGAGCACAACTTCTTGAAGCCTCCATCACCTAAAAACCAACTTCATTTCCAGGATAGCAGCCCAGAAGGTAAATAATAGCATGTTTATTTTACCTCTTGGACATTTGACATTCTAATTATGGATGAGTTTTTGAGGAAAACATTTTTAGTGGCACATAAAAAAATTGAATTAAAAAAAAATATATATATATTCTTTTTCTTTCTGTTCTCAAGATCTTGCAGTAGATTTTGCATCATCTGTAATTCCACGTAGCCATCTTCTCAACGCTCCCTTCAGTCCTGGAGTGCAGAGACAGTTTTCTCGTTACTTCAATGAGTTTGAGGAACTCCAACTATTGGGCAAAGGGGCCTTTGGTGCCGTAATTAAGGTACAAAAGTCTCTTTTGTACGATTTTTTTCATGATTTATCTAACAGTCAAAATTCTGGCAACCCTCATTTAGGTTCAAAACAATCTGGATGGTTGTTACTACGCTGTGAAACGCATCCAGGTCAACCCTGCCAGCAAGCAATTTCGCCGTATTAAAGGCGAAGTGACGCTACTGTCGCGTCTCAACCATGAGAATATTGTCCGCTATTACAACGCGTGGATCGAGAGAAGCGAAGTGGCAGCCAAAGGCATGGCGAGCAGTGGCGACTGCTCGGAAGCGACCAGCGACGCCGAGAAGCCGCCTCTCGTTAGGAAAGGCCCGCTCAGGCTCAACGAGTTAGGCCTTCTTGACAATGCCGAGGACATGGCGCCACCTCCGGCCCTGTCCAGCTCGGTGGAATGGTCCACGTCCATTGAGAGGTCTTCTAGCGCTAAATGCGGGCGGCATCAGTCCAGCGACGAGGATGATGACGACGATGATGATGACGATGACGTGTTCGGTGCCTCTTTTTTGTGAGTATGTTTGGAAGTTAAAGACAAAGGTTGTTTGCTCTAAAAACTGAGGATGATGCAGTGAAAGCCATATTTTGGTCAAACATAAAACACGTTTACATTAAGACATTTCACGTGGGCTGGACCATTTTAGATATAATATTTAGATATATTTTTTTTAGAAATGGATTAAAATAACTGGATTAAAAGCCCTGAATATTCCGTTTTTCTTATAGATCCTAATGAATGTTTATTTTAGCTTTTTTGATATATTTTTAGATTTAACAAAATTATTTTTTAAACTAAAAACACAGAAAAAAATTGATTAACAAATGACAATGATTGATTTAAAAGGGGGAAAATCAGGAAATTTAATATACATCTTTATCTATCATTTGAATTTGATCCTAAAACAGACCCCCGGGCCGCCACTTGTAATTTTATGCCCATTTTGATTAATTTTTATTCAAGTGATATACAAAGATTGCAGCAATTGTCCTATTGAATAGTGGTGTTTTTTGCCCTTTAGGCCATCTGACGACTCCATCAGTGACGTCATCTTTGACAATGGCAACGACAGCACAGACGAAATGTCGCAGGTTTGATTGTTTCTTCATTCGTTTTGGCTATCCTCAAATCAGTGCAACAAACGTGTCTTCCCATAGGGCGACCGACGTAAAAGGCCATTGAGTGAAACGACTGAAAGCACAGACTCCAATCGACCCTTTGCCATCGTGCATTACCTTTACATACAAGTAAGCATCCTCTCAATAGACCACCCGTACCACTAGATGTCACTCCGTCCCTTATTAACAATGCTGTTCTGCTTTGTTGTAGATGGAATACTGTGAAAAAAGCACTTTGCGAGATACTATCGACCAAGGTTTGCATCAGGACCAGAATCGGCTATGGAGGCTCTTCCGGGAAATCCTTGATGGGCTTTCTTACATCCATGAACAGGTTCTATTTTGAAATTGTCAAAAACCTTACATATTCTTGTTTTTTTATTTAATTGAACATTTTTATCCTCTTTTTTTTTTTTAGGGAATGATTCACAGAGACCTAAAGCCTGTCAATATTTTCCTTGACTCGCAAGATCAGGTGAAAATTGGTGACTTTGGCTTGGCAACTGACCATCCAGCCACTGTGGTAATTTTTACTCTGTACATCGTTTTTATTGTTATTTTTTAATTTATTTACTTTGAACACTAGCAATTTTGCTGGTAAACCAGTTAGAATAGTTTGTATTTAATTGTAAATGCAAAAGTGTTTTCTTTCTCTCAGGCTGAAGGTAAATTTGAAATGGAAGAGAGCAACTCTGCAGCGATTCAAAAACTGGACCCCACAGGTAAAAAAATTCCAGAATATCAATTTTTTTATTTAATTTAAAAACATTTTCCGGATTCTAGCATCCTACCACAACTCTCTCATCCGTAGGAAACCTGACTGGCATGGTTGGGACTGCTCTTTACGTTAGTCCTGAAGTTGAAGGAAATACTAAAGCTACTTACAATCAAGTAAGATTTTGTATTTTTGGCTTTCATGACCTTGTCCAAGTGTTGTGTTTTCAGCTCACACTATTTATACACATATCCTTTTTGTTTGTTCTAAGAAAGTGGATTTGTTTAGCCTGGGCATCATCCTCTTTGAGATGTCCTACCGGCCAATGATCACTGGAGCTGAACGCATTTCTGTCTTGAGCCAGCTACGTGTGGTAAGTGGACAATTGAAGTGCATCATGTCAAGAAATTCAGGTTCTGATACCTAACATATACATATTTTTTATTATAAGTTGCATTAACCAAAGAATACACCTGGGAAAATAATATACTAAAGTTGCACTGAAGTTTATGATGGATTATTTGGGGGGCCAGTTTTTTAATTGATCAAAAAACAAGAAAAAGTTTTGTGTACCTAAAGGTGCACATTGAATAGCCTATTTTAAAATGTTCCACATATATAGTGCGCACCACCACACTATAAGGCGCAGTGTCTGATTTTGAAGTTTAAAATTGAAGTCCTATCTCGCAGGAGGCCATTGACTTCCCTGATGACTACAGTAAATATGAGCAAGGAACACTGGTAAGTGGATATTTATTCATAACTGGAATTAAAAAACATGCTCCTTATTATCTCTCCTTTGGCAATTTTGTCATTTCAGAGGAAAGTGATCGAGTGGCTTTTAAAGCATGACCCTGCACTGCGGCCTACCGCCCAGGAGCTCCTCAAGAGTGACCTCCTGCCTCCTCCCCAGATGGAAGAATCGGAGCTACACGAAGTGCTACAACACACAATGGCCAACATCAACTGCAAAGCTTATCGCAGCATGGTGGCCCAGTTGTTTACTCAGATTAATTCCCCGGTTATGGATTTCACCTACGATATAGACCTTCACAAGGTTTGACATGAACTTTTCTTCATAAAGTTCTCTTATTTGTCGGTAGATGTCAGTGTGGATGATTGTTTTCCAGCATCAAACCCGCTCCCCACCCCACAAAGGCATGTTAATGCGTGTTCCGCGTCTTCTGATCCTTAACAGAGGTTGTTTGTTTTGTCCCCCTCCAGGGCAGCTTCAGCTTCAGGACTGCCAAATTGCAGCAGCATGTGTATGAGACGATCACCAGGATTTTTAAGAAGCACAGTGAGTGTGGATGGCTTCCTTTTGGCCTTTTTTTGGGGGGTTTGGGAAGATGACGTGCCTCTGACTTTGATATCCACTTCATTGAAATGGCGCATGAACAATAAATGCACTGTTTTGAAGACTAAGAATTGACACACGATGCATGTGTTGTTCTGGGTTGTATTTGTGGGAACCATTGATTATCTCCAGCTGTACTTGGACATAAAGACCCCGGGGTGTGCAAACATTTGTCTCAGGGGGGTGCTTTTAGAACAATCAAAGGATGCAAGGGCCTATGTAAAATCCTCCCACTCATTTATTAAACAAACCATGGGAATTGGGTAAACGAAAAAATGCTGGAGTCTATCAATGGCAGGGAATAGCTTCAAAGTTATAGACAAAAAAAAATTATAAGTCATTCATTTATTTTGCAAGCCGCCAGCCAATCACAAACGTGTGTACTATATTTGTCAAACAAGATACTGCAATTTGATTTTTTTTAACACAGCAGGTTTTTACTCCTGCACTGTTGAAGCTGAGAAGTGTAGGCTGAATTTAAGCTTTTTGTGCAGGCCATACACAATGATATTTTTCATCTTAGGCTCTGAATGGATAAAAACTGGGAATTGGTTTGGATTTTTTTTGTATTTACTCACAAGCATAACTTCTTTCAAGAGGAAGATCGTCCCATCTTATACATATGCTTACAGCCAATGTGTTTTGTTTGTCATCAGGTGCCGTACGCCTACAGACGCCATTGCTGCTTCCCAGACACAGAAAGCTTTGTGAAGGCAGCGAGCCGGCCTGTTTCATGGACCACAGCGGTATGCTGGTGACGCTGCCCTACAATCTTCGTGTGAGAGCATTTCACTTTGTGCATGCAACGTGTGGCTCTGGATCTGCATGCGCTTACTAGAAAAAGGAGCTCTTATTCAATTACTTTCCATCCTGCTGACTCATACAAGCAATGAAAAAGATGTCTTTAGGGAACCCTTTGGACTTTTTGATCCACTGATGACTCTTCCTTATGCTGTCATTTTTTTTTCCAAACGCATCCAATAACTCAGTTTTCTTTTTATTGTAGACGGCGTTTGCGAGATATGTCGCCCGAAACAACATTACACTTCTTAAGAGGTAAAAATTTAATCTGGAAAGTATGAAAATATGTTTTGGAAAGATGCAGCACCAACAATTCTATCTTAATTTAGTATTAAAGCAGCAATAACTGAATTTTCTTCATCCTCTTTTCAAATTATTATTATTATTAGATTTAAATATTTAGTGTCATTGTGAATTCCGCTACCTTAAGGTATGGTAAACTAATCATAGACTAGCTAAGGTTGTCTTGTTGACCTCGGGGCCAAACACCATCGTTAACCGAGGCTATCATCAAAAATAATTATGAAGCTCGTAAAAAAAAAGTGTAATTGTATATAATTTTCATAATTTTGGCATAATGTGCCATTTTAACACATTCCACCGTTTTTCTCTTTTTCCTAAGGTACAGCATCGATCGGGTTTTTCGGCCCAGAAAGTTGGATCGTGCTCACCCCAAAGAGCTTCTGGAGTGCGCCTTTGACATCATCACGCCCGTCACCAACAGCCTGCTCCCAGATGCCGAGACCATTTACACCATCTCTGAAATAGTCCAGGAATTCCCCGCACTTCAGGTTTGCTTCCTTTATTCAATATTTGAAATACCTTAAGTGTCAGAATGCGTCACGCCGCCCTGACTCACCTCCCATATAGACGGAACATTTTGTTGACCAGTTGCACGTCTTTGTCCTATTCGACCAATGCCATCATCTCAACCTACCTTTGTTCTCTTTGCCCTCCAAACCCCCTAAAACATGTGTCAAAGTGACGGCCCGGGGGCCAAATCTGGCCCGCCGCATCATTTTATGTAGCCCGAGAAAGTATATCATGAGTGCTTACTTTCTGTTTTAGGATCAAATAAAAATGAAGAGTATAGATGTATATTACATTTCCTGATTTTCCCCCTTTAAAATCAATAATTGTAATTTTTTAATCATTTTTTTCAGTTTTTAGTTCCAAAATCATTTTATCCAATCTAAAAATATATTTAAAAAACCCAAATAAACATTGTTTTAGATCTATAAAAAAATAATATTCAGGGCTTTTAATCCAGTTATTTTAATCCATTTATAAAATAATAATAATCTAAATAATATATCTAAAGTAGTCTGTCCCACGTGAAATCAAGTTGATGTTAAAGCACCCCGCGAAGCAAGCCGAGTCTGACACCCTTGCCCTAAATGTCCCACTCGCATGCCTAACATACCAAGCTGTGAGGAAGTCTGTCAGATTTACACCATGTTTATTGTATACACCCTAAATCAGTTTGGTACAGCTTACTCCACTTCCTCTCCTCCCTCCCTGCAAAATCCATTTCCTGTCCACACTTTTTCCTAGTGCTGCCAGTTATGGCCAACACGTCGCTTGAACCCAGTCAACTTGGGTTCAAACTTTGCAGAAGTCCTTCGTGCCACTAAACTCACTCAATTCTTTCAACTTGTCGGCTGCCATTGTCAGGGACAGATGTCTAATCCATTTGAATTGTTCATTCCCAGTTCAAATGGATTGGGTGTCTACTAAAAATAAATTAATGAATTGTATGAAAAGAGGCACAATTGGAAAAAGAAGAATTCACTAACGATTGAATAACACAGGATAGTTTGCACATGTTGTTTTGGTTAGTTGGTGCCTCTAAAGGTATTAATACAACATATGTATTTTTTATTTTTTAAAGAAAAATATGGCTCCAATTTTGCATTTTATATAGACAAATAAAAATGTATTTATTTGTATTATGCCAAACATTAATTATACTACCAGCAATCACATATATTGCCATTACGGCATTTTTATTGAATAGAAATGTGCATAATTTTCATGTAAAGTAATGCAATGCCATATTTTAACTCTAGATAGCAATATGATTTTTAGAAAATGTATACAAGGGATATCTTGATCCTGATTGTTTTCTTTACACCCAATTCCATTCCGCAGGAGCGCAATTACAATATTTACCTGAACCATACCAGCTTGTTGAAAGCCATCCTGCTTCACAGTGGAATCCCCGAAGATAAACTTAACCAGGCCTCCAACATACTGTGTGATGCCATGGTCAGTAACTGTCCATACATATCACAGCTGTTGTCCACATGGTGTGTCTGTACCAACATACCCACTATTAATCTTGTGTCCTCTTCTGTATTTTTCCACCTAGAGCGAAAAACTGACCAAACGTGAGGTGGAAGCAAAGTTCTGCAATTTTTCACTGTCCACAAAAAGTGTAAGTGTCCACTAGGTCCTTGAATGGTCTGGATAAATTCATTTTGCAGCCTTGGAATTATGCCTGGTCTCTTTTGTCCAGTTGCAGTCGATGTACAAGTACATTGAACAGAAGGGGTCCCTGAAAGAAGTGGCACCATTGTTGACTTCACTTACCAAGCAGAAGACAGCCGTCACGCAATTGGCAAAACAAGGTCTCAAGGACCTGGAGGAGGTCACTCTGCTACTTCAAAGACTTGGAGTTAAACTGCCAGTAAGGGTGTCTCTTGTAAATCAACTGACTTAATAGAGTTAAATGGAGATAGAAAGATGAAAATGTCATGTTTTTGTGTTACAAAAAATGTCATCTGAATTTATAAGTCCTATTTAATGGAGATTTTGGCTTCTCTACAGGTGGTAGTGAATTTAGGTCTAGTGTACAAGGTACAGCAACACTCTGGGATCATCTTCCAGTTTGTGGCCTTCATCAGGAAGCGAAAACGAACGGTTCCAGATATTCTGGCAGCTGGAGGACGCTACGATCACCTGGTAATTTTCATGTATACTTCAAATATGCTCACTACATTGAATAATACAGTCAGTAGTTTGGGAACTCCTACCCTTGAATCATGATATGGTCATTCTATTTGTAGAAGTAGCACAGAGCTTCCAATACCAGTTTGGGTCTTTTGAATCCCAAAAGGTTTGTCATGTAAAGTTTGCAGTTTGTTTTGACATGAAGTGTCTGTGATTTTAGATCTTGGAATTTCGGGGGCCAGCTTCCACGGCGCCGGTACCTTCTGCAGTAGGTGCCAGTGTGGCATTGGACAAAGTCTGTGCTGTGGTGGCCAGTATGGAAGAACCGGTGAGCAACACACACCAACATATTACATATCAAGACAGGGTCATCTTTAGTGCTTCATAGTATTCATCTGGGATGCTCAAAAGAAATAGATGAGGAAGCTATGATTCTATTATTAGTAATTATTAGGATGAGCGTCTCAAATTATTGATTGAAAGTCTAAATGATCATTTAAATGATAAATCAGTTCATTGGTTATCTTATTCTGCCTCAAACCAAAATCCTGACGTAATCCTTTATATAACGTGAATAATAGATGAAGACAGATTCTATTTTCCACATTTTTCCTTTAGATTTTGGTTACAATGTGACTTATTTGAGTGTATTTCTCATCCCACAACTGTCATTGCAACTCCTATTATTGCGATCACTGACATTAAAAATGCATCCATGTTATTTATATGACATTTTTTAATTTTTGTTCTATTTCCCCAGCCTTCAGTAAGCGCTTGTGATGTCCTTGTGGTCCCAGTAGGACACTCATCCATGTCTAGAGCCATCAGCGTTGTCCAGAAACTTTGGAGCAATGGCGTCACTGCTGACATCGCATACGACGTCTCTCAGGTGCGTGTCAATCTAATTCACTCTTAAATGTGACTTTTATGAATGAATGCTATTTCTGATGCCAGTGCATATTATTTTAAAAACACTTGACAAAAAAAGGCCAAGAGGTTAATACATGCCGGCATTTAGTTCCATGAATGTGTCACCTAAATAGCTGTGATAATTCTGAACCCTTTTTTGATAAGCCTTTAAGTCATGCTCTTAACTTGAGCATTTGATAAGGACTCAGTGCTGTCTGAAAGGAATTCTCCCTCAATGTTCTTGCTGATAGGACTGAGCAGAAACAATGTCATACAACTGTCAGCACTTATGACAAGCTTATCGGCCTCCGAGACTACGCTATCAGCAAATATAAACTGTATGCGCTATGAAGCCATAGGCCACTCGTAGAAAAGTTATTAATGACCCAATAATGGGGTCTGCGGAATCAATGAATCAACCACTGTCACCATGATAATTACAATTTGCATCAACACCATAGACACAATAGAAATGTCCATAGAAAGTCCCTTTGTCAATTCTATTCTGCAGCAAATGACATCTGCCCCCAATAAATTAGATAAAGTAAATACTTGACGGTGCGGAATCGGAAATATGTAATATTCTAGATCACGGGTGACAAAGTGGCGGCCCGGGGGCCAGATCTGGCGTGCCGCATCAGTTTTTGTGGCCCAGGAAAGTAAATCATGAGTGCCGATTTTTGTTTTAGGATCAAATTCAAATGAAGACTATAGATGTATATTACATTTCCTGTTTTCCCTCTTTTTAAATCAATAATTTTAATTTTTTAATCTATTTTTCGTGTTTTTAGTTTAAAAATCATTTTTTAAAATCTAAAAATATATTTTAAAAAAAGCTAAAATAAACATTAATTTAGATATATAAAAAACTGAATATTCAGGGCTTTTAATCCAGTTATTTTAATCTATTCATAAAATTATGATTGAAGACAAACTGTATTATACATTAGAAGTCCTATTACTTAACTATATTGATGTCCCGATGCTATTTTTTTTGTCAGATATCTTTTGCCGATTCCAATACGATAACCATATTTTCAGAGCCGTGAGAATAATGAAAAAATCAGGTAGTCTTTAAATAATAAATCATATTTTTTTTTTAGAGCTGTCCCAGTACTTTTGCAAGAAATGGTCTGTTCCCAAACATTACGTAATGTTCTGTTACTATCATTAGTTTCTTTGGAGAAATAGTCCCACTGTTTTCCTTGTGGTTTGATTTACAGCAGCCCAAAAGTACAATTGAACTGAAAAACACGTAAATACTGGATCGGCGCCAACTTGTGATACATTTCTGGCAATGTTTGCTTCCATGGTTGTTTATAATGAGTGTTAATAAGTGGCCAAGTTCTCAAACTGGAACGCCAGGAACAAATGATTAAGAATTAGTTTCCGACTGGAAACAGGCAGCCTCGTGCTCTGTAATGGTCGACGGCTTTTGTGTGGGTTTAGCCGATTACATGTGCAGCCCAACGTCAAATAAGTTGCGAGACCTTGAAAACAGCTTATTCAGATTAGACCTCACACACGTAAACATTTTGGAGAGAGACTTGCAATACACAAATTGCAAAAAAGCAAACAAAAATGCCCGGAAACGCAACTTTATTTTAGACCTTAATTCTGAATGATGCTGTTTTGTGTCATCAGTCTCAGGAGACGTTGATGGACCACTGCCGGGTAGCCGGTATCACGTACATGGCCATGGTGTCGGACAAAGATGGTAACTACGTGAAGGTAATTTTATTATGGCTTTCAGCAATTCTTCCCAGGCGTGTGGGTTTTCTCTGGGTACTCTAGTTTTGTCCCAGTTTCCAAAAAACATGCAGAGTAGGCTGGTTGAACTCTCTAACTTGCCCCTAGCTGTCCACTTATTCCCTGAGATTGGCTGGTCACCAATTCAGGTTAGCTGGGATAGGCTCCAGCACCCCCTGCAACCCTTGTGAGGATTAGCAGTACAGAAAATGAATGTAAAAGTCAATACATCTCAAATATATTCATAAAAATATTTAAATTCAAACTGTTTTTATTTTTGTTTGTTTAAAAAAAAGAATTATAAGACTGGAATTATGCTCTGATTTCTGTAGTTCATAAGTTTTAATTGAGAACTACATAAGTGTTATTAAAATGTATTTTAGCAAGAATCAAAAAGTTGTTACACACAATTTACTTTGGGGACCATATTAAGCCCCCAGACCATAGTTTGATAGCTGTGCTTTTGATCCACTAAGCATCTGTCCTTTAGTTTACAAACAGCTGTCCTTCATTCCACTGAAGCACATTTTTTGATCAAACATCAACAGGTCAAATCCTTGGAGAAAGACAAACAGTCTGAGAAAAGGGTTCTTGAGTTGGAAGTGGTGGAGCACATCATTCAAAAATTCCGGACCAAATTCTTAGAGGAAAGATCCATCAGGTAAAGCCATCGTCTCGTCATCTGGCGGCACAAAGTACTGCTTTACTTTCTGGGAAGCTCCACACACAAGTTACTCCTTGTTCTTCCTTCATTGCAGGGACATATCGGAAAGCATGGGCCAAAACCCTAAAGGCTCTCAGCTCACCAACACAGGTACAACGTGCGTACACCACTCACCCGGTTTACGCCGCATTAGCCGTGTGCCGACTGGGCTCCACACTTAACAGTTGGACCTTTGTTTCCATGCAGAGTTAATATTTCCCTAGTCAAAGTCGTACATTACGAAACAGAGATTAACGTGTCAATCTCAGTGATGAGAGATTAGCGCCTTGAAGGATTAGGCTAAAGTGGTTCATTATTCACCCCCATTTTTAATTATTGTACATATTGATCACACTATTTCTGATTTTAGGACCAAATCTGTTATCAAGTAGGGATGTTTTCCAAATCAATTGTGGAGTACAAAATGAGTCTGCAAACACATTATATTTGGTTGTTTGTTTCTAGTAAATACACTTATTAATTTTTTTTATTCTCCTTTTTGGTGGCCTACAGGGTCTTCCGAGCAATATGGAAGCAGTTGCAGCATGAATATGAACGTGAATATCATCAGTTCGGAGAAAGTGTCCGCTAGTGCAAGACGCCGCTTTGAGACTCAGGTTTGAACTCATCCAAAAGCATCCATCCATGTCTTTACATTAAATAGTTCAATGCAATACTTAATGGATTTTTTACATATATCTTGTAATTTAGCAACATATTGCAGTTCATTGTAAATTGATAAATGAATTGGGCCCACTTTACTTTCAATGCATGAACTGTAGTACATTTGCAAAGGTCTATTTTAAATGGTTTTCTTTTGTTTACCTCAAGTGCAAGTGAACATATTTGTTAGTCTGTGTCATAGTATTTTCAAGTTTTCAGTTTCCATTAGTACTTTTACTCGGATCATGGAAACAATTCTTTTCTTCCACCCTTTTCCCTTTCATTATTTCTGACTTTGTTTATCTTGTTCTCCCTCTCTCAGATCCACACCAGATTACAGACTCTTGTAAGCAGTTTACAAAACAAGAGCAGTGACATCGAGGTCCTGGCAGTAAGTCATTTAGTTTGTTTACCCATATATACACTTCCCCCTTTCAGTACTGTCCCCCTTTATCTTTACAATTCAACTGTGACATGTCTGAGCGCCCAAAAAAAAGGCTTTTGAAAGCTACAGCGTGAAAGATCAGAAGAAGCAGAACTTTTAGAGTTGTTTACCTCATGCCATGCTCTTCCAAAATAGCCCACAAATCCCAACATACTATAAATGGCATAGTGGACACATACTATAATATTTGACTGCCATTTTTGAGTTTTTTGGTGTTGTTTCACAGTGTAGTTCCAATAATTATTTACTTTCTCGTTGTGTGGTCTAAAAATTGTTTGGCTTTCCTGCAAAACTCTGGCGGTTTGTAAATATGAGTTATTAAAAAATCCCATAGCTAATCACCTAAGTTCCACTAAACCACAGGTGTCAAAATAGGGGCCGGGGGCCAGATTTGGGCCACTGAATAGCTTTCTGTGGCCTGAAAAAGTAATTTATCTGTGCTGATTTGGTGTTTTATGATCATTTTCAAATGAATATTATGAATTTGAAAAGAATATTAAGTATTTTCACTTTTTTGAGAAAGAAATAAAGGTAAAATCAACTTTTTAACCCTTTTCTGATCCTGTGTTTACCATCTCAAAGCGGGCCCCTCCAGCTTTTGACTTTTTGTGAAATTGTCTCCTGTGGTTTGGACACTTAAACGTTCGCACAGGCTTTGTTGTTGCATGTCAGCAGCCTGTTTGCGTCTCAGTCCAACTGGAACACAGCAGCCCTCATTTTTCCAACGATAGGCCCATGAGGCAATTAGCTCCTTCCTGGGAACGGGACACGACCACTTTTTTTTTTTTTGAGCCAGGCATAGTGGAATTTTGAGTAATCGCTTTTCTACAAGAATGACGTAACCTGTCAAGTGAGATTGTACAGAAGGCCCAAATCCTTACACCGTTATTTTGAGACACAATAGCCAACTAAATGGACTATTTCAGTTTGTTATTCTTTTGTGCAGGTGGACCTTCAGAAGGAAACTCTAATCTACTTCCTGTCTCTTGAGGTCGGTTCCTTTTATGACTTTGTCAAACGCATTTTAATCAAAGGCTGCATCCTGGCTTTTGGTAGGAAAGAGTGGCCATTAAGAACACAGACGGGAAATGGGGATCCCGTCTCATTCCTTGCGCGTGGCCTCTTTTTAGAGAGGTGGGAACGGGGGAACACCCTGAATTTTTTCGGCCATCAGGACACTGTTAATTCACAAGTCGATTAATTCTGGCAGACATAACGAACCTTCGAATGAAACGGTAATGATGCCAAAAAGGAGTTAGAGACACCTATGGCCTGCAAGCTTGCTTTTGGGGTGTTAAAATTCACATTCCAGACCTCTGAGCAAAAGCCTCTTTGCAATAACTACAGTTCCAAAAGAGCTCAGCATAGAAAGTACTTAATGATGGTATTACATTGTAACTCAAAACAAGGGAAATAATGGTAGAGGCCATGCGTTGTTCGTTATAGAAGCGCCACCTCGTAAATAAATGGGCCACGTTTGCAAATTGTACCAAATGTACTTTTAAAAAAAAAAGGTAATATGTGAATAGCATGCGGTTTATTATCCCCAACTTTCTGTGTATGTCTCTTCTACAGTTTGAAAGCGAAGAGCAGTTCAACAACAGTGTGAAGACTCTCCTGTCACGACTCCCCAAACAGCGCTACTTGAAGTCCATCTGCGATGAGATCCACACTTTGAAAATGACCAAAAGGTACCATTCAGACAGTCTAACAATTAGTCATATTCCTCAATCCCTTCATCGTTATCACCGCCCGATATGGCCATTTTCAGAGTTTCAGATTTGGTCACAAGATCCAGTGCAGTAGTCGTGTATTTTTAGTACTATGGCCACTTTAAATCAAACCAATATTAATGCCAATATCCCCAGCAATGTTAAGTTCTGTCTTTTTGACCAGGAGATTGCTACTGATTCAATAGTTGTGTTTTAAGTACTTTTTGGCATCAACCTTAATAACACTGTATTTGTAAATAGAGCATTTCTTAAAAGAGGTTCACTTTAATTTAATAGCTCGCCACTTTGCAATTGATTCAGGTGTTTCCTCATTTTTGAAACTAAACACTCTTTCTCTAAAATTATAAAGTTGACACTTGTCTTCCTCCTCCAGGGTGGCTGTAGTGGTCTTGTACAGCTTGAAGGATGATTACTACAAAACCCTCGTATGAAAAACATGGATTTCCCTGCCTGGATGTCGACAATCCTTTGCACGACGTCCACCAAGAAAAACATCTTTGCTATTGTCAACATAGCTCAGGTTCGTCATTGGACTTGTAGTCCACCTAAAAAACAAGGTTTGTGGATTTAAATAATGCCTTAGCACTTCATTTTTTTCTTAATGAAAGCAGTATTTCTCTTTTGTAAGACGTAGGACTGAAAATAGGAATAAATCTTTGTGTTTTTCTTACACGTTTATTTCTCAAAATGAGTAAATGTTACAGTTTCACTTATTTACAACTTGGGAACAGAGAAATAAATAAGGCAGTATGTACTAAATATAGCAGATTGGTGTAAATGCTCTAAAATGTACAGAAACTTTGACTACCAAAGTTAATAGTCCAAAAAACAAAGAAAAAATAACTCAAACTATAGTATTAATAAATAAAGCTATGTGAAAAAATAAATAGGGAACTCTTCTGCTCAACTAATTTTGACTAGCTTTTTACACTAAGTAGAACAAAAAAAACAGGGAATATTTCACACTTCATTTAAAAACATTAATAGCGACCAATCTACTAATTTTGGCGTCACAATCTTCTTAGTTTTGGAGAGATTTTATACATCGGAATTGGTTTGAGTGATGATTATTATTGGAAAAATTCACAAAGACGTTCCTTAAATGTTCAAATGAAAACATTTCAAAGCATTTTTTGTATCTTCTGCTAATAACATTCTTAACTTCCAGATAAGAATCACAAAAGCAGACCATCAGAGGGTTCGCTTAAGGTTGCGGGGGAAAACTCTTGGCGCTTGTTTTGAAAGGTTTGTGGGAATGTTTTATCCATCCAACATTTGGCCCTTAAAAAAGGCATTGACAAAATAAGTATAGGAAGGAATACAGTACTGCTGTCACATAGAACAAACTAACAAACGTTCTAAAAAGCAGGATGTCGTCTATAAAAACCTGCCGGACTATTTTGGTGCCCCCCCCCCCGAAGCACTTCTTTTGACCTCCCTGCTAATTGTAATGACATCTGCTGCACTAAGAAGGGACAGCAACCTGACCACAATGTCCATGCTGGAAAAAAAGTTCCAAAAAAGGTCACATTATATTATTGCTATTGCGAACTTGGGGCGTCCTCGTGTTGTCTTGGTCACAAAAGGGAACTGCGAGGCGAGAAGGCAGGCATCCATGGGGTGTGCGGAAGCGTAAATGACCATGAATTACAGCAGTACGAGGTGGCGCCCAGCCTGGCTCGTGTCGTGTTGTGTCCGCCATCACGTTAGCACGCCTTCCAGTTGTTAGCCAACTTGGCTCTAGGGATGCTCATCTTGTCCACGTTGGGAGAACTGGCCATCCCGCGGTCGTTCTTCACGTTCTGGAATTTATTCTCCTTGGAGGGCTCCATGTAGACCACTTGATTCTTGTTCACGTGCTTCAAGATGACGGTCTGGAAGGATAGAAGCAAATGTGAGATCTGGTGACCAACTGATAAGACGGAGATGGATGTAAGTATTCATTTCACCTTTTTGGGAGCACTGTAACAGGACATCTGTACCCATTTCTTTTTCTTGTTGATAAGCAGAGCCACAATGAGGAAGATGACGATAGCCAAGAGAAGACCCGCCAAGATCCAGGCAGCTGATTGGTAGATGAGGGCCATCTCCGTCTGGTTTGGGTAATTTTCTCCCAAAGCTGGCTCATCTGTCAGAACAGTGTTAAAAGGTAAGTATAATTTTCATTACTACAGAATAGAAAATGAAGTACTGTATATTCACAACTATATGGCGCACCACATTTTAAGCCGCAGTGCATTTTAAAGTGCAACCTCAATGAATGACACACTTTTTTTTTTTTTTTTTTTCATATATAAAGCACACTGGATAATAAGGTGCCATGTCTTTTTTGGAGAAAATTTAAGACATAAGTGCACCCTACACGGTATACATTTTTTTAAAAGGGAAGAAAGGCAAATATGCCTAAAACTTTTGCATTACCTGTGTCTGCAACAACGGGTCTTTCTGTGATGGCGCCGTTCCCATCAAGCCGTCGCCCGCTTGTGGTTACCCTTGTTTTGGTGGAAGCAGTCGATAACAGAACTGGCGTAGATGTCGTCATTTCTACCCACACACAAATCAAACAAAACACAAGTTTTACTTTCAAATAAGCCTTTTGTGATGCAAAACCCGAAAGGCATACAATCATATTATTGTTTCCATACTAAAACCATTCTCACTGTGCCTTTTAAGGCCTCGTGTGAAAGCCAAATAATAAAAACAAAGGGTGCTCAAATAGCATATCGGGTGGAACAATGGGATCCTGTGCCGAGGTTTCCCCCCTTGCTCGGAAAAGCTGACATGGCGCTTCCTGCGCCGCCATGGAGCGAGCGAACGTTGCGGTCCCATTCCGCCGGGGACAGGAAGCACGTGTGAATGTGCGGATGCTTGAGGAATGTTTTTGCCGTGAGCGCGCCGTGCAAAATGCGGCCAACGATAGTGTTTGCCTACGTCGCGCCAGGGCGGCTGGCCCGAAACATATTGACATGCCTGTTTTTGGAACAGTCTTTCCTACTGCCACTCCCTGTTTTTGGCATGTAGTGTTATGAATGATGTTTTCTCCTATTGTTCTACTAAAAAATGTTTGGATCAAAACAACACACATCTTTCTATGTGATCAGTCCACTCAGAGCTTGGTTGAATAGAGAATTCTATGGAAGTGAGTCAAGTACTCCAAATGGGAATGGAATGGATAACAATACTAATGGGAGTGCAATTTTGAAAACTCACCGAGACAATACGGGCAGCACTGGCCCTTGCGGAGGACTGGCACCCTGCAATTGGCAGGGGGGCATCGCTGGGAGAAACACTGAATGGTGCCATTGTTGCAAACACAACTAGTGCAAGCGTTGGTCTTCCAGGAGTCTCCAGCCAGTAGCAAGTCTCCCTCGTGGGTGATGCAGTACTCCTGCTGGCTGGTGTTCACGGGCAACAGGGGACTCTGGCTCTCATCTGCGGATGCAGACCAGTAAGGAAAGGATACACACTTTCAGTCATTAAGAATTCATGTTAATGAATTAAAGCCACACCGCACTATACATCCTCAACCTTTTTTTTCCCAATGAAAATCAGCCTAACTATATATACTATGTTATTTTTCCAAAACTATATATACTATATTGTTTTTCCAAAACTATATATACTATGTATTTTTTCCAAAACTATATATACTATGTATTTTTTCCAAAACTATATATACTATGTATTTTTTCCAAAACTATATATACTAAGTATTTTTTCCAAAACTATATATAGTATGTATTTTTTCCAAAACTATATATACTATGTATTTTTTCCAAAACTATATATACTATGTTATTTTTCCAAAACTATATATACTAAGTATTTTTTCCGAAACTATATATACTAAGTATTTTTTCCAAAACTATATATACTATGTATTTTTTCCGAAACTATATATACTAAGTATTTTTTCCAAAACTATATATACTATGTTATTTTTCTAAGAATGTCTTTTTTAAGAAAAAAAGGCTTACAATATAATAGTTGTAACAGATAAAACAATAAGTACTATGAATGACTTTTGGGAGCCTGTGGCCCAGTGAATAAGTCATTGGTCTCCCACCTCTGTAGACCTGGGTTCAAATCCTGGTTTGCTATGCTTACCTAACTTTTCCCACTTGAAGGTACTATAAAGTACTAAGTATGATCTGGGAGTGAAAAGAGACAAAACAACAAATACTACTGACAAATTTTTGAGAGTGGTGGCCCAGTGGCTAAGTCATCAGTTTCCCACCTTTTTGGTCTTGGGTTCAAATCCCAGTGCATGCAAAGATTTTCCCAATATTATTCAGGTATATGAATGAGACAAAAGTATAAGTACTACTGCTTTCTCTCATAGGGTGGTGGCCCAGTGGTTAAGTCATCAGTCTCCCACACCAGTGGTCCTGGGTTCAAATCCAAGTGCATGCAAAGATTTTCCCAATATTATGCAGGTAGATGAATGAGACAAAAGTATAAGTATTACTACTTTCTCTCACTGGGTGGTGGCCCAGTGGCTAAGTCATCAGTCTGTTGCCTATGAGGTCCTGGGTTCAAATCCCAGTGCAGGCAAAGATTTTCACAATATTATTCAGGTAAATGAATGAGACAAAAGTATAAGTATTACTGCTTTCTCTCACAGGGTGATGGCCCAATGGTTAAGTCATCAGTCTGCTGCCGATGAGGTCCTGGGTTCAAATCCCAGTGCAGGCAAAGATTTTCCCAATATTATTCAGGTAAATGAATGAGACAAAAGTATAAGTATTACTGCTTTCTCTCACAGGGTGATGGCCCAATGGTTAAGTCATCAGTCTGCCGCCGATGAGGTCCTGGGTTCAAATCCCAGTGCAGGCAAAGATTTTCACAATATTATTCAGGTAAATGAATGAGACAAAAGTATAAGTATTACTGCTTTCTCTCACAGGGTGGTGGCCCAATGGTTAAGTCATCAGTCTGCCACCTATGAGGTCCTGGGTTCAAATCCCGGTGCAGCCAAAGATTTTCCAAATATTATTCAGTTAAAAGAATAAGTTCTAAGTGTATAAGTATATAAGTGTTCAGTGGTGGATGAAGCATTTTGTGAAGAAAAATGACTAAGTGTTTCACCCCATTTCCTTGGATAAAACGTTTCAACACCCATGTATAAGTGGGGCACGAGTTGGTGTAGTGGGTTGCACACTCGCCTTTGCACCGAGAGAACGTGAGTTCGCTTCCCGGTGTCGGCCGTTCACTGACCAAGCAAGCGGTCGAGGGTCGGCCGAAGGCCGACCCGAGAACGCCTTTCGCACATACAGGTCCATCAAGTGTCTTCCGAACTGCCGAAGGCAGTTCGGAATATAACCTTTTGCTGAAAAGTATGACAAAGTGTTTAATAAAAATTTAAAGGTTATTTCTTTTTTTTTTCTTCTCATTCCATTTTCCAGGCTACTTGGTTCGGTGATCAGCCAAAGGTCGACAGTGGGAATCGAACCCAGGTCTCCCACACGGGAGTCCAGTGTTCTAACCTCTGCGCCACCAAGTGGCTTACACTTTCCTCTGTAATCATTTCAGTGTCTTGACAAGAAGTCCACAGAAACAACTAAGTGAAAATGATGTGTCCCTTCCGGGAATCGAACCCAGGTCTCCCAGACGGGAGTCCAGTGATCTAACCTCTGCGCCAACAAGTGGACTACACTTTTCTCTGTAATCATTTCAGTGTCCTGACAAGAAGTCCACAGAAAAATACTTAAGTGAAAATGATGTGTCCCAACCGGGAATTGAACCCAAGCTGCCCACATGGGAAACGGGTGAGTTAACCTCTGCACCATTTTATCCTCAAGCAATGATGTGCAATATAGAAAATGAATGAACAATTTTCTATTTAAATAGTAAAAAGCCTTACTATACTATGTCATTTTTTTGAGAAATAAACCTTACTATACTATGTCGTTTTTTTATTAAAAACCAAGCCATACTATAATATGTCATTTTTTTAAAGAAACATGGTCATTTTTTTCTCATTACATTGCACAATTTCATACATACATTTAAAACCCATCAGAAGCTATCTTGACACTTAGTCTTTTTGGTGAAAATAAACACTAGGTGGCTGCACTTACCCTCCCATCCTTTAGTTGGCAAACCATAGGACACTGTTTTAAAGTATAATCTTGAATTAACTTACCCAAGCAAGAGTGACAGCAGGTGTCTTTATTCCTCGTAGGTGTCTGGCAAAGAGCCGGGGGACAAACTTCTGTATCGCAGAGGACACGTCCCTGCCTGCAGGTGCAACGGGTACACTCGTCCAGGTCCCAGGTCTCCCCCTCTACATAAAACTCCCCCCCGGGAGCCCTACACACCACCATGTCCATACCCTCCGGCAGCCCGCTACCGGATTCATCTAAATTGTTATAAGTGGAGAGAAATGGTGTCACGTTTAAGACATTTTAGAGGAATTCCTACTCAGTAGCACTGGAAAATATGCACAGGTTTTGTTTTGACACTTTCTGACATCTGCTTAATATTGCCATGTTGTGCTCTGGGTGCAAATTAGTAGATTATTAAATCTTTTAAAATTTAAACACAATATGGTGGTATTGTCTGGACCATAAGTCATTTTTTTATAGTTTAATTGGGCCTGAAACTAATACTCAAGTGCAACTTATGTTTTTTGTTTGTTGTTGTTTTTATAGGCTGTTGTTATCTGATTTTTTTTGTTAATGGATAACACTGGAATAATATTTTTTGGGTGATGGAAAAGAAGTTGAAATTGTCTGCACTGAGAAGCAATCAGGAAAAAAATGGGGCGACTTACCCTCACATGTAGGACAACATTGGTCCGGCTTCATGGCCGGATGAGGGCAGCCCGGCACGGGACAGGAAATGAGCACACACATCTCCCTCCCGGATTGACAGTAGCAGTCGCGGCAGCCATCGTGCCAGCTTTCGCCTTCCTCGTATCGGTTGCCGTTAGATGTAAAGCAAAAACTGGGGAGTGGGTAACTGGCGGTGGCGCTGGGTAAATGTGTGTTCTCTGAGCAACAAAAAAACAACAACAAAAAATACCTTTCAAAATAGTCTTATGGTGTATGATAATCCTTTATGGATCCCGACCTGAATATTCAGTTTTTGGACGTTTTTCTTTTTAAATTTACACAAAAAAAGATTTATTAAAATATATGAATCATTTGGTTTTTTTATTATTAAAAATGAAAGAGAGTAAATACATTAAGGAATATATTTTTGTGCATTATTAAATCTATTCTTTTTATTTATATAGGAAATGTTAAAATTTTTGAATGAATTTTTTTCAATAAAAATGCTTTTTTGATTAAAAAAAATGAGTTGTATAATTTTTATACACATTAAAACATTCTTATTTACATCAAAAAGTTTGTTATAATATTTTTAACACAAAAAAAGAAAGGAAAGCCAAAGAGTAAAATGCAGTCTAAATCAGGCATCTGGATTTTGACTCGGAGGAATCTAATTAGAGTTGCACTCTTAGCTACTGGATGAATGCAAATACCAAGCAAAAGCCCAAAAAAGGCAAACATGGAAGTCTCCGCAGAGGAGCAGCCAGAGGTCAGAGGAAATCAAAAGTGCAGCTTTGTAGAACAAACTCACACGTCCATTTTCCCCGTATTTCCTTCCATTTACTTTCAGCTGGGATTTACAGTGGTACAAGTGTGCGAGCGTGAACAATCCCACTCTGTAGAATTTAATATCAGGGACTACCAAGATTTGGCCTGAAACTGCACTTTCAAAAAATCCCATTTGCTGAAGGCAACTTTCTTCAAGCCACCACAGGAATTTACAGTAGTTGAGATAATTATAGGCAGTTAAACTGCTAATATAAACAAAGGCACGACTGTGCAATCCTATACAAGACTTAACATGTCTCATTAGTCCACTGGTGAATTACCAGTCTCTCATTGGTCAATCTTGCACCAAAAACCAATCAGGTGAGTGCCTATTTGCCATTTGATGAATACTTATTAAAACTTCACTTTGTACTGAAACCAAGATTACAATCCACAATAAATATCATCATTTAATACTAAGCATTATCTATTTTTAAGATGATATAAATCACAGGTGTCAAAGTGGTGGCCCGGGGGCCAAATCTGGCCCGCCGCATCATTTTATGTGGCCCGAGAAAGTATATCATGAGTGCTGACTTTCTGTTTTAGGATCAAATTAAAATGAAGAGTATAGATGTATATTAAATTTCCTGATTTTCCCCCTTTTAAGTCAGTAATTGTAATTTTTTAATCATTTTTTTCAGTTTTTAGTTCAAAAAATCATTTTGTAAAATCTTAAAATATATTTAATTAAGCTCAAATAAACATTGTTTTAGATCTGTAAAAAAACTGAATATTCAGGCCTTTTAATCCAGTTCATTTAATCCATTTATAAAAAAAATCTTAATATTTTAGAGTGAGGTACCTTTACACATGCAGATGGAGCATCCCTTCTTGTTCTGCCTGTAGCCATCAACGCAGTGCTTGTCACAGGTGAAGGGGGGGCACTTGACACAGCGACACATCTCACAGCCGTGCTTATTCCGACTGTGGGGTGAAAAACACACACAAAAACGTCCCGGGATGTTAAAGATTAACGCCAGTACAATTTTAAACGCGAGGGAGTCGCAAGACCAGATGCGGGTGAAATTGACATCTGGATTTTTTTTCCCTTTTAGCTCTGTCTTGGCTGCCTTTGAAGAAGGACAAATAAAACAAAGACTAACTTAAGATTTTCTTGTGGTTTGCACATCATACGAAATCGAGACGGGTCGTAAATCCACTTCAGATGCTTTCAATTGAAGACGTTGCATCACGACGGCTACTTTCTTACTCGGACTTTAAAGGAAAACCTTGAGAAGCACCCAAGGCCATTGGATTGGAATTTTATGGAGGAAAAGTGGAAGATTGAATTCAAGCATGGATGCAATTCTATACCAATTCCTCCCCTTATTAATTATTGCAATTTCCCTTATTAAGTGATAAAAAAAACTGACATAGGGCGCACTTAAAGGTCTAAAATTTTGTCAGGATGCACTTAATTTAAAATTCTGTAGATGTCGCTGTATGACACTGACATCTTTACTTTCTGGGTAGATTGCTTGCTGACACGCTATATTTATAAAGTGAAGAGGTAAATGTTAGAGCCGAAATGGGTAAAACGAAATCAGTTTTACAAAAAACTTACTTAAAAAAATTACATATTAAGGTTGTTATACAGCTTACACAATTTGAAATGATCAAAAAACTTATAAAATATGGGAAAAACATAAATTGACAGGTATGTAATTCTTAGAGCATGCTTGAGTCTGCTTTTAGGGATTTTATTTTTCACGGCCTGTATTGTATTTCCACTTTTTATGACTGGTTTTTATGCATTTACCGCTTCCCTAATGGTGGATAGATAGATCTTTTATAGATTTGTCTAAATCTACTTTTAAGCCCTTTCAATAGCAAAGTGATGAAACCACGGCAACATCTTAAGAACAAACAACGAACAAATGTAATTTAAGAAGTCCAATGTGTACCCATTTGACAATATTAATCATATTTAATGGACTTTAAGAAGGAACTCAGAGGTTAAGAAAGACTCTCCCACTCATCCTGATTTAGAAATCTACAGTAACCACCAAGTTTAAGAGAAGTCCAAACCAAAGTAGAAATAGAAGGCTTTACCGGCATTCTTACTAAGATAAGAATTCTTCCTTTGACTTTGTGTGTTTACACGCACGCCGCAGTTGGTGGGTGGGTGGGTGGTTGGTTTTGGGCGGGGAAATACCGAAATGTTGATGCACTCGTGAGACCTTAACCCCTTCTAAGACTGCTCCAACCTTAGCTTGACTGCCTCAATGAAGTGCTTTGTTCTCCGAGGAGTCGTTCATGTTATAAACTGGCAGTTTGAAAGGCCTAATTTCATTGGATTAGAATAAAAAAAAACCTCAGTTTATATCATTTTTTTTTCCAATTCAATAAAAATATTGGATAGAATTTTCAATGTGCAATATAGTTAACCACTGTGGAGCTTTCTTAGGTAATCAGATATGTACTAGTATGAAAATTTAGATGTTTTGACTCAAAAAGTGGAACTGTAAACATTAGTTGCGGAATTTCGCATGGATTTTGATCAATGTCATATTTTGATTAAAAAAAACTAATGTATCATGTAACTATCATGCAAATTCTATATGAAATTTTTGCTCTGAGGACCTTTAAAAGCTTAGATTTGAATTAATTTTCTTTTGCTATTTAACGATTTGAGCAGAAAGATTATCTTATTTTGAAGATTGCCAAGATGGAAAGCTGAGCATCAATATTTTTTGAATATTAAATGTAGTAAATTCATATCACATCAAATGACAAATGATTCAATTCGTGCACTCACACAAATCCAAAGGGGCAGGTCTTGGCGCAGTTCAAAGGTCGACACCTGGGCACAGGAGCGCTGCACTCACACACCTGGCAGCCAAAGTCATCCCTCTCGTATCCCGCCGGGCATTTCAGGGGACAGTGTTTTTCCAAGTCAGGGCAGGAGTCATCTGGAAGAGTTAAAAGGGAGGTCAGCTCGTCACGAATAGCCAGGAAAAAAAACATTTCTAAATGCCAAATGATAACACCAGATGATAAAAAAATGTATACTAATAAGACACACTTAAGCCTTAAATTTTTTCTCCAAAATAGACAGGGCGCCTTATAATCCAGTGTGTTTTCAACCCAGTGGGTTTCAAGTTTGGTCAAGAAGTAAATGGGACTTACTGTTGAGACACTGGCACAGTAAGCATCCGTTGACGTCTTGATAGAAGCCATAAGGGCAGTCATTCTCAGAAAGGCTGCAGTTTTCCAAAGGAGGGCACAGCATGGGGCTCACCGTTTCATAGGAAGGTTCTGCAGGAAAGAGACCACAGAAAAACATTTATTTTCAGACGCTCGTTTGTTTGTTTGTTTGTCACGTGAGCCCTTCGAGTAAAAGAGTAATTGCGGATAAATATAGAGCAATTACAGCGGAGGGCCACGATTAGTCTTGTCAAAATCTTTTGCCACGTTTGAGTGGGAGGAACAGCGCAACAAGCTCCAACTCATTATCTTTACGCCCAAGAAAGGAGGCTGAGGCTATCTAAAAATGAGTTTCATATCTAAGGTGCAATGGATTAAAAGATGTAGTAGTAATAGTAGTACTGGTAGTGGTAATAATAGTAGTAGTAGTAAAAGCAGTACTGGTAGTGGTAATAATAGTAGTAGTAGTAGTAAAAGCAGTACTGGTAGTGGTAATAATAGTAGTAGTAGTAAAAGCAGTACTGGTAGTGGTAATAATAGTAGTAGTAGTAGTAAAAGCAGTACTGGTAGTGGTAATAATAGTAGTAGTAGTAGTTGTAGTACTGGTAGTTGTAATAGTAGTAATAGTACTGGTAGTTGTAATAGTAGTAGTTGAATTGGTACTGGTAATAGTAGTAGTAGTAATATTAGTACTGGTAGTGATAATAGTAGTGGTAGTAAAATTAGTACTGGTAGTGGTAATAGTAGTAGTATTAATACTGGTAGTGGTTTTGGATGTAGTAGTAGAAGAATTAGTACTGGTAGTGGTTTGGGATGTAGTAGGAGAAGAATTAGTACTGGTAGTGGTGTTGGATGTAGTAGTAGAAGAATTAGTACTGATAGTGGTAGTGGTAATAGTAGGGGTAGTAGAATTAGTACTGGTAGTGGTGTTGGATGTAGTAGTAGAAGAATTAGTACTGATAGTGGTAGTGGTAATAGTAGTAGTAGTAGAATTAGTACTGGTAGTGGTAATAGATATAATATATAATCTACTAGATAGAGCCGGGCGAAAGGGAATTTCATACAATGATTAAGCAATATTGCTCCTTATATTAGGAGTATTGGTAGCTTTTGAGAAAAATGAAGTTGGGCCTTATGGTGCATAAAAGTCCGAATTGGCAGAGGTCAGATGACGCTGATGTGAAACGTGGGCTTGTATACCTTCGCAAAAAGGGCAACACTCTCCCGGTATCTTGACGGGGTTCTGGCAGCTCTGTTTGCAGGCCATAGCCGTGCAATGCGGCTCGCCGTCTACGCATTGACAGAAGGTGCAGTCGTCCTCCTTCCACTGCTCCTCGTGGGCTCGCAGTTTGTTGGTGACCCAGCAACTGGCTTTTGTGCTGTCCATCGACAGCAGCTCCACATCTGAGGGGGAAAAATGGTGAAATGGAGCAAGGATAATAAAATAAAAATGTAAAAACTCCTTCAGATTTATGCACTCGTTTGCTTTGGCGTCCTTGGAATGAATTTAAAACCAACGTACGTTGCGTGCCCCTAGTGGGAGCGTGAGCCGGGAATTTGATACTCCAAGGGGGAGCTAATAAGGAAAGGAAACTGGCCAGACACCAAAAGCTATGAAGAAGACGCTGTCGGATTTGGATGACTTAAGTTCCTGACTTATGAATGGATTTGAGTGGGACCGAGGCTCGGAATGCGGCCGTTTCATCACGCGTCCCTGACATGGTTTCGACCCACTGGGGGTAATGCTCGTAAAATCCTCGCCAAGGACGTGAAGGATGGTTGGAGTTTGAGTACAAAGTGAAAAGATGTGGCGTTCATATCGTCTTATTTGGGAATTTTGGTGACAGTTTGAAGAGTTTTTGTTCTGCTTACTTGGAATATATATTTTATTTAATCAAAGTAAGTCTTTGCACAACTTGTTTGCAGCACAATAAACTTTTCTGGGATATTTAGATTTCATTTTTCTTTCCCAAAGTAACATTTCCTTTAAAGTTGTTATTGTCATAAAAGTTGAATGTATGTTGTTCTTTTTAAAAGTTGGCTTGGTAGCATATTACACAATTTAGCAAGAAAGATTAATTTCATTTTAGTGGGCCGCAGAAATGGATATCGTGGGCCAAATTTGACCCACAAGCCTTATGTTTGATGTAAAAATTTTAAATGGTGGCTCCAAGATTTCAAAAGGACTTGATTGGATGTTTAGCCTCGTATTTTGAGAGACTAACCGGTCGGAAAAAGGTCTGAAGGAGGTCTGGAAATTGTGCATTCTGTCAAAATACAAACATACCTATGCAAACGGGGCAGCACTCGCCCTCAGGAATGTAAAAGTTGTCACAGTCAAGCTCAGCGCACTCCGCCTTGGAGCAGAAGGAGATTCCACCCCGACACTGGCATAGCCAACAAGGGTCCATGCGGTACACTTCCCCATCGGAGAACTCCTTTCCATTATGGACACACTTTGGAGACACTGAAGGGAGGGAAAACAAAAATGTTGAAAAACTAAGGAATCCTTAGCTTGGATTATGTCACTTGGTTTCATCTATGCAGAGGAAAACCTGTTAAATCAATACTTTTTATAGTACAATTTGAACAGTTCAAGGTCTGTCTGTGCAAAACTTGATCCTTTTTATATTACACTTGGACAAGATTCAATCATTGGTTTCATGAGTAAAACCTATTGATAGTGATACTTTATTTCCCTTAAAATAGCAAGCCAGCAGTGAGGATTTTTTCTCTTAGTATTATGACAAAAACCTTTTATTATTTTCTTAAATCACCATCACGCTATTATTCCACAACGATTGATTGTCCTCGGTTGGCATTTTTTCCTGAAACGACTCGTTCTAAAAGGGACATATTAACGACTGAGGTTAACCACGTTGAGTTTCTTAAACAATGAATCCAAGGTGATGAGGAGAACTTTAATAGGGATCTCCCCAAACTGTGAAAATTGTCAGCCGCATGCCGTGCAGAGCAAAAAAAAAAAGGAAACAAAAGCAGTCTTAAGGTTTTGGCAGTAAAGTCAATTTCTGGCAGGTGGAATCAATCTAACGTCTTCTTTATTACACCACACTTGTAAAACTAAGTATTTAAATGTGAATATCATACTCCCAAAAAGTTGAAGAATTCCCCAATGACGTTGGTAGTGTAAGATCTGAAGCGACAACATAGTAATTACCGTTCATGATACAAGATCGTAAAAGAATAAATAAAAAACGTGAGTCAGTCGGTAGTTGGGGCCAAGGACGAAATAGGATTACAATAGTTTTTCTTGCAGCTATTTTTACAAAGAAAATAAATAAATCTCATGTATCCGATTCAGTCATGACTTTAAAAGAAACCATGCTTTAATTGTCACATTTAAGAATGACTCGCCTATTTTCATTGCCCAATCGGCCTAAGGTTTGTACCACTTGGCCGCCATTTATCTGGTTTTGCGGTGACACCACGTTCCACCTGTTTTAAAACTTGTCAACCGACCATTGTTGGCTGGAAGGAGAACCGGACCGGGTGTGATTAGATGGAAAACGTCAAAAAAAGGGCGGCGTATGAAGTAAGTTATGATTCTGTTTGTTTCTGTTAGGACTGCTGGGATTTGACAATTATGTTCCGCATCCCGTGTACTCAGTTTTGGGTGTAGATGTTGGAGACAACGCATATTTTCCGGAACTTTACGTTGGTGTTGAGCAACGAGGGTGAGCTCACTGTGCATATTGCTGTCATGGAGCTCAGTTGGAGCTTGTTTTTTTTGGGTGGGGGGGCCGGACAACGGTTGGATTCTCCACCCTTGACCTGATTGAGATGTTATAGTAGCTTGACAACTAATGGTGGATTTGAAAAGAGAATTGTAAGCAATTTTCTCAATGAATGTAATGTTTTTGATAGTCTAGTACTGTCACTGACTGTAAGTTAGTTTACTTTTTGGGTCCTAAAAACGGCCAACATGACATCTTATGCCAACATAACACAATCTGCGAATTGTTGTTTTGAGAAAAACATTTGAGGGAAGACTGCACAAATGAGGCCGATGTAGTAAAATATACCAGTTAGACCACGTGTCAAAATGGCAGCCCGGGGGCCAAATCTGGCCCACCGCATCATTTTGTGTGGCCCGAGAAAGTAAATCATGAGTGCCGACTTTCTGTTTTAGGATCAAATTAAAATGAAGAGTATAGATGTATATTACATTTCCTGATTTTCCTCCTTTTAAATCAATAATTGTAATTTTTTAATCATTTCTAAGTACAATTTCAATACCTATGAACCTGTGTGAGACCTGAACGTTTTTTTTTTGGATGCTATCAGTCAATTAAAATTGTCTGAAAATCTCTGATTGTGAATCAGAATGACACAAAAAAAATTGCGAGTTCACTCGGGCTATTGCTAAAAAAAAAAGTACTGAATTCATAAGGAATGACAGCAAGTTTTGGTGTCTGTGGTCAGTCAGCGTCCACTAAACTTTTCATCACGACGCGCAGGCATGCATGGCGAGCAAACAGTAGAGGTTGCACAAAAGGCATCAAGCCTTACACCCAAAGAGCAGCAGACACTTGTTATCAAAACACTGATCCCACGGCCCCCGCCACGGCCATTCAGCCCACGCCAGGCTGCCGGACTCGATTACCCTCCCGCCTGGCAGAATGGAGCACATAAAAAGCATTCCCATCAATGAACTGTTGAACCTTTTCCCTGTGGACGTGTGACCAGACAGGAACCCTTTGACACTGCACTTCTGTTGAACAAATTCATAGCCCAAGCAATTTTCTGGTCACTGGCCTTGTTAAGTCCATTAATTCCACGACACGGCACTGGTTTATACATGTGGAAGAGGCAGAATGGGAATTTGTTCTGTTGGTAAAACAGCGAATATTTGTCGAGAGTGCAGAGTAAACAAAGCACTGGCGCAGACTCGTCAGTCGGATTTCTCGGGGCCTGAAACGCCAATCGATTTGGGACTTGGATTCTAGTTTTTAAGAGTTGTGATGCCGGTCGGGTGGGTTTCCACGGGCCTACGCAAACAGCAGGAAAGTCTGAGAGGAAGTTACCCAAATTTTGTGCTTCCTGGATGAGCAGAAGAAGAAAAATATCCTTAAAGCTGATTACAGCATTTTTAGGATGGACTAATATCAGGAAATGCAGTATTTCATGATTTTTATTGATTCTAGAATCAAAATTGCAGGGTGAAAATGGACATTTTGTTGGTTATTTTTACATTATGTCAACCAGAAGAAGTCTGAAATTGTTGGTCAGCATCAAACTACTTTTTGGCATTAAATTAGGGGATTGAAGTTATATTTAGGGAGGGAACAATTGGAAAATGACGAGTTTAGAGTCGCTATATTAGTGTTTTGTGAACTCTGGAAGCTCATGGCCAGGTAATTGCATAAGAAACTAGCAACCATTCACACTTAGGGGACATTTAGAGCCTAAACTGCATGTTTTTGGGATGTGCAATGTGTGGAAAGGTGGACTCACCTTTCTGGCACTCAAAGACATGGCAGCAGTCTCCAGGCCGTCCACTGGCCTTGCTGAGCGGCACGGTACGCTGTCCGTTCGGACATCTGGGCTGGTGGCAGGCCTCAAAGTCGCAGGTGCAACGTGGCAGGATGGAGGGGCAACACCCATCGGGGGGTGTGTAACTCTTGGTCAAGACCGAGCCTTTCGGGCAAGAGGACGCCGGGGGATCTGGACAGGTAACGTCGGCGCACCTGAGCGCTTCTGAAACAGACAACAGAACATGTAAAAATGACAGTCTCCAATTTCCTTATTTTGCAAAGGGTAGCCTAACATATAGGTGGCAAATATGCGGCGCATTATATTCAGTCGCGACTCATATTACGTCTTAAGCTCGCACCGCCGTCCAACACAAACCCCGCACACAGTCATCGGATCACTTTGTGACAGCTTTACGGCATCCCTTCAAAAAAACCAGGGCAGCGCTTAAGACGCGACGAGACCCTGGCGAGGTCTTAGATCCCAGCCAGCGTGACGGGACCCGATCGCAATCCAAACAAGTCCTGAAAAGAGCTTTTCTATTTCTCCCTTGGCATGCTTTGCTCTATACATACGCTAGAGCCAACATAATAACTGCGATATCCCTTGTTAGGGTGCAGGACCAAGGCAAATCTGGGCAAAGTACTTTGGAGGGTGTTCAGGAAAAGCAGAGTGGAAAAGGGAAGGCCTCTCTGAAGCAACATTGTACGAGAACGGAATCTACCTTTCCGAGATTGGATTACAAGACTAAAGGCATATTGCATCTATTCTGGTTCCTTGGGCTAAGGTAATGTATACGGGGGGCTGGCAGAGGGTGAGAATGGGAGCATGGACTCTAATTGTCAGTCACTTCATTAAGCCATTTTAGATACAATATTTAGATTTTTAAAAAAATAAATGGATTAAAAGAACTGGATTAAAAGCCCTGAATATTCAGTTTTTTTTTTATAGATCTAAAACAATGTTTATTTTAGCTATTTTTATATATTTTTAGATTTTACAAAATGATTTTTGGACTAAAAACACCCAAAAATTGATTAAAAAATTACAATTATTGATTTAAAAGGAGGAAAATCAGGAACTTTATTATACAACTATACTCTTCATTTTAATTTGATCCTAAAACAGAAAGTCGGCACTCATGATTTACTTTCCCGGTCCACACAAAATGATACAGCGGGCCAGATTTGGCCCTAGGGCCGTCACTTTGACACATTTGGGTTAGAGAATTTACATATAAGGTACACATCTACTTACTTTGAAAACCGAGGCGATAGATAAGGTTTGGTCCCCGGGCCACTAGTTTGACAGCCGCATTTTAGAGAAATGTTAATGAGGCTTTCACGCCGATAACGACTGGGGTGAGAGTGCACTGGAAAAAAGCAGCTGTCAGACAGGCCATTGTCATTGAAATGAACAGAATAAATAGAACCCATTTGCAAAATTGCCTGCCGCCTGCAGGTCTAATTAATATCATTTTCTTATTTCCAAACACAAAAGACGATGGACAAAGTCAACGGTGAATGGATTTTGTGCCATTTGTGTTTTCTCACTGAGCATGGATGGCTCTAATTAGAACCATTTTTTTTTGTATTATAATAGCGAGCGCACTCCAGTTTGCACTGGCACAAAAGGCCCGATTCGGTACGCTTGATTAAGCTTTTTGGCTGAAATGACATTGTGTGCTTTTGTTCGCCGCGTGGTTGCCACCCCCCCCAAAAAAAAAATCTCAGGCCATAATATAATCACGGAAATTAAAATAAAACCAACCCCAACTCTAAAGCTTGCTCACAAAAATGAATCTAAAGAAGGTAGAAAGAGAAGAAAAAGTCTCCATTAACACACAATAAGCTCTTTTGTCAACAACGCGTATGTTTGGCAGCTTGTTGAAGAAAGGAAAACATCTCCTTTCTAAAAAAAATCTTTTTTTTTTTGCTCTCGACCGGGGCACAAGGCGAGTAGTCTTTTTCCCCGAACCGTAGCGCTTGAGCCAGGCAGAGGAGACTTGTGTTGACAGCCTCCGTTTACTCATGGAAAAAGCACACAATGCGAGTTCTGTTCACCAACTGACTTTGGAAGCCAGTCAGCGGAGAACAAAGCCGTCTCAGTCCAGCTGCCCAACGCTGCTTTTTGCTCAATTCGAAGGTTTAACAAAGTTTCCACCACAAAGGGGGACACAACAGGTCGTCTCTGGTGTAAAAACTACGGGTTTTTGGCTCTGTGCCTGTCGAGAACCGCAATTGTTTTCTGTGCGGGAGGCCAAAAGGAAAACAATCGCGTAAACTGGTGGCATCATACATATGGCTTGTGGGCTAGAAGTGGCCTGCCAGGGGTTTTAATATGTCCACTGAGGGTTGCACTTTTGGTACTAAAAACTTCCCAGCGTCTCAAGATGAGCATGGACATATTTTCATTTAAAATGGTTCCTATAGAGACGGGATTTTTTGACACTGGTGTCAAACTATCGGCAGAGGTTCCAAATCAGGTCAGACGCAACATTTAGTGTGGCCCAAAAAAAGCAAATAATCTCCTTGAAACCTGATATTTTTCTAAAAATATAAGATGTATTTAAAATTTCTTGATTGCATATTTTTTTTAAATGTAAATTTATGTAAACCAAAATTCTATAGTCTCCTACATTGATTAGAAATAAATAATAAAATAATGACATCCATCAAGTGTCAGACCTGAGAATTGCAACAGAATGTAGGCTGAATTTAGGATTCTTTTGTGGTCCCTATACGATATTTTCATAATTTGCTGCATGCTAATAAAAACTGGGCAGTAGTTTGGATACTATTTAAAAATTAGAATATTCATGCATCTATTCTTGCATAGCATTGATTATACAAGTGTTATTTTCCATTGGGAAAACCACACTGGACCGTATATTTGTATATTTTCTGAGACTGCTTGTTCTAATTCATATCGGCAAGAAAAAGGAGGGGAATTCCTTCCAAATGGCCGTCGGAGGCCTTATCACACATTACACATAAACTCTCCTTGAGTGTAAAATTATCCAACACCACCCTTTCTAAGCAAAAAAAAAGCCTGACAGAAAAAAACCTCATCAAAATGTTTGGCTTCACATGTGATTTCCTATCTTCTACTGTTTTCCAGCACCCCCTCCTCTCCTGACACTTATCACATCCTCTTTAGTCCCGGACATGAGGGAGTGTCTGCCACGTCTCGCCACGTTGCCTCGGATCAAATGTTTTGTACCCACATTATGTCGGTAATCATTTGGAAAGCAGAGGAAAAACAAGAGTTGAGAAATATATACAGAATAAAAAGAGAAATGTGATTGTTTTTCTAAGGGTAAAATTATTTTTTTGTATTTCCTGGACTATAGGTCGCAGTTTTATTTCTTAGTTTGGCTAGGGTTAATACTCAAGGGCGACTTATAGTAATTTAGTTTCTTTTATTAATTTTTCAACAGTTTCAGGGGTAGTATTGTGAAGGGGTTGGGATAAATGAAGTATTTTACATATAATGAGATGCTCTACTTACGAAAAATCCAAAGCATTTTGTATATAGAGATACAATAGTATTTCTAATTTTGTCAATGTTTTGTATTGATTTTGAAGCTCATTTAATAAAGTTTGACTTTTAACGGAACACACAAAACGGGTGACTGTCCCTTAAGTTTTAAACTGTGGTTTTGCTAAGAGGAAGCATCTTAATGAGAGACCACAAAAGTGTGTCATAAGCTGTCAACAAATGTTATTTACGCTTTTCACTGGTGTGAATTGAAAGTGTTATCCGTTGGGAATTGGCATAAAAGTGCTTTCATTGTCACTACAGCTTTTAATAATGGTGCTTTTGATGAACAGTACTTCCTGGAGGAACAAGCAACCACTTTACTACTCTTAACTATCTGCCAAAATAAAAAAAAAAATAGGTTCATTTGTACTTAATCTGAATTGGTTTCAAAAACAAGATAGCTTCTGTTCACACATTAAAACTACATAATTGGCGCGAACATCAAAATAACGAGAAGAGCTTGTTTTCCTATGTAGTAGTTGTACTACATAATACAAGTAGCCAGAGGTTCCCACCCCTCATTTGCGTACTAAAATACTTGGAACAACTGCTGCGAGTGTTTGCCAGGTGGCGCCGAAGCTTACCTGCGGCTTCCTGGCACTGGCTGCGGTTAATGAATGCGAAATGATGGTCGCAACTCTGAGACTCGCACAGGCAACCATCGGCGGTCAGGTTACACCCGGAGAAGACACAGACCGGGTCTGAGGGTCCCACATACTTCTGTCCATGCCTTTCCCTGGGCTCCTGCTTCCGACCCTCGGGGTGGACCCCTACCACGGGAGGAGTACAAGAATCGTGGATGAGTCACAAGAAAGCACAAGTCTTACCGTGTGTGTCATCGCTCCAATATTTAACCAGTGTGAGTCAGATCCCAACGGCATCTGTTAAGGATTAGGACCTCCTAAACTTTAGTGAACATCTGCTTGGAGGAAAGAAAGAGGGAGGCTCACCTGATTGGGCCTTGGTGCAGGTTTCCTGGTCCGGGTAAGCAAAAGATCCTAGGCAGGTGTGTCTGGCATCACAGACGCATTGGTCTTCTGTTATGTCGCAGCCTGTCATCAGGGGGCATCGTTCGTCTTCCAGGCCGGCCTCTGGATGCTGTGGAAGTACTGAAAAAAAAAATCATATAAATAATTGGCTTTTTTCCATTCCATACATTTGCCTTTTGTATTTTGGTTCATTTTCCAATGGAGTTTAGTATTGTTATAGTATGGCTAGGCATGTTTTCCAACCACTGTTTGATAGCAAATGAGTTATACATTGTAATATTTTGATTCTAATCTCATAATAGGACAAACATTAAATCGTAGATGGCATTCTGACTCTCAATTGGTTGAGAATTGTGTCATCCTTGGAACATGAAATCAATGGCAAGCCCCATTGGTGTAAAATGCACATAACCAGCTCTAAATAACTGACCAAAAGAACACTTTAGTACAGATTCTAGTACACTTGGACAATGTTTTACAGACACTGTTTCAATTTCCACATATGGACATACGGAATGAATCTAAGGCCAAGGATAACCCAGCACCTGTCGCCTTGTGACTCATTTCTTTGTGGCCTCTCTCATGCAACAAGTTACCAAAGTGACTGTGTACCGACTTGGCCTTCCTCCTCCCTCCTTGTTGTGCCATGTTACTCTAGCCATTGAGCCCATTGGCCATCTTTTGTTCCACAGCATGGGGCGCCCACAGTCCTTGAATGCTTGCCTCCTTTGAACCAAAGCCAGCAAAGCACCAGACTCATTACACCAGACGCCGTTCTTTGCCAGGGCGAGATACACAATACTACGCCCGAGTACGACGCAGCCATTTCTGAATAAACGCCTAAAAATGCGGGATTAGCCGGAGGGTTCCCTTGCTATGAATGCATGACTAAACCCGAGTGTATACAGAAAATTACCCTTCTTCATAGTTGTCAAAGATCAGCGAGAATGGCAAGAGAGTAAACAGGATGAGACAAAGTGTGACACTTTCCCAAGCATGTGGCTCCGATGCCTCATTAGAGCCTCCATGAATCATGATTGGAGCTTATTTTAACCCTCTGGCGTTCTTCCAAATGGTTGGAAGAATGCACGACTGATTTAAAATGAGGCCTTTAAGACATTGAATTAAAGGGATTCTTTAGATTTTTCATGAATGGACAATTGGAAGTAAAGGTAAGCATCGAAAATGTTATTTTTGGAGTTCAGGTAACTCGTGTTGAAGATTCGTTAGACGCAAAAGAGCCTTGAATTGAGCGAAATGTTACCTTTATTTCACCTGAGTTTCTCTGTGCTACTAATAGTGCTTTCAGGCAGCCAACAAAAGAAGCCTTTTCAATAAAATAAACCTAAAATACTCCAGCCGATTTCCGTTCAGCTTGAAATCATCTCAACAATTTTCCATCCCGAGGTTTTCCTGCCAATGGTGGTTTGTTTTCTTATGAAATGGAAGGTAAAAAAAGGTGCCCCTATGCATGGAAACGTGTTGTTTTATGGCACTTAAGCTCCGTTTGGACCAGCCGTGTTAAATTTTCGCGCCGTAGAGAAGATTTCACCGATGACGGGTAAGCGACCAATCAAATGTTCAAGTACAATAAAGTAAGAAAAACTTTTGGATGAAGAGAATTGTCAAAATATTAGGATATTTACGTGTCAATATTACGAGAACATAGTCATACATTGTAATTAAAGCTCATTTAGCACTGAAGTATATTAGTTTGAGTATTCCAGTGGCCAAAACACAAAAATAACTTATTTAAGAACTATGCAGCATAATTTAGGTGCAAAAATACTAAAGTAGAACATGTTTTTGTTTGGATCTTAAAACTTTTTTGGCTTCAAATTCTTTGGAAGAAACATGAGTTGGTCAACACAGCTGCTGTAGACTAGTAGATAGGAGTAAAATTGCAGCCATCTTTTGTTCATTTCCACCAAAAACACATCCTAAGATTAATGCAGACTGAATTTATCAATGGATACGAATATCGTGCGAGGTAATATCATAATAAATGGAAGAAACTATTTTTTAAAACACCTTTCCTCTAGCCATAGACTTTTCAAAATCCCATTCAAAATAGTGGCAAACCCTACGAATACAAAATGGAATTCTGTTGTCATGCGACCAAAACAAGGCCGTTCCCAACACAGCAATCAGTCGATGAAAGACTGGACATTGTTTTCCCAAATCCTGCCTGACCACAGTCTAGTCTGACCTGGTTATCTGAAATCTTGCCTGGCACAACGCTAGCCAAGGCCCGTGACTTCATCCCAGGGGGATGCCTCTCTCAGCCACTCAGACTGCTTGTCTTGGCATCCACAATTGGGATGAGAAAGCTGACCTCTAGAGGCCCGCTGACTGATAGGGAGCTAAAAAGGAAGTCTTTGAAACATTAGATAATACTAGAGGAAGAGCGAAAGGCCAGGCATGCGAAAGAGTGAGCGTTCTGGTACAAACTATGCAAATTCCTGGAAAGGACATTGTAAATCTTTTGAGAGAAATCATTTAACAGTGAAGACTGGATGATTTTCACCTGTCTGACGTGCAGAGACAGATAAGACGGGAGGTCCTTAATGGCTTTCCTTTGAAGCATGTGATTGTATACTCAAGACATGGCATGTAAACGGAAGGGGCGACATTTCTTTCGCATAGTTTGCATATTTGTTCGGCGCTCCGTGTAGACAATTTATCTCAACTAGTATACTCTTTTACGAGCCGCATTTTTTCTCCACGACGTAAGTGCATCATTTCTGTTTACCGGCCCCTTTCGGAAAGCACGTAATCAGGCACTTATCTGCTCATTTTTAGCATTTTTCATTGGCAACATTCTGTCTTAACTGTGGGACTTTGTATTCTAACATGTCTAAAATGATATAAGACTATAGCCAAAGGAAGGCGTCACCACGCTTGCATTGTAACATTTTGGCGTTCCGTCCACATAAACACACCGTGACCACCCGGTAGACCAAAAGAAGCGGATCAGAAAGTGGAAACATTTATCCCCTACCCCCTGATTGCTGGACTAATCGCTTTAAGACCTTTGGAGCTGAAGGAGGGAAATCTGGGATCAGACTATAGGAGCCTTTCTACTGTGGCCCCTGAAAAGACACACCGGGAGGTGTTGTTTTACCCCCATCTAGATCGTAGGTGTCAAACTTATGGCCGGCGGGCTGGGAGGGGACCGCAAGGGGGTTCGATCTGGCCCACAGGGTCTTTGTAGATCATTCACTCTGCATTTACAGAATAAAATGTTTTTATTTTTTCTAAAAGGGGGCGAAAAACACATTTTGTGAATTGTGCACTTTGTTCAATTTCCTAGCCACATTTGCAATCGTTCTTTCGGCTCCTGTTGTCAAAACACCCCTTCAATGGCAGTTAACGAGTTAACTAGGAGTCTTAAAATTTCAAAACTAACAGGATCTAATATGGAAATGCCCCAAAATCTGCTAAAAGTGAGTTTTGAACAGGACGAAGCCTGGAAATTCTCCTAAAACCAATTTTAAAATGATCCATCAATCTATCAATGGTGACCAGTAAGTTCATTTTTTTTTGGTCCAGTTGGCTTGAATGTAGCTGGTGAACCAAATCAAGTTTGACACCCTGAAACTGAATGTGTGTGTGTGATTTGAGGGTCAGCAACATGCTCCAAGAAGCCTGGAGCCACGAGACTGGAGCCACAACTCAATCAGGATGCCGTTGGGTCGGCTGGCCTCACCAGAGCTACTCATTTAAAGATGACATATATCCTCTAATCACATGTGACCCTTGAACCCCAACTAATTTTGATGAAACCTTGACTTCCACCAGCTTTGCAGAGGACGACTGACGGAAAGGGTCACAGCCACTGAGACCCGTCAGTCCTTTTCAGCTGGACACAGTGCAGGTGAAGGTTCTGGTTGTTTGTTCTTCAGAAAAAAACACTGCTAGTTTTGACACTACCAAACGGACATCAACATGATGACTGGATACCAGCTTCCCAAGTTAAAACAGATTTAATGTCTATAACTGTCAAGGAAAGTGAACAACCCCAATAAAATAATCAATGTATTCCCTTAAAATATATATACTACTTATAAAAATAAACTTTAGTTTCAGTATGTTGTCAGGTTTCCCTCCCTCACCTAATGGAGATATGCTGTTTAACTGACTAGCCCCACCTCATGTTAAAGCTAAGATTTGCAGTGAAGGATGAACTACAGCTTCTTGTGCGGGACATAAACAATAATATTTTCATCATTTGCCCTGTCTGGCCTATAGTTTGGACCACTACATGTCGTATAGAAAACCAACCTGCAATTCATTAAACCCCCAAAAAGTTACAAATGTATTCAGTTACATTCCACAAATTTCATAAATATCAACTATATACCATGTTAAACTCAAAAGTGATATCTGATGCACGCACTCACCTTTACAGACCCCAATTTCAGGGATGAGGGCGCCTCCAGTGGAGTTGACCGAGGCGCACGTCAGTCCCAGGGAACAGTAGCCGAGGCTCCAATCCGGCCCCCCGCATGGCTCCCACTCCAGACGGGCGCAGTGGTCACAGCAGCCGCACGGATCCCTGGCCACGATCCGACCACCCTCACAGCCTCGTGTAGTCGCCTGAACGGGACAAGTGCGGAGATGGCACGGCGTGCAATCGTCAGCCTCCAATGCCCGAACCAAACAAAACAAAACCACAAGCCAAATGAACCTCTTAGTGAACATCATCAAAAAAAAGAAAGAAAAGTTCTCCCTAAAAATCTCCTGTGGTTAAGATTTCCCAAGGATGAAGTAGTCGAGTAGAAAGGGAAAAAGTTTGTCCCAAGTCCTTGGTTTGCCAAAATGGAACTCGGATCCGAATTATATGGTAAACGATTGCAGTGTAAACGCCGGTTTTTCAAGTCTCGTGATGAAACACGTGAATTTGAACGTCCGATTTGGATCCGCTTTGCTCGCCCTTGCTGACAGCCTCACACGAGGACGCCAAGTGAGAGCCACATTGCCGCAGCAGGCATTTCGAAAATGAGCGTCTCACCGTGCACCCCTCCCACTGATTGACACCGGTAGCGACCAGTCACGTGGAGCCAAACAGAAGGGAGGATCGTGGACCGACAACCGCGTGTTTCTTGCGCAATGTGACGCTCAACAGGAACTTTCACTGAACTCATGAGCTAAGGAAATAAACACCAGTAGCAAAAGCACAAACATGCTGTACTTAAGTGGAACTGAGTTAAATCGAGTGTTGAATCCCAAAATATTTTTTGAAACTGAATGTTCTATGTTTGGGCTATTTTATTTTTTGATGCATTAAATGAGTAACCATTCTTTTTAATTTCAGATATTATTTTTTGGGGGGGTTCAATCCCCTCTGTATGGATGTTGTTCTGTCCTGAATATTAGATTAGATTAAGTTTTATGAAGGAATGGATTAGGCCTAACACAAGTCTACACTTAGAACACATTTTATTTTATGCAGTATTTCCCATTACGGTTATGAAATTACACCATGAATCTAACAATTATTTGGTAAAGAGTATATTGAAACCATGCATGAGTGGTTAGCCCAATGGCCTCACAGATCTAGGTTCAATTCTAGGTGGGTCATCACTGGGTGGAGTTTATGAGGATAACAGTTCTAAAAATGAATGCATAAAGTATTGGAATCTGGCATTTGTTGTTGTTTATCAAAGTCTTGCAAATAACTGTAGTCAAATCCATTCCAAAACCAATACAAGATCCAAAAAAACATGGCCAATGGCATTCATCAAACAACTCCTTTGCTACACAACCAAAACTCATAACCTCCTTCCTCACGTCAACTCCTTCTCTGACCGACCAACTTGGAGATTGACCTGTGTGACCTTCCTTGCCTGGGCGATAGGGGCCAGCTGGCTAATGTAAGCGAATGTTTAGCTGGCATAAAGGTCACAGTTCCCCTGGTTTCCTTTGTATCCCCCCTTATCCCTCTCACTCTACATGTTTGTCAAAAGGCCCACAATACGACAACTTGATTAAAACCTGATTGGCGTCCGTTTGACGGGCTTCACCCAAAACAAGCGTCCTCTTCACTGAGGCGATTCAGACTGAGGCCAAGCGTTCCAAGAGGGGAAAAGGTGGGGTCGAGTGGGGCGTTTGCGTGTTCTGAATAACTGTAGTGTGCATGTGCTAATGGTGTTGTGACTCACACAACACTGGCGAGGGCGCCAGGTTCACTTTCTCCATGTAATCCTCTTCTTCTGACATCTCGGCCCCGCGGCGGCGAGTGACCGGCCGTGTGGCGGTCCGCCTCGATGGCGTGGAGGCATTGCGCTTGTGTTGAGGAGGTGTTTCGGGGCACGGGTGACAGGGTGTTGCCGGACTCGCTGGCGGCGGCACGGCGACACTCGGATGAATGTGGAGTGAACAGTGATGTGTTGAGGGTCTGTTAAGTGGGCGGTCTTCACCACACCTGATTAGAATCGCCAGGGTCGGATCAGTAAGTGTTAGGTTGCGGTGTTCGGTCGGCAGGGATTTTGGAGTTTGATTATACGCCTTTCCTAGTACAGCTATTCATCCTGTTACAGATTATGTGGAGCATGAATACAGTGTAGGGATGTCCGGATAATCTATTTTTGTATTCAAGTCTGAGTCTTCCAATTTTGTGGATTTTCTGATCTGGCACCTCCAAAAATGTATTTTTTTCCCCAATTTGAATAACGCTATGCAATACAGTTCTGGGGGTCCAGGTGGGTCCTCACTATGTGGAGTTTGCATGTTCTATCTGGGCTTGTGTGGGTTTTCTATGGACACTCGGGTTTCCTCCTCCATCCCAAAAACATGCAAGGTAGGCTGGTTGAAGACTTTAAATTGTCACAAGGTATGAGTGATTGATTGGCTGTCTTCTTGAGCCTTGTAATTTGCTGGGCATCAATTCCCATCATCTGGGATAGGCTACAGCACCCCTGGCGACCTTTATGAAGATAAGAGCTTTGGAAAAGATATGAATTTCTGTTCATTTTGTGCCCTATGGTTTTAAAGATCCAACAAGGGGGCAGTGGGTCAAACTTAAATAAGTGAAAGTGATGCTGTAGTTGATGTAAGGAAGTTCAAATCCTCACTTGGTCTGCACGCAAAGTGGAAAAGGCACAAAGGCAGGAAGTTAAATAAGTCAAATAAAGAAAGTCATTTCAAAGTAAAACAGGATAAGGCTCATTATAAGAGCCTGAAGCCTATATGCCTGTTGATGGTCAGCGGGCAAACACCAAGGTGAAGGAAGAGATTAAGAAGCAGAGTGATGAGATAAGAAGCACTTGCTTAGACCTTCATTGGCTCATCCCATTTTAATGTGCTGCTTTCAATCTGCTCATTTTTTTTGTGATGAGAGGAAATTCCTTCGTGTACTGAAAGCATGGAGACCTTTCAACCCTTGAATGCCACACCGGCTGCTTCGTATTTATGAATTCCTCTTCAACAAATGGGATGGTTATGTTATTGAGCTCATCCATCAAAGTGAAGCATGCGTGTCCACTTTAAGTTTTTGGATTGAATTCAAAGGAAGGTCGATCTATACTGGTTTTCTTTTACATGAGTGTTATTCACTCAGATGAATTGGGTCCTGTTTATACATGGATGATGGTAGCAGGGATGGTTTGGCTTAAGGCGAAATGCTTCTCGGTTAAAGGTTTCACATTTACAGGTGGACCTCCAGCTGCTAGAAGAATTCCACAACCTATGTTTTACCTGTAAACGCGACATAATTACAGTGCTACTGACTCAAGCGACATTTTGAAATAACCACCTTTGCTCAGGGAAAATTATTCGTGCTTAATTTTATGTCTGGGATGGGGATTCACCCCTGTTTTTTGTGTGAAGGGAAGGTCTGGCAAGAATGTTTCAAATGCTTGGATGGAATTGAATTGGATGTCTATCATCATCAATGACAATCACTGTATTGATATTTAAAATACTACATTTGGAAACCCAATCTTGTTTTTTTATAAGGTTGATTCCTATTGTCTATTTCACAAATGAAAAAATGGAAAGTATTCAATTTGGCCTTTTGATTTTTCTGAAAACAAACCCCAATTTTGGACACCCTTCTTTTATACCTGTTGTTATGATGGAAATGGATGAAAATTCATTTTTTAAACCAGATTTTATCCATTATTGACATGGCTTGATGAACAAAATAAATACTATATGAAACAACTAAAATTATTAAAAATGTAAATAACTACCAGAGCACATAACCCCATTAAACTAAATTAGAGTCTACCTAACTAGAAACAAGCATTGCATTTTTCCTATGATAAACTGCTCCCATCAAGTGGCCATAAAGAGCAAGTACACCTCAGTAAAAACCACTTGCACACAGAAGAGGAAAAGCACCAAAAAAACAACAACTCCTACACTGCTTCTTTGTGTTGGCAAGTCATATCACATGCCAATAAACATTTGAAGGAAGGAAGCCTTTATTCCTCATCAACTCGGGATTTTTTACCGGGTTTTTGGTCACACTCTCTTCCTGTTTTTCTCTCCAGGCCAAGCAATAACAAACAATACTCGGAAAGGGTTCTACGCTTTGTCTAGACGGCGGAGCATCACTTGCGTCTAATGTGATTCAGATTGGGCACACACCCCAGAAAAAGAAAAAAAAACACAGCCATGACAACTGACCTGTCTGGCTGAGGTCACTTGCAAGAAAAAAGCTTGGATTGCTTTACACTGCATGGACCCTCCACCACCTCCCCCCCAACAATGACCTAATCTGATCTAAAGATCATATTGCTTTGCAATCCAATGACAACAGGAAACCATCATATTGCTTTCAGCCTTTAGGGGGAAAATAATCAAACAATCAGACAAAAAAGCAACTTCACATACAAAATAACATTTAAAAATGCTTGTAAATAACAAATTTCAGTCTGTGGAGAAATGTGATTGACTAAACCATGAGCTGCAATGACATATTTTGCTACATAGGGGGCAGAACGGCATAACTATCAAGACACTAGTTGGGTTGCATGGTCATGCTGCAAGTAAAAGTCAAAACAATAGTACTCAGAGATGATAAATCTATGTAATGGTATTTAAGTGAGGTGATTTTAGGATTTGCTGGATATTTTCTACAAATTGCATGTATATATATGTTAGGGGTGTGCGATTCTTCCGCAGGTGTTGGTAAAATTGCACAATGGACTATGTTGGGCTGGCAAAACATTGACTATCAACAACATGATTCATTTGATTATGTCTAGGATACTTTTTCAAAGTCATTATACACTCATTTTAGAATTTTATATATATTAGGGATGTTCTGATTATATTTTTCAGCAGGTGTGCCAAACAGAGTTGGTTAAATTGCTACAAAAACATTGACTATCAACAACACAAACTTTTACAAAGTCATTCTACAATAATTTCATATTTTCTCTTGGGATTCTCTAGCAATCTTATGGATATATATGTATATTAGGGATGTTCCAATTATATTTTTCTGCAGTTGTGCCAAACAAAGTTGGTAAAATTGCATGCTTAACTGCTGGCAAAACACTGACTATCAACAACACGACTAATTTGATTCTGTCTAGGAAACACTTTTTTCAAAGTCATTGTAGACTAATTTCAAAGTTGACAGTCAACAAACCAGGGCCGCCATGTTGGCTACAAGCGTGTGCGAGCCCATGTCAAAGTTGGTACGGGGTCAGACTCGCTGGAGCCGACTCCTAGCGGCCTCCGACTAAAAGATACCGGTCGGAGCCACCGTGAGTCGACGCCACGATAGGCGGGGCAAAGTGAGGTTCTGAAATACGATCGGACGCCGCGATGAGAGGCGACACACGCGGGAGAGTAAAAAAAAAAAAGAGAAAACGAGAGTGAGACAAAGGGAGTGAGGAGGCGAAGGAGCTGGGAGAAAGACACAATAAAAATCGGACGAACGCTAAGCTGGGCCTGAGGCGTTATTTGTGGGCCAAGAACGCTGTCATACGCAGCTGAAGACGCTCATTGGGAACATATCCTGGCAGCCGACACGCACATCTGGGTTTCTCGTCATGAATTGTGGTCAAAGTTTTCCTGAGCGTGCACATACGGTAGAAAAACAGCCACTCTACCTTGTACGGCTTCTTTAATTGAAATATAATCTACAGATGGGTCAGATTTATGGAACATTGACTGCACATTGGTAGCAATAGATTAACAAGGGTGTCAGATTTGGATATAATATTTAGATTTCTTTTTTATAAAATGATTAAAAGAACTAGATTAAAATCCCTGAATATTCAGTTTTTTTATATATCTAAAACAAAGTTTATTTGAGCTTATTTTTAAATATATTTTTAGATTTTACAAAATTATTTTTGAACTAAAAACAGAAAAAATGGATTAAAAAGTGACAATTATTGATTTAAAAGGGGGTAAATCAAGAAATGTAATATACATCTATATTCTTCATTTTAATTTTATCCTAAAACAGAAAGTCAGCACATGATTTACTTTCTCGGCCGCACAAAATGATACGGCGGGCCAGATTTGGCCCCCGGGCCGCCACTTTGACACATGCACAACAGAAAATGAAATGACTAAATCAGTGGTCTGTAAACTTTAGTTTACGGTGCACCGACTTTAAATTCTTCCACTTTTATTGTTTTTAAAGTATTTTGTGGAATATTGAGGCCTCAATAATACACAATAGTATATTTTTAAATATTGAGTCATTGGCTGCCATTAACGGCAATAGACGTCCAATCTATTTTGACTCAATGTATTTAAAGTATTTTGAATTGCTGCAATAGAAGCAAGCAGTGTGCATTTAATTCAAATTTATTGACGTAATTTACGATCACTCGCTGCCAAACTCCCCATGTGCAACAAATCCTCCACTTTTCCCTCCTCTTTTCAACATCCTCGCACCATACACAAGACTTGCGCTCAGGTTACGCGTCCAGGACGGACTCTCCATTGCTCCCCGGGGGTGCTGGGAAGAGAAACGACGACGGGTGGGATGGCGTTGAACAAAAAAAAAAAAAAAAAAAAGAGGAGATGATGGAAGGAAGGGCCACAATAACAGTCTGTTTCCTCGCATGTTGATGCCTGCGGCCTAACCTTACTGCACCTGTTGCGGAGCCTCACAGTAGCTGGACAGCGATACGGCTCGGCCTAGGGGGTGGTTCTTAAGGGGCACTGGAGGGCCGTACAACTTTGGTCGCTGATCTCATGCGGCACCTGCATCGGTTGGGTGGTGGCCAAGCACGGATGTAAACTTGATGTACTTTGTCAATATCCTTTGGTAAAGGACGACCCCCCCCGTAAACCGGGCCGTGTCCTTGAGTGCGTGAGGGCCCCGTTGCCCTCCGACTTACTACGCTTGGTAATTGGGTAAGTGTATAACGAGTTTGGTCATGGGTATCGTCAGCCGGGGCAGCAAGAGTTTCAAATTCGATCCAGCTAGCAATTTATGTAGAATGGTGGAGGATTGGGTTTATTTTTTGGCCTCTGATGTGGGCAAGTGGGGAGAATTTTTTTGGAGGAGTTTCGATATACTTACCTTGGCGTAAAATTGTTTTGTTTAGGTTGAATTTGTAGATTGAAGGTTTCTTAAATTGTACATTTTGTAAATAATTACATGGTTTGGAACATTCATTCAGGTTTCCAAACCACACAAATAGGGGTCGTGGGCGAGGGATGCTGGGGCCAATATAAGCTAACTAGGGGTACCAAGCTGGTGGCCAGCCAATCACAGGGCAGAAGGAGACAAACATATACACTTATATCTAGGGATAATTTAGAGGGTTTAACCAGAATAGCATACATGTTTTAGGGATGTGGGAGGAGTAATCAGAAAAAAAAAGAGCCTGCAAACTTTAAACAGTGAGGACCAATCTGAAATCGAACACCCGACCCTATAGAACTGAGGCGCTAACCACTACACCACCGGGCCACCAGGTTCAGAACATTTTTTTAAACAAGGTATTGCGCACCATCAACATCAAAATGATATTCAAGAGCCAAAACATAAATGTAATGCTGTAATTTCTATCTATTTATATACTGTACAATGGTCAATATTTCAGGCAAGATAGCCATTATCACATTTCTTAACATCTCCAAATACATATTGACACAATTTCCATGCCTTGATGACCCTAACGTACTCATTTATATAAAGTACAAGAAAACTGGACTACTATGAAAGAACCTGCGAGATTCCGAACCCAAATCTCAAAAGTCCATAACTCTGTCGGCAGATACAGTAATCACTACAGAGAAAAAGTATTTGTTATAGCGTGTGTCGGTCTGCTCTCACTGATTACCCAATTAAAGGGCTGCGTGAGCACGGCATCAAGAGGAGTAAGCATAGCATTGGAAGCTATCATCGCTCATTGCTTGCTCCACTAACCGGAAATGAGCTAAGCGGTGTAGTTTAACTTGGTGGACTCTCGACGGGATTGTCCCTGCAGTGATGACATGTCCACATATAGCGGCTAACCAAAACATGGGTTTCCTTAATTACGCTTATGAGTAATTTGGTTTCTCCCGTGAGAAAACTGTATATTAGTTCCCTTGCATGCATAGTACAATACACTGCCCTACATTTATGACCACTACTGCAACATAACAACAACTACAAAGTGAAAATTCCCTAACAATGAAGAACACACTGATAAACTGAAGTAGATCTCAATATTCTGTTTTTTATATATCTAAAACAATGTCTATTTTAGTTTTTTCAAATATTTTATGATTTTACAAAATGATTTTTGAACTAAAAACAGAAAAAATGGATTAAAAATGTATAATTATTGATTTAAAAGGGTGAAAATCAGTAAATTTAACACACATCTATACTCTTCATTTGAATTTGATCCTAAAACTGAAAGTCGGCACTCTTAATTTACTTTCCCTGGCCACACAAAGTGATGCAGGGGCCAGATTTGGCCCTCCGGCCACCAATTTGACATTACACATTATAAGCATTACTTATACATTATAAGCAGAGGTCCAATGCATTTGGAATGGGACGTTTAGTAGCAAATGAATGAACATTATCACCATTTGTAGATAGTCAACCTATTTGACATCTATCAGACTTAATGACAATTTATGCGAAAAAGTGATTTTAATCTGGGATAACTTTATAGTTTGATATATTACCACTATGGGATCAACAGGTCCCCAAAATGTAGTGACTCGGTCTACAAAAATACTCCATGGGGACGTCCCTACTCTTAAGTCCATTTGAGAGTACGTCTTTTTCCCTGTGTGTTAACCCCCCTTCCCCAAATCCAATCCTTTTCAAACTCCTCCCTAGACTCCCTCCCCCCCTCTGTTTGACCAAGTCTGTATTTGTTGTGAGACAAGGCGGTCTCTGTCTGAGGGCCGCATGTGTGAATAAGTGCATCTGTGCGTACGTCTTGTGTGTGTCGCAACTGTTGATATCTGCTTTGCGCCATCATGCTCGTGTATGTATGTGTGTGTGTGTGTGTGTGTGTGTGTGTGTGTGTGTGTGTTTAGCCAGCCTGGACTGGGCCTTGGGGGCAAAACACTCCCCTACTTCATCCCCCAACCCCCTCTTTTTGTCCTCTCAACCATCTCCCAGAGATGGATGTGTCTCAAGGGATTCGGCCCCTGAAGAAAAGCACCTCCAGCTCGCGCATATTAAATTCTGCTGAGCAAATACAATATGCTGATGTGGTTTTTTCCCCCTTCTTACTCTCCTTGCCCTCTCAGTTTTTAAAAAGAGTGCATTTATGCATCTTTAAATGTATGGAATCAGATTTGTGTCAGAAACTATTGAAAAAAAACTGGCATGAACGTAAACTTGCATCCAAAATATGAGAATTGAAGCAAAATAATGGATCTAAGTTGTTAAAAAAGTTTTAGACCTTTACTCTTAATGCAAAACATTTAAAAATTTTGACATAAAAATCACAGGTGGACAAGCTTAATGGGGACTGCATCCTCATTGGTCAGCTAAATTTGAAAGGGATTTAATTCTAATTCAGCGTTCCTTATTTATACTTATTTATAGACTTCTTATGAATAGTTTGCGACCAAAATCGGGAATGCAAAAAAAAAAAACTGGTTGTGTTGTCTCACATGACTTTGTTTACTCAAGTTATGCTATTTTACTCCAAATATTTTTTGTAGTCTTGTACAGTACAGTTGTGTACACTCCAAAAAGATTTCCTGCCGTAATGAATTGTTCCCCCTGGTCGCTTCCACGTGTTTAAGCACATTTATCTCAACTCAAACAAGCATATATTATGACTAACATGCCTTGGTAAAACACGTCGTCCCTTTATGTGCACGTATAAAAATGCAAAGTGTCCCATTTAGTGAGTCTTGGCTATCCTCAGCACAAATGAACAAAACAGGCAAATCGACAGCAGCCTGTTTTCCCAATGCGTCGACTTGAAGACCCCCCTATTCTCCCTCCACATTCCCCTCCTTAAACACTCCTCCCCCAAGCTTAAGGCTCGACACCTGTGGACCCCTTTCCCCCCCAATCTCATTTTGCAAGGACTTTTTATCATTGTAGGTCAGGGGTGTCCAAAGAAAAAATAATGATTAAAATTAGGAACAAAAATGACCAGGTTTTTTAATCATATATATAGATAGATTAATATTGAAGTTATTTAATTTATTTGCTCCTATTGATGGCAATAGGCATCCATTTTGGCTTGGAATTTATTCATTGTTTTACATCGTATGTAGAAATTTTTGAGGAATCGGGTAAAAATGTCATATATATAATATATACACACAAAACTCTAACTCTAATTTGCAGCATAGCTCTGTTTCTAATTCTGATGATCTTTTACAAGTACGAAAAGATTTTCATCGTGTTGCACCTGCTTCATAGTAAACAGCACTATAAAACAGCTTGGGACATTTAAAGTTTATTTCCACATCCCCATGAATTGAAGCCTGCCAAGAGCCCACCACCACCAGCACCCCCCACTTAGCACTCCTTATACATTTTCTTTAATTCTTTGTCACTTCTCTCTCTTATTATCATTAAAAGCTTTTACTGAAATGGGCCTTCTCCCAAACACGTGTGTTTGATAGACACCCTCCTTCTTTAATCCGCTTGTTTTGTGTTCTGATTTTACACACCCTGACTTTAGTACCGACACTTTCCTTGACAGGAACGTGTGTTCTGTCACACAGATGTGAGCCAGTTAAATACGTTGTTGTGACCAGCCAATGGGGATATATATTGAAGCCCAGCTCTCCTTATGAAAATCATTAGATGTTATGCTGATGATTATTGTAAAAAAATATAAATATATTTTTAATGCCGTCAATGGCAGCTAAAGAGTCAATTTTCAAGTATTTACTTATATATTTCTTTATGTATTTATTTACTTATATATTTCTTTATGTATTTGTCTATTAATTTACGGATATATTTATGCACGTATCTATTTATTTATTTACTAACTATTTATGTCTAAAATGTCTTTCCAATACCTGCATTCTCACCCTCTTGCGACTATGACGAAGAAATTTCCCAAATACAGGATGAATAAAGTTATCCAATCCAATCAAATCCAATTTTAAAAACAATAAATTGATTATTTGCAAAATGCACCAGGATAACCTTTTTTTAGGAAACCAATTGTGATATATCACAATTTCAATACATTGTCACACGCCTATTCCTCTTGAATTCATCTTGTATTAAAAAAAACAGTTCTACAGCATCACATCTCATAGCCTTGCAAAAGTTTTCTTGCCTCACTTTCAAATAACTCTAAACCTTTCAACCACTTTTTTTCCTATAATTTTTTATGTCAAAACCTCCATGTTCTTCATCAATTGCGGTTAATCCTCATCATATGACCACAAAGCAGTTAGAGTGTAACATCAAATGGGCGAGGCACCACAATTTAAGACATCGGGGGACGGGCCGAGACGAACCAAGCCGAGACGGGGACGAGACGGCTCCTCTTGACTCATGCTGGTGGTTTTAATGAAACTCTCTAATTAGGCACCAAAGGAGCAGACAAGACAAAAAAGCCTGAGACGCTTTGTTTTCCCCAAAGTGACTCAAATTTGAAGATCTATCTTCATCTGCTTGCTGTAAATGCACATGAAACACTAAAGGCACTCAAGTCAAAGCATTTGGGCCTTGGTTTTTTACTGGCTAAAGAAAGTTTTGACACAAAGGCTCCACGGGTGCTGCCAAATGCTCTCAGCTGGCCACTTTCCAATAAGAGACTGTGAGTCAGACACACCAATAACATCCACTTCACTTCCTGCAATGATTCACCTGGGCGCTGGGTAGCGGCCAACAATAGCCCCCCTACTGGGAGGAGGGATTAGGCCTTTTTTTTAAAATAGGACCCATTGGCAAAACCTCCTAATGGGACAGTGATTACTAACCGGTGCAATAAAGTCTACTTCACTGTCTGCACATCCTGGTGTGCACATGTGTATTTGTGAGCCAATATGGTTAGCAATTAAAACTTTTCACTCATGCTGTTAAGAGAATTAAAAAAATGGTGATTAAATGATTATATGTCATTAATTTTTCTATTTAATCTCTCCGGAAAATGGAACTAATTTCAATTGATGTTGTGGTGACCTATGACCCTAGTGAGGATGAGTAGGGGAGGGAGATGAATGAATATTGTTGGGGAAGGACAAAAGATTGACATGAAACAAAAAGGCAGTTTTTAATAAGCTTGGATATAATTAGGGGGTTTAAGCCATTTACATATTGTTGGAGTTGCTCGTTTTAATTAAATGATGCACTGCAACCTTGGAGTTGGACCATCAAAGGGAAAATATTGTAGTCTCAAAAATAATTAGGAAATTAAACAAAGCATGGAGTTCATATAAAGTGGTAAAATTGAGAAAAGATGGAAATAAGTATGAAATATTAAACAGGTTGCTTTTCTTGGAGAATAAGAAATTAAAAATGGGATTATCAAAGTCCCTGTTTTCTATTTCAACAACATAAAGCAATATGGGATATAGGAAAGGAAATATGGACGTTAGATTACAGAGAAGTGGGCAATTGGTCAGATTTTCAAGATTTTATATTTATTTCTATTCTTTAACAAGTCGTACGGGAAGTTCCTTTGTTTATCAACGTCAAGAGGAGGAGCCAAAGTACTTTATATAGTGCTAACGTCTCACAAAATTCAATACAAACTACCTATGCCCTCTTCTGGCTAATTTAGTACCACAGGCAACAATAAGTCTGCAAATTATTAATAGATTCAATCCAAATTTGAATTGTCAGCATCAAGAGGCAGCGCCAAAGTACTATATACTGTGCTAATGTCTCACAAAAAAATCTCAAGTAACTTCAAAACAAACTACCTATGCCCTCTTCTGGCTAATTTGATACCACAAGCAACACTAAGTCCGCAAACAATTCATAGATTTAATCCAAATTTGGATTTTGAGTGGCAATTACACTAAACGTCCTTCCAAAGAAAAAGCCAATGACGTCACTGTTAATGGTACACACCATGTTGCTGATGGCCATGTGTGATTGATTGCATCTATACAAAAGAAGTGCACTCCACTCAAGTGTGACTTGAGTCACATGATAGCACGCTGAACCTTCCACGTGTCGTACCAGTGCACATAGATTTTATTAATGTTAGAGGAACAGTAGTCCCTCATTAACAGTGTTTTCATGTGACCAGGCTGAACCGCAAGAAATGCAAAGACACACGTCTAAACAGTTGGATAGAAAATCCCACGTGCATGCATGCAGGCAGGCAGGGAGGCAGGCACGCCCACAAACATAGCACATGACCAAATGAAGAGGAAGCATTGTTCCCCTATCACAGGACCTTTCAACATAGAGGCACACAATTCTCCTTCTGCAACGGAAAGGGTTAGCGACAGTGGCCCAAGCAGTGTTGGCCTTGTTTTGATATTCTGTGGTTTACGTGCCAACGCCGATGACAAACAAACTGTGTTTACGTCCTCTCACTATGTCGTCTGTTCCCAACACGAGACCAATCCCTGTCTTGGATGCTTGTCCAATCATTACAAAAGTTAGGGTAAATATGCTATGTTTTGCATGATATTTTCCTTTGTAAAAAAAGATATATATATAAACAAATATATGTAGAAAGAGAACTGGATGAATATTCTGTGTATTATAGATCTAAAACTGTTTATTTTAGCTATTTTTATATATTTTTAGATTTTACAAAATGATTTTTGAACTAAAAACTGAAAAATATGATAAAAAAATAGCAATTATTGATTTAAAAGGGGGAAATCAGGAAATTTTATATACATCTATACTCTTCATTTGAATTTGATCCTAAAACAGAAAGTCGGCACTCATGATTGACTTTCCCGGGCCACACAAAATGATGCTGCGGGCCAGATTTGGCCCCCAGGCCGCCACTTTGACACCTATGAGATAGGCCATTCACTGAATGTGTGTCTTATACTATGGTGCGCATTATAGTGTGGAAAATACTGCATTTAAATGTAGATGTGGATGCAGTGACATTTCCTATTTGCTGTTCAGTTGACATATTTGTCATTCTACTTATGGAATCGTGCCATATTTTTTTCTACGACTACACGCCGCTTCATTGCTGTAATGAGGCATCATGGGACTGTGACAGTGGCAGGCCATTAGCCTATTGAGCCAGAGTGGGTGGGGTCAAACCTCTGACCCCCCATGCCTGAGTATTGAGTGGGTGAGGTGGGGGTTTAGTTGGATCAAAGTTCAAAAGGTGGCAGAGGTGAAGACGTTTGACCAGCTTTGACCTCTAGTCCCCGTTTTTTGTGGCGACAAGTCATAAGACAAACATAATCAACTATGATTTATGAGCTAATGGACTTTTTTTGTGTGTGTGATGTAACGCTTTTGTTGGCAGGAAACTTTCGAACTGCTGGACGTTTACAACTTTAACCTTTGCGTCTCAAACTTGTAAACCTTTTGTATTGTGTGCCAAGCTAAATAGAGAAGACGGAGCTTTTTCTTTTGCTTGTGTGTGATCAGGGTGACTCAAGTGGGGCAGATGCGTACAGGTACTAAAGAAATGCACGTTTGTAAATGTACAAAGTGACATGGTTTTACTATTGGTGTCAGAACCTGAACTGCAATGTATTGTGCAGAATGTTTGAGTATAGGATAGTTGGGCAATGTAACAATTAAATAAAATAGTAACCTTTTTTCCCCATCAGTCAACATGCAAAAGTGTGCATGTCTTTTACTGAAAATGATTGGGCCACATTGTATTTTAACACTGAAACAACAGAACTATATCCTCAGTAACTTTCACATATTGCACACAAGTAGTAAAGGCAACAATAATGTAGTACTCACTAGTGCCTTTAGTTTCTTTGCAGCAGGTGGCTTGGTTCAAGTCTTGGGAGTTCCATCTTTTTGTGCCCATTAGGACCATCTTGAAATCAGCGTTGGAGTCACAAGTGTTGGACCAAAGTTCAATCCTGGAGGAAAGGTAAATGAGAAAAGGTCAGAAAAATGAAGTACAACCAAAAACAAGTATACAAGCAAAAGCCTGATTATGAAAAATAACTGGACTGGGAAGAGAATCACTTAAAATATGTAGTCACAAAATGATTAGCAACAGGTAGGTGCCTCTAGAGGAATGTGTATATGTATCTACATGTGTGTATATGTATTTGTATGTGTATATGTATATGTGTATATGTGTATATGTATATGTGTATATGTGTATATGTATGTGTATATGTGTATATGTATATGTGTATATGTATGTGTACATGTATGAGTATATGTATGTGTATATGTATATGTGTATATGTATGTGTATATGTATGTGTATATGTGTGTATATGTGTATATGTATGTATATGTGTATATGTATGTATATGTATGTATATGTGTATATGTATATGTGCATATGTATATGTGTATATGTATTTGTGTATCTGCATATATGTATGTGTGTATATGTATATATGTATACATGCCTATTTATTTACTTATTTATTACATATTTACTTATATCTAAAATGTATTTTCTTGATACTGTGACAGTGGATTTCCCTCTAAAGTTATCTATTCTAAACTAATCTAATACTATGGAATACACCGTAGACCTCAGAGTGAAAGTTTGGTTGCCATTCTCATTGCGGCCATCATGTTTGTCACACAGCATACTTAAACACTCGCTCGGGCTGCGTGACACGAGACCAAAACCACGTTCACTCCGAAGGAGGGTGAACGCACCTGTGTCACGGTGATATGATCGACTCTCCGACCTGTCAACCACATCCCCTTAGCACACACACCAGAAACAAATACACGAGGAGATGTCGTCTCCTTCACTGTGCTCGACAACATGTCACCGTGGCGTCTTGACCGGCCTCGGCGAGTGAGGCCAAAAGGGACGGAAAATAACAAAAAAAAAAACAAAAGGGGGCCTGACGTTACCCAGCAATAGAGAAGAAACTGCTTGATAATCTTCGGGGACGTCATTAGTGTTCCTGTTTTCAGCGTCTCGCACAGCCGTGTGTCACAATAGCGCCTCATTCGCTATGAAAACAAGCAAGTGCCACACTGTCACTTCCCCTCTTGCACGGTGAACTCCTGCTGGCATCCTGTGTCAATGATAAGCCTAATCCCCCGATACCTCGCGGCCCCTCTCAGAACAAAAGAACCACAGGAAGAGGTCAGGTCTTTGCCACATTGGCCTGCCAAGAAATTATAGAGCTCCATATGGTTTAGGTTGAGGAACAGTCCAAAACAAATCTCGGGACTGCGCAATCCCATCTCATTTTATTGGAGCTTTTGTCTCACGTATGAGGAGAGAAGTGCTATTATTTAGAGGAGTTTATGCACACTGTCAAATATTCTTAGTCACATCGTCAGTCTTGTCCAATTTGACTGACCTGATGACCAAGATAATATTGTTTTGTTGCGTATCTGTTCTCAGCCTCAGTGACTGCGACTTCTTTCTCTAGAGGAAACAAAAGTGTTTACTCTTGATGGTATGGAGACAAGAGGCAGAAGAAAGTGGTTTCTGGATGGAAGAGGTTTGAACTAAAGGAGGGATAATATGTCACTAAATTTTGTCTCTATGGGTTATGAATATTGTCTGCCAAGAATTGATAGATGGGAAGTTTTTCTAGTGAAATATTCAAAAACCTTTTTATTCAATGAAAAATATCTAATATTAAATTATTTTTTAATCAAAAGATTATTTTTAAAAAGTGAAACTACTAAATACAATAGGATTTCCATTTATATATTTTTTTTATGTAAATAGAAAAATATTTACCATCCTTTTAACATGAAAAACAAATGAGGAAGTATTTCATGAGTTCTTTTTGTTAAAAAAAATGCAAATAAACATTTGAAATCGACAAAAATAAAACATTTGAGGTATTTTTCCCCATCTCAAAGTATTTTTGTAAAAATCTAAATTTTAGAAAACATCTGCACATTAATTTTTGAACTTCTAAATAAAAAATCTACCATAAAGATTTGCACATATTCCAATGTTAATAAATAATAATTCGACTAATGAATTTCCAGTTTTTCTGACAGCAAATTCGGCAAGTCTGCCCATAAAACCACAACAACAACGTGTCCTATGTCCTCCTGCATACACTACAAACAGAAGTCAACCTTTACCTGCAGATTTCTACACATTCGGTGCACTAAAAAATAGAATATGCCATAAAAGTAAACACAATTGTGAATACTGTCCAACCTGTTGGCTATGATTGACTGACCAGAAGTCCCTGTTGTAATTTCCCTGCTCATCCATGACCTTGAAAGCATTGGAAAGCAGATAAATGCAAGTCAAAACTACAGGTTGCTAACTTGGCCATAATAAATAATTCAAATAAAGTAGAGTTTTTGGCCAACCAATCGCCTGTTTGGACATTACTCACACCCCAGATGGCGTCTGCAATCTATTTGCGTTCTTTTCTCCGTCAATCGCATGCAGGATAGTTCCATAAATCAGCGGTGCGAACTCAAGAGCTGATTAATACGACTAGAGTGCAAGGAGAGGGCAACGCAAAACAGCTGTTTATGCCTGCATGGCCTGGTTTTTTTTATGAATCTTGAGAAGCCAAAATGTTATTTTTTTCCAGCCGAGTTTCAAGTATGAATATGGACGCCGGCCAGAATGCTGGGGGTGCCAAGTTGTTTCTTCCGTGATCAAAATAAGACAGATGTTGGTCCTTGACTTTGTATGCTGTCAGATCAGCCGAGTTTTTGCTCCAAACGGAGGTCGAGGGTTGATGTTGGTGGGAAGCAATGCTTGTCAAAAAGAGAAGCACGGCGTTCCGTATCTGGACTTATTGGCGAGCTCGAGGTCAACGCGGGGAATCGCTAACATTGGACATGCGTGTTGAGAAAGAAGTTCAATCAAAAAAAAGTCTTTGCTATTTCATCCTCCGGCGCCTCTTTGACAGGCAATCGGGTTTAAAACTGATTCTTATCTTTCTCATCGGACAGAGTTTGGAGTTGTCATTCATTTTGAACACTGCTTATCCTTGTTAGGGTGCTGGGGTGATGGAGCCCATCCCAGTTTACTATATATGTACATATTTATAAAAAAAATAGTCAAATTAATCCTAAAATTGGATGTCAGAGATTCGGCTATGACTTTTTAGTATTATTTTTTAATTCAAGTCACATAATTTCTCCCTTTGGCAAAACATTTTTTTAAAAATAGTGACTTATAGTCCAGATGATACGACAATAACCATGCACTCTTTCAAAATCTGCCAAAAAAAAGCAGTTTTAAAAGGGAGGCTTTGTTATGAGCAATTAACATATCCATTAATAAACTGGTCGATTAAACTTAACATTTCTCTCTTTGTCTTTCACAAGCTGTTTATTACAATGAACGGCTTATTCTAACCTTTGACCTGTAAAAATGAGAGATCAAGAGATAGATTCCTCCACAGGGGAAATTCACAATGGCTAACATTTTCTAGCGTTTGGACGAATTACAAACAAAAAAGCGCAAAGCGTGGATGAAAGGCCAACTTGCATTGGAGAGACTTCTTTAGAACATCAAACAGAAAGCCTTTCTCCCAGCAGTCAGTGGGGCTCCGGGGGGACGTAGTTGTAATTTCCTGGCTGGACATGTGGGCACGGCTCACGACATCAAACAACGGAGAAGACCTCAAGCACAAGTGACGACACAACAAACCTTTTTTTTTTGGTTTGATATCTCTTTTTATCTTCCAAAACAAACGTTTTTCACAAGTTACGGACACCATTATTGTCACCTCGTTGGAGGGGGGTGCCGTAGCCTACCCTGAGGCAAAGGTAGGGTCCATCCTGAATTGGTTTCCAGCCAATCACAGGGCACAATAAAAAAGACCAGTCACATTTTTTCCCAAGACATGTTTTCCCAATGCTGATATCAATCTCATCTGATACCGCTATTTTAGGATCATTAAAAAAAATGCCAAAAATAGTATAAAAATCATGTATTTTTTGGTTTAAATAGAGATCTAGTGATACCTCCTCAAGATATACTCTGTTTACAAACAGTCACTTGATGCTCTCTTACTATAATTAGTTCTTAAAATAAAGAATTAGTCCCACTCAGCAGGCGATAAACACATAACGGTCAGCCGATTCGATCTTGTGACCAAATACGATAATGTCCAAAACTCCCAAAAACAGGGTGCTGATACCCATAAAGAATCGTTAAATATTCAGAGTTTGTTTTCACTTAAATAATGTACTTACCAGAAATGACATGCATATTTACACAAAGACAAGATGAATTAAGAATATTGAATATGATTGGCACTTTGAAAATGAGGTTTCCCATGTTTGCCTTGTGAACACCTTACAGCAACAAAAAATGAGTATTGCTATATGTATTTTTAAAAATAAAAGTTTAAAAAAGGGATGCCCACAACGATGCTGTCATAAGAGAACCACCCAATGATGACATTTTAATGCGTTATGTTGGACAGCCTAATGACAGACTTCACACCAGCCAGAAAGATATATGTAAAAAAAAAACCTTGCCGGCCCGCCACGAATGACACGAGTACATATGAAATGAACTGAAACATTTGACCACGTTTACGAAAACATTGAGTTGTAGTCCCAGTAAAAAGTTAAGAAGGAAGGAAAAAATGAAACGGCCAAGCTGTAAAAAGGCTATTAAATCTACATAATAATTTAGGAGTGAAGGCTAGGTGATGTCATTGGTTGTTAACATCCACCACAGTTTTAGTAGTGTAAACGCATTTTGTGGTGTACGGTAGAGGATTAAGGCCAAAGCTATTCCAGTCCATTTTATTTATAAACAGTATAAAATTAAAAATTTGACACAGCTCCAAGACAACAATTTATACATAGTCTCCTTAGAATGCCTTATGAGTATCCCAAGCCACCTCATCTGGCTCCTCTCAATAGGGAATAGAAACAGATTTGACTCTCTACCAACTACTTGGATCCAAATTCACCAGAGGAGGATTTGTTCATTCTAATGGGATTCCCGAGCCACCTCATCTGGCTCTTCTAAATGGGGAATAGAAACAAATCCGACTTTCTACCAACTCCTTGGACCCAAATATTCAATTCTATTCTTTTCTCTGAGTGTGCACACAGACACAGATGGCCTGAGGCAGGAGTAGAAATTTGTCATTTGGAAAAGACAGGCTAGAAGGCATTTTTTTTTTTGGTTTGACTCGCCTTGGGTAACAGCTAAACCTGCAGATCTGAGTCAAGCACGCTGGTAGAGGATGGCCAATTTGCGGCGAGCGGGGAAAAGGTTGGAGCCGCGGGAGCAGCTGAGCTTGTCAACAGATTAATGCGTCAACATATGTGACGGCTGGACTGCCCCTCCCGCCTCAGTTGGGGAAAGTCTTGTATCTCTATAGAATGCGGGTGTCTAACTCACATTGGTACTTTCAATGCGATCTTATGTGAGCCAGTCCATTTCTTTTGGGTCAAATATGTTTTGACATGAACATTAGCTAAGTCATCTCCATCCATTTAAAATAGATTGGACATCTATCATCACCAATGTTAGACAATGTGTTCATTTTTCATCACTTCTTTGTGGTTTTCCTGTCAATCAGGATTTCTGATGTGCTTCCTGTTCATTGATCTCTTCCTGTTGTTGTTGAAGCTTTTCCAAGCTACTTCTTGTTTGTTTGGGCCACTTCCTTGTTAACTATTACTTCTGTATTTCTAGTATGTAATACAAGTTTGACATTAATGTTGACTTATGTACACATTGAACTAAATAACTTCCATCTGACTTGAGTAGCTTGCTATTTTGCTGTGTGTTTAACAAAAATCAATTTTGTTTTAGCTAAAACGGACGACGATTTATGATATGTTGTATCGTTAAAACACTGTAAGCCTTGTGAGGATGACAGGGATGGAAAATGAATGAAAAAAAGGTCTTACAAACTTGTAACTACCCTCAGTTGGTCATATTTTCTTCAAAATTTGACACATAACCTAAAAACATTGTATGTGTTTGGCAAAGTTTCAATTGTATATAAAGCTCTACCAACTGTGATAAACATGCTCCTGGTGTTTTGTTCTATAGGGCAGATTGTATATAGTGCAGTAGGTTGTCTGGAACATAAACCCTGCTATGGAGAGGGGGGATTACTGTCCATGTTTGAAAACGTGCAAAGAATGAGAAATGTGTACTTGTGGACATGACGGCCTTTATTCATGGCCGCTGTAAATCTGGCATGGTGAGCTGTTTAAGTCTGCTTTGGAGGCAGGTTAGAAAGAGGATTGCTGCAAGGATATGTAGGCATAAGAAAAATGCATTATGTGTGGATGTACTTGAAATAATTGAGCAATATTTGAGAATATTTGCAATAAATTTGCAACTACAATATTGCATACTGCCAATATTCAAATAAAACTCCAACAATGACCAACAGTTGAAATGAATTGGGCATCTACACGTGATAAACTTCAGAAATTCAATTTTTTATCAAGTTTTTCCTATTTGTTAGTTTTATTGTGGGTAATTGGAGTCCCTCGAGATATGTTGAATGCAAAAAGTGTGCCACAGCTCCAAAAAGTTTGGGAAACACTGCCCTGGTGGATATGTCACTGGCCACATTGGGTATAAACACAGTCAAGCTGACAGGTGACCCGCCGTGCTGCTTGTGTATAGAATCTGGATTCGAGTCATGGTGGTCAGAGCAGCTCAGTGAAGCCAAACCATGTCTTTGATGAGCCTGTCTGTAAACCAAAGTGTGCAGGCTAAGGGTACTGTGTGTGTGTGTGGGTGGCTATGTTGGATGGAAGGAGGCAGAACACGGGTCAAATACTCCCTTTGAAAGCCTGTTTGCACCCAAGCCAAGGACAACATGAAAGGAAAAGACAAATTGACAAAAGAGCATAAAATACAGTTTGGCTAGATTGTGGTCATTTTCAGCTCATTTACTTTGATGAAAATTTAGGAAAAAGTATTTTTTCATTGATTTATATGACCCTTGTGAGGATAAGTGTATGGAAAATGAATGAATTAATGCGAAATAAACTGAATGTGAACGTTCTCCTTAATTCTTCAAATGAATTAGACGTCGACTAGTAATACTTTCAAAGTAGGATTTTTTGGGGTGTCAAAATTTAAAATATAAAACAGAATTTTAAAAATAAATCCAAACGAAAAGGCAAAAAAAACCAATTGAATGCGTAAATCTTGAAAAACGAGCTCTAAATATCATTTTTGGGTGATTTCATGCTTCTAAAATACAAGAACTAACCTTGAACTTTCAGTTTCCAAAAACTATTTTTATGTATTATTAGATGTGCCTGCCAGCCATCCAAAATCTAGACCTGTCAAGTTAGAAACCAAACAGTAAGATTACTGAGAAAAAAAAGAAGAATCTCTTGCATTAATGCAGCAAGCTCTCGTCACCATCCTTCCCACCCAATGTTTCCAGCGGGCCGCCGTGAGGAAGCCGCGCTTTGTTGCGAGCGTACTGACAGTGAGCCGAGGCCTCGAGAGGGACGTGCCGAAAGTTAAAAGCTCAACAAGCTCTGTGAAGTGGCTGGCTTTTATGTTGCGCGTTACGCTGGATCTGGCGGAGAAGCAGCGCCGGTCCAAAATCCAAACTTATTTCAAAAGCCTTACGTGTCAGTCACCAGCCCCTCCCCTCTTCTCCTCGGCGTGAGCTGTTGTGTCTGTTTGGAACTTCATTAAAAAAGGTAGATATCTTTGAAAATGTGGGCTTTTTGGAGTGTTTGGGTTCCCCCACGCTCGCATGACAGCCCGCGGCGGCAGTTAGTAGCCCATGCCGCGTGTCAGAGTAACATCTTATTAAAGTGTTGATTCTTGCCCGGGGCTGCACTAAGCCCCGTTCGGGTCATCGTACGTGTCAGGACGTGGAGCCAGCCGGAGGGCTTCGCCATCTTGCCATGAGATTTGATTGCAGTGTGGTGTGTGTGAGTGTGTGTGGTTGCTACCTCTGCCATTTAATATCCATCCTATTGACTCTCCATTAAAGCTGCTTATAATGATAATTGTCAGGCTGATGATGCTTGACTGCTAATATTAGTTTATGTAAGCAATTAAACAACAATTAGGGAACTAGGAGACTCCAATTGTCTCAAGTGCGGTTTATATTTCGATATGCCTTATATATAGTGGATCCACAACACAACACACTACTACTACTACAAGAACAAGAACTACTACTACAAGAACAAAAACTACTACTACAAGAACAAGAACTACTGCTACAAGAACAAAAATACTGCAACTACTGCAACTACTACTACACCATCTACTAATAGTAGTACAACAACCATAACTACCACTACTACCACCACTACTAGTATTACTGTGCCTTACATATGAAACAAATTTTCAGACAGGCCATTCAATGTGCACCATATAATCATATAAATCTTATAGTGCAAAAAATACAGTATTTTTATTGGACTTCAAATAGCTATAAAGTTATGAAAAGTATGTCAAAAGTACATTATGGACAGGGGAAAGTCTCATTTTGCAATTTTTACCCTACGTGACTATTTTTGGTCCGCAATTTATAAAGTTGTTAAGGTGTAAAAAGTTCCTCTTTATACAGCCTATCTCTGCATTGATGTCTCCAAAACTAGTTTTTCAACTAACCCTCTCCCTGGAGTCCTGCATTTTGCCTGATGTGCTGGTTCAGCATGACTTGGGGGGCAGAAACGGACCCAAGCTTTGTAGTCATAAAAAGTATTTATCATGTGTGAGACAAAGAAAGTTTCTTATTTTTTTGCAAGGTGGATTTTTTCTTTGCCCTTGCCATGGAGTTGATTTTACAAACAGCTCATTAGAACCTAAAACAATTAAAGTGCCTCCGTCTGAGAGTCGTCTGGATCACAGAATTATCGTGTGACTATTGCGATGGCTAGAGGCTCTGGACAGACGCCAGGAGGGAAGGAGGCAGACTGGAGAAGAGTGACACATTGTATACAAGGCTGCACTGGCCTGGGGGCTACAAAAACAAGTTACATATTACAAGGTCCAATAATACTAGTGATGAGAATTTGGGCTCGCTTGACTCCCAAGTGGATGTGCCGTTCTTTTCCACATCTCTCACTTTTATCGATTTGCTATCAACATAGAGGTCAGAAATAATCGGTTAATTTATAAAATGTGCTTCCCTTTTCATTTCACATTGAATGCCTGTTCCTTAAATGCATTTTTTTTTACATTGTTAGACATATGAAGGACGGCGAACTGTCATGGCCAAGTGCGACTACACTTGCCTCTGATTGGCTGGGAATTTGGAAGGAAGCTATGTCTGTATTGATCTCAACTATGCAGAGGCAGATTTAGTTGGATTTAAGAGATATTTTTGTTATACTTGCTTTAAAAAGTAACAACCCACTCTATGTTAAAAGCTAGGATAATCAATGGAAAATAGTAATAATTTCCCATGCCGCTTGTTTTAAAAAAATAATATTTATCCTAAAAAAACAAGAGAAGTATCATAAATGATGTGCTGGTTGCACATTACTTGACTTTTGTAGGACTGTCATATGTCTCCATCACTAATGAAATTACTTTGCAGACATTCCTATTGGATTATAAATAAAGAAGTTATTTTTTTAAATTCCTGACTTTTTTTTATATACTACACGAGATCAAAATAGGAGTATGTCTGGGTCAAAGTGTGTTATCTATGCAGTTGTTTGTTTGATTTGCAAAGCCTTTTTGAAGTGAATTCTTTCTACAAACAGTAGTGTTCTCAAATTGGTCCCCATGTGATCTCCCGCTAGTACCTGCCCTATTTTTTTTCTTTAACCTTTGGACGACTTTAACCATATTTTATTCAATTTCATTCACAAAGGAACAATGTTCAATGAAAAAAAAAGTGACTCTAGGACAGGCATTAATCCTACCATAGTTGTTTGTTATGCACATGCATTTGAGCCAGGAGCGTTTCTAATAAAATCAAATGAGCGTCTCATGATGAGATGGTCGGCAATGTTGTTAGGGATCGTAAACAGTGCTGCTGCTGTTTGATTAGAATTCCTCGCGGGATTTACCAATATCTTTGGAACATTACTCCAATCACATTACCACAACCTCACTGTGCTTAGAATGAAGAGGTTCATTTTATTACATCTGTGAAAAAATAAAAAATAATCATGCTCACAAGCGTTTTGTTTTGCTCTTTTTTTTTTCAACACGGGACCAGATTTACCAGAAATGGTCTTTAAAAATCATACGATTTATCGTGTCGGATTTCATTTAGCGGAATAAGAATGTAGCTGAACAGAAGACTTGATAAAGTAAAAGATGGCAAACCTATTCTTTTGATCCAAAGCTATTATCTAAGAGATTTGAAATACAGTCCAAAAGAGGTCTGCCTGGTGTTTTATTAGCAATGTAAAGGGGCCCTGTCCAGATAAGAGGCTCTTTATGGATGGTGTTTCCCCACCACTGGAGGCCTCGGGGCCCACCAGAAGATATTAGATGACTGGGTTGAGGGGCCTGGCGTCTTCAAGCCAGCTGTTCACACAAAACCTTCACAGACAAGACACTGAGCCAAGGAAGGAGGGCACGCCGGGCCAATAAAGTTGGCTCAGGTGCAGGAAACATGCCACCGCCAATGTTTGAATATGGGGATTTGTGTATTCTATGTTTACATTGACCCAATGCAGCTCATAATCTCTACAGAATGGCTGATAAAAATGGGAGGACATCTTTGAATTCATCAAGACATGTTTTGTGCCAGACAAAATGGCAAAACTTGCAAGTTGTAAACCTTTTGCTGCTTTAAATACAGGCTAAAAATATTATATTGTTTACTACAACATAGTCATAGAGGGGGGATCTACTTGGGATCGAACCCTTGATGCTAGAATTGTGAGGCTGACGTGCTATCCACTGTGTATGTGCGTATATTTTAAAAAAGTTTGGATAAAATGCATTTCTGTGGATTTTCCCTACACAAAATTTGTCGTGGAAACGTTACATTAAAATAATAGCAGTACGCCGCATTTAAATTTTTAATATTGTTGTCGTGTAAACATGGTCTAACATGGCAGACTATTGACAATTCTTGCTTGGGGGCCAACAGATAAAGCTGATAAATAATAAGTGAGGGCCAGTATGTCTAAAATGAAAGGAATGACAGTTTGATAAGATGATAAATTATGAGTGGGTTTCATAATGTCTCTTCCTCTACCATAGAGAGTTCATTGAGACATGAAAAAAAGGCATGGCAGGATATCCTGACCAGACACACCACTAAACCAATGCTGTCTTCACTTGTGTTGCTACATTTGTGCATGTCCTTATGCAATAAGTAAGTGACCATCTACCCTGCAAAACTGGCTATGATATTAAATGAACATAATCAACTACTGGTATACAAACAAAATGATGCCACAGAGTATTACTTTGTCACAAGTTTTTACAGACTAATTAAAACCAAATCAATAATACAAGAATAAAAGGCAGAGGGAACATTTGCCTAACAGGAAAGACAAGGACAACATAAAGTGTGGTTTCGTGTGTACACACACACAAACACACACATATACACACATGCCCATTTTCTAGATGGAGCTATGGTCTCCTGCAGAGATCTGTCCTCACCAGTGGGCCTCAAGGGAGAGCAGATAGAACATTTAAGATAGGCCTCCCTAATCCCTTTAGTCAGACTCAAATCACACACAATTTTGTGCACACACAGGCTATATTTAGGGTGGGGATTCACAACAGCATTTGGGATTCTCTCTCTTCTACACATCCTTTTTTTACACTGCTGACATTTAGATAGAATTAAATCTGGAGTGTTTTAAGGCAAGTAAGGACAACTTAATAGAAGTCTTGGGGGGAAAATGTGGCAGGAATTTATTGAATATTTATATTGGAACTAAAATATATACTGATAAAATTATAACGCCAGATCTAAGATAAAAAATCCTGGATGTTATTTAAAGAAAACCTATCCACATATTTTGGTATAATTACTTTAGGAGTCCTTTCTAAGACCTTGTCACTGTAAAATTTACATATCATAATTTTGCCTGATCCTCTTAATTATTATTATTATTATTATTATTTTTAGATCAAATGCATTCTTTTTGAGATTGATAAAAAGAATAATCAACATGTCTAACATAAATTATCCTTTTTGGCTTGAGCATGCAATATTAAAGTTTAAACACCCCCCTCCAAAGAAGGTGTTAAATAGTTAATATATTTAAGACATTATAAGGCGAGTATTTGCATGTGGTAGCAGTGAGCAGTACCTCCTGTCGCTGCTTTTATTGTTTGACAGTTTGCGCTCGTGACAGAACAAAAGGTCACAAGACAAGCGTTGTGGTCCCTTCTGACGTTTCGCTTCCACGACTGAGACGTCGTTGAGGCTGCGCGAAGCCACCTACACAAGGCGCGAGAAATAAACATGGCGACAAGACCTGGCTTTTCTGGCTCACTGTGTTCCCTGATGAGAGGCTTGTTATGGTTGGCAGAGGGCCCACTCCCCACTCCTCGCTCCCACTAGAAACCAGATGATTGTTTTTGCTGCCCGAGGTCCAGCAGATCTACTTACTGGGCCAGGAGAGCTTTGGCGTACGTTCTGAATCTCAAGATTTCCGCATCTATGTTAGTGGTGTGCCATACAAGGCTTGTGATAACGATTGTGATGTGGTGATAAAGAAATTGTCCATACGTGGCTCAGGAAATTATTCGGAAATAATCTACAGTACAACTAATAAAAGAGAAAAGAAAAATAATTATCAGCCTGGTTACATAGTGGTTAGCGTGTCGACCTCACAGTTCTGGGGTCGAGGGTTCGATTCCAGGGTTGCAGATTGCATGTTCTTGTGTGGGTTTTCTCTGGGTAGTCTGGTTTCCTCCCACATTCAAAAAACATACAAGGCAGGCTGGTTGAACACTAAATTGATAAAAATACTAAAAATGGATGCGTGTGAGCTAGTATGGTTATCCATCTCCTCTTGGCTTTTGATTGGTTGGCCACCGATTCAAGGCGTCCCTCCAACCGGTACCCATAGTTGGCTGGGATAGACTCCAGCACCCCCTGTACCCTTTGTGAGGATAAAAAGTTTGTACAATGAATGAATAAATAAAAACTCTTCTCATTTTGCTGTGAATTTCAACAAGTTTATCACTAGTGGACCCCCAATTTTTATCATTCAAATTATAAACCGTTTGTCCATTCATTGCTATTTTTACCAAGTAGCATCTGTTCACATAATAAAACCACTTTCTCAAACAACAGATTTTAATGGCAAATTCCTTTTCAGTGCCTTGGTTAAGACAATCTAGACTTCCATCTATTAAACTGACCCTTACTGCATACTGTAGTTTACCACTGACACATGCACGCACCTGTCAGATGCGTATACGCTAGTGTGTGTGTGTGTGTGTGTGTGGATATGTTAGTGCGTGTGTATTTTTAGCTGACAAACGGAGCAGCTGTTTGCCATTACTCATATCAGCATGCACTCCTTCTCACTCTCTGACCCAGTGTTATTCTTTGCGCGCCACTGGAGCTCTGCTCGGTCTACGACTGTTGGCCTAACCCTGCCAGCTTGTTTTTCATGCCATGGCGCTTAAAAGACACTCATTTGAAAATGCTCGCCAGGCTTAATCACTTGTTCGAACAATTGTCTTGCCAATTTCTCTTCTTTTCAGTTAATGGGTTGACGTTTTACTCTACAAAATCTGCAAGCTATTTTTGATTGACCTTGAAATCCCTACAATCATAGATTTAAACATTTCTTACCTGTGTGTGGCTCTTGAAGGGAAGGCTGCTCAGAATATGAAGAGGCCATTGCCAGGATTCACCATGTTTGCGTTGTTGTTGTTTTGATTTTTTTGCAGTTCTGCAACGAGAAATCAATAAAGGTTGAATTAACCTGACAGAAAACAAAGTGCAAATCAAAACATAGACAAGACAAAATAAAGGTCATGGCAGTATTCACACATCAACCAGAACTGGGGGAAAAAAGGGAACTTATAATAATACAGAGAAGCACAAGGGATGAAACAATAGGTAAAAACAGACAACCAATGAAATATGACAGTATCAAGTCAAAAACATACAACAATGGTGAAAATATGGCATTATAATCATTCAAAGCACCCACATTTTTACTGCAAAAAATGAAATAGAAAAAAAATAAAGATCTGGATGTAAAATAGTTTGTGTTTTTATATTCAAGAACAAACCTTAAAAGTTCAGATCAACAAGTATTTTTTGTATTATTTTCCTATTTCCAGAATAAAATACTTTTAGCCTTGATTTGCCAACGAGTGCATTCCAACTGATTTAAGGTTTGTTTTTGTTAAAAAAAATCATTATATTATATGTTGAAAAATACCTCTGAGAAGGTCTAATTTGCATAACTGCACACATGTATGGGAATATATATATATTGGGGCTGCATACGGTTTATAGTCCCAGAAACGATTAAGTAAGACGAGTGCACAAACGAAAACATAGCGTCCACTCACAAAGCCAACTAAAGCCACCATCTTATTTCCTCCGCTGTCAGGATCAAGACAAGAGGTGAGGCTGCAACTGAATCTGGCGTGTAGCTGTAAAAACAACTCAAGTGAGCGATAGAGTTTCCTCATTGAGCTGCCAGAGATCAACTGGCGATAGCCTCATCCCAAAAGGCAACAAAAAAAAAAACATTATTACCTTTAATTAAGAAGGCATTAATGACTTCCTTCCGGGATCCACATAAACATGGAGTTAGTGTTTTATAGAGTGCAATTATCCCGGTTGGTGTGATTATCATCCTCCTGGCTTGGGAGGACATCAGCTTGTTTAGATTAACTCCAAAACGTGAGAATGGATGACGCAGTCAATAGCTGTAAATCAGTGTTAAATATGCGGCCCGTGGTTCAAAAGTGGTCCATTCAAGCACACAAACAGATTTTTCTAAGTTGTGTGATCAAGTGCTTACACTAACTGACTTTGCCAGTGGAGATAACTTTTATTATTAAAGTCAGATAGGGTGCTTGCGGGTTTAGCCTCCCATATTATTATAAAGCTTAGCGCAATGCAAAAAAATCTCTTTGGCCTCTCCCCTCTTGTACCAAGCCCCCCTAGACCCGGGGCCCAGGTGCAGCTGCACCGCCGGCACCCCCTAAGCTCCGCTCCTGGCGCGTGCACATCATTATCACAAGGTGTCAAGTTGAATTTGAAAATAATATATACGCCCTCTGTTGGACAAGAGCCAAATTGAGCTTATTACTATATGCAAACTAAAGTTTTAAGGCCTTTTTATACACAGTTGGTGCACTACTGTTCCAAAATTACTTGGAGATTACATTTAGGCTGAAAAAAAATCCAATGGTACATGTTAGTTCAGTAATTACCACCACATGTTGCTCTAAAAAGTAGTTGTTTTTAATCGTGATCATGCTGTAACTTTGGCATATTAGCAGGTAAATCACTGGAACAAAAACATAAACAAATCTTACATTGTTCCAATAGCTTAAATGTTGTTTAACTGATTATATTTTTGTCCATCATCTCAGTCATAATGGATTGGGTGTCAAAGACAGAATTTAACGTCTATTGCCATCATGTTAATGTGTTAAAAGGGGAAAAAATGGCAACTCTTTAAAAGCTACAGTCGCTGTTTAACAATGCATTGGCTCCAGTCATGTGCAAATATTCTATGGACATGATTGAACTACTGTATGGGTGGCGCATTGAAAAATGCAGGCCGGAGGACATTGGCAGATTGAGGTCAGTTTAAGGACCGGCCAGTTTAAAGATTTGTAACACTACACGTGATACCAGGGGTGCTTCGTGGATAGCTTGAGGTTGAATGAAAGTTAATGGGGGAAGGGTACACCAATGTAAGTCTGGCAGACCAAGCGCAACTCTCCGCAGGGGATTTCCAAAGCGCGATTTAGCCACGCAGTCCCCAAAGGTCAAATCATTAACCCTTTATTGATAACGTGGAGAAGTTTATCCCTCGGGCGTCAACACTTTTCCAAATAGACGTCCACTCTAGAGATGTCCCGATTGTGTATTTTTGCATGCCAGTCTAGTCTCATATTTAAATAATGGCTTCTCAAAAATAAACACAAACTAAATCAAATGTGGAAATTGGAGCAGATTTTCTTGACTATAATGCTCTCTTTTACCAGCAAAGTTCGTTTCAGTACTGTAAATATTACTAAAAAAATATATATAAAATGTATAATATATGTATTTTTTGTACTACACATCTGGATTATTTAAGTATACATAAAAAGTCATGTAAATGAGTCCAATCCCTTGACCAGGCAGATAACCTGAGGCTTGTTTAGACATATGGGGGCGGGGCCGCTGGTGCGTAGGCACCGATGGCGCTTCTGCTTGTGATTGCAAACGTTCTAATCTCAAGTGTGCGTGAGAGTAAAAAGGACGTTCGTCTTCCCTTCCCCCGTGTGGAAAACATGGCTCTCCACACTTGGAGACGATGATGCTTAAACTGTCGTCCTTCATTCTCAGCACATCAGCCACCATGACAGGCCTTTATGAGCCATGAAATGTAAATGTTACGACATTGAAATACATTTATCTATGTGCAATGTGATAAAGAGAGCAATTGCACACTTGGAAAAGTTCAAGAGTTGAAGCTTCGGTTGTCTCACTGTTTGACGCCGTACTGCCAACCAACGCCGGTTTGGGATGACCGACCATGATACGCGGTTCATAAAACCACAACGCAACAGGACGGTTCAGTCCGAGTTCAAGGCGGTGCAGTTGTTTGACTAACATAGGGGAGCTCTTCCCTACCACTTTGCTCTCTGGTCTGTTTTCAGAACTTTTTAGGGAGAAAAAAAACAAGGTAAAAATACACCCTGATTACTATTCACAAAAACATACCCATGTAAATATCCCATCACATTTAACGCTCAGTTTTCTAATTGTTCTCTGCTGCTTCTCAAAACTCTAAAAACCCTCCAAAAAAGCCATTAAAGCTAAAAAAAAAAAAAGAATAAATAGCTCTCTGCCGTGTGACCGTAGAAAAGCGACTCCCATTTTTCCTCCGTCTTCTGTTTGTTTTCACCCCCACTATTGTAATTGCCCAACCCCCCCATTAAAACTCAAACTACCCCACGACTAGTAAACAGACCTGAGCAACCCCGGCAGCCTGACTCAGCCTCATAAAAACACGACATGGGAGAATAGGGAAGGCGGGGCGGGAGGATTGGGGAGGGCTTGATAGGAGGAATGGGAGTGTGTTCATGTGTGTGCATGTGCGTTTGTGACCCCGGCACCCCCCGCCAGCAGCAGTCACAGTCTAATTACTGAAATCTGTATGCCAGCTAAAGGCATTGTAGGAGTCAGCATTGTGGGATAGCCCATGAGAGCAGTCGCTATTCTTCCCAAGGGTGCCCTCCATTTACTGGGCTGGAACCGCCTTTAGGGCCAATGAGTTTAGGAGAGAATTGCATGTTTCAAATGAGGTAAAATGACACTGGTGTTGTCATGTAGTCAAACAGGTAACTAGTTAAATGTTGTCCTGAAATGATCGCAAATTTTCATCTGTAGGAAAACTAGAAATCTTTAAATATACTGAGAAGAAAACTAGTTTCTGGTAGTTGAGATGGCAGATTATTGGGATTAAAAACGACACTTAAATTGAGTGCATTTGTGTTTTATCTTGTTATCCAATACTAGCAAAGTATGATGCCTTTTAATTTTGTTTTTTTTAACGCCCTTGTTGTTTCATTTGTTGTTTTTTTTGTTGACTTTTCCGTGCAAGGATGATGTCATTTGGCCCAGTGTGAAATCCCGCCACGTGTAACCAGATTAGAGTAGCGCTCCCATGTTGGATCGCAGCAGGGAGACGTTGGCTACAGTTTACAATCCCCAGCCTCAATTTTTAACACGCCCGTGACTGGATTTTTAAGCCTAATGCTGTTAATCTTCTTGATTTCCAGAGTAAACGCATTAAAGGGGGGGACATGCTGGAGGTAAGATAACAGCAGACAGGAAAGGATGATAAAAAGCCAACATTGTTTTCAAGTATGCTCCAACTTCGTCGTATATATCAAACGTACTGTGATCTTGTCAAATACAGACCAGCCTCTCAAATCAGGGTGTGCCCAAAAAACAATGGCGTTGCGACTCCTATCACCAGCTGGTATTTACCTCCCCGTAATCTTCAACGTGTTTTCACCAGGAAAACAGTATCGGGGGCAAAACAAGTTGAATTCCTGTTAACTGGCGGTATCTAACATGCGGCTAGTGGGCCGGAAGGGGTCCGATCGAGCTGTCCTGCCTGACTTTGTTGCTCATTCATACTGTATGTACGTAAATAAATGCTTTCGGAAGTTGTGTGATCACTACTGCACTTTGCTCAATTTTCTATCCACAATCAAATTTGTTCATCTGCCATCAAAACAGCGCCTTAAACAGTAGTCGATAAGTTAAAAAGCATCCTTAAAAGTCCATAAAACCAAGAGAAAGTCACCTGAAAAAGCCCAAAATCAGCAGAAACAGACAAATAAACAAGAAGCAACCCAGAAAGTCAATCAAAATCAATAGAAAATGACCAAAAGTGACCTGTAAGTACTCTAAATAGGATGGAAAATGAACACATTGCCTGCTATTGACAAAGATGGATGTCCAATTCACTTAAACTGGCTGTGGATGCTCATCTTTCAGTGCCATTGACGGTGTTAGACGTCCGATCCATTTTGATTGGGCCGATTCAAATGCTCACTAAGATGTAGTAATAACACAGTATGATGGTGGCTTTTGCCGTGGTCAGACAGCTGAGGACCTATGCCTGCTTTCGCCCTATGCGGTAGATTCTGGTGGCCGGGTGTCGTCTGTGCGGACCACAAGGCCCGCCGCCGTCTCGCTCCAGCGTCGCAGTCGCCCTCGCCGGCTGGGCCCGACTTTACCTCACCGCATTTCAACCCTACCACAACATGGTGACAGCACGCAGCCGCAGTCACGTGAGGCTTTCGGCGTCGCATGCACGGCGTTTGCGTAGGGTGGCAAAAGTTCACTTTAACTCATTTTTCACAGCAGCCATTTCAAAACTCCATCTTTTTTTTTATCTAATTCCATTCTCATGAAAATAACGTGATTAGGCCCAATCATGATCGGTTCTGCAAAACGTCTAGAATAACTTTAAAAAAGAAACTTGGTCAACTGATTGCTTCTCGTCTGTCCCAGTCGGATTGGAGTGGACATCTACTGTTATTAATGTTTTTTTATGAATATTATCAAACCACACACACCCAAACATACATACATACATATATACATACATATATACATTTATACATAAATATATACATACATATATACATTTATACATAAATATATACATACATATATACATATGTATAAACATACATATGTACACATGTATATACATACATATATACATATGTATAAACATACATATGTACACATGTATATACACACATAATACACACATACATACACATACATATACACATGTATATACACACACATAATACACACATACATACACATACATATACACATGCATACACACATACATACACATACATATACACAATTATATAAAGAAACAAAAGTTGCATGTTTGAGTGAACTTTTGTGCAAGGACTACCTTTTCCATCTTCCTTTAATATCCTATAGCTGGTGACATAGTTCATGAGGTCAACTCCAACAAATCACAGAGAGTTACATTGCAAAGGGACATCGCTACATGGAGCACAGAGTAAAATGTCATGGAATTAAGGTCACCTCCTGAAGCCATAACAGTACTCTAACTAGAACCTCTCTGACAGCCATTACTTATTTAACAGACAAATAAGTCCCAACGACTCGGGTATCTGGATGTCGACACTTTTCTGTTAAAGTGATTTGGACTGGCGGCTTGGACTTGTCAAAAGCACTTGTAGCACACAATAGCACATTACGCCTATTAACTTGTTTTCCAGGCCACACTCATCTTCTCAGACTGCATCTGAAATGAATTCATCTGCCTTGGAAGGGAATTATTCATGAGCAAATCTACTCCTTGGAATGCTTCATCTTGTTTTGCATCACCGCTCTTTTCCTGACGTTATTCTGCCGGGACTGTCTGTCAGAATCATCCACTTTTAATAGCAACGCCTCACCAAAAAACAACAAAAGATACCAAAAGTATGCAATTTCATTCAAGTTCTTCATCATTCCACCTACTTAACACATCCCGTTTTAATCCCCTTTTCCCGGCAGTGGTTTAACGAGACTTTATTTCTCTGTTGTTTTGTTGATTTTCTTCGGCTACTTTGTCTTTCCGCAGTGGGACGGAAGGGGACATTAAGGTTAATGACGAACAGCCAAAAATATGACGACTGAAATGTGTTTAGATATCAGAGCCGTAGTCCCCTGTGGCTCGCGATTCCAGATGTCTACTTCTTCTCTCTCTTATTGAGAAGAGCGGGTTCAGGAGTTTATTCTTAGTCCTTTGGGAAAAAGCATTAGCAAGCTTATTATGCAGCTATATTGATAGCTGGACTGTGTGTTAAAAAAGAAAATAATAATCAGGGGCTAGTTTGGCAGGTTCTGGGAAAGACATACAACTTGACAAAAAGAATAATAATGGAAAGTAGAATACTTGTCAATCTCTTGGGAGTGCTGCATAAATTGAGGCATCAAAAACAGCTTTCTTTTCAGTTCCCTTTCTGTTTTTTTTGTTTAAAAAGGTGGATTAAAATGGCAAAAATAACCTGATAACTGCAAAAGAGGAAAATCATTCATTCATGCTAACTGATTTTTGGTGAGAGGCACCCAAAACTGGTCGCCAAAGGGAAAACCGATAGAGAAAAGACCATTCACACTCAACTATAACGCCACCAACAGGCATCGAGCCCAAACTGAAGTCAGACAAGTGGACCACTACACTATCAGGCAGCTTTAAAACAGGGAATGCAACTTTACAACAAAGGAAAGTAGGAAGTGTCATTGTAGAAAAAGTTACAAAAAGATGTTTACATGTTTGGTATTAATATAATAATATAAAAAATGTTAATTTCTTTGCTTGCATGGTTTGTTTGCGCTATCCTATTAGAGAAGCCTTGACAATGCCATCATGTTGTTCCTCATTAGCATATTTCACAGCGAATAAGTGTCACTTTTGCTCGCCGCCTTCAGGTAGTACCACTCAATAATTCCTAATTGATGTGATTCTATGATGGTGTCAGTCCAGAGTTCAAACGCTGTGCAGAAAGATGAAAGCACGGATACAAACGGTCACAACACCAACATCAATTCAACACGCTTTGGAAAAGAAAAGCATGAATGCAAATAGCCACAACATGAACACCAATTGCCAACAACAAAACAACAAGAATGCAAAAGCCACAGCATAAATGCATGAATCCTAAAGTGGACTAAATTCAGCAAAAAATATACATTAAGACTAAAATTACTGCCATGTTGCTGCTGCATAAAAAAATATATGTAGTATGCCAATGTGTCAATTTGTGAGGAAACTTTTGTAACTTACGCGTTCCAGCTTTGCAGATGTTTTAGTTATTTATACTAAAGAATAAATAATATACAAATAATTCAACATAATATACATTCTTATGTTAAACTACCTATACACGTACAGTGGATGGCAGTGAGCGGTATAGTGTACTCCCAGGTCATATGTATGCATTGGTATTGCAACTTTTTGCGTTTGTGTTGTGCCTATTCGTATTCGTGCTGTACCTATTTGCAATTATGTTTTTAATTTTTTTTTTTTTTGCCATTAGTGTTGTGACAGTTTTTGAAACTTTGCCCAGCATGAATTTGACTTTGACAACCCGCACTTCAAGGAGTTTCAAAACATTTAGTAGCAGTAAAACCTGAAAGGGAGAACAAAAAAAAAAAGTTGAGTCTTGCCTAGGGGGGAGAAAAAGGGAGGCAAACCAGGACTTTGTTTACTGCCATGCAAACTTGAGTCCTCGGGCCCAGTTGCATGAGCAATTGTTTGAGATGAGCTGGCAGCTTGCCAAAGTCGGAGTAAATCACCACTGTCAGTCAGCAACAACAGCCTTGGGGAGGGAGTGGGGGGTGGTTAGGCGGCATTTACGTAAGGATGACGGGGAGGTAGGGGGGGGGGGACTTTTCTACATGTTTTTGTATTCGATCGACATACAGATAGTGGGCAAGTTGGGGAAAAAAGGGTGGTTTGGAGTGACCCAAAAATTGGGGGATGGAAGGAAAAAGGAGGGAGAGAGAAAGAGAAAAAAGGAGGGAAAATGAAGGGAGGAGGACCAGGTCTTGTGTTGTGAAACATGATCTCGGAAAAAAGAAACGTCCAACACTCTAGCCAATGTTTTTCCAGTTGTTACTGTTTCGGAGGAGGAGGACCGTTGCGTGAGACGTGTACACACGAATCAACCAGAATAATTGTCCAAGCAGCCCCACCCTTGTTGTTTTTCTCCTCATCATCATCATCTTTGTCGTCATCATCCTATTCTGCCGTTATCAAGGTGAGGCGCTAACCTGACAGACGGCGTCCCGCTCGGCCAGTTGGCGACGCCTCTAGAGAGCGGGCGTGAAGTGAGCTCGTCTCTCATTACTACACACCTCGGGCTCCGTGTCATGTGTCTTCAGCAAAACACATGAGCTTCTGCCTATTTTTTTTCCTTTTTTTTTAAATCTCCACTACAGGAATCTCTTCTCCTTTTTCTTTCCTGCCAATTAGTTCTCAACAATGAGTGCACTTGTTTATGTAGCGTAGACTGAGTGACATCTCCCTGATAATTAGGGCCGGGGCTCGTGTCTTTCTCAGCGACGCGCCAAGTGCCTGATTTTCTTTCTCTTCGACGTAAAGAGAGAGAGACAGCTGCCCATTGCGTGGTGGAGGCGGACTATTGCTTAATTGGCTCCAAATGGGTCCGGTATGGGTATGATGGAGTTGGAATATTGAGGGGTGAACAATAGCCAGCGGGAGACTGAAGACAAGTTCAGCAGGTTCACTAGCGTTACGCTGAGGCCTTTAAATCCCTCCCCTTGACCACAGGATACAAGAGTTTGTGAGTCAGAGATTTTTGTGAGTGTGTGTGTGTGTGTGTAGATGTGTGTGTGTGTGTCACAGCTGTGAGGCTGCGAGTGACTGCAGCTCAACAAAGCAGCGAGCAAAGCTGGCCTACTCTTAGTAAACAAAGGGAACTCACAGTGCTTCATAGCGACTGCCCAACCTCCCCAAACTCAAAGAAGCAGTGGAGCAAAGCCTGTTTAAACATATAGAACATATATGAAGAATAGTGAAGATGGCAAATAAGAAAATATACTTAATACAATGACAGTTGTCAAATGGTTTTAGATACAATTGTATATGACCATCTTATTCCTTAAGTCCCCTATGAGTGATCAATAAAAACTCATCTATTTCTCATCTATCACACATGTATCTGGATGACGCTATTGTAAATCTGCATTTAAAAGGTAGATTAAAAAAGTGCATCCGTTAACAGTACATATGAAACATAAACTGAAAAAAAGGACTATTATTAACATACTCATCATTAAAGTAAAAAGTATAAAGTACAAAGTAAAGTAAAAAGACACCATCTTGGTGGAAAAAAATATTTGGACAACGCTGGCGGGCCGGATTAAAAGGCCTAGGGGGATGGATGTGGCCCGCAGGCCGTAGTTTGAACCATATCTGCGTTAGGAGCTACTTGAGAAGTTCTTTTGGCTGTAAAGGGGCGTTGATAGGATGAAGGGTGTCAACTCAGCAACTACACGTTAACAACACGTTACCGTAACCCTCTAGCGGAACATCGTCATTCCCTTAAGCCCTGCTCGGATTTGTCGGTCTTTAGTCTTCGGGCCTGACAAGAAATCCGCCGCAGCGAGTCGGGCAAGTAGGAGTTAAGCTGCAGTGTTTTGATTGACTTTGCAGACATAAACAAGAGCCGCACTTGTGTGCGACCTCTGAGCCCGACCTCAGAGATAGAGCTTCTCTAATGGGTGTCTCTTTCAGCAGGAGGCCAGTCCACTAGAACAGAGGAGCCATTGTTTAGGGGCCCCGGGAAAAGCCAAATCTCTCCCTATTAAAAGAGCCCAGCCCAGACCAGAAGACCATCGGGGGCCACGAGGCTGCGCGATTACAGTCGGCCGTGATGGCCCACGTCTTTAACACCATCTCACATTTTCTATGTGACACACACACAAAAATCAAGCAGAAATGACACATGTAATGGCGTTCCGTCACTTGACACACCCGAAATGGGATTAGGAGACGTGTCGTCTAAACTGAGCATGAGGAAAAAAGCTGTTTTTCTCTTAGCAAAGTGTTTTCTTTCCCTCGCAAGCGGCCAAACAGGTGAGTCAGGTATCAGCCAAGTGTGAAACCGTACCTGGCGCGCATGACAATACAAGCGCCACGTGTCTGGCCCCGGGTTATGGACTGGAAGACAGCGGGGTGCTTGGAAACTAAACAAAAATAATATAAGTACACCCACAGGCCACTGTGTTATTGCTGAGATCAATTCGGGATTCAAATATACTCCGTTTTAAATGAGGTCATCATTTACTTATTGTAGATAACATTTGGTGAAAAACGGGATAGTGTTGCACAGTTATTGCTTCTACATATTGACAATCTTACTAATTGGCTGCCATTGACGGTGATAGATGTCCAATTCATTTCAACTGGGAAGGCCCTCAGTCAAATTGAATTGGCAACAAAAAATGTAAATAAAAAATCAATAACATAGCTCAATTTATACATTGAATTTCATTAAAATAAAAATATTTAATTCAATAAAATTGTCCAATTTTCTACATTAATCTCAATACATTGCAAATTTGGACCCCATAGCTAATATAAAAGGCATCATTAAGTTACTATAAAAACTAAAAACTATAACAAAATATTCCCTGTACTTTATCTTATAGGTTTTATATTAAAAGATATTAGATTAGACCACTTACCACAGTTTGCACACCCCCTGCCTAGGAATCAAGTTCATAAACATACAGTACTTTAAAAAAAATCTACATGATTTAGTGAAACTTCATATATTTATGACTCCTAGCTGATTGTGGTGGCAAATACAGATACTTTTATGGTCTACATTCACCAGTGATACGCTGTGCAGTTTCATGTTTATGTGTGTCAGGAGCAATCAATCACTTTCAGGCCTTGAGGGCATCCACACTGCGGTGTAACAAATCTGTATAAGCTCAGCAGCCTGTGCCTTAATACGCTGTGAGGTAACTCTCATTCTGTTGTCATGCAACACTTGCTTGTGGATCTGTGGAGGGGCCGGGGGGCGGGTGGGCAACGGTTATTGGGGGGCTTCGGACACCCCGTTGCGCTGGATAAATTAATGACCTTGCAGCAGGAGGGATACGATCAGGACAGGCTAAAGCTGCCCATTTTTTTGCATGCAGGGATATGCAGGATAATACACAAGTCAAAAAAATATGCATATGCATTGTGATAAGAGTCAAATAATTGTCTTACCAGGATGATGTCCTCTTCTTTAGGGTCTTTGCTGTTTTTTTCCAAGTGAATATGAATATTATGATGTACTAAACAGCAAAAAAAGAAAGAACAATAGAGATCCCTTCTGGTCAGAGGTTTGGATAGAGTAACGAGCCAGGTGGCAATAACAGGTGAAACCAATGGGTCAACAGAAAAGTCACAAAAGTCACAAAAAGGCAAGAATATGCACACAAAAAACAACATACATTTTTATATTAGATAGATCTGATCATTGTAAGTGCAGCAAGTCAAAAAGGATTGGACATCTATTAATACAAATGATTTAATAAGTGAAAAATAGACAAAGATTTTTATAAAACTCTATCTTTTACCCTTCAAAAAGGAAGTGGTATGTCTCGATTTCTGACCACATGATTGGATCTGTGATTTCTGACCACATGATTTGATCTGAGATATTTTGATTATACCCTTACTTGAATGAAGAAAACATGACTTTATAAAGCTGTCAATATTTTCTACCCATAAATATAGAAAGACTAAACCCCAGTGGACATGTTCAATAAAATTTTATTGAAAAAAAGTACCAATAAACAACTGAAAAATCCAGGAAAAAGATTTGTAGAGCAAAGCTCCATATGTACAGCATATTGCACTACATAAACACATTGTCTTTTACTTCCATAATATAAGAACAACCCAAAAAAAAATACAAATATAAACACAAAAATGAGTGCACAGTAGAGTCTCGAAAACACACAGTCAATGTTTACAAAATTGCTACATTTTCGCTGGGTCTCCTTTCTTGGTATACAGAGAGTGTGTGATAATCAAGACTTCATTTAAAACTGAGCAGTTAAAGGCATATTCCAGGGTTCTACAAAATACATTTACACTTGATCCGGTCTGTAAAAAAGAAAAAAGAAAAAGGGGGCAACAGAAAACACGGCAAGTTAAAAACAGTGACTTGTTTTGGTTTGCTTTACACGCTGTAAAGAGCTGTGCAAGGAATGTTAAACAAAGAAAAATAAAGATAAAAATGCCCTCGATGTCGCCGAGTATTGAGGATCCTCTTCTTTATTAAATCACGTCCTCATAAAAAACAGACAATTTTCCGTTCAGAAAATACATCGGAAAACGTTGACAACGTGAAGAAGGAATTTTATCATAAAAGAAATGGAAAAACTTCAAATTTATATAAAGTGGACTACAAAATTCCAAGACACCGACGGTTTCCGTAAAATACAATTCCCCCCTCGCCGTGTACGAAAATGCGCGGCAACGGCATTGTAACAAAACGTAGGGGGCGCCGTGGCAGATTGTTTCCCTTTCCGAAAAAATCAAACGTCTAAGCCAACTTGGCCGAAAAATGGCCGTTATGAGCTAAAAATGAACGCTCCAAAGTATACTGTACATCATATATGAACACACGCCGTAAAAAGGGACCCATGGGATCTACAGAAAAAAAGTACTTTCCAGTGCATGTTGATTACAAGACATTGATCAAAAACATCGGGAATTGAACACATAAATCAAGACCCTGTGACTGAAAAGAAGATTTAAAACAGGAGTCGCCAATTCCCCCCGTTTTTTTTCCGGGTCTTGGAGACCTCTAAAACTAGAGTTGGTGACCCTTGATTTAGAGATGCGTTTTTTTAAGCCCTCTCTTTAGTGGTGAATGGTCTTTCATTAATGAAAAGACCAATGACATTAAAATTAATGCCTACATTAAAACTCCTTTTTAGAAAACACACATGGGGGAGAATCATCTGAATGGAGTGGTAATGAAAAATGCCTGAATTGGGCAGGTCCGGCCTTAGAAAATGACAACATTTAATACTCCACCCTAAATCTATTTTTTAAGGATCAAACAAGCTCCCCTTGGATTAAAAAAATTCAAAAAAAGATGGGATTAGGTTCGAATAAGATAAGTAGCTGTCATTAATTAGGCAATTGACAGGGAGGTAGCCTTTGTGAGTTGAAAAATAATCTAATCGTTGTTAGTTATGGTCCAATTCTGCTTTCAAAGTTATCTAAACAGTGTTTTTGTTGTTGCTTTTTGGCACGCTAGTGACATGTTGGATTATATACTTGCTGTCATTGAGTTTTTGTATTTATATTTTTTTCACAATACTAATTTTAAACCAAATCGTCGCTCTTTATGACAGACTAACGGCTATCGCAACTTGAAATTAGTAAAAAGGCTCGCCACGATAACGAAGGGTGGATACAGTAGAAATGAGCAAATATACACAAAAAAATGGGAAAGAAAATAAATAATAAGACAAAATAAATTACATTAATGAACAAGAGGTGTGTTTCGACAAGAGCGGTACGAGGAAGACTTGGAGAGCCAGGGGTGGTGCGGTTGTAGGAAGGGTCGGTTTGGGTGGGTTTTTTAGGGGGCTACAGGGACTGGCTCAGCATCGAGGATCCGCAGGAAACTACAACCACATTCAGTGCACATCACACTCCTCCTAACTACACGCTCAGTAGCCCCCGTCGCCATTGACTGACGACTCCTCGGTCGAAATGTACCTTTGTTTTAACGAAGAAAAAAAGACTGAAGAGACGAGGTTTCGTAATATGTGGCAACACCGCTTATAATCGGACCTCGGCCTGATTCTCAAGGTCGCTAGTGCCCCACAAAGCCTTGTCCCTGAGATACGCTGATTGAAAAAATGTTTTTTGACGCAGTGATCAACTTGACACATTGTTCGGAACGAGTAATTACAGACCCTGATACTTTCAATGCTCCCTGGGTCCAAAAGTTGGACTGTGTTCATCGGTAGGGGATTAAAAAATTAACTAAATCTTTGACAGTGTCCTCAAGACAGAAGTAACAATAACAACTACAGTAAATGGTGGTGCTGAATTTAAACATCTGGATCTGAGTACCAAAAACAATGCGAGGCTTGGCCTTCAGAATACAAAGCATGGTGTAAATCCCATGAGAGTGGCTTGAGTGGATTGGGTTTCAGACGCCAATCGTTGGGCGTGGAAAACCAAATCTACTTTCTCTGTCTGGATGCCAAACGGTGATTGGCGGTTTGCAACACTGATCGAAAAATGGGGCGTTGGGGGAATAAAATTGAGTGAAAACCTTCATATGAGATGGTTTGCTAACAAGTGGCAGTCTTAAAGGGTGTGCTAGTGCAAAAACAGTGGATCCACAGCTCCACTTGAAGGGCATGGAGGTCTGCAAAAAACACGGCCAGGAGGAAGACAAAAAAAACCCAGGATGGAAAAAATGATCTGCTGCCCTAATTGGAAACGGGACTGGCTTGACGAAAGTTGTCATTTAGTGCACTTTCCACAAAATAATCTTTAGAAACATGGATAGGAATACAGCAGATGGCTAGTATGGACAAAAGTATTAGGACATAAAGACTATATGTAGTAAAAAAAGAAAGATGTGAGTCTCAAAAGCTCCAAAACTTTCAAAAAATACTTTTTTGAAAGTTTTGGAAAGGTTTTTAAAGGAAATTGAAGGGTAACTGACCTTGGAAAAAGGCAAAAAAATAGCAGTTTTTCCAAAGTGGCTGGTGAATTTGGAAGTGTAGAATTGCATCGAGCTATGTCTTGCTAAAATGACAACTAGGATTCAAACTTTAGAAGTCTAGCCAGAATTAAACAGTGATGTGCCAATACTTTTGTCCATAAAGTGTTCAAATTTTGATCGGTTCATAATTGTTACAGTCTAAAAAGATCTGTTTGTGTCAAATTTAGTTCTGGAAAATCCGCCCAAATGTGTGAGATGACAATTCATGTACAGAAACTGTGAAACTAAAAATGACATTATGGTAAATGAATGATTATGAGAGGAAAAATATTTAGAAGATAAATGTAACCATTAAGTGAGGTGCAAAACGCGTTTTTTTTTCAGAAGTTGCCTCTTTGGAAATCATCAATAATGTGGTTACATATAAAAAATGTCACAACGTTAATAGAAAAAAAACACACCACATTTCCTCTTGTTTTCTAACCATCGCGTAAAATTCTTTCAATACTCTTCGTGGCAGAAAACATTGAATAAGGCATTCCTAGGGTTTTGTGTGGAGGTCATCGAAAATGAATACATTGTGAAGTGCAAAAAAATTCAACTAATGTACTGTACAAAACTACGACACCGCACTTCTAGCAAAATATGAAAATTGTCGTGTAGAGGAATCTCTGGGCATCGTGGCATCTTCTGGAAAGGAAAACCCTCCCCTCGTAGAAAAAAAACTTGCTCGTCTCCGTCCCGCGGTGACCTAGTGAAACCTTTTTGCGTTTTAACTACTCCCCCAACCCCGTAATCAGACAGACCCGTGTTCGATTTGACAGTGCCATCGGGAGTCCACTTCTTGGAGGAGACGAAAAAACAAGACGCAAGGGGGAAGACCGTCTCACCTCCGTCTTGCTAAGAATCCCGCGTCAAAGAGAAGGTCCAACACGGCCGTGGCCAGTCGCCACCACAGCGGGCCTCGGATCCTATGGTTTCGATGATACTGTAATGACAAATGGAGAGCCACGTCGATCAAAAAATGCCGAGTCATAAATAGGCACGTTTGCCATCAGTAAAATACATAGTTCTAGATAAGCTTTTCTTTAGGTTTGATTGGGATTTAAGGCTGTAACTGTTCACCTGGAATTTATTGAACCATTTCAGTTTTGACATATTTGACTTATGTTTGATTTACAACAGGCGAAAGACACCATTGTACAAAAAATAGCCTTTTTGGGCGCCGATAACGCAAATTATCAGATCAGTTTGTCCGATATATGCTAATCTCTCAAAAAATAACTAACATTTGTGAATTCCGATTGTTGCTCTGAGTATTCAAAGCTTAAAGTTTGCTTGTCCACTCATAATTTTAACATATTATGTTTATTACAGTTGTTTATTTATATATAAAACCCAGTGTGTCTTTTTCCAAATATCAATGTTATTTATTTACACAATCTCTACTGTTTATACATATATTTTTTGTTTAAAAGGACAGCGTTTGACGTATTTTGTTGTCTGCCCTTTAGTACCCAAACATAACTAAAACCAAGCAATTCAAAAAGCTAACCAAAATTCCATTTTCCAGCGGGTATTCCCAATCGTACTGTAAAATGCGCGCGCACGTTTCTAATCTTTCTGGCAAAGCCCAGCAGCAGGATTTCAGGAGGAGGAGGAGGAGGAGGAGGAGACTTGGGATTTGCCAGCCAATTGGACTGCACGTGTGATTAGTAGGATAATACTATCTCAGTCATTGAGAAGCCCAGATAAGATAATTGCACCAAATGGGATTAAGGAGTTCTTGATGAGAGGCAGGGAGCCTCTGGGAAAGATGTCTCAGCAGCACGCAGAAGCAGCAGCACAGTTACAGTAGCTCGCTCATCTTTGGACGAAAGGCAGACACGCTCGATAACGCCAAGGCCGTTTCAGATTGGAAGGGTTTCTTTGTGTATTTTTTGAAAGCCTGGGATATTCGCCAAGTGTAATTGAACTTCTGGGCACAAGTCCCGCCAGGTATTGCTAATGAAAATTTGTAATATTCAGCACCAGGAGAAGGATAGCGTTTCATAAACATGTTTTCGAAGTGTAGATATAATTCATTGTTATTGTTTTAACATAAAATCAAATAATTTAAGAACGATTTTGAACTTTTTGATTATATAAAATATATTTTGGAATCTGGAAAAACTGCATGATTGGCAATCCAAGGCTCACAATAACATATAAAAGTATTATCGATACTGGTTCAGGAAATCCACTTACCATTGACATTACTGTTGTAGAGGGAAAAAAAAAAACATTTGGCAGAAGTTAATGAAAAAAAACTAGCTTTGCATGCAATGCCTTATCGTGGTTAAAACTAAAAATGAAATATATATGCATAATGATAGCTCTCGGTTTGCCGTGCAAGCTGGAGTTGCTCAAAACAATCTTTCCAAGAAAATAGTTTCTCTTAAAAGTTGGCTATTGTTTATGAAAGTGAGGTGATTCACATGACATTTGCTTGGATGGCGTCCAAAGCCCGTAAGCAAATCCAAGAAATGGCGTTTAAGTAAAAGCTCAGAGTGTCTCTATTAGTTATAATTATGTGATAAACATGTTCAAAATATTGCTTAATCTTGGCCAACTAACAGACAAGATCTTTCTATCTATGCCCAACTACTACAGGCCTGTTTTTTAGGGGTTAAAAAAAATAAAAATGGGAATTCTGGGAGAGTAAAATTTAGTTTTGCATGATTAAGGGTACTTTGAGTCATACTTCAGTTAATGAGGTCAATTTGACACATCAGAACAAACTCATTAAAACTGTGTTTTTGATTTCACCACAGAATTAAACAAAAGTCATGTCATTGGGAGTGGCATAAACCCACAATACCTAAATAAACAATTAGCAATTAGATGTTTCTTGAAAATATTTGTCCTTAAGGCCCTCACAGTGTAAAAAAAAAACCCTCCCATCCCATAATTCTAATAAAAAAAACCATGTACTTGGGTGTTATGCTATGGAAGAGTTAAAGCAGAGGTCTTTATCATACTCTTCAAGTATGTTTACTACAAGAAAGATGAGTAAAAAATTCATCCTTATAAACAGAAACAGACTGTTCTCCCGTCAATGACCTTTTGTCCTGTACTCCATCGAGCAAGGGAGAATGACACTCAACCAGAAAAAAAACCGAGGAGGCCTGTCAAAATGTAGAAATAACTCATGCCAACAACTGTCAAAACCAGGCGCTAAATTTAGCCGGCAACAGCGGATCAGAGTTTAGCCAGATGCTCGACATCGTCACCCCAAACGCTGAACCGACGCGCTTTATCGCTCGCCGTTCCTTATCTTTGCGGCCGAACTGACTCCGCCTCCGAGTGGGCGAAGAAAAACAAACCCGATGACGACTATGGTTGAAAAAAAATAAGAAATCCTTGCAAGTACTTCTCTGGGCCACCTTTGTATTTGTCTTTCTTCCCGTTTGCAAAGTGCTGAAGCAGCAGAGATAATGTCACATGTACGGCGGGGTAAAATATTCCAGCCTGCTTTCAACACCTCCTATCGAAATCACCAAGGTTTAAAAAAAAACCCACCAAAAACAAAACAACATTGGTCCGAAACCCAACTCCTCGCAAGCTGTAGCCGTCTTCCTGCCATTGTGACTGTCATTATCACTCCGTCTCAAATAGCCGGCTTGGCTAATGTGGGCAATCCTCGAGGGACCTGGGTGTCCCCTCTGGCCCCTTCTGACAGAAGAGCAATTTATCTGTCAGCATCCTCCGGCGCTCTTTCGCTACCTAATCCCTGCTTTTGCCAAGGGGGCCCACCAGCTCCCACGGAGGACCCCCAATGGCCGCCAGGCAGACCCGATCCATCAAGCAGATGGCGGTTCTGGTGCTTGGAATGCTCAGGGACAAGTGTCTGAGCTGAATAACTGCAATCGCCCGCTGACAGGAATGGAAAATGGCGGAAGGCAAGTCAAAGTAATGCCAGGGGGAAAGCTAGATAGGCGGTCTGGTGAAGGGTACCAGGACATGTCGTCAGTTTGTTTTGAGTTTTTAAAGATTTAAGCCCAGAGAGGAATCAGTCAATCAGATATGTCAACTCAATCAAGAGTCAACAAGGGGAGAAATAAAGTGGGAGTTGAAGAATGGTCAAAATATAGAAGATTTAAGGGAATAATGATGAGATTGAAGGCAAATATTGTTATTTTAAAGGACTGAGAGCGTGATATGACATGATTGAAGTCATTGTGTTATTTATTTTTATGATGTGTGGTGACATATTTGCAAAAAAAGTACTTTTAGGGTCGCATGATGGGGACAAAGTTATAAAATGACAAAATTAAAACTGCTATGTTGCTTAATTTTTGCCTTTTGTTGTTTTTTTTTGTCTGTTTCACAAACTATCTAAAAAAATCTCATTTTGCCGTGAAATTAGGAAAATTAAAGTAATAATAAGAGAACAAAGTTATAAAATAACATGATTTAAACTGTTGTAAGGCTGATTTTGACATTACATGATGATTTTACCAAAAAAGAAAAACAGTATTGTGACGCGAAAGTGTGATCGAGGGAAGTGAGAAATGTCCAAAATCTGATAAACAACTTGCGTTCATGTATGAGCACGTGGCAGCTCAATCAAACTAATTGCACAACCGCAACGCAGAGTTGGAAAAGCAATTACTAAGTACTACTCAAAACCACACACACACACACACACGTATACAGACAGTGGGTTCTGTGCACGGTGCTCCATTCTAATGACTCCAATTTCCCTATTCTGCTTACTTTACCGCCGCACGGCCTTGTCATTCCTCTCCTTCAGGATATGACCTCACCTGCGCTCGCTGACGTTTACTCGAGTGGCGAAGGGGAACACAAGCCACTTCCTCTGCTCAACCTTTGTCGTACGACTGCACTCCAATAATCCTGGCGTAAGATCTGCGTGTCACTGTTGCCATAAATCACTTTTTGTCGAGCAAATTGATTGGTGAGTGAGAAAATCTGATCAGAATTTATCGCCTTACAATTATACTTTGAATAGTGGGTTCAAGATTGACTAATGATTGGCGGGCCGCTTTAACGTCAACTTGATTTCACGTGGACCATTTTAGATATAATATTTATTTTTTAAATTTTATAAACAAATTAAAAGAACAGGATTAAAAGCTTTTTTTAAAATATATTTTTAGATTTTACAAAATGATTTTTGAACTAAAAGACACAGAAAAAAAGATATGTGAGCAATCATAAATGAATTGATAGCAAATGTCAAAAATAATATTTGGTATTGGCTAAAGAGAATTTTTCAGATTTGGTGCCCATTTTCTTAGTATTCACTTTGGAGCCTTCCTACTGCTTTGTCATTTGAGGTTAATCCCCCCACCCTTACGACCTCATTGACTGTTACTGTATTCCCCGCGAGCATCCCCCACCCCTTACTCCCTAACCCACATGTGTGTAGACGTCTTATTATGGTTTCTCGGCTGACCACTCCTCGCCCAGTAAAAGGGGCTGACTGGAGACTCCCTGGAACCACAGCTGCTCCCCTCGGACTCACGCGTTCAGCTTCAGGTTACATGTTTACACACTCCAGCCACTTCTGCTTTATTTGTGACTTAAAATATACCTTGAAGCAGTTGTGCAACAGGACACTTATACTTTGCAAAAAGAAATCTAAAAAGACTTGCGTCACACCGTCTCACACTTTTTTAAAAAACCCACCGCACAAAACACAGAAAAAGTGATGCTGTGCGACGCGGTGACTTAGTGGACAGTGTCACTCTGACCACAGTACAAAAGTTCTAAGGCCAAGCCTTCTTCATGCCAGCCGTGTCAAATTCAATTCGCTATGCGGGATTAATGAAACTAGATCGCATTTTAAGGTGTTTTCTGAACTCATTGGCTCTCATTGAAGGCGCTGTTTTGACGGCAGGGGGCGGATTAACGGATCTGATTGCGGGTCGGAAATTGAGCAAAGTGTAGTAATGCGCGCAGTAGATTAGACAACTCGAAAAACGTGTTTTTATAGGCGCCCTGGTCGAAAAAAAATGAGAGTATTTAATTCTGTAAATTAGGCCGTGCAACACCTACGGGCCACATGTTTGACACCCTTGCTTTATGTTATTTGCCTACTTCACAGCCTGCAGAAGAAGAAAAAAACAGACGAGCGGAGAGTAATAAACAGGAAGAGGAGGCAGGGGAGGGCTTGGCGAGATGGGGGAAGGGCTGCCCGCTCCAGCTTGTCTTTAGCTTGGGAAGGAAGGGGAACATATACACGCAGCGTCTCTCCAAAACAAATGTGGAGCTGACAAAATAAAAGTCAAATAACTTTTGACCCAACAAGTCTTTGCTGGACTTCAAGTGGGGGGGGGGGGGGGGGGGGGAGATATTTACAATATGTGTGTGTAGTAGATGGGCAATTTAAAAACATAATAAAGAAAGAATGGATGTTGTTAATGTGATGCACTAAGTGTTGCTCGAGTTGGCGTGGATGATAATCGTCAATACTATTGATGTAATTAATCAGGTGTGTATATATATATATATATATATATATATATATATATATATATATATATATATATATATATATATATATATATATATATATATATATATATATATATATATATATATATATATATATATATATATATATATATATATATATATATATATATATATATATATATATATATATATATATACTACTGTGAGAATGAAATTACACAAATATGGGATGGTTAAAGTTATCTAATCTAATGTAATCTGATTTAATGACATCGGCTATGCTTAACATAGGATCCCCGTCCGTGTATTTAGTCTGTTAAAGTAATACAGACTAAGTGCAAGTGAGACGGTGATGCATAAGTGCACAAGTGCATTAGTGTTGTGTTAAAATAATTATTTAACAATGTCAATTTAAGGGCTTGAAACCAATTAATTTCGTACGTAGAGGTATACCATTTGCATCTTTTACTCTTAAATTGGGATTCAAATGTCAGCACTAGTGTTATTAGTGTTTGTGTCATTTTCTCCTCACCAGCTGTAACTGTTCCCGATGAAACTGATCTCCAATCAGCTGGAGTTTCTGACCGATGCAGGCCTCGACACTGCGTGCCACTGGCCGTCGATGTTGCCTCTCCATTGCGTCTTGGCTTTCCTCCCGTCTTTCTTCCTGACCCCCGGCGAGTTCAAAATGGGCCGGAAAGTGCAATCGAAAACCTGCGTTACCTGTTGAAAAGTAGACCACCTCCATTAGTATCATTTACCACCAATACCCAATGACTTTTTCATGGGAGAAGGCAGTCTCTACTTGCCTTCAAATGAAACTTTCTCCCCTGCACTATTTTCTCCTCAGCCAATCACAATGAGTCATCCCACTGTGTCAAAAGTCACATCGTGCAAGTTGGGTATCTATCGTCGCTACGCCGCAACCCGGCAATGATTACTTGTGAGGTATATGGCGCCATCGAAACTTTACAGTCACCGATAATCAGTTAATCATCCCTGTGGTGTCTACTCAGTCACAATAGCAACCTGGCGCCTTTTGAATAGCAAAGCAGCTGGGTACACTCCACGCACGCCATAAAAAGAAGGCCGCCATCGCGACTATCGGGCGCCATGGTTTCTCACGTTTTGAGTTTTACAACCTTGCCTTTCGCCATGACTTTCATCTCACCGTAGAAGAGTGGTCTTGGCTCCTCCGCGATTCCACAGGGCAGCATGCCGTTAGCCGACGCCAGGACGGGGCTGCCGGGTGTTTGCGTAGCCCGTTCCTCGCACTTTATCTCCTTGAATGTACTACGCCAGAAATTGGGATCTGGCTCGAACACATCATCTTCCTCATCCTCCATGCGGGTTGTTGCACGCTGAAAAAGGTTAAGAGGAAAATATGAAATGGATCAATAATTTGATGATGATGCCTTTCTGAAGGCCTCATTAGTAGAATAGACAACCTATGTGTGTGCTGTGATCAATAAAAACCACAATGGACACGCTGGCTTCTCTTCATGGAAGGATAATAGTTTTGTTCCCTTCACTATTTCAACCACATAGTTCACTGCGGTCAAAAATTGGCTTCTGAGGTAAATGAAATCGAGATTTATGTCAGTCCACGGTGACCCCAGGCATAACTTGCAACACAGAAGGTAATGAAATTAGTTTCAAGTGTACATTGACTACAACTTTGAAATAATAATCTTGCAACTCTGCAGCCAAGAGGCAAAAAAAGGTGCGATTCTCCAGTGACGTTGATTTATTATGCTCACCTCTAAGTCAGTGAAAAAGTCAAAGAGTTATCAAAATATGGTTGAAATACAAGTTGCTTCACCAACTAATCCCCTAGCCGACATGGAGTTGTAATACAGGGTTATACTACTACCACACCACCAAATTAGGGCTCACAAAAAAAGAGTAATGACAGTCTTGGTGGAAAATGTTCAATCTCTCTCTCCCTACTTTGGGCTGTCAGTTGGCCAACTCTCTGACATGAAGTTTTCATTTCTTCACCCCACACAAGCAGATCATGTGTTCGACCTTATGATATACAGTACATTACGGTATACTGTGTGTACCTTCGCAATCAGCACTTTGAGTAAAACCACTCCATGCTTTCTTTATACAAACATAAGGCAAGGAGGAGAGAATTGGGATGAGCCAGAAAAAAAGAAAGGGAGAAAAAAAACACTGCAGATAACCTGAGTTGCTCTTTGCACGCAGTATTTGTGTCATGGCTCCCCCTGCCGTAACACACAATGCAACCAATAGAAGATGATGGGGGGGTTGTTGACTTTATTTATGCTCGGCGAGGACGCTTATAAGACGAAATAATATGAAACTGATTTTATACTGACATGTAAACTGAGAAAAGGCATCATCTTTTCCATCTATTTGCATTCTACGTCTACGTACAATGAAAAAAAAATAATGATTACACTTAAATTAGATATATTTTAAAAACTGAGCCCAGTAATTTAGGCCAACATTGTTCAAACACTATTCTAACAAAAAAAAAACATATGACCGATATATCGTACCAATATAATCGTGTAATAAATAAATCGTGCAATACTATGGTAATGTTACTGCAATAAATAAGAGTAAAATACTATATATTTATACATCAATGGCTTTTAATTGCACTGAAACACCATCACCACATATTATGATCTTAGTTTCATCTTCAGCCTGACCTGACATGTAAATTTGATCCGATCAGATAAATTTAAAAGCATTTTTTGTGTTAATAACATAAATGCCGGTTCACCGGTGGGAAATAGAAATGCGCCAAACAGGTACCTACCAGTTGCACAGTCCTTGTTGTTTATGTGCACTTCAGATCGCAAATGAAAAATAAAAAAGAAGATCGGACGTAAATATCCTGCCAGATCAGCCAAGTTTAGCCCGTATCTCCGCCACGACAAGTTCCATTCTGTGGGGAAAACGGCTACAAGCCGATTTCATTTCGCCGACGTCAGCTCCAAAACTAACTCCGCCACCGGGGCGTGGCTACGCAACTTGGTAAATAGAGTCTCTTAAAGGCGCAGGCATTTTTGTCGGACAACTACAGTAGCCGCAGGCGGGGAGTGCACTTTGCCCTTTAAGAGTCATTCGCCGTAACCAATCGTTGACTTTGTTGTGATCCCGCCCCTGCCATCGCGTATTCGGACACGTGGACGGGAAATTCCCATTCTCACGCGAGCTCTTGCACGCTTCTACTACTTTAGTGTGCACAGTGAGTGCGCCTGTAGAAATCCTGACATTGCCCCATCCATGAAATATTCACTATCACTTTCTTTTGTTAAAATGATTAACAAATCAAACAGATCTAATAAAATTGCCACTGTGCCCCAATACAAGAAAGGATAGAATCACATTTATGCATAAGTCAGTGTAAACAGCATACTGAATATGTATCATCATGAATTACTGAAATTGGCACAAAAAAAATGCAATGGCTTACCTTCTGTTTCCGGAATATTTACCCATTTTGTGCTATTGAGAGTGGCACATTCAAACCAGAATGACAGTCTTTGACTGTAGATTAATTAGTGCCATTGGGAGCGATAGACTTCCAATCTGTTGGGACAAAATACAAACAACTGTCAACTCCGATTCAGTTTTTACAATTATAAAATCATTGTTACTAACAAGCGAGTGTGCCTGTTAAAATGACTACATTGTCACATACAATAATATTTCCTTTTCATCCTCCATCTAGGCCAAGCAAAATAATTAAACTGCTCTACATTGTCGTTGGTATACAAATAATAAGAAAACAAACTTAATTAATTCATCACTCATTTGACTCTTTACTTTAGCCTTCGGCCGTAAGCCAACTCAGTGCTACTAGAAAGGCATTCAACCTAGCTGTCATTAATAATGAATATAAATGAACTCCTTGTACCTCTTAACATTATATAAATAGACAAACTTGATGTGTTTCGAGCTCGTAGAAAACATTGAAATCCACTATCACATATTACTTAATAATAAATAACTGCAACTACACCAACATGCTTTTTGACATGTGTTTTGAATGGTAGATCGCATCTTCCAAAACAGCCTAACGTGGACGCCCGGGAGCTAGCGAGCAGCCATCAGTTTATGTTACATCAGAAAGAGGATTTCTCAACAGCGACGCCCGTGCATGCACACTTGCGGATGCCAACGCGCGCTCACGTACATAGGCACCAACACGCGTGGCTGCACAATCACACGCCCTACTTCCCTCCGTAACCTCAAAAGCTTATTCTCCCTCCTGATATTTACAGTAGCAGGGCACGTGCGTCAAACACGTGCATCGTTTCGCCATCCAAAACAAAGCCAGAATCCTGCCCGGAAACTGAAAAGAGGCGATTTCATTCGCCGGTAAGGGGACAACAAGCTCTATGACAACCGCGGTGTACGCATCCTGATTCCTAGTCTCGTTAGATGAGAGACGGTGTGGCACACTGACCCGATGGTGGAGCTGGCGCTGTAGTGTTGACCTGATAACAAAGAGGAGGTTTACACTAGGGATATTCAGATCACATATTTTTGCACGCGAGTTGAGTAGCTTGATTTTTCCAATCCGATATCAAAGAAATGTATTAAATAGGGAAAAATAGCATATCTAAATTCCACCCTGCAATTTGAACAAAGCCATCCTAGTAGCAAAAACATGTTTTATGCAAATCGGTTGCGATCAAATTGCATTTTTTTTTAAAATAGACTTAATTAAAAAAGTATTTTCTTGATTTTTTTTTTTTAAATATTGCCGCAGGACATTTTCTCTTTGTTTGCTCCAATAGTGTAAGTACAAGTAGAAAGTATAATACTGTATGTGTTCAGGATTATTTTCTTGTTTGAAACATTAAAACCATTCCAAGTGTAAAAACTGTTTTTTGAGGGATCATGTTTCATTGGTGGTGATAAACATCCAATCCAGTTTGACCAGTTTGATTGCTGCAAATCCTCCCAGTCAAAATGGATTGGTCAATCACAGCCAATGAGTTAATACTTCAAAATAAATTAATGCATTTTTAAAACCTGATCTTTTTTTTCCACCCAATTCCAATCCCCTTAAAATGATTGGGCCTGATATCCAATTAGATGATTGAATTTGAGACAACATTACTTGTCAAATGAACAATGGAAAAAAAAGCTTGCCATTCATTACTTTTAATGCATTTTTCCCGAAATTCCAAGCATACTCCATTGCAAAGATTAGCGAAACCAGATCATCATCCATATCCTAATCTGTATTTCAATGTTTGTAAACAATGACTCGTAGATCCATATACAGTAAGCATAAATGTTAAACCTCTTAACAGATTATGTTTGTTATTGTGTCATCAATGTGATTTGTTGTTTTAAGCCTATTAACTGCTGCAACTTTAAGACTTTGACATGCAACGGTTGTGTGCAACATACTGTGTTTATATCTTGTATTTGGAAACAGTCTGGAGTGGTTGCTGAGTAAACTGGAGTTACCCAACAGTGAATGAAAAAAGTAGATTGGAGTATAAAGGCCTAGGAAGTGTTTTTCCCCCTAAATCGTGAAGTACAAGAGCATAGTCTCGAAATGAAGTGAGGCTACCTGATCTGAGCCTTGTAATTGAGAAGACTAGGCAGCCATTATGTGTCCTCATATGGCTGAATGACCTCCTTTCAAGTAGCCGTCTAAGGTTTGAAGTCCCACTATCACACAATTTTACACACTAATTAAATCATAGTTTTGATGAGTGTTCAAAAATAAACTATCAAGACTCACACAGACTTTTAACTGACTTAAAACTGTCCCAAAATAATAATTGATGCAACATTGTGGATGAGCGGTCTTAAAAAACAATGACGTAAAGACAGAGGGCATATGACTCAGTGGAAAAAGATCATAATCGTTGTGTTTCTCATGCAATGTGTAAGAATACGAAATTGAAAGTGGGTAAAAGGAGGAAGTCATTCCCAAAGAACAAAAGATTTTTACATAGTTCAAACCAGAGCAACATAATATTGTTACTCATCTTGAACTCCATTAACATGTCATCTACTCAATGCAATATATCTTCCTATTTACGACCCTCGATTTTACAAGCAATCATGGTGATGAATAACTAATGATTTATCATCTGCAATTAAAACTGATTTTTTTTTTACTGGTAGACTTTTGGCAACGTCAACTAAATCCTTCTTATTTTGGTTTCCGCGTCGTTGTAAACTACTGCAGCAAGCCTTCATGCCAACCATCTAACACTAGTATGTTTTTGTGTAGTTTACCTCTAAAAAGAAACAAATTCATTGTCCACATTTCATTATAGGCAAAGAAGATGACCTATAAAACCTCCAGACTGTAGGGACTGTATGGCAACCACCTTGTGGAATTCCTGTGTGTGGCTCCAGTTTTTTTGAACTAGTTCTGCAATGTCTTGATAAAGTTGTAATATAACCTAACATACTAACAATTTCCCCCCAAAAATGATTGAATTTCTAGATATAAGAACTAATTGCCACAATAATGACACCAAAACGTAAAAGGACGCAGTTGGACAAAGACTGACATCAACTCAAATTTTCTGGCAAACACCCAAATAGGATTAAAACTGTTATTTGCATTTTTTTGGGTTCATTGTTCATAGAAAAGGACTGCGGCTTGTGGCTCCAATTTATCGAATTGAGTAAATTAACCCCGAGGTGCGCCTTTTACTGCCCTTAATGAGTATTGATTGTATTTAGCAAGGTTGCTCACTCATTTTGGGCTATGAAGATAATCAAGAACACAATGGGTTCGGCCAGGCAACATGCACAGACTTGCATTTAAAGTCGGCGCAATTGACCACTTAACAAAGCCAGGCTGTTTAATCTGCTCAGGGACATTTAAGACACGTAGCCTCAAGACGGGCATGTCCTCACAGCTGTGGACGCGACTCTACGTCGCCCTACGAAGAGCGCAACGGCGTTCACAGACTCGCAGGCGGGTCGAGCGAAAACTCGGATCCAAAGAACTTTCTGAACGTCCTCAGCGTGCACATTAAAGGACGTCACGCTGGCCCTTGTAGACTTTGAAATGGTGATATGGTGTTCTGTGGGATTTTCAACACGCTTTCAACATGATATCGCCAGAGGTTAAACTACAGAGAAGATCAAATAAAAGTAACAAATAGCTTAATATTTAATCACTTAAACAATTCATAAAAAGCTGATTACCATCATAACCGGCAGCTGTAATAAAAATCTATTTGTTTGAAGCTTCATTAACGAGATCAAGGATGTTCAAACTTTTTTTTTTCTGAGGGCCACTTTCAAAATGAATTAAATGATGATGACAAATGATAACTTTTATTTGATGAATAAATGATTGGAATCAGAAAAAAAAATGGTTTCTAAACGTATAGTAAAAGTTAACTTTTTGGTCAAATTGGATTGGATGAGTTAATGGCTACAAGCAACAAAATAATATTTAGAGTTTAGGAGGACACATGTGTCAAAGTGGTGGCCCACGGGCCAAATCTGGCCCACTACATCATTTTGTGTGGCCCGAGAAAGTAAATGATAAGTGCCAACTTTCTGTTTTATGATAAAATTCAAATGAAGATTGTAGAATTTTCCTGTGTTTCCTCATTTTAAATCAATAATTGCAAAAATGTGTACTAATTTGTATGTCCAAAAATAATCTATCGATTAGCACGATTTACAAAACTAACCATTTATTAATTGATTAATTTTGGCAGCCTAGTTGGAGGACAAAACTGGGCATTGGGCCATAGTTTGGACACCACTGAACTGGATTCTTCAAAGGCTATGTCGGTATTGGAGGTCTAGCTTAGAGAATGATGAGTGCCATTAATAACATCTCTCATCAGCTACTAATTACGCTGCTGTGGCCTAGAATGGATCCGCTTTCAACTTTGTCTTGAAGCCACCAAACACTTTCATATTTAACCGCACATTGTTGTTATCTAGGAAACGGAAAGAAAACGCTTCATCTGATAGGGCAAAAAAATGTAGAGAAGAATCATTGAATAGATAAATCATAACAACATAATGCTTCCATTGGCTCAAACAGAGATATTTTCATTTCAGTCGTTTCAGGTTGAAAGGACAGCCAACAAAAACAAGCGCTAATCTTTTACCACTACAAAAACGGCTAGGTTTGCTGACGTTTGAGCTGACGTTGTCGTCACCTGCCTCAGGTGTGACTTGGATGTCAAATATATGAGTCAGCCAACCGCCTGCCTTTGTTATTGTCAAGAAGGTGAAACTCAATACTGTACAGTGACTCATGCTCTTCAAGTAACCTGCAGTGCAGTTAGTTTGACAGTAAGCAAACACTGTCGGGTTGTCATCTCGCCATGAGAGCGCAATACTTCAAAATGACAGAAATTGTTCATTTTCTTTACCACTTAAATCTTAAATCAACCCCCTGTCCCCAAATACAGTGAAAACTTTCAGGTCAAACACAATCTGTTCTGAGATTCTGGTCGACCTTTGAGAGTCTTTTAACTTTAAATATTTTAGGAATAAGTTTGATTACTTAACATTATGCCTATCAAAACATGATGCTATTCAGAGAGGTGTATTTAGGGATAATAAATAGTGTATTACCAGTATTTTAACCCTCAGGTTGTTTGCACAACTGATACATTGCATTATCAACACAAATATCAGCAATGAAGTGAAAATAGGAGTTCGAGTATGCAATTTTTAACTGCACAAAAGAGTAATTTGGTTTTGGAATGAAATGGTTTCTTTAATGTTAGTCTCAAGGCTCCATATTTTAGTATGAGAGGGGAAAAACAGATCTTTTAATCCTCATGATAGTTTAATCTAATTGGCAGGCTAGTGTTTGTCTGATTTGCAAATCCTTTTAAGAGCCACTCCGTGCAATTTGTACTTAACGCTGGTATGGATAATTATCCAGCGCTTGTTTATTCACTTGTAGGACACAAGCCAGTTGTAAGGAGAGGAGACACTTTAGAAAAATTCAGAAGCTCTTCAAATAAAAAAAGAAAAATACATCCTTATGTTTTCATGAGCCGCCTCCAATTTGAAAATAACCTACAATGGAACACAACATTCTCTTCTATTCCGATTTTTTTTAAAAGCTACTTATATTACACATACACTCAATGCTCATGATATATTTAATGTCATCAAATACAAATACTGTGTAAAAAATAATAATAATCAACCCCTTTATGCCAGAATTTACTTATAACACAAAGCAAAGATGGAATACTATTATGAAATACTATTATAAAGAATTATATATATCAGACTATAAATTCAAAATATAGCAAAATGTTGAAAATCCTAACATATAATAAAATAAGGAATAAAAGTAAAAACATTTAGAAACATTAAATAATTAAAATAATGTTTTAGTTTTCCCCAAAAATTGAAGTTCTAACCAATTCCTATTGTATCTCTTCAACTGCACAGCTGTGCCTAATAAAATGGCCATCAAAGGCACGAAATAGTATATAATTCATAGCATTGGTGACCTTAAGTGCCAGATTCACCTTAGCTCCAGCGTAACATCAGATTTATTAGCAGCAAACGTACTGTGTCTAATGAGCTTTAGGCCGACTTAATGGTTCACTTTACTTGAGTCGGAGGCTGGACGTGGTCGAAGAAGTGTAAACAAAGCGTTTAGGTGTCATTTGACCTCGTGCGGGGGACAAGTAATCAGCGTGTGACCTCAGACGTGCTCGTCTCTCATTTCTCGGTGTAGACAAGAGGCCAGCAGAGAAAGTCACCCTTCCATCTCCACGCCACAAAACAACAACCAACTCACACAAACAGCTGCTCTAAGGAATTATCTCCTTTTCTCAAATTCCACAACTCTGAACATGAAACGGAATGTTTCGACACATGGAATATTCCAAAGGTGTCGCGAGCATCTCCAGCCGTAACGCTGAATAATTCATTCAAGAAAAGCAGCCTGATAGAAAATCAATTATTCCTTCTTGAAGTGATTTTCAGGCTCCTGAAATATTAGCTGTGGGAAAAAGGAAAACGTTCCGTATAGGCCAAGAGAATATACTCCTTAATGTATATTTCATTAAAAATTTACACTAGCGCCACAGGGAAGCGGGAAAGTGCCAAAGTATATGTCACAAATACACGGAACCACGCTTGGGTTGGGTCAGGCGGGGTCACGAGGGTCGAGGTGACCTCGAGACAGCGTTACGTGAACCCCCCATGATCTAAAAGACAGCACCGTCAATCAGACTGGACGTAAACAACAACAACAACAACGGCGGCGGCCCGGGAGAATTTTAGAGGGCCGTTGCCGTATTTGCCTCGACCTACTTATCTGATATTGACCATGGAAAGATGGCCGGCTTTTTACATTACGCCTAATGGTCTCTAAGTGTTCACCGCAGAAAATGGACAGCATCTTTTCATGCGTGGCCATTTTTTTGGTTCATTTAATAGAAGGAGCTCATTATGACCGTGCTGCGCTTTGTTGTAAGTGCTTTCGGCGATTGATCTCGTAGTCTCGGATGGCAATCAATGCGCAGCCTTTAAATCGGCATGATGTATTAAATGCATTTGTGTGAGACATAATGGGCAGGTGTGAACGACAGTATTTTCACAACTCCTAACCAATACTACTATGGTTTCATCTCTAGATTGTGTATAAGAGCCTGCTCCAACTACTACCACTACTACTACCACTACTACTACTATTATTACTACTATTACCACTACTTCTACTATTATTACTACTATTACCACTACTACTACTACTACTATTATTATTACTACTACTACTACTACTACTACTACTACTATTATTATTACTACTACCACTACCACTACTACTATTACTACTACTACCAGTACTACTACTACTACTCCCACTACTACAACTATTACTACCACTAATACTACTACTATGGCGCCTTATATACATTCATTTTCAGAACTGCTTATCCTCGCAAGAGTTGTAGTGGGTTCTGAAACCTATCCCTATTAATTTAATATAATTTAATTTAAAGCATGCACACTTTATATAGTATGAATTAATGTTTTTAAGATAGGACCATTCATTGAAGTTGTGCCTTCTAGTGTGGAAAATAGGGTTAAAAAGAGAAGCCATTTCTAATTGCATGGTTTTTACTTTCAAATTGCTTTGTTCCCTGCCTTTCCTCTTCAAATGATGTCATTACCAAAGCTTTGTTAATGTGTGTGAATATTTAACCCAGAGAAAGGCCGTTTCAGACAGGATGAGCCAAACAAGGAGTCCCATCACATTCCAGGAGTGCGATGTGACCAAGTGTTGACTCCCCCACGAGGAATCCCTTTGATTGTGCTTATCTGCGAGGCGATCAATACGTGGCGCGGCGCTGATAAAAGAACAGCGCTCGCATCAAAGCGCCGGTGTGGCACAAACAGCAGGGAAAGTCCTAAAATGTCCATTATTAATAGAGGGGAAGGGTCCCCTTTGATATGAGAGAGAATTTGGATAATGAAAATCAAACAAAATCCAGGAGCAAATAACATCCTTAGGGTATTAAACAAAAAAAAATCCTTTTCAAAAGTAGGTTTGCAGTCCAGCTTAAACCAGCTTCTATTATTGTACGCGGTCAGTAATGTAAGAACAAAAGACGAAGGGAATCTGCTAAAAATTTCAGACGTCGCAGCTGCGAGGAGGTTGAACCTGTCACCCCTACCTCCGAATAACCCCGGTCGGTGTCTGTCTCGCCACTATACGAGCAGCCAGAACCATTCGCGACGGATTCACTCGCACTTGAACTCAACACGACCGCCGTCCATGGCTCTTGATCAATATTTCCATCCCGGAGTGAATGGCGTCGTTCTTTTATGTTCGAATTCGGGTTGTCCGTCGAAAAATGTTTGATCCGACTCCATCTGAGCAGGCTTTTGATTGTCGAGCGCCATGATTTATTGATTGCGAGGGGTTATGAGACGACGTCATTCTCGTGTATCTGCATAGCGGGAATGTTAAATATGCATGGGAAAAGATTCAGTGTATGGATTAACATTCATATTTAATGTCTGACTGTCCCATATGGTGAGTGAAAGAAGAAAAATACTTCTTTGTGTTTCTGCCCTTTCACTCGCCCATCGGCAACTGCTGGCTGTTTTGAGTCCTGCTGGGAAGAAAGTCGGCGAATCACTAAAGTAGCTCACTGAGTGTTTCTGGGTCATTCTTTCCCGGGAAGTTCAGACGAAGGAAGATTATTGATTTCTGGCAGCAAACGAATGTGCTGTGAGCTTTTTGCTCGACTCCCACCTTGAGTTTTTGAAGCTCTTCTACCTTTACTACTGCGAAATGGAAAGGGGTCACGTTTGTTTATTTCGATCTGACTAGCGTTAAAGATTGAAGATGAATGATTTAAATCTTTGTCCATGGGATATGCTACTTTGTATTTAACCCATTCTTGTTTGTGACAACTGGAGAGTGACAGTATGTCAAAATGGGGTTTATGTATATATATCCAAATATTTTGTTCCAGAAAAAGTTTTCGAATTGCCTGCCAAGAATTAGATGGATTGTTTTCAAAAGGTGTCAACAGGTTGTTAGTTATTTTTTTTCAAGAGTCTAAACTCATTGGATGCCATTGATGATGCGAAACGTCACTTTGACGAGATTGGGTCACTTACAGGTCACTACATGTTCATTTTAAGGGAATTACGGGTCATTTTCGATTGATTTTTGTGCCAAATTCTTGGGTCACTTCCTGCTCAGTGACCCAAAATCAACATAACGTGATCTGTATGTCTCAAAATCAACAGAAAAAAACCCCGAAGTGCCTCAAAATCAACACAGCAAAAATGAACATTATAAATACAAAATGCCTTTAACGCCCATAAACAGACTGTGATGCAGACATGCCAACCACTCGCCCACCGTGCCACCCACTCTTCATTTTGTTAGATTATTCAAAAACTCTCCTTATCACACCCGTAGTATTCCACTCCTAAACAACAAACAAATTCACACCTGTCCTACAATTGGCTATTAATAGACTCCCGAATAATTTGCTTCCATTTTAACATATTTAAGGTGTTAATTATTAGCATTTACAGCTGAAAGCAGTCACCGGTGGGGGTGTCTCTGTGGGGATTCTTTCCCTCCAGCCATCCCCACTTGGCTAATCTGCTCCTTTTGACAAGCTAATGTGCTGACTCTGGGATTCTCCAAGCTCAGCAGGAAGCTTCTGGCCACCTGCAAAAGAGGAATGATCACGCCATTGTCCTCAACAAAGGGAAGCCGTTGAGGTCTGGAATGATGGCTGTTTAGGTTTCCCTTTGAGCAGCGAGGAGGGCCGAGAGATTGCTTTCAATCAATATAGTATCCCCCCCCCTGACCCAAGACCCAAAAGCGGGGGCAGTTGTCACGTCCAAGCTAATGAATAAATGGGTTTTCAAATGTGTAAGCAGCATTCTGAGAAGTGGTGACAGGCGGGAAATCCCGCTATTCCCACTACAGAAAGGGACAGCTGTTGTGTCTCGTGTTTACAATAAACCCTGCGACCAGCAGCACAATTCAGACGACTGTAAACAAGACGATTGCGTGAGTAGTTTGAGACAAACTAGGTTTCCATTGCAAATGCGTAAATGTGGAAAGACAGCCAGGAATGGCACGTTTGCTTCCCCAAAAACAAATTGAGTCACCGCACTAAGACACCAGCTTAGTAAAAAAATATTACTCTCTTAAATCAATGTAAATTAGTGACGGAATTTAGAAATGTCAAACCTTTCGGGAGACCAAATGTGCTATGAAACGGTGGCCAGTGAAGCTACATTCCCAAAAAAACAGACCCAAAGATAACAATAACATGTAAAATATATATTACAAAAGGTAACCAAATCCACAGCTACTGACATTGTTAAAAAAAATGATGAAAAAGTTTGCCTCTGCATAGTAGAAACACAAATCTGCAGACATAATCCAACTTCCATGTATTAATTGTCATCTATTGTCAATTTACATTCCTCAACCATGCAAAACCCACAAGAAGAACTTCCAAACCCCACAACAGTGATGACTAACCTGGAATCAAAGCCTCGACCCCAGAAACTATGAAGCCGACCCGCTAACCACTACCCCACCGGACCACCCACCCACCAAATAACTTATGAGCAATAATATGATTATAAGATCTTTCAAATGCAGCGGACTCTGCTGCATTCAACCTCTGATGACAAATTTTGTCCTTGGGCGCAATGCCAGGCCGGCCGGGATTCCTGGCAGACGCTGCTGGGCAGACAGACAAATCAAACTGCTGGCAGCACTTCAGACAAATTGCAAACAGTCTCGACACAATAGCGCAACACAAAGAGAATGACGTCATACTGTCTGCTGCCTGGCAGCAAGTGGCACTTCTGTGACAATATTACACCAATCAAAAGAGGCCGTTTTTTTCCAGAGACGGCGGCTTAACCACAGACGGCCGCCGCTAATAGGGGAAGTAAAGACGCTTTGAGTCACACACACTATCATTTCAGTTCAAATATCCCAAACAATTCTGTCTGCTGGATCTAAGATCCTCTACCCACATGATGAAATCATCATTTTACAACTGTAGTGTCCAAACTACGACCCGCTATCTTGTTTTTATTGCACCAAATTGGGGAAATGTCATTTATTACGATCGCCAGATAGTGTAGTGGTTCTTTGGCCTGAATTTGGTGTGGGCAGTATGGGTTCGATTACCGCTCGGTTGGGGTTTGTTTGTGAGGGTGAATGGTTGTGCCTTGTGATTGGTTGGAAAGCAATTTGGAGTGTGACCTGACTGCTGCCTGGGGTTAGCCGGGCATAGGCTCCAGCACCCCCCTGGGGTCCTGATGAATTGAGCTCTGTTGGTGGGAATTTTCATGACTTTTTTGCAGTCATTGGACTGATTTTTTTTTTCAAATATAGGGTTATAGGGATCAAAATTGTTTGGTATGAAATGATTGGTGATGATAGGGCGTCCAATCCAATTTGATTGCTGGAGTGTTCCTTGGATTGTCAATGGCAACCAAAAAAATTCATCCTCACCCACTTGCTACTGTGACAACAAAATTTCCGAATACGGGATGAATAAAGTTATCCAATCCAAAGTGTCAATATATTTAGACATTTCATGTTGGTCCTCGTATCCTTTAACTTTTTGGAAAGCAGGCCTTAGACAAACATATTTTTAAAATAGCTTTAGTTCTCCTAAAGATCAAGAGGTAATACTACAGACACAAAGCAAAAATGTGAGCAAACCTGGTTTTAGCACCTGAATCTCAAAGCTGAAGTCAACATTTTCACGTGTACGTGAAACAGTGCTCACCTCGTCACCTTTGTCATTATCTAAATAAAAGGTCATAAGCTCCCCCCAAAATGTCCCGGCCTCCCCCCCGATGAGCCATCATCACCTGTGCATCCACATTCCTGCTCTTTTATTCCCAATGCCTTCACACTCTGCTGCTAGTTCACACCTCTATTGTGAAAGGGGTCCAAAGTTTGTGATGTTCACTTCTGCCGGCCCCCTCCCGAGCCCTTCACACCTATGTGTGGTCCCACCAACATGCAGTTGATTACCTCAACATCACCTCCATGTTCTGCTTCCCCTCACTCATTATACTGACAACAATGTCTAAAAATAAACGTATTTTCTGGAAAATCCAATTTCAATATGAAATTCTATTAAAACTAAGTTACACTTTAAAATAACAAAACAATGTAATTTTAGTGTCTTGATTTATTGTGCACAAAGCACAACCTGGTAACTCTTTTGTCCTTCCTCGCCACACACTTGCTGGAAGCTCCGAAATAGCGGCATGATGTGAGGTGCAGCTGTGATTGTGCATAATAAACAGGCTTAAACATGCAGGGGCGGAATAAAAACAGGTGCACATCACACAAACAGCACCAATATACTGCATTCCAACATAAGACCAAGCAAGTTGCTCTTCCTCATGTATGCCCTTCATCTCAGATCCACACAGCGCCCAAAAAAAAAGTAATCCCATTACACGGTACCCCCATACGACATTGGGGAGAAAAACAAGGGACATATTCCTCAAAAACACCCTACCAGCATCCATTCTACAAATCAAATACTATTTTCCAATCTATGATGACACCATTCCAAACAATACTCATATTTGCGTCTGAATACGGAACATTTGCGTTTAGGAACCCTTGAGGTGAGCCTTTGTGACAATTACGAAGTATGTTGTGCAGAGGATGAGGTCACCAAGCAAAAGCATAGTCGCTTTATCTCACTGTCACTTTCTTAATTGGATAGACAAGCTGGGTCATATCTCTCTTCTCTAAAAAGATCTTAATCTGCTCAACCGGATTGGTGCGGACAATATTTCAACCTCAGTGGACAAAAATATTGACTTGTGTCCAGATGTATGTGGAATGACTTATAAGATGACGCAGTCCCTCTGTGGTATAGATGGCGGACGATCCGTCGCCTTTGGCAAGTTCACGGATAGGGCAAAACAACCAGCTATGATCAACGTCCGTCCATCGGGCTCTAGCTTTGACCCATTTGAATTCTAATCAAAAAGTCGCTACCAGTTGTACATCAACCCTCCAAGTGATATGATGAAACCCGTGCAGCTGTTAAGTTGCACAGCACCGACCTGAACTGAATTCACAGGGGAAAGAACTAAAAATGGATGCCAGATCGTGGTGCTGCTCTGAAAAAGAGAGCGACGGCACCAGGGCGAGAGGTCCATTAAGGGCCATCAAATATTCATCCGCCATACGGCGCCAAGGCTCGACTCTCTCCCCGTTGCGGCATTAAAAAAGAAAGCCCGGCAAGAAAAATGTGACGCTGTCAACAACAACAAAGTGAGGAAGCCCGCAGCGAAGCACCAAGACACAGATTTAATGAGAGTTTACCTCAACCCAGTGATGCTGATTTATTCATTGGTGAAAGTTGGCAGAGCTACAATCAATAAACAGCAGCAAAGTATTGCATGCATAATTTGGGAATGCTTTAAAAGCCTTAAAAAATACAATTGTAGTGGAATTGTGGAAGGAATTCACCTAAGCCAGGGGTAGGGAACGTATGGCTCGGGAGTTACATGTGGCTCTTTTGATGGGTGGTTATGGCTCTCTGAAAAACTGTGAGGTAAAATCTGGACACTATGTCGAGAGTCGATTTAATCTTCCAGTTTTTAATTAAACCTTTTTGCATCCATAAGATTATAATAACTCTTTCTTTTTTTTTTACCTGCCTTGGCCCCACTACTAAAAAACGATGATGTCACAACCAGAATGAGATGTGATTTTGTTGTCTGCTAACATGGTATCAAAAGTTCTTTCAATAAAAAAGCATGATTGAATACAAACAGGTCTAGTATGATCTTAAACGTGTTTATCCTTGCGACTGCCAGGGCGCTAATTGCCCGAGTCGACTCGCAGAGGACCTTTAATAATGTTAGTAAGCTGTTAACGGACGAGCGCAACTGGCGGCTCGCAAGGTGCAACCATCCATCAACGTACGCTCACTTGCACTCTGCTTATCATTGCTATCACTTTCAATCACTCATGCTTACAAGACACATTTGTCTTCATGAGCGTTTGATTTTTCAATCATTTTGAAGTCGTTTTTTCACGGTTATACTTAGAATGAAGGACTGGAATGGATTGGCAGTCAATGGCAGTAATTTAGCTACTATCATATACTATAACTTGTTATATTACTAAAAATCTCCACCTGGATGAAGCATCAGAGCAACCATTCCTAAACAAGCCTGCCCTCTATTGGGAGAAACCATTTATCAACTACTATTACCTGCTCTGAGTCAACCAAACCAACATAAATAAAGTCAGAGGATGTAATCTATTCATAGTTAAATGTTGAGAACATCCTTTGATTGTAATGGACATAATAGTGTAGACATAATACAAATATTATAATGTGATATTTATGAACTATTTCAGGTACTTACCATGAATATCAATACGAGCAATGTACATTTAGAAAAATAACTATATAAGCACTATATTTTGAATCGTTAGTTGACGTTTTATGTGATTGATAATAGATAGTAGAACTTTAAATGCATTAAAAACTATGGTGTAACCAGTTTGACTATTTGATATTGACATGACATTTATTGAGCAAAGGGTAAAAAAAAACTTACCTTTCATTCAGCCAATGTCCATTTTCCTCTTCCTTTTGAACATGAGGATCTATAAATACAAAATAAATACAAAAAGTTCATCAGACATGATGCAAAACTTATACACAAAACTTATTTATCTGCATAAAATTGTGGCATGAGAATACAAAAGCAACATAACTTCTATGGCATCCATGATTGACTGATTTATTAATGTACAATTTCACTAATGTTATTAGAAAATCACAATTCATTTCTATGATATATATTTTTCTAAGTTGGCTATATATTTTAACTCATCAGTGAATAATCAAAAACAGCAAACTATGGTAGTAAAGTCTAAATTCTGTTACCTACTAAATTAAAGCATTTACGACAATGGCAATAAACACTTTTTTCATCACATATTATGAAAGAAAAATAATTCACAAAAACACAAGAGGGCAACATTTCATTAGTTACAGCAATAGGTTATTCCACTGTATTCAGCTTTACATTAAGGGGTTATTTTTTCATTTCTTCAGTGTCGGAAATGAGAAATTCAGATGTTTCCATGAAATTGAGTCCCAAGAGAACCGTTGTGAATGTTATTTGTGCAGATGAATCCATTGTTTCTTTTGCATAAATCTTATCTTACTCAATGAAAAACATGCAAAACAGTTATGCACAGGAATGCAATGAACATTCAATGTGTTTTTTTAAATGCTGAGCAACAAAGGGATCTTTTTACATTTTTTTTAATAATATCAATCTTCACTGATTGTATGATGCTGTAAAACTGCATGACCACCGAATAAGAAGTGAGCTAAGCAAATAGATAGACTGGTAAATAATAATTTTTTAAAAAATACTGAGACGACCAGCGTTTTATTGTTGTTTTTTTTAAGAGATACAATCATTGGTTAATACGTGTTGTGTAGGAAATTGGTACAATACGAAAACTGTGTTTAAGTGAGAGAATTAAACGCATAGAGGAAAGTACACAGGGTGATATTTTGATCCAAATATTTAACGCAAGACTGCTTGTGACAAAATGTGGCCATATATATTAATATATTTTATAGATAAACTGCAGTAAATTATATTGATGTAAGGTGGTTAGTAGTTAAAAATCACATAGGAACCTTTTGGTTCTTTTAACCAAAAGCAGCCATCCCAAAAAAAAACTTGTTTTAATTTCAAATGACAAATTATTAGGTTTTTAATCATCATTATTGCATCCAAATGCACATATAAGTACTTAAAATTGATATATTACCTGTGTAATTATCACATAATCACGCCAATTCAAGTCCCTTCTTCCCACCTCTCATTATGATTGGACAGTAAGCAGCAATCAGAATTTGGCTTGCACTCTTCATTGGTTGTGTAGAGTATTAAAACTCACATTTTACATATGTTCTTATTCACTTTACTTAAAAAGTGGTGCTCTACATTATGCCTCTGGTATCTTTGCATGAATCTAAACGCCATAATGAAAGTGTTTGTTGAAAGAATTCTGGGTAAGTGCAACTTTCACACAGACAGACATAAGACTGTAACATGCAGAGTGTTTATTTATCTATGACTGATTAATCTTCTAAGTGAGCAGCCTTTGCAGCCAAAAAGCCGCATAATTACCGCCATACACATCTCATTTGCGTTGCCCCCAAAAAGGCCTTTCAGCAGAGCACAGCAGGCTTTTATAACATACCTGCAAGTGCGTTTTAAGAGTGTGTGCAAAGCGTGTCTAAGTGCAATTCCAAATCCTGGTTCTGTTGAAATGAGCACACAGATACGATATGTAAAAAAAAATATGAAGAAAAAAATGAAAGCACTCCATATTTGAATGAGCCCGCCGGGGTTTCTACACAAAACCACAGCCATTTTTTATGTGCTAATCTGATTAATACACTTAAAAGTCTGTAAAGATCCTCACGCGAGACATGAGTGATTTAACGTGTTTTTTTATAACTTCTCTGAAAAGCCGTTAAAAAACTTTGGGGGTGGTTTTAGGAGGGGAGGGGGGGTTATATATGTGGTAGACTTTAAGGACAAATGCGTGAAAAGGAAGGAAGCTTTGGCTTTGAGACCTCTGGGAACATTTTCATGACTGTGTCAGTTTCAATTATTTTCTAATGAGAAGGATGAAGAATGTTCGACTTTCACGCTATCTCGTAAAAATGTCAAATGTGGCCGATAGATTAAAACGGCAAACATGCGTAGTTGTGTTTCCTTCATCGGACGGGAACGACTTTGAATTGTTTTCAGACTTAAACCAGATGGAGCGGCGTCTCACAAAATTGTTTTAGTCGTGTCAATGGATTGCGTGTCATTTGAGTAACCTGGCCAAATCATTTTGCTACTTTAGGGTTTGTTTGCTTAGTTTTACTGGGGCAGGATGAACTGGAATTACTTTTTTTGGAAAGTGTGAATGAGTCGGCGTTTACGAGCGGCGTATTTCAGGTGCGAGGAGAGAGAGAGAAAGAGAGATGTTGGATTTCAATGGCTTTTATGAATCGCAGTCTGGATGGAGTCTTACTCTATAAAATCCTTGAGTGCTGATCTCAAGTGAACGATAAACCCTGGCGGTCTTGTTCCTGGAACTTTGCATTTCTGCCCCAAAATATGATTAGTCAAAGAGATGAAATAAGCTGGAGTTTTAAGAATTTTACCGACATTTAAAGTGCAAGACGAGGTGGGCGATGTGATTGGTCCATAAGTCTAACAAAATGTTTTGGACTATTTATGGCTTTCTCACATAATCCCAAAAGAAGATGACGTGAGACACACTCCATTTCAATTCCTGTATTTCCGAGCAAAGTCAGCCAAAGCCCAATTGCCAAATGTCTGAGATTCTAAGCTGAGTTTTTACCATTGTAGCCTATTAAAGTCCAATTATCACTTCAGGGGGTACTTTACTGAATTCGATAGATTGGATTGAGTCACTACACTTTGACCTTTTCATTGCAAAATAAACCAAATAGTGTAAGAAAAAAAAGTATTTAATCGCACTTCACTGGTGGTCAGAAAGCCAGAATTGCTGTTTAATTTCATTGTTATGGCGGGCCAACATTTTAGTTGTTTTCCAAGAAATTCAATTGTTTTATAGAGGAAAAATGGTTAACACGTGTTGTGTAGGAAATTGGTGCAGTAAAGACACTACAAATTAAGCCTCTATTTTCTTTCCCATCTCACCAAGCAGTGAATTAAGCACATAGAACCAGCCGGCGAAGTATTTTTTATCTATTTATTTATTTTGAATACGAAAATGTATGTGTATCCTACAAAAAAACCTAAAGAAAAACAATTTTCGCAGGTTCTTTTTAATTCTTATGATATTTATCTCCAGCATTTTGTTCCCTTACATATTTTACATGAGATTTACTGATTCTGATTGGACGATACCATACACGTGTATACCAACTACCCGTTAAGCGTGACCATGTTCCCATACGTATAGCAGTATTTGAAGGATTTTAACTCATTCTATAGTATGTACTGCAGTGCCCATCAAAGTAGCCCACATCCTGTTCTATGTCTCCGTATATCCTGATTTATTCTGTGATTTATTACCTCGTAAATCAGCTCATGAAAGTGATGTACAGCGAAGCCTTTCCAGCGTCGAGTTCCCCCCGCTGGTCGCCGTAAAAACAGCCAGAGGTCCCGGAATAGGCCGGCGTTTGCGTGACTGCGGAGTCGAGCGGGGGGGCCGGACGGAGGTAAGTTTCGGAAAGGGGGCACCTGTGAGGAACGTGCATCCTCGCACGGGATAAACTGGGACCAGAGGCAAAAGGGCCAAGGCTAGATAGTTAGATTTACGATGCAGCGTGTCAGGGAACGGTAGTAGCGCGAGCACTAAAATTGGGCTTTGCGGGAGGATAAATAACCCGAGAGTGTCAAAAGGTTCTTTCAGGTTATTCACAGCGAGTTGGGGAGCCAAAAAATACAAGCCGTTGTTCTCATTTGGGATCCAGATGGCCCTTTTGGACTGAAGATCACTTTGAGCTTTGCAGTTCTTTAAGTCCACCTTTCACCTAAGGGGGTGCTTTACTAAATTAAATAAATTGGACTTGACTGGCCAGTGGGTTCGATCTCAGGTGAGGGATTTTTCTTTGGGTACAAGTCCCAAAAACATGCTTGTTAGGCTGTTTGAGAACTCTAAATTGAACCAAGTCAAAGTGCACCAGTAAAAATATTAGTATTAATATTTTCAAATGTCACTTATGCTTCTAGTTTGAACTTGCACGGTAAAATCTTCATTTTCTTCGGGACTTACTTCCCCAAATGCCTCACATTCATTTTCAATACAATTCAACTTATCACACAATAAACACAACAATTCTCAAACTCTGTTTTCTAATGAGTCTTCACCTTGCATAACATTATCAGTTTCAACTATGCAGAGGCAAACCTATCTATTAATCTTGATCCTGATTTTAGAAAACACCTTGACAAGATTATATTGTTGAATTAGTGCAGAAAACTTGTGTTAAAGGGACTTTAAGCATATGTTATGGTAAGAGGGCGATGCAAAACGAGGTCATGACCTTTCTTAAGCACTCACATGGAAAACATGACCTGTGGATTTTAGGCTTGGCCTCCCTGCAATTGCACGTCTGCACTTCGCACGTGATGCGTAACAGCGGTTATTCGGTAATATGTCATCTTACGGGCTGCTCTTTAACAGACCAGGTTCTGATAAAAGTGGATAAGAAAGAAGGATTTGAATTGTATTAGATCCGTGACAGTCCCGTTCACAGAAAGCATCTCCCGCACGCGAGGTGTCACATACAATCCTGAAGGAATCTTGCAGCAAAGTCGGATATTAATTGAAAAAAGATGGCAGGATTTATGATTTCCTGCCATCGTATTCTTATTCAATAAAACCACAAGAAAAAAACAACTGGCAGTAGTAGGATGGATCGTTTAAACAATAAATATAGTTCATGACTGTGTGTGTGTCCACAATCACATGGAATTTAAAAAATGGGACTTTAATACTATTAAAAAGTTTGAGAAATACATTTTGAAGTGATATTTGACAAGTTTTTCAATAGTAAATGACTGAAAAAAGGCATAACTTGTTCAAATTATTACTGTCTGTCAAAATTAATCGACAAATAAAATGATAGCTTTTCTGAAAAGGGATAATTTGTTCAATTTCCCCTTTTTATAACAAATATTCTCTTGTGTTTTTAAAATTGACTTACATTTCACTAATTAAAAAAGAGGGAAAACATTAAATATTTATGTTTTAATCTATTTTAATTGAGAGGTAAACAGTAAATATTCTATTTGGTTTGAAATCATTGTAATTAATTCATCTTAATACAAATAGAAAAAAATATATATTAAAAACGGGATAAGAGTGAACAATTTCAGTTTTATTTACTTTTTTGAATGAATAAAAACGTATATAGTGGTTCATTAAGAGGTCAAATGGCATTATTGAATTGAATTTGGACTGTATTACCAATCTTATTTTATATCACATGGATTTTCTTAAGTTCACATCTCTCCCGGAAGCCCTATTTTGCAAATCAAAGCATCGCAAACTATTATTACGAGTAAACAAATGAAGAAAGATAAACTGCCTCCACGCCAGAGCCAGTCCCAATCAAATCTTGTTTGCATTTGTTTATTTGTGCTTTGGTTAGTCGGCAGCGTAAAAGGAGGACCACCAGGAACTTGCTTTCCCGGAACAACAGACAAGGCTAATTTTTTTCATCCTCTGCGTGGCTCATTTTTAATGCCTTGTTTGTCATTGAAGGCCATGTCAGCACATCAAGTTGTGGTTGTACTATTTGCACACTATCCAAATAAAGTCCAGGTTGATGGTAAACCGCACCGTTTGGGTTTGATGAGCTCCAAATTTAAAGCAAATGAATTTGTTATGATTCACTTTGAGGGCTTCTGTTAAGAAACGCAATAATAGAAATATTACACAACACATATTTCACCGTGTGAAGTCTTGGTGTGACAAAATATCGAAATGGTGACACATCACGATATTTTGTTTCCCAAAATATTCTCAACACGCTCTTACTAAGAGCCAAAATTCAGCTCTAATCACCCCCTAATAGATTGCACCATTGGCGATTGGCCAAATTGTCTTTGCAAAAACCAGCCCTGTTCCCAAATCTATTGTTAAATTGACGATATAAGAAAAAAATCGGAATATCAGTAATAAATGCTAAATAAGATCCATCCAGGCAGGTTATATTGACTGAAGCAGTTGCTAGAGGTTGATTTTGGAACTCCGCCCCTTCCCTGTTTAAAGGATTAACTGATAAACCTGGCTTTCTCGGTAATTGACGTATTATTTCAAGGTTGTGTGAGAACGTGCCTTAAAATCCAGGTAAAATAATATACACCGAAATAGCTTGACTAGTAGGAGGTCCATATTTTTTGTTGTGTCGAGTCTAATGATGAAAACACTAAACACTGTGGTGAGTTTGATCAACACTGCGAGTTCAATTCTCCAAGTCTGGAATCAATAGCACATGTGTGCATGTAGTCATCGAACATCTTTCATCAACATCACAAAGATTTTGCTAGAACAAAAAGTCAGGAACACTTGGTGACTCCATTTTTCTCTTTTTTGGAATTTGAACAAGTGGTATTTATATCAGACACTTTTCCCAGGTGTACTATTGTGTGTTTTGGCATTGTTATGTGGTTAAATAATGACACCCAAATTTGAAAAAAAATGACTCTCCAGAGACTATATCTCAGTTTGATAGCATCGCCAAATGCAAGTATGATGCTATTTGTGGTTTGTATTACTGGGTAATGTCAACAATAGCATCATTGAAATAAATGATTCTTACTAAACTGGGATTTCTTTTTTTTTTTTTTTTTAACTCACTGGATGTCGTAATAATGTCGCGATGATGTCACAGTAAGTGATTTTTTAAAGATAAAAATAAGCAAAAAATAATAAAGTTGTAAAATGACCATTTTTGAAATAAAAATAACAACACTCCTACAAAAAAACTATGTTATTTACCATCTTAACTGAGCAGAAACCACAACAAATGCACAATATTAAAAATGATACCCTACACTACAATACACTAATAATACAATACTAAAAATCCAATATAATTCCAAACACATTCTATGCAATGCAGTCAGTCAGTCCCATATTTTTGGTCTGTTTCCAAATTTATCAATTGACAGGAAAGCATCGCGTGAAACTCTAGGCGCAGATTCGTGTCCGACCTGCCATCCACCGTCCGGCTATCTTCATTCAGAATACAATACAGCCCTATATTTGGCAAGAGACGTGAACGTTAGCGTGATGCTCTTGTGGATTACATCAGTGGGAACAAGCCAAAGTTCCTCCCAATGATCATCATGTTCCCTTTTTTTTCTCCCCGTCGGGTGGACGGGACAAGTGGGACAGTAAACTCTGAATGACCCGCCAGTGCATGTCATTCCTGGAAAAAAAAAAATAATAGATGTTGCGGACGGCGTTTCCTTTTTGACCACCGGACGGGAGGGCGAGACAATCAAAAGCGCTGCGGCGCGCAAAGCTCTTTCTGATCTACCTCCGCCACACCTCCGCTCTATGAGATGACCCCTCTGCGAGCATTGTCCCAGAATGTGCCTTTCACACGGGCGGCGGGCCAAAGCAAATAAACCAGCACCGCGCCAGCTAACGAGGGCACGAACGGTGTCAGAGGGGGGTCCTGCGGCGAGGTGCCAGGAGCCACAGAGCCGAGGGACATGGTCACGCAAAGAAAACAAGCCCAGCAAGAATGAGCTGCTCTTCTCACGCAGGGGCCCGGACATGTGTCTTGTCATGCAACGGTCCAGCCCCCGCCGTCCTCCTCGCCAAAACGAGCTGATACAACACAGGAGGGTGGAGGGGATGGCGGGGGTCCTAAAAGCGACAGGGGTCAACTACGCTCACCTCATGAGTGGGTGGGATAAAGAGTTTGTCCTCACATGACTTATAGTTAGTTCCATTTACTTTTGCATGAATTGCAGGTGTAATTTGAAAATCATCCTCAAGGATTGTAAGGGGGTGCTGTAGCCTATCCTAGCTAACTATGGGTAATTTGGAGGGTGAACCAAGGCTTCTATGCATGTTTTTGGGACATGGGAGGAAACCAAAGTACCCTCAGAAAAAAGCCACATGCAAACTGTACACAGTTAGGACCAACCTGGAATTGAACCATAGACCCTAGAACTGTGAGGCCGATGTGCTAACCACTCAAGCTGCTGGACTGCCATATTGAGATTTTTTATTTATTTATTTTTATTTCAGTGGTAGTCGGTTTCCTTGTAATTGTTAAAAATAGTTGAATTAATATGTATAATGTTAACATAGCACTACTATTAAGTTGTGTAGTGCTTGTACTAAAAATATGTATTTATCTTTTGTTCAGGCTTTCATGTTATTAAATAAATATGTTAAATGTTAACTGCCCTAACTTGGAGACGAGACTAAGAATAATGTAAAGTGACAGCTAAAAACGTTGATATTATGAGTGGGTAAGGAATTTAGTGGTCATTTACGATGTATGGCGCTTAGTTACGAATTGAGTCAGAAAATAAACTGAGGCGATAATGTTTAAAATGTGGCCAACTTTCAACATTCCATGTCAACAATGAGCCGTGAACGTTAAACATTCAGACGCTCTGAGCAAGAAGCCGCTCATCAGTCATCTGGAAGCAAATGTGACACTTCTAACTGGTGGATTACACCGGAGGAAGAAAGAAGTGTCATCACTAAGGATCATGCTGTTATTTATAATTCATCATCTTGCTGTGATGATTCCTTGTAAAAGAGCTAAGCAGCAAAAGCTCAACAATGACGTATTTTAACCATCAATCAGGCATTTTGAAAGTGGTAACACTTAATATTAGGGATATTTCAATTGCATATTTTTTATTTCTATATAAATATATACTATGTTTATTAAATAAATCAAACTTAAACTCAAAATACTTTTTTTTACCTGATTCTGATTATCAATTTAGGAAAAACATTGGAATAATATTAAATTAGCCCTTTAATTTTCTTCCTTTTTTTATTATTATTATTTTAAAAAGTTTGGACACCCCTAAACTTAGATTATTGCCAACGCTCTCGGCTAAAATAGGCTCCGGTGCCCCCTTGGCTGGGATGAAGAATGAATCTATTTTTTTTTTTCAAATTAAAAATCAATTAGCCATAATTGCCGATTCCAGACAAATCTCATGGCATTTGTAATAATACACAATAGCAGCGAGATTCCAGCATTACTCCGGAGAACACTACCCTCCCTCGCTGCCCCAATCTTGTGACCATTTCATCAACTCATCTACCCAATTGGAGCCGTGTAGGCGGGGCAGGGGGGGGGGAGAACGTGACCGCACACTGACCCGGCTTCATTTTCAGGATACTAAAACGCACAGAACTGCTCAAGCAGAACACATGGAGGTGAAAAAGAGAGGGAATCACGGAACTTTATCCGCCCAATTACACAATGAGGAGAGCGACCTGCTCCTGCTATCCATATTGCACGGAACGCCGGGTGAGTCCGAGGCTGAGCCGCTGGCCTCCGTCATCCCACCTGCCGAGCCTCGCACGGACCCGGACAAAGGAACTCATCAAATATGCCAATCAGTAAAGAGAAAAAACACTTAAAAAAGACGACAATCTGGTTCATGGCAACAAAAAAACAAACAAATGGGAGCAAAACAACATTAGCATACCTGGCAACATCGGCCAATTGCTCCCCTTATTAACAATTGCTATTCTCCTAGTTAAGCGATGAAAAACTTACAAATGCAATGCAGTATTTACTCACATAGGGCGCATTTAAAAGTCTGATATTTTCTCCAAAGTGGTCCAATCAGTATGCAAAGAAGGCTTAAAATTTGTAACTAGGTTTCAGACTACAGAGGTAAAAAGTATGACTTGAGTTCGAGTTGTACTAAGAAAAAACTATGAAAAAAAGTGTGACTCATAGTCTGTAAAATACGGTATTTTGAGCCAATCTTCTATCAGGTTGCATGTAGAAATGCACGCAAACGATCACAATGGCTTGGTTAAATTACACTGCTTGGCAACAAAGTGTGATCCTCCTACATCAAATCACGACTTTATTAGCAAGGTTTAAGCACCACAGTCCATAAAAAAAATGATGAAACATGACATTCCAGCAGCCCAAAAGTATAAATTGACATTCCTTCCCACAAAATATTTATCGTTTCCCATTTGCACTTAACCAAAACTACCACGTAAGACTGACCACAGGCCTTGAAGTGTTCCCTTCATTCTAATGGGGGTGCTTCCTTTTTAGAAAATACTTCTTGCATACCATTTTAGATCACATCAAATGCCTTTTCACACGAGCAACAATCAAGTCTGACATTGACAATGGGCCACAGTTAGGTTCGTTTCAGAGCATTGTGGTTCTGGCATCCAAAGATGTGAGCAATTCCAAGCAGAAAATGCCCAGTGGTTACCTCCCGGGTTGCCCACAGGATATTTTTCTTGGTCTATTTACAACTTTCTCAGACCAAGATCGCCATTACCACCACCCCCTAAAAAATCCTATAACAGAAGTGTCAAACGCACTATGGTTTGCAAGCTCTCCCTGCATATTGGACCTCCACTGCTACGACACCCCCAGACACAACTCCCTTTCCCTTTCTTCCTTTCCTCCCTGTGCGTGACAGTAGCTCACCGAGAAGTGGAAATGAGACTAGTAAACAATGATTAGCTCCAGAGCCAGAGTAGCCCAGTCTGGCATTGGTCCCCGTCTCCGTATACCGACGCCCCCCCGCCCGGTAGTACGTGCACCATATAGAGGAAAACCGCACACACGCACACAATGCCTTGAGCGAGAGTCAACGGCGGGTCAGGCAAAGCCTCCCGCAGCCAGGTTAGGAGAGGTAATGGCAGGCAAACACGGCAGCCACACGCAAAATGCACACATGACACCACTACCACCACCGTGACCGGCCCCCAACACCCTCTTCCCCAGCCACAAACCTGGCTTGAATTAACATGATGGGGATGCAAGTGGCTACATGTGTGCGAGGAGCAGATTGAGGCAAGGGAGAGGGATTTGAGGGGTCTCCACTATAGAAATCAAGGAGAAATAGTCATCACCAGTGAGATGCATTTAAACTCAGTTATTTTCCATAATGCTTATCCTCACAAGGGTTGTGGGGGTGCTGGAGGCAGTAGTCGTAGTAACTGAAAGATAGGTCTGATAGAGATGTGGCAGGGCAGTATTTTAGAAAAATAAACCATCTCTGAGTATTGAAAAATTGGGATCATTGGATGTCAATAATGGTGGTATACAGGTATGTTCAAATGTTACTGCCAACCATTCCACTTTATATGGATTGGACAGTTAGTAGGAATAGACTCTTAAATTCACAGTAGAAGGATGATAGGATGCCACATGATTGGTTATCTTTCACCATCTTGGGGCACTTTACCCATTTTTTAAACAATCCCAATTTAGGTAGAGCAACTTGCATCTTTAAGGTTACAGTATCTATTTTTAAAAGTACATACTTGCAAGAAATGGAACATTATTTCTTAATATTCTCTGAAGATATAATTGTAGAGTTTTATCAGTATAGTGTAGAAAGTTTTAGATCCAAAACACACCATTAACTACTCTGATAAATGTGCCAAATGATGTTCAATAGCAAACCAAACGCTACACAAAGTTTTCCCTCTCGAACACAGCTTGTTGAATGACAAAGAAGGAATTAAAAATAGTTGTCAGAAGGTAGCAAAGCCATTTTCCAATGTTTCCGGTCCTCAAGTTTGTCAACAAAATCATGGTTGGCCCATTCCCAGCTGAATCATTCACCAGATGCAAAGTCTACGCTCTTTACGAAGCGCTCTTTCACAGCTCACGCTCAGCGGCAGGAAGATAATGCGGAGGGGGGGTCTGCCGGTACTTCCACAATGGGAGGAGTGTGACATGTATTCCCAGCCCTGCCCACTAACAGCTAAATATATAAAGTGGAGGCAGGCACAGTTAGCCATTCAAACCTTAAATCATCTGCAAAACTTAAACCAAACTCACTTGAAGTTATCCAACTTGCATTGAATCCGTTTTACTTGTATTCCTATTTTTCAAAAAGTTTTTTTGAGGGTGGTGAGACCGTTTCTAAGCAATTGTCCCAATGGCAGTGGACGCTGATTATGGCATCAAGAGCAGCAGCATCATGGAAGAGTGGAGCGGACAGGTCCAGCCCGCTCTTGTTGCGTCTTTTATTTTCCTCTTCTGTCTAGAAGCCTGTCTCCGGTTCCGGAATCTAAGACTCAAGAGAAGACTGCCTGGACCCTTCGCTTGGCCCGTGGTGGGTAATGCCATGCAGCTGGGCCAGATGCCTCACATCACCTTAGCCAAACTAGCCAAGAAATACGGTAACGTGTACCAGATAAGACTGGGTCGAAGCGACATTGTGGTCCTGAACGGCGACAGGGCCATCCGTCAGGCTTTGATCGAACGTGGCCGGGAGTTTGCCGGTAGACCAAACTTTCCCTCCTTCCAGATGATTTCCGGAGGAAGGAGCCTGACATTTACTAATTACAGCAAAGAGTGGAAAGCGCATAGGAAAATTGCCCAATCCAGTCTGAGAGCCTTCTCCTCGGCAAACAGTCAGACCAAAAGCGCCTTTGAGCAACACGTCATGGCCGAGGCCATGGAAGTGGTGCGTTCATTTTTGCGGCACAGCAAAGACGAACAATATTTCGACCCGTCTCGGGAATTCACAGTAGCCGCCGCCAACGTGCTATGCGCCCTTTGCTTCGGGAGGAGATACGGGCACGACGACCTGGAGTTCAGAACCATGTTAACCAGGCTCAACAAGTTCGGAGAAACAGTCGGAGCGGGTAGCCTAGTTGACGTCATGCCTTGGCTCCAATCCTTCCCCAACCCAGTCCGCAGCCTCTACGAAAACTTTAAGAACCTCAACCAAGAGTTCTTCGCCTACGTGACGGATAAAGTAGTGCAGCACAGAGAGTCCTTCGACCCGGACGTGACCAGAGACATGAGCGACGCCATCATAAACGTGATCGAGCATGGGAAAGACAGCGGCCTGGCCAAAGAGTTTGTGGAAGCCACAGTGACGGATCTGATCGGAGCAGGCCAGGACACCATCTCCACCGTCATGCAGTGGATCATGTTGCTGCTGGTCAAACATCCCGGGGAGCAAGCGAAGCTACATGACCTCCTCGACAAAGTGGTGGGTCCAGATCGACTTCCCACAACCGCAGACCGCAACAGCTTAGCCTACTTGGACGCCTTCATCTACGAAACCATGCGCTTCACCAGCTTCGTCCCCATCACCATCCCTCATTCCACCACTTCGGACGTCACCATCGAAGGTCTCAGCATCCCCAAAGACACAGTGGTCTTCATCAACCAATGGTCCGTCAACCACGACCCTCTGAAATGGAAAGATCCGCACATCTTCAACCCCTCACGCTTCATGGGTGACGACGGCAGCCTTGACAAGGACGTCGTCAACGGCATGATGATTTTTTCTCTGGGTAAGAGGCGCTGTATTGGTAACCAGATCGCCAAGGTCGAAGTCTTTCTATTCACGGCAATCTTGCTGCATCAATGCGACTTGGAGAGCGACCCCTCTCGGCCAGTCACCCAGGATTGTTCCTATGGGCTTTCCTTGAAGCCCCTCAGATACTGTATCACCGCCAAGCTCAGGGGAAAGTTGCTCGGCTTGGTTTCCCCCGCGTGAGCTCTATGCGTCAGCATTGTGACACGAGGCCAGAAGAGACTTCCGCACACTCACTAGCATACCTGTATAACATATTACTGCAAAAATATTCCTATTTAAGGAATGTACGTGTCCAATTCATCACATGTCAGACTGCTAGAATTCAGGTCCATATCATATTGGAAATTAAAGCCATAGGTTAGTTCTCAAAAGAGCGAAATGCTTCTTTCGCATGAACTTGTAGAAGCTGCACATTTAATGCCCATATGAACTAATAATGTAATGTCATACATACTTGTGAATGTAACCGTCACTTTTTTTTGACTCACTGTTCTCAGTTGTAATATCGAAGAATATATTTAACATTTTCTCCAGTCATGCTTCTACAAACGTGTTTTTATAAGCTTGAGGGAGCTGTAAATATAAGAATAAATGTTATCTATCTACTATAAACTACTGTATTCAAACCATGTGAAGACATTGCATTGAAAGTAATGGTGACAAGTGAAAAGACAACTTGGAAGTGAAGAAGTAGCCTTTCATCATCAACATCTATCAGAGAAAATTTGCACAAACTTTTGTGCAAGGCTGCCAAACACCATTCCCAACAATACACAAAGCCCAGATGTGGACCACGTTTTTTTTTTCTCCCATGAGGCATTATCATGACATTGTTTGTTTACAAAAATCTCAAAGCTACACGGCTGTTCCCGCACGCCTCTTTAGCCCTCCCTACAAGCTCCGTGTAAGTTTATTTTCTCAAGCAACTACTCGGCGGGGCTTCATGTGTTGGCTTTAAATTATGACAAAATAAGCTACCGGTATATCTGAAATATTGATGAGAATAAAGTATTGTTGAACGTGTCCTGTGTCTTATTGTCTTGGGAAGCAATATGCGTTGTCTGCTGATTGTCAATAGCTGTTGTTTTAAGTGAACCAAAGCAGATTATGATACAAAGACTTTAGAAGTTCTTTGTTTTGTTGCACAAGCACACATCTCGACTCTGTTTGAAATTAGCACAATGCCGACAACAGACTCTTTTGCAAAGACTTTATAAGACAAAAACCCTTGCTGTATTTACCCATAGAGAGATAAAAAAATAAATAAAACTAGTACTGTGTAAAGGCTGAAAAAAAAGCAGTGATCTTCGAGATTAGAGCAATCGCTCTGTTACATAATGAAGTGGTGTCCAAATTTTTCTTTGAATGAATCCTTTCACTTTCACAATATAAAGCGCAATTCATTCTTTTTTGTGTGTGTTTATGCTCCTACTCGCAACACACACAGAATTACAGCTGTATTTTCTTTTGTCGGCCACCATTTGGATAAGAAGTGAAGTTGTGGCGAATACGTCGGTGTTGAGGGCAGCCATGTAGGAAAGACTGACAGACACGAGCCAAGGCGCTGTCGCAATTTTCCGCATATGTTCCAGTCGAAGATGAGGGAAGAAATAACTCTACCCCACTGTGTGTCATTTTTGAAGTGACTCGAGTGTGCATGTTAAAAATAAATAAACAGGCAGAGCATTGACCACATATGTCAAAGTGGCAGCCCGCAACATCACTTTAAAAATGAATCATGTGAGTGAACATCACAGTTTATGCTAAAATTCAAATAAAGATTAGAAATTAATAGAAATTAGCTATCATTCTTGCCTTCAAATTAATATTTTCATTTTTCAACTATTATTTGGTGGTAAAAAATCATTATGTATCGGATTAGATTAGATTAGAACTTGATTTAATTGCGTATTGGGGAAATTTCTTGGTTCCAGTAGCAAGACAGACAAAAGACACACGACATTGTAGACCTAGTTAAAAAACTGGAGCCACACACAGAAAGTCTATAAGGTGGGGACCTTCTACATATAGATATATAGACTACATAAGACTATGGATAGATATAGATAATACAGACTATATACGACTGTTTGCGATTAAAAGGCTAAAAAGAGTATTTGGTCGAATCTTAATCTCTATTAATGATCTATCAACTATCAGAAAAGCTGTCAATTTAACTATGAATTGGACTTTGACACTCTTGGCACATAGACAGATGAAACAGCAATCGAATTCATGTGGGAAGTTACTAGCAATGTGTACATGCCCCATTTGAATTACCCCCAAGATGAAAACTATTAGCATGTACATATTTAGTTTTCCTGCTAAGGGTGAAACTTTGCAGGAGTCCCTCAGATGAGGTTGGGGAGGGAGCATGGAGCAAAATGCAGAGGTGAAAGGAAGTCTTTCAACCTGACACATTTCGTGGATGTTTGGGGAAGTTGGGAACAGGGGAGGTCGCTCAGCCTGGCCGTTCCTCCCTCTGGAGGTCTTTGCGGTTTTACAGTAAAGCAAGAACATGAAGGAGATTTTCTTTTTTAAATCAGCGCTTTCCCAGCAAGTGGATTTGATCCTAAGTAAAAGTATGATGAGGACGACAAGCCACTCTTGAACTAATATTGATCTACCATAAAAAAAATCAACCAATATGAGGTTTTCAGGAGTGATTATTAGTTGTTACAGGACGCTGATAACCAATATTTGGTGCCTATATACATTTGCAGTAAAGGTATAAATATTGGGATAGTAAAACTGCAAAAAGAAAATCTGACTTTTTCCCCATTGTGGCATAATTGTCCCACAAAATGATGAAAAAAAGAAAAAACAGTAACTCTAACACTGCACTCTTCCACAAATATTTCCAAAACAAATTGCAATTTGCATTTTGGCTATGGTTATAATAGTATTCCATTGTTTTTGTGTGATGTTCCGTGGGTTACGTTCCCCCAAAACATTTCCTCCGTTTCCCTTTGTGGGGATTATGTCATAGACATAAACATCGAGGAAAAAAAGCTTTTATATTGTTCCAGTTGACATCATGATGACTTTTCACCACCAATGTCTGCTTTAATCCTTAATCTGGTATCGGTCAACTGATCAAGAAGCCCTCAAAATTTTCCCAGAAAAGTATACTGACGTCGTGAACCCATTTTTTGAGGGTACCCGAGAACCTTTTCTTAAGAAAATCAAGCATTATTATGTGGTTCCGTCTGTCATAGTTCTTTCCAAACTATTATTTTCTCAATAGGCGTGGAAGAAAGTAGACCATGTTGGTCAGTGTGGCCTAATGCTAACATGCAGTTTGTCAATGTTTAATTCCTGTTACTTTTGCTTTGCATGGAAACATAGCAACAATGTGGATTTTCATGGGCAGGATAAAGTAGTGTGACGCTGCAGTTTTTAGAGATGAGATGTCTTTCACAAAGGTTGACAAAGGTGAGGTGCATGAAACTAAATAGCTCTATAAACACTTTGTTTATACTTGATTTTTTTAATTGAAAATGGCCTACACAAGAACCTAAAATTCAGACTTCATTTACCCACAGATTTAACTGAAGGGAGCTGGTGACAACAAATGTACAAAACTGTAAATAAAAGTATATATTGAAAACATACCTTTGGATGATTTTGTTGCTTGTAGACCTTTAGTCATTCACTTCCATTGACATCAAATCCATTTCAAATGTTATAGCTGATCATATTTCTCTGCCATTGATGGTGATAGACGTTCATCCCTGTCAATTGCAGCCAATGGGTTAATACTTCATTTTTCTAAAATTATAATAATGCTTAAGAATAAATACATACATAAATACAACATGCTTATGTATACATATATACATTTAGTATTTGTTTTTGATTTATATATTTATTTATATTGATACTTATACACATATATACATATTTTTATTAACTTATTACCTATTTATTTATGTCTAAAGTGTCTTTTCCAGTGTCTGTATTCTCATCCACTCTGATCCTCAATTTATGATCACTTGATCGGATCTGGGACATGTCTACCGCATATATTCAATAAGTTCACCATAATTCATCGGCATTTCTACCGTCTATCACTTTCACGCTAGTCGGCTCCAAGTTTTCTCGGCAAAACTTTGAGCCAGACCAAAACAATTTAGCAATAAGCTATTTGCGTCTGTGCGGTTTAATTTTCAGTTGTTTTTGCATTTTCTTTTTGTAGTGGTCTCGGACTGACTGACAGAATTCCAGCCACTCGTTGCAAGAGAACAACGGCTGACCACTCGTCTGAAAATATGTCCCCCTGTTATTGTTGACAGTGTGAGCGGTTTTATTTCGACAATTTTGCCCGAAAACCTTGTCCATGATCAAAGTAAACTAGCCATACAAATCTACACAACAGAATTGGGCATTGTGTATTATTTCCACACATCATCTGGCAATGCCCACAGTAGCGTTTCCTGTTTAGGATTATGCCCCAAAAAGCTTTGGGTTAGAGAAGTATTATGGCTTGGTTGTCTTGGTTGCAGTAAAAACAAGAAATACAAACAAACAGCTCCTCTTGCATTACCAGCCTGGCATTCTGTCAGAAGTGCACGTTATTCTTCGGCAGACGACGTAGCCTATTGTGTTGGGGCCCCGGCTCACGTGAGATCGACATTTTTTTTTTTCTCCTTTAAAGATGCACGTAGAGATCCAAGATATATTAACCAGACACCCTCATAATCCAATCAGAGCCAGATTAAGCGCTGGAATATGCAGTTCAACGTCAACAAAGCATACCTGTCAACTAGTATGGTACTATCACGGTCAACAGTTTTTAATTGTTAGGGAGTATAGTAAAATATACAAGAAAAAATATTTGTCGGTATATACATACCAAAAAAAAGCTAACTATGGACTTCTGGTGTGAATATGCATTCAGACTAATGTAAGAATTGTGATTTTGATCTCACAATTCCAAGAATGAAGTCAGAATTCTGACATTAAAAATTAGAATCTTGGCTACTTTCTGCCTGAATCCATTTCTATTTATTAGTGGCATTATGTAACATAGCTGGGGTCTGTGCCAGATCAGTAAAAAAATGCAAAAACATTGATCACTGCAACAACGGCACATGAAGCCGAGCTAGTAAATTTACATTGAAAGCTCTCTTAGTAATGAAGCAAAGTTATTTTATAGTGCTTGACTTAATGGCCACATGAGGATGGAAATGTTTTGAGCATGTATCCACACTGGAAGACTTTCTCAAAACATTTCAGTAATAGATGAGCAAATGTTATTTCTAGGACTTCTTTCCAGAAAGTGGTACAGTTCTTCCAGTTTCATTGGCCTTGCATAGCGCCATTCCACCTTCACAGCCCTCAAAGTACTTTGACAGCATATCATCATTCATTCTGATGAAACACCATCAGGAGCAATGTAGGGTTCAGCATCATTCTCAAGGACACTACGACCTGGCTTCCCATTTTTTTCCAAACAAGAGCATGTGATGAACGAGAAAGAAGTGCAAACTGTTCCCCTCAGTCCACAAAATAAAGCATCAAAGCAAATCTTATTGACAGGAGTCAGAGTGTCTGCTCCATTTCTCCAAAATAGCATCGCTAGGCAGAGAAGAACCCATTAGGCCATCGCTGGACTTTGGCTGACTCTCCAATCGCACCGGCGTGGCGGCATACCAGCACAAAAAAACCTCCCTCCTCTTTCCCCACTCTCCTCTTCTGCTCCCACCACCCCCCGTGGTCTTTTCTGCCTGGAACGGAGACGTACAAGTCTCTGCTGAGAACTGCTTCCAAAGAAGCCATCCACTCCTTAGCCAACAAAAAAATAAGACATTCTGCACTTTCTTGCACTTCTTTCTAACCCATCTTTCAGTCAAAAAGCTGCCAATAGACCAATCCACTTTGGCCCCAATCCCCCCTTTTTGGTATTTGGACCAGGCCCAAGAAAATTTCTATAGAAACGAGACCACAAGTAGTCATGTTCGCAGAAAAATGTGAGAATGCAAAAAAGCGAAACAAATGTGAACAAGGCCTGGTTAGCCTATGGAGGGGGTGCATATGAGTGGTCAGTGGTCAGAAACAGTTCTTAACACTGAAATACCAGCGGAACACCTACTACCAATTGCCCTCTATTGATTAGCCTGGAGAAAATGAAAATATAATTAAATATGGTCCACAGAAGAAGCTTAAATTCAGTATACATTGTATTTTTCAGCTAAAACTGGATGGAGCTAGTCACTTAAATTCACTAAAGCTATTGTTTCTGCACTGAAAACAGTCGGACGCACCCCCCTAGGTTCCGCCCCTGTTGGTTTGTAACCGCTCTATAACTTGTTGCCTGTAATGTCATTAGTTCAACATAATGAATCCAAGACAAGACTTTATAAATGAGACTAAGCCAAGTCACACATGTGCGATAAGATTACACAAATATCACTACGAAAAAACAAGTCAGACACGTACGCACACTAAATTACATCTAATTGACCCATTTAGGCCTGCGGCTCTAATGGTAACCGCAACAACGACATGCCTCAAAGTAATTGTTTATTCTAACAATAACCTGAATCCAAACTCGACTCTTCCAAAAACTCTTCATGCCCAGGCAGGCATTTCTCAAAAATAGAGTTTCTAAATTTGAAGGTAATTGTTTTTCCTGAGACATTTCATCATTCCAATGATTGGCGAGGAAAAGGGAAACTGCAAAGAAATGTGTTTTATGGCTCTATTGGGGAAAGGAAAACGCAATGTTCTGCAAATTCGGGACATCCATCATTTTATTTTTTTCAGCACTTGTCCTTATCAGGGTTGCGGGGTGATGGAGCCTGTGTAACTAATTTTGGGTCTCAGTCTTGACATGACTAAACTGCTTGCAAAGAAATCCAAATTCTTGGTATCAGTGTATTGATAAAAGGAATTATCGCAATACTGAACCCCTGCTGAATGGACGACCATTGCGCCAGTGTCGCTGTGGACAACTAAACATTTATGAGCTTGTGATTGTCCTCCAGATGAGAGCAGCTGAGAAAACACACATTTCTACGAAACATGCATGGAGGGGAGTTTGGAAACAATGAAATTCTGGCGTGGACATCCCATAGCACTTATTTGGTTGCGCCAATGTGGCTATTACAGATTCTCCAAAAGTCATAAAGCACCATTGATTTATGAGTAATTACACAAAGTAATCATGGATTTTTAAATTATTCTATCATCTATTTGCTAGAAAAAATAACTTCCCAAAAAGTAATAGCTGAACTCTAAAATGTTACTCCATGTAACTTTTGATTGATTAATATTTGTGTTTTAAATTAAAAGAATAATTAAATACTATAATATCCTAAAACATTTGCTGCCATTAAACATTCTAGACATCAAATTAATTTCAACTAGAAAAGCTGGCATTGAATAATCATGTTTCACTGCCTTTAAATGGCCAAAGACATCCAATCCAATTTGATGGAAGCTGGCAGTGATCCAACCATCACCGCCATCCCTCCCAGTACAAGGAGGGGGTAAATAGAAGAGTTAAACACGAAGGCAGCGCATGGCTGAAAGAAAAATAATCCTCCCAAATGACCGTAACTGGGGGCGAAATGTGTGCTAACCCGGGCGAGCGGCCAAGTCAAACAACCAAAGGGGGGCAAAGTCAGAGTTCAAATATACTCAATGGCCAGGAGAGTGAGCTCATTTGCATATGGATATACACCAGAGGTTTCCAATCATTTTTTTCTCCGAGAACTGCATTCAGAAAGATAAAAAAATTCTAGGATTGCTTCTATTTGTTAAAAAAAGATGGGGTGGAGTCAGGTTTTAAAATGTATTTTAAATCATTGGCTGTCATTGACAGCAATAGATAAACGATAGCTGCCAACCCGCCTGTTAAACTAGATTGGACGCCGTCAATGGCAGTTTGACATGTTGACTTAATATCAGGTATACTTATTTTTACATTACTGAAAAAAAAATCTAGTTTTTGACTTTTATTTATACAATAAAAAGGGGATTTTAAGTGTTAAAACTGATAACCTGCATGATAGGGTGTATTTAATCTTCTTGTGCAGGCCATTTAAATGATATAATCATCATTAGTTGCCAGCCAATAAAAAATAAAGCCAGGAATTGTTTCTATGTTTCTTTTTTGCAAAAAGCCACCTGTTAAATGGCATTGAAGACGAACACAAATACGCTAATAAGGTGCCGAATGCCTTCATTAACAAATGCAGTTTTTTTTGGTACTTTCCCCGCACACAACTTGTGCTGTTTTGAGTACAAAGCAAAGTACTGCCAAGTCACACAGCTTGAGCAGCAGGGAGGTCCGCAAAGCCAGAGGGATGCTACGTGACAGAGAGCAGGCCGAGCATGGATGTTTGTACGAGTCCGTTTGGTGGTTCAAACAGGGCCGCGTGACTGATTGCATAAATGTCCCGTATACGATAATGTGGGTGACATGCCGGGTGTCCAAAGCGGTCATCAAGGGCAATTTTCATTACGATGGGGGAAGAAGAGGACCCATTTTCACCAATTTCTTGTCTTAAAAGTGGAATTCAATGATTGCTCTAGCCCACCAAGCATGTTTTGGGGATGTGGAGTACCCAGAGAAAACCCATGCAGGGACCGGGAGAATATAGAATAGAACCCTACATTGTAAAACTGTGAGATGGCAAATATTTAGACATACGGGTGTGATAAAATGGCAGTTTGGCTGTTGGTATAATAACAAATAAATTGTAATACTTAACCTGGATAGCTTTGCAAAGGAAATGTGAATATTTCTCAGAAAATGCATCCTTCAATATCTTTTTGCTTCCTGATTTTGACTGTGTTATCTACAAATTCCCTTCAATGCCGTCTCTTAAAGTGTTTCGCCGCCGAGAGTGCTGACAAGAGATAAGGACAACCTGACTTATTACTATGATGAATGTGTATTATTTTTAACAAGAAGACTAAGATATCACTTTTCCACAGAGACTGCTGGGAAGATAGGGAGTAAGAAAGCAAAGCAACGATAAGAAACGGGTTCTGGATTTTCTATTACTCAAGCCCACCCTGTCTGTGAGCGTGATGGGAAAAAAATACAAACAAAATTGAAAAACATGTCCAAGATCATTAAATAACTGGAGCCGATAATGGTGTCTCTTAATTGCAGATAGATGGGAACCAGGCAAATGTACCACTACATTGTCAGTGACTAGTTCAATATTTATTTAATAGACTTGTGTGGCATTGTGGGTGTCCCTGTCTTCTTTGTGACCCTGTGTCTCATTGAGAGTCGGCAATAAAAGGCTGCAAATTATGAATTAATTACGTTTTTATAGAGGAATTGGTCTGGAAAAAGAGCAAGCACAGCAGATTTAAGAATGTGCCTCTGTTTTTTTCATCTTCATCAGACATTTTTTAAAAGAAAAGAGCATATTTGGAGGGGTTACAGTCACCCAAAAGACTAAAATGAGTAACCTATCATATAGTGTGTATGTATATATGTGTGTGTATATATATATATGGCAACACGTACTGGTGTCAAAGTGTTTCGTAATGATTGGACGTAGGAAAGCCCCCCTGCTATGCATTAGACAAAGTCAAGCTGTCCCTTCCTCGGGCCAAGCACTTTGTCAAGAGTTGTTTCTTTAAGAGTTGCTCTTAAAGTGAAGTTGTAGCAATACACTGAGCAGATTACGTCCTCCCCACTTGTTCATAAACAAAGAACACATGCTCTTGCATTATAATAAAATCATGACGACGACCGTGGGCCGAGTGGGAAATAGTGATGTGACTCGTTCTATATGCATTCAAACTGTCAATCCTTTTGGTCCAATTAGTCTCCTAGTTTGGACTTCCGCAATCATACACACTTACATACTACATAAATTAAACATTGAAGTAACTGCCATCAATCATGTATATGTGGAAAAGAGGACTTTGCAAGACTAAATGCAACTTTTTTTGTTAACACTAGTCTACAAAATTAAAAAAATAGATATACTTAAATTGTACTTAAAAGGTATTCAAAATGCTAAAAAAAACTACTACTCTAGTCTTATGTGTGCCCTACAACAGACTAGTGACCAGTCTAGGATATTATTATAAATATATTTAGCTTAAATAGCCTAAAGTACTCTGAGAACTTGATAAAGGTCATGCTGTGATAAAAAAAAGAATGAATTCAGTAAATCTAATGAACAACAAAACTCTAAAATAATTGTGCACTTGGTCTGTTCTGTTTGTGAGGTCTGAAATGGAGATTATAAGACAAGTATTGTTCCAATTTACTGACATCACTGCTTGTAATCACTTGGATAAAGCAACCCAGAACAAATGACTGGCACTAAAACACTGATATTATCCAGATAAATGTTTACCTGTTGACAGGGTTGTGCATATACAACAATCAAGAATTATGTTTTGTAATGAGCCCAACAGATAATGATGAAATTAAAAAATAGTCAGACAGAAAAACGAATGTCTGCTGGACAATATCATCAAATCGTAGACATTTTACATAAAAAAACGGGGTGTAATCTGTAAAACAATAAAGTGAAGGAGCTTAATGATCTATCGCCTTGCAATGGAACTCCTGAAAAACTTCTCGGGGAAAAACAATTCCAGCCTGAATAGAAATCACTCAAAAAGAAACAAATGGCCAGTCGTTATAGTGATTAATCACAATTAAGCACATGTAAACCTATACGGTACATAACCCTAACACCCAATCTATCAAAAGGTAGACTATTGCCTTACATCAGCCACAGTTTCAATTTGTCAACTGAATATCGTTATATCAGCCCAGTATACGCTTACGGTAAATCAAACTAAATGCACACAATTCTCTCCGTGGGATAACTGATGGCTTTAACAGGGTGGCTTTTTCACCCACTCATATTCAAGAGAATCTGTCTGCCACATTTATCACAAAAGGGGTTTTTTGATTTGTGTGCGTGAGTGCGTGACTGTTTGGCGCGGGACAAATTTGGCGTTTGTTTAGACTAAGAATGATTGCACTTACGAGAGGTTTCACGTGCCAAAGATGTCATGGTGGAAAAGGACTACTGTATAAATGTAAAAGTATTAAAGTAGGTAGAAGGTAAAGTGCACCAAGGACGGGGGGAATCGAATTTTGATGAACTTAACAAGCATGCTTTGGAATGTGGGAGGGAATTCAGAGTACCTGATGAAAACCTACTTAAGCTAGATAGAAAAACAAGTACGCTCAATTGTAAATGGACTACCATTTTGGACAATTATACTATGTAAAAAAAATACTAATTTGCGAGGAAACTGGGGTTAAATTTTAAAAATCCTTCGTTTAAACGTTCAAAATTTAACTAAAGATATTGTCGTCCATTACCAACTCCTAAATATTACATATATATATAGTATGTATATTATATACAGTAGGAAAGGAGAAAGTATAATGCTGTACTGTAATACTTTGGTTGAAAACATTTTTGTGAGCCAGTAGATGGCAATATTTTCAGCTAGTCTCAAGGAGCAACTGCGTAGGGCCTCGGAGGAAAAGAGCAGAAATATTGAAGACTGCTTTCTCGGGGGTTAAGACATTTTTGTGTCCAATACTCATATCTTAAATACCATAATTATAATGGTCAAATGACAGCAACAAAAATGCTGTTGTGACTTGAGTGTACAATTTTGATTTGTTCAAATATCTGAGTATTTACTATAGACCAGGGGTGTCCAAACTTATTACTCTGAGGGCCTAAATAATAGCTCAATTTATCACATTAGATTATTTATTATAATTCTACCGTTGCAAAGCACCATTTAAGTGAAGAACTCCTTTAAGTGTTAAATATGAGTCCTTGAACAGAATGCAGTCTGAATTAAGGATTCCTTTGAGAGCCATATTCAATGATATTGTCAATAAAAACGGTCTTGCGAGCTGTACTTTGAAATTTGAAATATGAAACAACACAAAATGACACATGCAAAACTGTTCTAATACAAAGACAAACAACACACTGACAATTTTATGTCCAGCATGTATTTTTTCTGAGCCTATTGCAATTATTGTAGATGTTATCAGGACCCTGCCTTGGTTGTTTCCCTGTACGCTTTAATTTCCGTCTGTCAGGACTGATAAAGCGCGATAAATCAAATTCATCCATCCTGAGAAGGATATTACATTCCCAGAATCAGAATGTAATCAAAAAACGGCTACAATGGTAAAAATGGATTAGACACCATCGGCCAATGGAAACTGCCAAGTTCAATACATTTTAAAAAGCTTTTTTCCATCTGATTTTTTAACAAATGATTTAAAGTGGGCCCTGGCATTGATTTTTCTGAAGTGGCCCTTGGAGGGTAAAAATCTGGACCCCCCCTGGTTAAGATGGTTTCAATCCCATGTGGCATTCTTGTTTAATGACGCGGATGGCAAGAGGGAGGCTACGATTGGTCGACGGCGGTGGGCGTTTCCGCATTCTGCAAATAGCTGTCAACAGAAGCGCCACTTGCAAGAGGGGGAAGAAAGTGTCGCGTCTGGGAAAGCTCCCCGGTGTTTGCTCGAGGGAATAAGGGTACCCAAGCCCAGCGGAGAAATGCCTTACATACTGATCAGCACGCAGATCAGACTGGTGCGTAAACAGTGAATGGCTGTCTTGTCTCGTGTTGTGCTTATTCAGTAAAGGGAGGAGCTGGAAGACAGCTTTTATTTGCCCTTTTCTTTTGGATACTATAAATGAATGGGAGAAGAAAAAGTGGGGCACATAGAACATTGTTTGTTCATGTATTCAAAAGATTCTTACATGCATATTGGAGAAAAATATATATATATATTGTTTATGTGATGACATTGGTAGTGATTTTATCAAGTCCTATATGATTGATTATTAGATGGGGATCTGTTAGGGTGCAGTAAAGTTCAATTTCTCGGACAAATGTAAAGAACTAGATTAAGAAGTTAACATTAACATTAACAAATGAGTATTTTTATAAGGTATTGGTGTACTGTTTTGCAAAGAATTATTTTTATAGCCCTTTTTGGGAACCTTTTATCGGTTAAGATGACAACCCTTGCCCATATTTATAAATACAGATGTAGTAATAATGTAGAAATAAAAAGCAAGTTTTTTTTCTGGTTCCAATATTAAAAGTACGGCAATAACGTAGGTTTGTCCTTGTTGCAAAAAAATGGATTATGAGGATTATTCACATGACAGAAGAGAAAAATACTACTATTGTTTCAACAGGACGTTGTGAGCTGCCGTTTCAGTAAATCTGTTTCGACATAGAATGTATACAGAATGTCTTTAACCGTGAAAATTAGCTTGTCAAATAATAACAGAGCCATTTGCCCAAGTTTATAATTTATGCCAGAGTGATTCCCTGTTTAAAAGTCATATTGGTAAAACACCAACTAAATATGGTGCATATTTCTTTTGTGGCTTGTACAACTCACGTGCATAATAAAGTTGCCTGATTGTGGGGATTAGATAATCTATTTATAGTTGGTTGATTTACTATGTATGGGGATTAGTATGCGCACCTGATACTGAACCATTCAAGGCTAGTTGAACAACTACCTGGCAGGGCAGCAAGCACGAATCACGTAATGGTATACTTCATTGATGTGTCTTTCAGGAAAGCGGCCCAACCAATGTGGGAGATGAGTATTCTGACCCAGCTGTCATGAATTACTTGGGAGCAAGAAAAACAACTGTGCTCGGAAATAATTTGTGAGTACAGAAATGAATGCTTTGCCATTTATTGCAGGTGGGCTTACATTAATATTAGTTGAATAACCTTGGATTGGTTTCCAGGCCAATTTGCATTGAAATTACACAAAATGGCATGTTCACGCTATTTTAGTTAATTAGTTTTAGGATCAAATTAAAATGAAGAGTATAGATATATATTAAATTTCCTGATTATCCCCCTTTTAAATCAATAATTGTATTTTTTAATCAATTTTTGATTGTTTTTAGTTCAAAAATCATTTTGTAATATCAAAAAATAGATTTTAAAAAAGCTCAAATAAACAATGCTTTAGATCTATAAAAAGCTGAATATTTAGGGCTTTTAATCCAGTTCTTTTAATCCATTTATAAAAAAAAATCTAAATATTATATCTAAAATGGTCTGGCCCAAATAAAATCAAGTTGCCGTTAAAGCAAACCAACCCGAGTCTGACACCCTTGGACTAAAGTCATTCTTCAATGGGAACAAACTTGGCAATTCCACTATTACGCACCCAAAAAAAAAAAGATTATTTCAATCAGAGGAGGGAAAACTACCACTAGAACATCATTCAGGTAATAGTAGGAAACTAAAGGAGGATAACTGACAAAACATCTGTTGTAAATATATCTTTGGAGATGCATCACGCAGCTTGGAGACAAAGTGCATTCATTTGGTTCCAACGCTGCCTGCAGGTGCTCTCTGCATTTAGCAAATTTCCATATGTACGAAATGGTGTTAACTTCAACGTGGCAATAAACATGTCTATGCTGTCATCAGAAAATAGTCACGTGGAAGTATCCGACCTCCTGTGCGGTAAGAAAAGAAAAGAGTGCTCCTTCGCACGTTTTGCAAAAAGGGCTGGTCAGTAAGATGGGAAACAGACTGAGGAGGTGTTGTCATTGGCAATAAGATCCAAACGCTGCTGGGAAATGGATGTGGAAGGTGTGGAGGGAAGTCAACAAACTGTGCAACAATTAACAAGATTTGACCCTGCAAACTCAAAGTTTAGGGAGAAGCCACATCTGTGAAGAGTGCGCCAAATTAACTGTGTTCGATCTTATTTAGTGCAGAGTATCGTGTGGAAGAACCGCCTCGCCTGGTGTTGGACAAGCTGGAGAAGATTGGCTACCGCCTGATGAGCATGACAGGGGTGGGACAGACACTTGTGTGGTGCCTTCATAAAGAGATTAAAGAAGTGGAGTGATGAGAAGATAGGTGGATGTGGGGAGCATATGAAGAGCTTGATTTTTTACTGTTGCTGTGTGAGAGAGATTCAATGTTGCCAAATGAGATTAGTATTGGTGGTAATTTACAGTGGTGCATTTTGGGAGTCAGGTGTTGAATTTTTGGGGGGGTCTTTGAGTATGAATTGGAGGAGTTTGAAGTGAGAGGAATGTTGTCTGTTTTTCCATGAGAAATGTTAAATGTGGTTGATTAAATATACTTAAATGTGTGTGTTGAGTGTGTATTTGTTGCTTTTATTTTTAATGTAATTTATTGTTTTTCCTTGAATAGAAAATGATTATAAAATAAGAAAGGGATATATTCAATGCTTTCCCTTTCTATAAAAATATACAAATAATATTTGGGGTTGTTATATTACATTTGTATTATAATATGAATATTTATTAACTTTTTCTTGGAAACAACGAAAACTAGATAGAAAATAGATTTATGAGCCAATATATAAATTTTGACAAGTCTTCTTTAAAGTCCTACCTATAATGTTCCCAAGTTATCTTGGGAGTTTGTACGTGGGGGGAGAAATGACTTCATAGTCACAGACTGTTGCTTTAGATGGCTACACGTCTCAGCTGCTTTCACTGAGTTACTGGAGAAGTACATGGGAATGACACTGTGGGAGGATTCTGGCTATGTCGAGGACTTACCTCAGTTTGCCAAATCATACTAAATTTGATTACATTAGGGTTTCATCAATCATTAAATTGTAACTAGATTTTACGGTCATGCAAGTAATGGTTCCTTAATCATAACCTTGAAAATTTTGCACAAGAATAGTATATTATTGTTCATGTTTGGCTAACATTTTTCACATGAGAAGATAGAACATTAGGAACAGATAGTTTAAGACATTATTGATCACAATCCATACCTTTTGAGATGAGATGCTTTACTGTGAATCCTAAAGAGCTCCTTCACTTCACTAGAGGAGGAAACACAGCATGCCAAATGAGACCATAGACTTCCTGTGGTCATCAACATTTTATTTACATGATTTGACTTGAAACAATGCATGAAACCTTAAAAAGGGTGCTAGGATTTAGCGCCTTCCTCCTCATCCTCCTCTTGCATTTGCTGAATGAGCCGCTGTCGCTCGGCAGCTTGCCTCATTTTCATCATCACTACACTCTCGTAGTCACGTTCATTGGACAAGGAACCCTACAATATAAAAAATATAATATAAATTTGTCAAACAATGTCATTTTAACAAATGCCTAATTTTCTATTGACTTTGGATTCTAAAAACAGCATATAAAGGCACAGGTGTCAAACTCAAGGACTGCAAGCCAAATCCAATCCGTTTCATATTGTGTCAATGAAGTGATTTCATGTTTCTTGCTAAATTAAAATTTAGATCAAATTTCTGAACTACTTCATGAAAGATGTCAACTCCAAGAAAACATGCAAACTCCAATGAGATCCAACCAAACCTGTACATAAAACACAAAAGTAAAAACACTAGATAAAGATAAATAACTAAATATTTACGGTCTTTTCTTAATGGGAAATCAAAAAATCTAACAATACACATTAGCTCTCTATCCTCTTTCATAGAGAAAAAATATGCTTGCTAAGACCAGTTTTATCTTCGAATATTGAGATAGTTGTCAATTGGATACTCAATTATTCAATGCAATCTCCTAGTTGGTAAACAGAATGGTGATGGAAACCATAACTCCAATTTGGCCTGCCACAAACACCATTTTGACACCTGCCTATGATCTGATGAGATATTGTTGCAACTGGGAGCCACGATGTCTGTTTCTCAGTTTCGTGGCAACAACATCACGGGGCAACGCGTGATGATGCGAGACTGTCTCCGTATGTTTGTTTTCACAACCACTCTGCATTCTCTCATCTCCCTAACCATCGCCGTGACAGCAGGAAGGAAAGGGGGAACACACAAAAGAGCCTGGAGACAACGTGTGACAGGGTAATTCCGTTGCCGCGGGTCATTATACGTTCGGCCTGGCCTAAAAAAAAAAAAAACTCATCCCCGATTGCTAAGACAAAGGCACCAAGAAATTCTCCTTCCATTGAGAAGAAGGTCAGTGCCAGACAAAGGCAGGATTGTTCATCATTCACAGCAGATCCCCGCAAAGATGGGCACAACATATAACAGCGAACATGCAAGGATTGTGAAAGTGAGCATAATTGAGAATTTATTTTTAAGTTTTGGAGGCCAAGCGTCCTCGCAGAAAGCCGCCGTTTCATATGATTCGTAGCCAAAGTGTCTGGCGGGCCAAAGAAGTGTCTCTTTAACGAGACATTGTACTGCAAGAGAGATCAAGTGGGTCTGTGCGTGAAGGTCTGGGGGAGAGGTAAGAGTTTGTCAATGCGTTCGCTGGACCACGGCATCTGGAAAGTATCATGGGAACTCCGGCATCCATGTGCTGAGAGAATGAGGCTAAGTGTTGAGGAAGAGGAGTAGGTCGGTAAGGGGAAGTTCCCCCTTTAACCCCCCTCTTACTATGCGGCCCCTGGATTGAGGAAAGCTGCTATTATCATTCCAGCAATGTGAGCTCAAGCCCTGGTCTGACACGGAAACATGAAATATCACGCAATAGACTAAATAACCTTCGCATCCTCAAATGAAACAAGTTATCTGTTTCGAAATGCATGTTGCCCTTTGGCAAATCAGGTGAACTCCAACCTGCCCTCTAACGGCAAGCATAGGTAAGACTTTCATAATCAGGAGTCAGGTGTTTTCCGACCACGGTGAGCCATTTCTGGTAAGGATGAATGACGTTTCCTAGCCTATGGTGTTAATTAACCACATACATGTTTAGCCAGTGCATCACCCCATTAAAGCAACCCGTTCTGTGCACGTATAGGTCCACGTATGCGTTGGTACAATGCCGGCCGGGGCCTAGGGTACTAAGTCGGAGACCGCAAAAGACAAACAAGGGGGCCTGTGCAAAGTCAAGGGATGCAGGAGCGAGGCCACCGCAAAGGCAGGATGGCAGTAAAACACAAGGGCACATTAAAACAAGCTGAGGATTAGCCCGGTGACATCAGCGCATGGCCGGCCGGGCCGGGCCTCACTCAAAACAGCACGCATCAGCCTGGTAATGAAATCATGAATATCGCCAGTGTTGAGAGTCGGTAGAGTGTACACACAGACATTTGCGGTCTGACACTCTTTTGCAAACACAGCAGGTGGGCAGCTTGTACTGTAGGGGGACTACTTTGTGTCTGTCGCGCAGGTTGACAAATTAAATGGAAAGTCTTGTAATGACTAGTGACTGTTTTTAGTGACCCCTTTTCTGGTGAATCCAATTAACATTGTATTAATTGACTGCAGTAGATTGAGTCTTTCAAATGAGGGTCGTTTGTACTAAATGCATAACTCAGAAAATAAAAATGTGCTGAAATGTAGTTGCATTTCAGCAATTCAACTCAAAAGGTGAATTTAAATTATTTAATGAAGGAATAAAAAGTAATTTAGTGTATTTCTGAATTTGTGGTTATAAAAATATGAACATCTTAATCAGCATAGTCATGACGACAGCTTGAGATATGTAAATTTATGTATGGATGGTTTAATCTTGTATGTTGAAAATGCAATCTAACAACTTTTACTACATATTAAAATTATCTGGAAGTGATGTCTGTCCCACTAAGAACAATCTTGAAAGTTTCAAGAGAATGACTTTGCAGTCAAGTATTTCAGATTAGATATTTACAAGGTCATAGTGTCCTAATCTTAAAATCAGAGAGGTGGTTAGCTTGTATTTGATTAAGGATTACTCATTAAAATTTAGATGCATGTTTGAGAGCAAGTAAATGAATCAAACAGGCGAACATGGGAACTACATTTGATAAAAAAAGGTGAACTGATAAAGACAAAGGAAGTGGTGAATAATTACTCATCACTCATGAAAGTCGACAGACATAAAATCCCAAAGGTCTGGTCAATTACAATGTTTTTCTTAGTGAAGTACAAACACTACACAGAGCTTAAGGGCCAAACCAACTTCCTGTATTTAACTGTGTACATGCATGACTTGAAAGCATATGGTTCCCAAATTGATTTCCAGAACAAGGCTGCCTTTGATAAGGCGGCAAAAGCCAGCGATATTCTGCAGATGTGATCTTAGTGAATACATCCTGCAGACCGTTGAGTATGACGACAGTTTACACAGATATTTAAAATATTCTATCGTATTTGACTGCATTACATTACATTATCAATGTAGTAATGACAGTCTGCCAAAATACTTGAAATTTGACAGTCAGATGATGGGTTCCCATGTTATTCAGTTTTAAATGCCTGGAAAATTACATTTTTTTTGTTACATCGCCTATATAAAAAAACTATAAAAAAACACGTAGACAAGAAATATTTCTCAACATGAATGTTTGCCCTTTTTGTTACATCTTCTACAATGAATGAAAATCCTGAAAAGACACTATTTATGTATCTCATGCCCTCTAGTGTTAAAGATGAAATGCAAAAAAAGTGTATGCTGTACTTAAGATTCTTTTGTAGGCAATATTAATATTTTCATCATTTGCTACAGGGCCCACCGACCATAGTTTGGACATCTATTCTGCTTCTACCCAAACTCCAAAAACTACTAGCGTGTATTCAAGCCAGTGGATAAGAAGACTACTTCCATCATCGACATAACTAGCCGACAAATGTTGGCAACCCTAGATATACATTATCTTATTGGACAATAGTTTCCCCAAAGACATTACTGCAAGTGGAGAACAAGCGAGTACATTTAATCACTATTGCGTGCAGACTCCAGATTTTGCAACAATGTAAAAAATAAGAGGAGGGGGGTGCATATATGTGCACATGTGAATGCACATAGCACAGAGTTGCATGTGGTCACAGAACTGGATGGAATGGAGGCCTTTGGATTGAGCTGTTTGGAAACTGTTAAAGCAAAAGAAATAAACAGTGAAAAGAGAAATGACAACAGAGGTCTGAACTCCAAGTGCCCTGGCATTTGTCTGTATGATGGATGGGCTCAGTGATCCCCCCAAAAAAGAACGTTTTGGGGGTTTGGCTTCTTTAATATCCAAAAGTATATAGTAATAGCAGTAAGGTTTTGCCTTTTGAGGCTTGGGCTTTTGGGAAAAGGGCTTTGGTTTTAGTAGATTTCCCCTCTAAAGAAGAAGTGGTTAGAAAAGATGAAATGCAAGTTCAAAATAAATACACTAACTATTTACTCTTTGGTGCCATGTTCAAATAGGGAAGAATTGGTGAGACTCAATCGTGCAGCATTTTGTTGAACTTTCCTTTCTGATCTTGGCCATCCACATTTAAAAACAAAAACTAAAAGTGTAGACTTTGAAAAATTGGTATTGGTACATGAAGCATGAATTTATCATTTGTGAATGGGTGAATGATACCCCAGACAAAAAAACTGAGCATTCAAATGTCTTAAACAACAATTAATATCTATTCTAAAAATAAGATTCTGTTTCTGTAGTTACAGATGTTTACAAGACGCAAACACTTACTAATACTCAATTTCATTGTTGAGTAAATATTATGCTAATTTGATCTGCATGAGTAATTACATCTGCCATTCTGGCATCAAAATCCATAGCAAGAAAACAAAGGCCTTGAGGCCTATTGTTTATTAGATCAATAGGAAACATCACATTATCCATTTCCGTTGCACCTGCATGTTTAACATTAGAGAACAACAATAAAGCGCTGTATCTGGATTAACTTACATTTTGCAAATATGATGCTAATATGGTAGTAACCTCAGTCAGTGAACTGAATCAAAGAAGCAAAAAAAAAACATCTGTTAAAACAAAGAGTTACAGTAGCTGCCAATAAAAACGTAAAGGCCCTGTCGTCTTTTATCCTACAGTTTGTCATTCCTTCCTGTATTACGATTACATTCCATAGTCATGAAATGTGACGACTAGAACTGTTTCTATCTCTTGCGCTTATCGCCCTTGTGTAACCACTACCGCCTGCACGCACATGTCTGTGCGCGATATTGTGCTTTGATTACCCAGAGAAGCTGTTGGCTTCCAGTCAGGCAGAAGGGCCTGTAGAGTGCTATGAACTAAGGGGGCTTTAGACAAGCCAACCGCAGCCAGGAAATCATGAAATCAGCAAAGGAGATGGACAATGACATGGAGATTAGGGATATGTTAACCTCCTCTTCTGTGAAGCCAGCCTATTTGTTCACTGACCGTGACTTCCTGCATGTTACAAAGGCACACGCAGGCTAAAACACAACTTGTTGCGCGATTGAAATTCAACCGCCATCACCCATTCACTCAAAAATGCAATTACAAAGTGAGCAGTGGTTGTGCACGACAGTCTACTGGCGTATTTGTCAAGTAATCAGTTGATTTAACCCGCTCCCACCCATACGGGGTGCAACTGAGCGTCAGGATTGACGTTGACGTTGGTGACTAAACAACCATCTCGCTTTGAAAAGTTTAGGTGATATCATCTGATGGCACTCAACTGTGGGATGTAGTGGAATGTGACGCAAGAAATACCTTTTTCAACTCATGCTTCTAACGTCAACCTTTTACAGGTTTGGACTCTGACCTCACCTGGTTTATGGCTTGTGCAAAAAAGCTTAACAGATACACACTTGGAGAGAGCCACAGAGAACACAGGAGTTGACACAGACAAGACCTGGAAAGGACTGATGGCGAAAAAGGAAGACGGATAGCTAAACAATGTCTCTGAAGAAGACCGCGTTTTATCTCTCTCGGTTGAAGTCCCAAGGCTGCATAATGAAGTCTTCACTGCAACAGTTAAACAAGCCCCATCATGTCATGTTTGTCAGCGTTCAGGTACGAAGCACAGCCAAGTTTCATGACAGATTCGTGTGTGCAACCTTGGAATGTCCACCTTAAAAAGATTTGCTCTCGAACAAAGGTAAGGGAAAATCTATTTTTTTTTCTTTTTTCAGAGAAGCGTCAAATAATTGATTCTTTTATGTTAGTTCGTGCTTTCAAAGGCTAGATTCCTAATTATAAAAGTGTTTTGTTCATTTAAACCTGGCAATGTCATCCTTTTCCTGGTCAAATACTAGTCTGGGTCTCCTCCTTGGCCAAACTGACATGTTGGGATAGGAATGCTCTGTCAGTGTGCTCCAATCTCCTGCTGCTACTAAAGTACCGATAAAACCTTTACGGGCCAACAAAACCTGTTAGTTGTAGTGGCTTACAAATTTCCAAAATGAGTGTTTCAAGTCACGAACACAGCTCTAATGTGGGCAGAGCTATTTGGCAGAACATAAAATCACAGACCCTGACACAATTATCTAATCTACATGCTCGCATTGGCCAACTCACTTTGGTTTGACTTAAAACAATAATTAGAAGTCACGAAACGTGACAGCCTTCTCTTGTTCTTTTAATTCTTGATTTTTATTACACGTTACATTTTGGTTGTAACTGGCACACGTTTTTTTTTTTACATAGTCTCAGTCTGAATGATTCATGTAGATAATATTATTACAGTTATTATTACAGAAATAAACTGCCTCTACCCTTATGATTTCTACAAATATGTAGGATACTAAAATTGTATATGGTTAGGGTTAGAATTAAATTAAAATTCAGCCTAATTGACAGCGATATTGCCAAAAATTAAGGAAAAGTTCCCTATGTAAACTTCTAAAAATGTAGATTGGGGCTATTATGTCAGAAGAAAGAATTATTGGTACACTTAGCAATTTACAGTATATTAACAGTGATTGTTTTTTTTTTTTTTTTGCAGATGGGAATGACACGTCAGGCAAATTCCAAGCTTGATTGTTAAGCAAAAAGGACAACATCCAAAAAGGATTGGCTAACTTTGGAAATCACCTCAATACGGGACATAGAACTTTAGTTGCCAAGATGCCACTGAGAACATCCTTGCACAGAAAGCCAACCTCTGGCCGTTGGTCAAGCAGACACTCAAAACGCCGAGAGGTTCTCTCTGTCAACATGATCAGTCTACCGCTGGCTGATTTCCGCCACGTTTCCCATATCGGAAATAACGGCCAAATGGACAGTTTCGGAGACCTTTCTTTCCTAAAAATGGGCCACAACTTACTTCTACAGAGCTCTCAAAGTGAGCAAAATCTCTTTTTAGCCTGCGCTCCACCACCAAAGCCCCCTCGTCTAAATGTGGAGGCAGAAGGTTCCGAAAGCCCAGACTGGCCTGCGGAACACCAGGACAATGGCAGCCAGAAAAGAAAGAAATGCAGCTCTATGCCGCTGCTGGACAGCGAGGAATGCGAGACGGAATTAGTGGACGAGCATAAAAGAGGAAACAACATTGCAACCAATCACTTCTCCACCGCCGGATGGGATGACCAAAGTGCAGACAGCATTGGAGACAAAATTGAAATACAACAAAACGAAGAAGACAATGGCTTTTCTTTTAGCCTCGACCTGGGTCCTTCCATTTTAGACGATGTACTGCAAGTGATGGACAGACTTCAACATTGAAGGAACTATCTTCCAATAGCCGCAAGGACAAAAGAAGCATGCATCATCCCCCCCTTTAATTGTCGTAAAATAAGAGCCTGCCTTTTCTAGGAAAATGCAAGTTAAGAACCAAGATTTAGACAAGAGTTTAAAGAAATTGCCAGCCTTTGTTCTCCATTGTAGTTAGGAATCATGTCGAGTAATTTATTTTAAAAAATATATATATATAAAACCTGAAGTATCATGTGAAAAATCCCCTTTTATGGAACTAAAATTGAAGTTAAATTTTAAGTTGTACCCTTTTCCAACTCTTTTCTTATAGCTGTTCTATCCCAAACCACTATGTTACTATGTTCAACACATAAAGGCAGTTAAGTAGTGTGGTATTAAGGCAAAAAAAGGAAAAATCTGGAGCTCAAGGTCTTGGAGCTGTGATGTCTTGGCAGACTTGCCAATCTCTTGTGTGCAAAGAGTAATTTCTCCTATGCACGCATTTCAGATGGCCCCAATGAAAGGTCAAGGTACCCCTCTTTCTCTTTAAAAGCAATGTATTGAAACCAAAGAGTTGGCGTTGCCAATGGTAACAGGTTTCACTGTATCCCAATCCAGGCTACAAGTCCAAGACCTTAAAAGACAATCTCAGCCACTCCATTGAATAAAACACAAGAAAGAAATCCTTAAATGCTGAACTGATATTTCACGTAGAGTATTTGCATCTCTTACATTTGTGAGCGTCTTTTTTATGAGGTTTTAAACACAAGTTTCTGACCAAACAAACCTCGGACATGAAAAATAAATGTTGTATATCACACAGACTTTCCCACAAGAAACTGAACTGGCGTGTATGGAATGAAGAAGACAAGATTCATCTGCAGTCAGTCAAAAAGACAGCAAAACCAGTTGTTGGGTGAAAACCACATTGGACCCAAGTGCAACATGGGTCATGTACCAACCACAAGCCTCCCGCTGCTAGGAAATCCACTAGGAATTCTGTGTGTACCCAACGGAAATAACAATTCTGTGGGAATCTATGTGCTATATTTGTTTGAATCACTCCTATTTTAAACTTAGTTGTCATTGTTCCTGACAAATTGTGAAATACCAGCATAAAAAACAAAACATTTATATTTTGGAGAAGTAAAAATATGTATACTTAACATTCCAAGACTGGTGGTTTTGTGACTCTTATTACTCATGGCTTTACTCAAGACAGTTTCCTTTGAGGAACAGACAATATATCTTCAAAGAGAAGAAACTGGTAAGAGATTTAAGTAAGAAAAACTATATAAAATTGATGTAACCTGAAGAAGCCTCATTGCAACTACACAAAGCGGGTAATAATCCTAAAAATTGGAGTAGAAAATTACATTGGGATTGAATAAGGTACTGCTGGAAGACCAAACAAAGGAAATTACTATGTAATGATGTTTAATAAATGAGGGCTTTAATCAAAAAGAAGATTCTCATGGTAAAAAAAAACCTTGACTCCATAAAGTATTGCTTAAATGGACAAAGCAACTATAATAAGTCCCTGTATTTTATATAAGATCATATTTGTTGTGGTAAAATGTGAATAATCCTACAAACTGCAGCTCAAACATTTGATTTGAGGGAGATATTTAAAATCCTGTGATATCGCCTGCAAAGCACAAATCTCAATCACATCTGGTATTGCTTTCCTCTGTCTAAAAAAATCCAAACTTGCTGTCACACAGAATACCAAAAGTACTGTCATCTCTTCAAGTGTAGCTCTTGTGAATCATGAATTTTGTCAAGCACTAACTAAATATTGATAATATCGTGTCAGCAAATGAGAAACGTGTCCTTCTAATGTACTTACGTCTTCTAGGACAATCTGATGCTACTACTGAAATATATTGTCTCACACACATACCGTCATCTTGTAAAATTGATATAATTTATGCTGTCTGTCAAGTCTTGTCAGGATATTTTGATTGTTCTATTTCTGCCAACCAAGTAAAATTAGTTTGGCCAAATTAGGGTTGGATTGGATTGACAGTTTTTTTAAAACCTGATTTTCAGGTTGGCCATTGCAGTACTCAGATATCATAAATTTAGACACCCCTAAATTCAAGGTTTCAGGCAACAAAACAGTATATAATAACATTTGGAATAAAAAGTCTGTCCTTACAAGAGCTTCTTTTTGTGCATTTGCAGCTGGCTGATGAGAAGAGGTGATAGTGGGATAAATAACAGGAGGGGGGATCTAATTGTTTGATTTCAGATAATATCAAGTGAGATGGGTCCTCTAAGGGTTTTGGCAAGTGACCTTAAACCAGATGTAGATCAACATTATGTCATGTGGGGCCTCCTTGTGGAGAGAATACTTTCCAGAGAAAGCTAATTTGAAAATCCCCCTAACAACTGCATTGTTTTGAGTCTCGGGTCCAGAGTTACATCTATGAAGTAATCAGCTCGGGGTATCAGTTAAGCTAACTAGGTTACTGTAATAACATTTTCAAAAGATTAGTGTGACAATTCCCAGTGTGCAACCTTGGTCATTCTCCCATCGGAAGAAGGCTTGATTGAGTAAAAGTGATTTTATTAACTCGGAGAGCTCGATAGTTGGGTAATTGAAGTTTTTGAGTATTTATTTGAGTGTATTCCAGTGGAAAAATCTCTGAAATAATGTGATTAAAAAGATAAACGATTTAAAACATGATTGGCAATAGGCATCAGAAATTTGGGAGGTCACAGTATAATGAGATCAAGCTTTCCCATCATCTTATAATATTTATAGTATCGTGTTATTAATATTGTGGTGATTGTAAATGGTGAGATTGAAATAAATAGATTGCTATAAGGTCTATAACAAAATTATATATTGAAGCTTGTGTACACCAGGAAAAGTGAGTAAAATGTCAATAGGTGTAGGTTAATGAAATTTGGTACCTGTGCAGGCATGAATTGAGATGCAGGATCAACTTCAGGCTGGCCTTCTAACCAAAGGATCTTCAATGGATTTTCACTCCGGCCACTTTCATTCTTTACTGCCAGTTCCTAAATATACACCATTAATTAGTTGTGTCGGTGCCATATATTAGAATTTAACATAAAAAATAAACCCTGAAAGAGCATTTAAAGATGTTGCTACATCATTATCAACAACTCATAGTGGACATTTGAAATGCCAAAATAATTATATATATTTTACATAGTGAATATTTTCATAATGTGTAGTATATGTAGCGAGGTGCAGGTGGTAGGTGTAGTTTGGATAGGACTACTGTAAAGTATTTGAGTGTTTTGGTTAAAAATATATATATGGAGAGAGAGTACCTTCATTTCAATGAGCTGGGATTTAATGGGAGGGAAAAGGTAAGATTTGTGATACTACAATGTACATGTAAAACGTGTCAGATGAAACTTACAGCTGCTTTTACAGTTGCAAATTCAACAACTGCACTTCCTTGCTTCTTTGTTGAGACGATCACATTAGAAACATCTCCATACTAGACGTGAAAAAGAAAATGTGAAAATAGATCATCAGTAGTTCATTTTTGAAAACAGAAATACATACAAACATAACAAGATGTTACATGGAACTAAACTGTGAAGACAATTAGTATATAAAACGTCATACTTATAGTGAAGCTGTGCTTGAACAATATTAATTGTATTATTATTATTCAATTTGACTAATTCTATCAGATTGAAACTTGGTCATGGCGCATTAATTCTTACTAAAGAAAACGCAGACCCATTTCATAAGCGACTCAAAAAAGGCTCTCAAATAATATTCATAAATTCCCGTGCGGTAAAGTAAAAAAATCCGAACATCACACCCCATCCACAAGTGAAAAAGAAACAATAAAGTCCTAATAACCTTCACGCCAGAAGAACATTCCAGACTTGTTTTCCCACACAGCAGTGGCTATTTCTCTCACTCATAACATTAACTGTCACTCATTACAGCTTGCCATTTCAAACAAAAGTTGTTGTTCGTTCTTCTCTCTGCTATTTTTTCCACAAAAGGCAACAACCTGATTTTCCACGGTCTTAACCTTGACACAACCATCCCACCTAAGTTCATCATCAGTTGCCCTATCCTCAGGCTTGTCTTTGCCCAGCAATGGCTCGTGTAAAGTGGAGCATGCGTTGCATGAGAAGAGCACATTTCCTCAGCAGTGGTTAATCACCTGGTAAGAGGGGCACGAACCATGGCGTGCATGCTTTAAAAAGGGACACTGCAGCCTTGCCCTCAGCACTTTTCACTACAACAAAAGTTAATGGGCCTTGTTTAAAAGAAATGAGTGAAAAAAAACGACCGACAATGCTAAAGTCATGCAGTACTCAAAAGTGTGCATATCAGAATTTGTTTGTTTCCTACAATAGTTTTAATGAGTAGTGTTGAGTATTTTTTTAAGTTTGTAATCTATGGTTAATGTCATTTAAAAATCTTGCACAGAACACACTTTTTATGCATTAAAATGAGCAAAATTGTGTGATCCTTTTTTTCAACCACTTTCTTTACCTGCAACTTGTTATATGTGTCAATACCTTTTGTAAAAGTTTGAGAATGAACTCTTGAGAGTAGCCACCATTTGTCACATCATCCTTTTTACACTTCCATTTTAACTGAAAAGAGAGAAAAAACAGGAAAAAAGTTGTTGATTAATGATCATTTATGTCCACAATATTATACCTCAAGTCATGTTCGGTAAGACATCTTTATCCATCATAAATTCCAACCCTCTAACATGACATTTTACAAATGACTGGCTTTGTAAATGAGTAGCTTCCACCAAAAAAAACTTACAAATATTCATATTCATAAATATTCATAAATTCCCCATGCGATCTTGCACAATCACAGCATTACTACGGCCCAGCAAATATCACCAAAATAAATCTGTATTATTAATGGCAAGCACAGAGTCTTGATTTGGGTCCAGTTCTCTGCTCGCTTGTCCAAAAAGAGGCTGAATTTCTGGGAACACGAATGTTTACGCAGTGTCTTTTACCCACAATAATGGTGAAAATGAAATGTTAAGTATTCGCTTGATCTGACGTCTAAAAAAATGTAAAAAATCATACTGAATTGCAAAACATCTTACCAAAAGGGAATAAGAAAAGAAATGATATTTCAAAGTGCTGTCAAAAGACGCCAATTTGGTGAAAGGAATTTTGAACTTGACCATAAATAAAACATTGACTTTCAAAGACAAAGTGAAATATAATCACTAATTCTTCACGTCTTACGTTTGTTGCTTTAACGCAGCAGAAAAATGTACAACAATTCCCTTCTGCACTGGACGGCTATCAAATTTGAAAACCAGATTTAATCTCTTAAAAACATCATTTTACATCCCCTGTGTCTATTAATATTCCAGGCCAATAATTCATAACATATGGTTTGGAAAACCTGATAAAAAAAGCTACTAGTATAAACATAAATCTCAATTTTCCTCGAGATTTGTGTATAATGCGCACCTTTGCTTCAGTTTTTAAAATTTTGCGTAAAAATATACCGTACCTTCAATTTAGGGGTGACTTTGCTCCTGGAACAATTTGAACCTGGAAAAGAAAAGCACAGAGAATTACATTCAAGAAGTTTAAAGATTAAGAACGAAAATATTTTATGGAGGAAACCCTTAGGCAAATGGTTAGCCATTTTGGATGTCACATGGTAAATGCCACACACTTGTGATCAGACTTTGGGGGGCCTAACTGCGTGCAAGTTAAAGATGTGATGACTACACATAAGTGCCTAACCACAAAATGTATTAGATTTTATTTTTTTCATCCAACAAGCTGCTCAGAAATAAGAGTTGTCTAATTTAAGATGTTATTACAGGCAACAACAAAAAAAGATTACATACAAACATGTGTAGTTATTGTTTTTGTGTGACTAATACTAAGAGAATCCTGTACAATAATTCAATTCAATAATGAATTGTAGCAGTTTAGTTGGCAGATATAAAACCGAGATTATGACGCGGGCCACAACAAAAATGAGTTTGATACCCTTGATCTGGACGTCTTAACACAAAAACAAGCAAAAAGGGATTTGGATGTAAATTGAAAATGGAAGTTACTTGGGTGACTGTAGTCTCCAATGTTCTGCTGTTCTTCTCTCTCTCTTTGAATCTGTTCTCTGATGAGCTTCTGTTCTTCCTCAAGTTGTCTAGATCCCTCCTCCCTCAAACGAATAATCTGATGGAAAAGGATATTTAATACAGAGATGTAACAATTCAGAGGGCTATGGGGGGAAAAAAAATCTTGGATTTTTATTTAGCGACAATAAATCATTGTCAGTATCATATTTGGTTAAAGATTTAAAAAAACAATATCCAATTCCAGAAGATTTAAGTTTTTCATGATGGAAAGAGAATATATGCACTCCCAAAAGGAAAAAAAATAATGTTTTGGACATGATGTCTCAATACTAGCTTTCCAAGTTGAAATACTAGATTTGATGTGTAATACTGTCAATGAAAGTGAATGAGTTAAGAGCCCAGAGCCATAGTTTGGAAACCCCCAATACATCAGGCCTGGTAACTAGTTGTTGTCTTACTTCTTCCTCAAGTGTTCTTGTTATCTGCACTTCATCTTGCGTCTGAGCTTCTGCTCTTCGTTCCCTTTCCTCAAGGTCTGCAAATCATAGAAATTGCGATAAATGACTCCTATTTGAGACATTGTGTGGTTCTGTCTAAATAACATTGATACCACAAAAGAAAAAAATAAGTGATGAAATAAAGCATGGGCTATTTGGAAATTGCAATTCATACCGGGAACCTACCAAGCTTAATCTTCTTCCTCTTCGCATCAAGTTTGTTGTTTCGTTCTTCTGCTCGTTTTTTGGCAGCACAAACTTGATCATAAGCAGCCTGAAAAATACCACAATAGTAAATGCCAGATAAATAATAATCTGTGAGGATACATATCACTCAGTGGAGCTCACCTTGGCAGCAGCATCAGTCAGCACCTCCAAAGCTTGAGACAACTGATGGAAAAGCTCCGCTAAAACAATACAAAGAACAGTTATAAAACTACAAACTGAAACACAAGCCCACAAGATCTGTTTTTTCAATAAAACAAAACATCTCAATTTGTAATTCTTATACATAAGCCTTATAGACGTGTCTAATTTTCTATGCACGTCAGAATATCTACGGACGAGCCCCATGATTTCCATTAGCGCGCCTAAAAAGGGCCAATGCCGCAATCATTACAACCACACACACAAAAATAGACCACAAGTGCTCCCTATCATGCAACACTAGTCCACAACACTACCCAGACTTAATTCTTCTCTTATGGGATGTCTAACAACACAGTATGGTAATCCCAATGGGAATTGGTACATATAAATTAACAGAAGTCTCCGGGGACAATATATGTCCAGAAAAGGTCATGTTACCTAAACAAAAATAGCTCCAGGCTGCAATAAAATCCAACTTTTCATGCCTATATGGCATCTCAAACTTTCACATTGGGGTTGAAGGAGTGATGGGGGGCTACATGGATGACCTCCAACTGAAAAATAATCCCCCTTTAACTCACCTCACTAATGCATGCAACCTTCCCCAAGAGAGGTGGCGTATAGCTCCGGTCTCGTGCGATTGGGGCAAAGTCTATTCATGTGTGGGTTGATGTTTTTTGAGGCCCTCCAAACCGCTTCTTTTCCATTTCTGGGAAACCGACCCCCCGCTTTTACATTATGCCTCTCGAGCCCCAACCCCAGCAATTGCTCTTATTTTTTTTCTCTTGCATGACATAAGCAGGGAATCGTCTGAGCCATCCAAAAACTACATAAACCCTATTTGAAACATTGGTTAGTCACTTTTTTCCAAGGTGTCTTTTTTTGACAAAATAAAGGTATAAAGAGATTTCCTTGTGTGATTATGCCTTTGCTGGTTTGTAATGGACTGCCAGATGATTTAAGAGAATAAACTAGGGGGTTTTATTTGAACCTTTTTGGATATTTTTTCAAGCATATTTTTCAATATCCTATTTTGATAATGGAATAGTTTAATTAGTCTAGTTGGGGAGCACAAAAATATTGACTTACCTGCTTTTGGGTTGTCGGGGTTCTTGTCTGGATGGCATTTTAGTGCTTTCTTTCGATATGCTTTTTTGATCTGAAAGAAGAGAAGAAGGTCTTCAAGTTCTTTATTTTGAATATTCTTCACAGTGGAATAGGTTACAAAGAATAATTTGGAATATGTTTTTGGCAAAAACTCAATACAATCTTTCAGGATGCTGTCTTGTTTCAAATTAAAATCAAGGACTGTATTTTTTGGATGTATTTAACTCCTGAGCTGTTTTATTTCCTCCTGACAAATTAATAGACCGAAACCGCTGAAGAGCATACTAAGGTCAACTACCCACAAATTCTAGCCCAGTGCCCAGTTTTCATTGGCCCACAGCAAATAATGAAAATATAATTGAAAACTGGCCCGCACAAGAAGCTTAAATACAACTTACATTGCACTTCTCAGCTTTAACATTAGATAGAGCTTATTTTTTATCATTTTGACTTCATGAGCTACTAATTCTGTCTTTTCATTCAATTTTTTTTACATACAGTCCAAACAAATAACTAGTTTATGGAGAGACCAATCATCAATAGGGAGCCTTTCGTCTTGATGCTTGGCAAACACTTTGAATAGTGCCGAATTGACACGCAAAGCTGGGGAATACAAATGCTTATTGTTGTTCTAAGCCTACCTCCCCATAAGTTCTCTTTCTTACTGTAACTGTACTTTAGGACTAACTGTTCAGTGTTTTTGAATAAAGGCAGAAACATCAGCATTTCAATTGAAACACACAAAGTGGATGTGACGATTTGGACGACTCAAGGCTGGTTTGCAAACACCATCAAACACACATTCAGGATGACTGGCGTTCTAAAAAGATGATTCACTTAGTTCCTGTAGGAAGGAAACAGCAGGGCTTTCATGTAACATTAAAATGTGGAGGACAAGGAGGAAGTGTGAGTCAACGTATAATCACCACCAAGACGAGACATGACTTCAGTCCATTTATTTACTATGTTTTTCGGGCTATATGTCGCACCAGGCAAATTATGCACAATACACAGTCATACCTCTACTTACAAATGTCTCTAGGTACCAAGTTCTCAGGGTACAAAAGCTTTAGAAGTTACCAAATATACCCCAAAAAATAAATGCATTTCCTTATCCGTTATTTTATTTAGAAAATATTGTCACGGATGCATTGGTTAGGGTTAGGGTTTGATGTACAGTTATAAGCCCATTCATGTAGCTTGTAAAATATGATTATTAAAATCTCCCATTCATTCCCGACATTCTTAGCAAACGACTAAAACTTGTGCCTCACTACCATCTAGTGGCCATTTAGAAGAACAACAACGACATGCCATACCGTTTCAAACTGTCTTAAAAATCTTTGTTCTTTCTGAATAACTCATTTCATTTATTTAGGTTCGTGTCTATTTAGTCTGATCCTGTCTGCCTGAGTGGAGTTTGCATAATCCTGCGATACAATAGTGTAATAGTAATTCTTTGTTCAAGTTTCTACACTAAGTGTACTCCTGTTTGATTTTGAGGAATCAGGCATAGATTTGGAGATCCTTGATTTTAGTCATGTAAGATGCAATAAGGAGTGTAGTTTTTCATTCTTCGCACCTAATTCTCCACTCTGATTAGCAAACAAACAATGATATTTGATGGCTCACGTGTTTGTCGGTTTGTTAGCTTTCAGTACATACCTCCTTGGCTGTAGCAGTGTTTGTAATTTCAAGCAACCCATAGAGATCCAGCTGCAAGATATCCTTCGCCTTCCCAGACATTTTGCAGATATTAGTTTACCTAATAATGCAATAAAAAACAAATCATCAAACGTTGCAAAAACGACGACAAATTGGAATAATTTTGCTGTGGTTGGCGCTTCTTAGTGGCGTCACTGATCCGCAAAGCACTTTGGGGAATGAGTTTTTTTCTTGCGTACTATTAAACTACAGACTACTTTCTGTCTATTGGTGTGTTTATTTGCTTTTTGCCCACATAAACCCAGGACGTAACGTTTTTTTTTTTACCTAGTAATATTAAGTTTGATAAGGATGTGTTATGGGGAAAGCACTTGATTCGGTGTAAGAGACACTTGGATATTTTTATAAAGTGAGCAACATGTATATTTTCACTGCAGTATATTAACAATGATATAAACATTCCAATCGATTGTGTCAAAACGGCGCAGAAGATACATTACATAATCTTCTGCATTATTGGAATCGTTACCTGATTGCCCTCTAGTGGACAAAATCTAAAGTGACAAGAGTGTAAATGAGCACCAAGAAGAACAATGAATGGATAATTTCAGTGATTTAAGAAGCCAATTGCTACATTTAAAGAGAGTACCTGTTTTATCATATGTGGCTAGAATTAGGATTCCTTTTTCTCATTGACCAAGAATCACAAGAAAACTGAAATAAAAAGAATAGCAGTTCCAATGATCAGTGCAGTGGTGTTATTGAATGCCGGTTGACTATGGGGAATGCCATTGCTGATTTAGACTGGGATATAAAAAAAAAGGATATAAAATAAGGGCAATGATAAATTGTTTCCAAATACTCTCCTTCTAGCCAATGTAATCCATTATTGCAACATTTCCTGCACAAGCTGGATGCATCCTGATATGAATCAGCAAACAAGCATGACCTCAAGTAAGAGGACCACTTCTCTTTAGAAAGCTACTTAGCAATAAAAGGTCACGCAATCAACCACCAAAGGAAAATCTCCCACACGGCCTATTATCACTGAGACAACCAACACCCACAGTGCAAATTCTTCTGGCATTTTCGTCAATCTAATTTTCACCACAGTGCAAATTCACTGGAAGACACTGTTAAGACATTCCCTAATATACATAACAGTTGTGTTTGCAGATGGGTTATAAAACAATGTTATAACCAGAATGACTGCAATTGTTCATTTGTATACGCTTATGGTCGATCATCAGATTCAAATAATGGTGTCCTTGTTCCTCTAGATGAGCAAATACACATTGTGATAACACATCAGGCCTCAGCTACACACAATAGGACAGTGACTTTCCTTGTTAGAGTTTAATTTGAAATATCTTCTATATATTGATTCCACTATTGACGGTTTGACTTGGACTGACTGACTAATTGATGGATTGATTCATACATTGATTGACTGACTGACTGGTTGATAGATTGATTGATTAAACAGTCAAATAGTCTATCCGAGTTTGGCTCTCGCTGCTGGGATGGGACAGACACTAGAGACTTCTGTGTGTGTGTCAGGTTGGTTGCATGCAGCTTCAAAAACCGCAGTAAAATAGACTGGTCCCATCTGGGTGGGTTAGGGCAGGAAACCACTCCAATACCTTCAAAATAAGAATGCAACAGTCAAATGGCATAGAAAATCAAACTTCATTCCTGCAGTTTTTTTACAAGTAACACAAAAAAATGAGAAAAACACAGATTTGCAGGATAGTGGAAACCAGGGGTGTCCAAATTACGACCTGTGAAACAACTGCACCTAATTTGGGACTTATTTGACATTTTCTTTATGTTCTGGAAAGTTAGTTTCATGTAGAAATGCGGGGATGCGACTCAAATTTGTCATCACAATGATTAAATTGGTAACTTCCAATGAATCGTGAGTCATTGTTGTTATTGTTGTTGTTGTTTTAAATGCATAAAACAACTGATCCATCCCACATGAGATCCAAATGTATCCTTTGATCCAAACTTGAGTTAAACACCCCTAATCTAAAGTGATGCTGTCAAGTAGGGTACCCAACAAATTCACTATAGTGATGGACACGCCCACACGCCCTCTTGTGGCGACCCTGTTCAACTCTTCCATTAATTTTAACGTGATGCTCAAGGCAACGACTGAGTATTTTCATGCCTTGTCGCTTCATAGCTGGAAATGAGTCCATCTGAGTCACTTTCATTTATTCCGAAAGGCAAGAGCGGATGTAGGACCCTCGTGTTTAACGCTACTTTGATGCCACTCTTTTAAACAAGTGAGTGAGCAAGAGCTCCTTCCCGTGACGATTAAAAGCCACACAAACACACACACCCGCACACACCCACACACCCACACACACTCACTTGGCTCGATTTGCCGATGCCTTAATGCATTCATTTGAAGCGATCTGTGCTTTGGCTTTCTTGATGGCTCATCGGGTGCTTCTCCCATCGGAAAACCACACACACACGGACTGGATTGGATTCTTTCAAGTAAATAATTAGAGCATCATCAGGTAAGAAGACATCATCCGCATCATTAGGAGGGTTTTTTAATAATGGATCAGTGTGGTGGGATGTGTGACGAGGGATCATTTTTTGGAACATTTTGGACGATTCTTCCTGTATGGGACAGTCGTCTGGACCATCGACGCACCCCAAAGTGATCATTTTTCATCGATCTGTCTTGTTTTATGTCAATTCAGTGATGTTAGAAGGATCAATTCTTATACGGGATGAGCCTTTTTCCTCTTTAAAGTCTTTGAGAAAGAAAATAAACATCGTATAGAAGGGGAATGTGTACTGTGGCCAAAATACACTTGTAGGGTTTTTATTGGATCACGTTTGTTTGGGTGTATTTATTTATTTATCTTTACATATTTGTTAAATATTTTATTTTAGTGCACATTTTGTTCATCCACGTTGCTCCCAAAATAGAAAAGATGGTAGAAAAGATTCTAGGTATCATTTTTAATGAGTTCCAGATGTCCTTAATCCTGCTGTAAGGCATTAAACTTAAATATTTATGTAAAAGTACTAGTCTAATCCTCTCCTCTTGGTTTAGTCATTTACATGAAATAAACTATGTAGGTCAAATTTTTAAACTAATTTCCAAAGTTTTTCACTTCAGTCTCAATGTGTTGCCTTCAAAAAAGCCAAAATGATGACTAGTGATTTAAAATTCTAAAATATCCTTCTTGTGTAAATAGAAGATAAACAAACAGACAGTAATATAACTCATCTACTACTAATAAAATTAGATTAGATTAGATTACCACCCATTCAAGATCTACATAATAACATTGACAGTCTTATGAAAGACTCCCATTTAATTCAAAATATCCTTTATTTTTGTAATATATATTAATTTCAGTGCTATTAACTAAGTAGTAACAATTTGCATATTTACGTGAGCATTAAACTGGTCTCTCCACCTAAGTATTTTAAGATTGAATGCATTAATCGCATTAATATATTCAATGTATACATTATTCACAGTCTTGGGCTTTGCATATGTTTCATATCAAAGTAAACTGGTGGGTGTGTATACTTAAGTGTTAATGTTGTGTACAGAGGAGTCGGTCGGGGTGTTGTGTAGGAGGATTGAGCAGAGGATACGTGTGGGTTTGTCCTGTGAATCAGCTGCTATTAGAAGTACATGTGGGAGCTGCTGGATGGAGACAAAAGAATATCTTAGAATGACAAAAAGATCATTTTTTTCCCCAAATTCATTCCACCAAAAGAATTGTCTTGACTTCGGATAAAATCGTCAGTTTTCAGACATTTCAAAAGTATAACGTGCTAGCACACACTGGCGTGTTTATCTAGTTTCCTCAGACTATTCCTGTCCCGGGATAGTTCTTTTCCTTCCTTCAGAAAAATGTGCTTAACACTCATGACACTCAAACACACCCACCAACGATGTTGTTTCTCTTTGATATCATGTACGATTGTACGGGAAATCGGCCAAGTTACTAGCCTTTACTTGAATTTAGTTTAATTACCGTGGCATCACTGCTTGTGTAAATAAAACACATTTTTGGCGCTATGATTGGCTGACAAGTTAAGGATATGTACCTTGCTTTTTGCTGTAAATTAGCTAATGTGGCCTGCTACTATTCAAATGCAACCCGAATAATGTCGTGGATGACAGCGCAGTTGTTGCAAAGTGGGAGAAAGGGAGAATTTAACGGCACTTGCGTACGGCATTGTGAAGGTCTGTTGTAAATCACCATTGTTTGTCTGTTGGCTGCCACGGTAACGCGACAAGATTCTGCAGCCTGAGCTGTAGTCATGAGACAAGCCAACAATCACTTTACCTTGATTTGGAAGGATGGAATTTGTCTCTAATGCATCTTGTGAAAACAGAACACTGAGTTTATTTAAAAAATACATCTACTGTAGCAGTATGATATTAAATCATTCATTTTCTGAACTGCTTATCGTCATCTGGGATTGAACTCTCGACCTCAGGACTGTGAGGCCAACGCGCTAACCACTCCCCGTCCAACATTTTCCTGACTAACTTAATAATTGTTGTATTGCTACATGGTGACATAATCCTTGTCCAATGCCCTCAGAGATTTCCACCTCTAAATTATGCAAGTAAAATATGTAAATATGAAAAAAAGCAAGCATACATTGCTTCCAGTCTACTTCAAAACTGTGTGTCAGTGCAAGTCGTTTTTTGTAAATGCTAATCATTCCACTAGTGCAGCATAAAATGTTTTTATTCTGTCAATTTAGCCAATATCTAACTGTTATTCCTAGAAATTATTTTTAGTTATGTTTTTTGTGGACCACTATCCCCTTTTTAGGACTTGGTGGGTTTCCTGGTTGTGCAGGAATGTTTTCAAAGCACTCCTGGGGATCAGTTTGGTGAAAGGGGGATTGTGCCATCTATGGCTGGACCACAAAAAAACAGCATGTGTGTATTCATAAGATATGCTTGCTAAACACTGTAGAACTACTGTATTAATTACTTTCAATTAGTCTCTCTTGAATCATATTCGGTGTATTGATGTGTTTTTATGATTGCGACTGAATGGCATTTTGCATTTCAGCATGTCATATTTTAATGCAGGATTAAGTTGGAATTTTTGAGTGAAGCTTCCAGTCATGACTGGACTGCTGACATTGTTGTTTACACCCCCACAAAGTGCTGTGCTACCGTTTCCTATTCTTTCTATTTTTTCTTTCTTTTTAATAGGCCTGCTGTCTTTTGTTCTGCTTAGCAATGGTGACATTGTGTTGACTAATTTATTGAATTACTTTTGACATCACAAGACATTGATTGTTAGGAAGTTGCACATTTTTTAAGCCATGATAGTTGATGATCTTTTCTTTCACAGGTGCTTCTAGGAACCATGTCAGGGATGTCAGAGGTGAAGAAGAAATGGGCAGCGGTCCGAGGTCGCTTGGGCTCCTCACAGGACTCTGACACCCAACAGGAAGCCAATTTAGAGAATGCTGATCCGGAGCTGTGTATCAGACTGCTTCAGGTCCCCACTGTGGTGAACTATTCTGGTCTGAAGAGGCGCCTGGACGGAAGCGACCAGACATGGATGGTCCAGTTCCTGGAACTGAGCGGGCTGGATCTCCTCTTGGAGGCCTTGGACCGTCTTTCGGGCCGAGGTTGCTCTCGCATCGCGGACGCCCTCCTGCAGCTCACCTGTGTGAACTGCGTCCGTGCTGTTATGAATTCTTCCACTGGGATTCACTTCATCATTGAGAATGAGGGATACATCCGCAAGCTTTCCCAAGGTTCATTCACTCACTTTCATTGGAATCGTTAAAAAAATGAAATGTTTTTTGAAAGGTATTTTTAAGTATGAAGTAAGTGTTTGAACTACAAATAGGCCTTTAAGTTTTTTGGTTCAATTTAAAAATGGTGTTTAAATAGTCCTTTTTATTGAGACAGAATGATAACAAGACAACCTTTAAAATTTAAGCAACTTTACATCAGATATTTTCAAACTGAAATCTCTGATGCAATCTTTATAAATCAAATATTGATATCTCTGAATATCCGCCAAAAATAAAACACCTTAGTTTTGTTGTTACTTGTTAAAGAACAGAAAGTAGTTTCAAAAGTATTGCAACACCATCAAAGAGGTCATTCCATTATTTCAAAACTTTTATGACTAATTATTCCCATCATTCCACATGATTAAATTACAAAACACTACTTGTAGTTCCCCCATGTCTATTGGAATTTGCACAAGTACTAACAAAACTGTGTTTATCTGCTGCCACATCCTCAGAGGACAAAGTTCACTCTGCCTAAAAGCAGATGAGTCATGTCGACAGTTCATTCATTCATTCATTCATCTTCCATACTGCCTTGAAATGGTCGCAATGGTTTCTGGACCCTAACCCAGACTGGTCGCCAGTCAGTCATAGAGTGGAAAAAACCAACATGGAGGGTCTTAACACAAAAACGAAGCTGTTTTGCAGAGTTTCCTATACCACGTTTTTTAATGGATGTATTCACCATGCTTTACAGCTCTGGATACTTCGAACATTATGGTGAAGATGCAGGTATTTGATCTACTTGCAGCCCTTAGCATGTTCTCAACAGATGGTCATCATCTTGCTTTGGATGCTCTGGACCACTACAAGGTAAGTAGGATTATATTATAATTTAAAATTATATACTACCCTCGAGAGGTGAGTTTTTTGGGCAATCAGGTTAAGCAATTCCACTGTGATTTGATCATCAGGGCGTGAAGACACATCACTATCGGTTCAGTGTGATCATGAACGAGCTGCAGGCTACAGACAACGTTCCTTACATGGTCACGCTCCTCAGCGTCATCAACGCCCTCATCTTTGGCTCTGATGACCTGAGGCAGAGAGATAAAACCAGGAAGGAGTTTATCGGTAGGTACAGGCAGCCGCAAAACAATCAGCACGCCAAAAGCGGCTACACATATATGACGTATTCTGCCTGAAGGTCACAATTAATAGCTCATTCATGAATACACATGCCCTTTTCCTATCTGTTCTTTTTTGACAGCCAAAATGGCACCTTGGGTTGCCATCAATGAGTAAAAAAAGGAATATTAAAATGTCTTAAAACCAAAAATCCTGTACCCTTGGTAACCCAGCTCATTTTTTCCCCAACAGGACACCTATGTGGTCCAATCGCCAATCTGATAGGCCACACCTCTTTTATAATTACTCACCTGTGACTTCCTGCTTTTTTTCTTCTACTATCATAAATTTGCTATTTCCCATGTGAAGGCATGATTTGTAAACAAAAAGATTTAGAGATGTAGCACTTATGTGTAACTTGTTTTTCTGCAGGGCTTCAGGTTCTTGACATTCTACCAAAATTAAGGTGAGCAACCACCTGGCGACATCTTTTACCCTTTTGTCCCGATAAAATGGCATTTTAAATGATGTAAAGAGACACCCCCACCTTGTAGTGATCTATTTTTATGTGTGGCATGCAGAGAACAAGAGGATGAAGACCTGATTATTCAATGTGAATCTTTTGAAGAAGCAATGGCTGAAGACGAGGAGGAGCTTTTGCGAGTATATGGCGGTATCGATATGAGCAATCACCAGGAGGTCTTTACAACTCTTTTCAACAAGGTAAGAGTTTTGTCATCTCATTTTCTGGGCCACTTTATCCTCACTAGGGTCACAGGGGGTGCTGGAGCCTATCCCAGCATGACCGCCTGGCTGTTATATTTTTTAAAGAATAAGAATGAACTCCAAAATGAAGGATGACACATTTTTTGTCTTTAGGTGAGCAACTCCCCGGCTTCTGTCCAACTGTTGTCCATCCTCCAGACTTTGCTTCTTCTTGGGCCAAGCTGCTCGGATATGTGGCTCGCTCTGGAGGCCGTAACCAACAGAGCCATCTTGTTGGCCCAGGACTGTAAGCCAATCCCTTCATTCTTACCTCATTTTGCCTTTACAAGTTTCCCAATTTCCATTCCCAGCGAGATTTTTCTTACCTATTGTATTCCAGCTCAGATAGGATCATTTGAGAAGATCATGGAGCGTCTGGTGTTCTCCAAGAGCAAGCGCTCCGTGGGTGATCATGTGGACGGCCAGTGTGCAAGGGTGGACAAGGCTTCGCAGACGGCTCAGCCAGACCAAAACCAGCTGGAGAAATGCACCACATCACCTCAGAAGCCCCTCTTTACTTCAGCACCTCCTCCTCCTCCTCCGCCACCACCCCCACCAGCACCACCCCTTCCTCCAAATATGATGGGGTCCCAAGTCTCTCCTCAGTGCTCACCACCACCACCACCACCACCACCTCCTCCTCCACTCCCTGGTGGATTTGGTGGACCTCCACCACCTCCTCCTTTACCCGGGATGATGAATCCACCCCCACCGCCACCGCCACCCTTACCTGGAATTCCTGGCATGGCCCCACCACCCCCTCCTCCCCCTCTGCCAGGTATGGGGATTGGACCACCACCACCTCCTCCCTTACCCGGCTTGTCCCCACCACCCCCGCCGACTCCCCCCTCGGGTATGATAGTAGCTCAGAGCAGCTATGCTCTGGGATGTATCACACCAGCCAAATTGGGAAGATATCCCACTCTACGGATGAAAAAACTCAACTGGCAGAAACTACGATCTGTTCATGGTGAGTAAAATAAGCATCAATGACAATTAGCTTTATTTTAAATCTTGAACACTTTGTTTAAATTTAAATCCGGGGTGTCAAACTCATTTTTTGTCAAAAAATAGCTCTACAATACAATTTTTTTAGCCTCTTAATAGCAAATATAATTTTATTCTGTTTTTATTTGAATAAAGCAGATAGCCTTCAGTATTTCTTCATTTTCTTAGATTAGATTATTGTTTTATCTATTAAATTACATTAAACAGTAAAAGGGATGGAAAAAATGCAAGGATTCTCAGTTTAATTTGTTTTTGTTACTTTTAGATTTCCCTGAAAATGTATTTGGATAAAAAAAGAACATGAAACTCATTTAATTTTATTTAAAATTGAAACATTTTCACTTGACACCAATTGGCGTCCATCTAAGGACAAATTCTTCTTTACACTTCCACACAGACGGCGACTCGATGTGGGCTTCGGTTCAGAAAGAGTCTTCCCCTCACGAGCCAGACTACAGCAGCATTGAGCAGCTCTTCTGTCTCCCGGTGACCGAGCAGAAAGAAAAGGGGGCAGCTGCTCCTGTCAAGAAAGAACCTAAAGAGGTACCCACACTCGACACTCAACGCACTACCATAAAAAACACCACATCTTGAAAATCAAGTATAACTTCTTTACTTCTAGATCACTTTCATTGATGCCAAGAAAAATTTGAACCTGAACATATTCCTCAAGCAGTTCAAATGGTGAGATGTTGCACATTTATGTGAAAATAATTGCCAAATAACGTATTACGTAATACTCCAAATGTTCCCCATCCAGTTCAAACGAGGATTTTGTGACGATGATTCAAAAAGGTGACCGAAGCAGGTTTGACGTTGAGGTGCTAAAACAGCTCCTGAAACTCCTGCCAGAGAAACATGAGGTTGGTCATTTTAAGCTGTCAGTCAAGGGCCCACTCAAAAGATGAAAGTCGACATGTTCCCTCTGCCGTCTAGATTGAAAACTTGAAGTCTTTCCAAGGAGAAAAAGAAAAGCTGGCAAATGTGGATCGTTTCTTCACATCACTCCTCACTGTCCATTGGTAAAAAAATATATAATATTTATATATATTTTTTCTTATGAATGGATTAAAAGAACTGGATTAAAAGCCCTGAATATTCAGTTTTTTATAGATCTAAAACAATGTTTATTTTAGATTTTTTGATATATATATTTAGATTTTGCAACATTATTTTTGAACTAAAACACAGAAGAAATGGATTAAAAAATGACAATTATTGATTTAAAAGGGGGAAAATCAGGAAATGTAATATACATCTATACTCTTCATTTTAATTTGATCCCAAAACAGAAAGTTAGCTCCAGGCTCCCTGCGCCCTGTAGAAATGAAAAATAATGTTTAGAATCTTTTATTTAATCACACTCTCCAAAATAGCTGTTCCACTGTTTTTTAGTTATCAGCTGAGGATCGAGTGTATGTTGCTGTGTGAGGAAACTGCGTCCGTCCTGGAGATGCTCGTACCTAAAGTCAAGTTGCTGGAGGAGGCCTGTCACTGTAAGTTAACTTAAATAACCTTTTTGTTATTGCTATTCTGCTGTGGAAGCGTGAATGTAATTCTCAACCTGTGCTCCCAGCGCTCAGGACAAGTACGCTCATTCCTACTTTTTGCAGGCTCATCCTTGACGTGGGCAATTTCCTCAACTATGTAAGATCACCAAATCTATTTCTTACTCGCCCCCAGTTTTGAAAATGGCTTTCAAATCGCTCGCTCTTCTTCTAGGGAAGCCACACGGGAAATGCCGAAGGTTTCAAGATCAGCTCGCTTCTCAAGCTCACAGAGACCAAAGCCAACAAGAGTCGGATCACTCTGCTTCATCACATCTTAGAGGTATGCCAACACCAACTTTTGGACTTTTGGACAAAAATTCCTTTGGTGACTCATCATACTTGTATTAAAAGGAAGCAGAAGTAAACCATCCACAGCTATTGGCGTTACCGGAGGAAATTGAAGTCTGTCAAAAAGCTGCAGGGTACCTCTTATTCTGCCATATTTTGACAAATAAATCAATAGATGTATAATAATACCAAACATTTGTCATACCACAGAGTGAATCTGGATTCTCTCCAATCCGAAGCCAACACCTTACTTAAACGACTCAATGAGGCGTCCAAGAAAGTGTCCAATTCTGCCGATGAAGTGAAGGAGCAATACTCAACAGTTCTTAAGGTAAGGTTTACTAAACATGTATCTGTGTATGTGTGTGTGTATATATGGGTATATATTTATGTATATGTGTGTATACAGGGTGTCTCAAAAAATGTACTCACTTTTAGGATAAAATGTACTCACTTCACTTCATTCTATGTTCATAAATAAAGGTTTCTGGTCATTCTAAAAGTGAGTACATTCTATTCTAAAAGTGAGTACATTCTATTCTAAAAGTGAGTACATTCTATTCTAAAAGTGAGTACATTCTATTCTAAAAGTGAGTACATTTTATTCTAAAAGTGAGTACATTTTTTGAGACACCCTGTATATGTATATATGGGTATATATTTATGTATGTGTGTGTATATGTATGTGTATATATTTGTATGTATATATACAGACACATTTATATAAGTACAGTCAAAATATATCATCATTCAAAAGTACTCTCATGCAACATTGTGTTATGATTAATCTTCATTTCTGATGTATTTGCTGGGAAACGGCAGTATTTGAATAAGCACATAACTTTCTGGCCTCGGAACGACATGAAAGTTTTGTTCACGGTACTATCGCGCACCCTAAACTGTCACAAGAGAATTATTTTGGCGCTAAAGTCTCAGTATTCTCACAAAGACTTGTATTCTGTACTTTAGGAAAATCTGGAGGTTTGTCGAGCTTTGAGTGAAAGATTTGTGGACATTGACAAGAAGAGGAGTGAACTTGCAGTCTATTTGTGTGAAGATGCCAATCAGCTGTCGCTGGAAGAGCTCTTTGGAACAATCAAGATTTTCCGGGAACTTTTCATCAAGGCGCTGAAGGTCGGGCTTGATACTGGTGTCGTTTATAGCGCAAAGAATGGGGGGGGGGAAATAACTGTTTCAATGTCTCGCTGTCTAAGTTGAAATTGCTACTGTGTGTACAATTTGTACTTGGCAGCATGACATCCCTTTTCTTTTCTTTTGCAAATACAGGACAATAAGACCAGGAAAGAGCAGGCAGCCAAAGCGGAGAAGAGAAAGAAGCAGTTGGCAGAAGAAGAATCCAAGAGACAGAAGGGAGAAAATGGCAAAATAAGTGAGTTGTTGTGATTGCAACACCCAAAAAAAATCCTTTTCACAGAAGTTTGAAAAAAATAAGATATTGGTGGTCACTGACTGAAAACAGTTTTCTGATTGGAAAATATAGTTTTGCATGGAATATATCCACATTAAACTGAATATTTTATTGTTTTTCTGTCCCTTCTCACCAGTCAGGAAAGGCTTTGTGCCACAGGATGACGGCTGCATAATCGACCACCTGCTCGCAGACATCCGAAAGGGTTTCAGCTTAAGAAAGACCAGGCCAAGGTGCGATTCGGAAAGCCTCCCTCATAATGAAATGAGTAGGGATACCTGCCCGCCTGGTAAGGACAAGAAAGCGTAGCTGCCCCCCGTTTGCAGTTCTAGCACCGCCCCTGAGTCGCATAACTGCGTGCTACAGCCTTGTTGCTTTTTTGTTGTTGTTTTTGTGGTGGCCTTCTCTCCTTGCGCTTGCATCGGCTTTTAAATTATGTCCATGTTTTTGTTAAGCATTCTCATTCATTGCCTCTACCAAGTGCAGAAAGCAAGAATTATGTGTTCTTAACTACAATATTGAAGTGAGAACTATTGATTTCATTTCTTTGGTTAGTGTAAATATTTTGAATATTTCATCTCAAGTCCAAATACTATAAGTGGTTAAATTTTCAAATATTAGTGCAAAATGAATGGCAAAATAAGTGAATTTGTATGTTAAATTCGTTACAATGTTCCAAAATAGCTCTACCATTAAATAAGTGTGCCATTTAATTACAAAGTTGAGCCAAAATGGAGTTGGCTTGGACACCACTGGTCGATTCCATTTCTGCAAAAAGGCTTAAAAACCCTATTTTTATTCCCGCTGTAATGTTTGCGTAACCTTGCAACCTTGGCAGAAGTACACACTGACCCCCATTCTAGTTCTAAATGCCACCCTAATTTGCAACCTGTTGCAATAACACTGTTGACATCTTCCATTCAGGATCAAATGCGAAGCCTGTCGACGAAAAAGCCGTAGAAGTGGCCTCCACCGTTTCCGCTCCCAACAAACTACCAATAAAGGATCACCCAGCCAACTCAGGCGAAGTGAACGGCTTCAGCGTGTCGTCAAATGGCACTCCTTTGACTCCTCAGGAACAAAATGCAGCAGATTCATCCCAGAAAAGTCCAGAGCAATCAGCCTCGACTTCACCGGCGCCCCTAGAAAAGCTGAAGACCCTCCAAGAAGAACAACTATCGGCGCTTGCAGTACTCCAGATTAATTTTCAAGCGGAAACTTGGCCATCTCTCCTCACCGACGATTCAACTGAAACTAGCGTACTAAGCCCGACCTCTCTGTCGGACTCTGACCTTTTAGATGGATCTACCGGCCAGGTACCCGAGGAGCTGGCAGACGGTGTGGGAGAAAAGACTTCTATTGAAATGAATCCAAAGATAGATGAGAATAGTCAAGCTATTACCAAGAAGAGTTGTTTGAAAGACGAAGTGAAAAATGCAGGACTGGAATTGGAAAGCAACAAGATTAAAATTGAGGCCAACGATGGAGTGGAGGCTGACGACGTCCCCTCGGCGAGCGAAGACGTTACGTCCTCGCTAAACTCCGAATCTAAGAAACAGCCAAGTTTGTTTAAACGCAGCAAAAAGAAAAATTCAGGTAAACCATCTTTTCAATTCTGCTATAAGTTTGGGAATGTTTTAAAACAGGGGTGTCAAACATTTGGTTGGCGGGGGAAATTTGTGTCAGCTAGAGCTCTTGTGGGCCTTAATGGTTTATTTTTGTTACTGCACTGTTTTGACATCAAGGGGCGAAAAAATGAATATAAATGCAGATAAGAAATTGAGCAAAGTGGGGTAATGTGTGCAGTCAATCACATAACTCGCAAAATTCTGTTGTTATGGCGGACATTTGACACCCCTGAACTTGTGTTTTGGATATTGCCTTTTGTTAATGGTGCAAATTTGAATGATGAGAATGTATTGCTTGTGTTGACAATGGTGGTTTGAATTTTCTGTTCTCCATTCTGACTTTTTAAATCACAAGGTAACAGTGGGAAAGGACACATTAAACCTAAAAAGGGCTGTGTGTTGCAGTGAGGTAGGTCAAGTGGTGGGATGGCAAACTGCAAGAACATCATCCTTTTTATAAACTCACAAAGTCACTGTCCAGATTTGTGGCAAATAACACCATGTGTTGGTCTTACTGGGATCTGAATCCATTTGTCTGTGCTGTCCAGCTTTTAACATCTCTTTTACTGGTACCGTCCAAAAAAAAGCAAACAAACCGAACTTATCCTTGGGTTGAATTATTTAGTTTAAATTAACAAATGATGGATTAACAAAAAACAACAATTGCTGACTTATTTTTCTCATTTCAGCCTTGACAATGTGAAGTCTTTGTTTGAATGAAGTTTCTTGTCTTCCATATTTTCTTGTTCATTCCTAATATTTATGATAATTTCTATACTAATGGTAGTCATGCTTTCTGTAAGCAATAACACTTAATTATATGTGAATTAACGCTAATTAAAAGAAATGAAATTGTCAGCTAATGCTTTATTTTCTGAGCACTTGCTCATTGAGTAATCATTAATAAAATTGTAAGTATTGGATGGTATATTTACTCTATATTCATTTTTCATTTTTTAGGAAATTGCAAAAAAAGGAGATCCAGAGGAAAAAGAAAGTTGAAGTCACAACCGTTGTGAACTGGCAAAATGTCAGTAAAATATTCATTTTGTGAGACGGTGGATGAAGAATTTCTGGACCCAAAAAAAAACCTTAAAATACACCTTTGGGTGAAACTTTGACATCATTTTTGGGGGATGTAAACGTGTCACTTTATGTAAAATGTTGAAATATCCAAAAAAAAGAGAATCTGCTTTGTATGTATTTTGTATAGTTGTAAAAGTTGCTTTAAACCAAATGAGATGCTGATGTAAGTTAAGAAACATTTTCAACCTTGTAACCATGTATGAATATTTAGTGACTTTTAATGTATATGCTATTTTAATAAAAATAAATTGGCAGGACTTGTGCGTGGACTTTTAGATGATGGTAGTGTACTCTGACATCATCGGCCATACAGATATGGCAATGCCCCCTTGTGACCAGTAGTTGCGTTCTCCTATTGAGACTGCCACTCCGAAGTCTACGCCCGTCATGTCGCTCAGTTGGTCGGCTAAAGAGCCCAAAAGCGCCCAGCAGCCGCCCACCCCGGGACCCAAGCGGCAGCGCAACGACACCGGGAACCGAGTGACGGTCGTGCTGGGGGCACAGTGGGGGGACGAAGGCAAAGGGAAAGTGGTCGATTTGCTTGCCACTGAAGCGGACCTTGTCTGCAGATGTCAGGTACGGTCCTCGACCGCAGAATCGCTCCGATTTCGCCTTTTAAAGCCAATGTCAGCTGTTTTTTGTTTGTTTATTTTGTTCTGCGTGTCAGACGTGTTGAGAAACTATGGGAGTCTATTGAGTTCATTTTTAAAATAAAAGCTCTGACTGTTTAGCAATTTCATTTACTTTTGTGGTTAAAAATAACAATCTTGAAAATAAATGAATCTGAAAAAGGGAGATTTAAAGAAATAATAATAAAAAACAACCCTGAAGATATATTAATCTGAAAACACATTTGAGGGAATAAAATAATTCATAAAAACAACTCCATAAATAGTTTGTAAAATGGGTAGGGCTTTTTTATTTTACATTTTTAAATTGAATACAATATGCAAATGAGTAGCCCAAAACAATGTGCAAAACAAAGTAAGCAAAGTTATATGCTTATGTTAGGATTATTACTTGTTAGGGTTTTATTGTGTCAATGTTTTTAAATTTTAGCTATCATACCAAAAGGTGCAATGCATTTTCTTTGTTTTTTCCAACAGTTTTAGCAATTTTAATTCAACTATAGTCATGTACTGATTCAAGTTTTGACCTCCACAATTCATATTTCAATTCTGAAATTGAGTAAACGTACGAATACCATCTTGCTTTTTGACCAGCATATGAATATGGTATTCTGATAAAATATACTGCTCTGACTCGCATATAAGGTCCAAAATCAGAGACCAGTCCAGTTTTGGACAAGCTGTCAACTGTTGCTGGACGTTGTACTTTCTCCAGTGACAGCACAAGTAGCAAGCCCTCCCTTTCACCCGCCATGTCCATTCGTGAGGAGGTCACATTCTCAATGTGACTTGATATGTGAGAAGGCCAAGTCCGATGCAGAGGGGGAGTAGACATGGCCCAGACTAGCTTCTGAGCTAGGGGTGTTAAAATAGGATGGTTGCCCTCTGTGGGGGGGAAACAATCCAGGGATTCGAGTCTTAATTTTGTTACACTGAGTTACAATTGTTTTTAATTTCCAGGGAGGCAACAATGCAGGGCACACAGTGGTCGTGGATGGCAAAGAGTATGACTTCCACCTCCTCCCCAGTGGAATCATTAATTCCAAGAGCATCTCTCTCATCGGTAATAAAAAAAACAACCAATCAAATGAAAGTATCCCTGCCTCCCTATCATATCATATTTTTAACATTATCTCCATATATCCTGCAGGGAATGGTGTGGTCATACATTTACCTGGTCTGTTTGAGGAAGGGGACAAAAATGAGAAGAAAGGTATAATTTAAAACATTTCTGCCGACTTTAAATGACTAAAGATAATGAAATAAAGATACATGGTTCGCTGTCATCAGGGTTGAAAGGCTGGGAGAAGAGACTTATTGTCTCAGATCGGGCTCACCTTGGTGCGTATGGCCTTCTGTGTATTTATATTTTTCATGTACTTTTTTGTAAATCTGTCTTTCCTTCTTAGTGTTTGATTTCCACCAGGTTGTCGACGGATTGCAAGAAAATGAAAGACAAGCACAAGAGGGAAAAAAGTAAGGTTCAGCGTCTGATATTTTCTTCGATTTCTGTGTTGCAATTGTCTGTTTTTTTTTTATATTAGTATTGGAACCACCAAGAAGGGAATTGGACCAGCATACTCCAGTAAAGCATCTCGCACGGGTCTCCGCGTTTGTGACCTTCTTGGTGACTTTAAGGAGTTCTCTAGCAAGTATGATGATACCGTCCACTCTGTTCTCTTATGCACATCAAGTTACTTATAATTTGTATGAATCCCCTTTAGATTCAAGAACCTTGTACGCCAGTATCAATCCATGTATCCCACCTTGACAGTCGATGTTGAAGACCAGCTGAAAAAGCTAAAGGTAGACACGCAGAATGAAACCAATCCAAGAGGTCTTCCATTTATGTTCATACGTTGGGAAAATGGCTAGACGTCCAATCCAATTTGACAGGGCGATTAAATGTATATTTAGTTAGGTTGTTTCTACATGAATGCTGTCTGCAGGAGTATGGCGAAAGATTGCGGCCCATGGTCAGAGATGGAGTCTATTACATGTATGAAGCCCTTCACGGATCGTCAAAGAAAATTCTTGTTGAAGGGGCCAATGCTGCTCTTCTCGATATCGATTTTGGTAGGCCAAGTATTGAAGGCAAATGTGCTTATAGGGAACGATGACAATTAAATCTCTTTTCAGGTACATATCCCTTTGTGACATCATCAAACTGCACCGTGGGTGGGGCTTGTACTGGACTCGGCATCCCTCCACTGAATATTGGTGAAGTGTTTGGTGTAGCAAAGGCCTACACCACTCGTGTGGGAATTGGAGCCTTCCCCACTGAGCAACTCAATGTAAGGTGTCAGCTGACATTTAGCCTGACCTATAGCAAGCATTCCAATTTCCCAAAATGCATTTCAGGGAAATATTTATACAATCGATCCACACTGACAACATTTATCTCCTGCATCTCATTTTTGTCCTGTTGTGTATAGATTTTTTGTCTCATCAAGTACCTTAGGCTTTGACAGCTGCTCCGAGGGGGACGTGAGGCGTTTATTTCATGACTAAAACCCAAATGGGTCACGGAGATAAATTTAAGGCCAAAGGTCACGTTCAGAATACATTTACTGTAAACAGTACACTCATATTACTACTTAGCGAGGGAAAAAATCAGAGTGGAAAATGAACATACATGTATAAGGTCACAATTATGTATTATAGTTGCAAGCCCAGCCAAATTATGAAAAATGAGTGACTTATAGTCCAGAAAATACCACAATACCTATAAGAAAGCTGGCATGGTGAATAGTGGTTAGCAAATTTGCCTCACAGTTCTGCAATTTAGAGGACAATCCTTGAAATTTGGTTCTTAAAAAGAAGAACAATTTGGGGAAACCTGCTTTTCACATGACATTAACTAAAGTGTCACATGAAATCTTTCAACTTCCTTAAACATTTGACAAAGTTTTGTAGGGAATTTATCATGTTTCACTCATTTTCCTAGATGATGTGTCATAGGATATTCACAATGTGTCATGTTACTTTATGCATGCTCATATTGCAAAACAATAAGTTGTTTGGGTTTTTTTTTTTTGTAGGCAGTGGGAGAACTGCTGCAGACAAGGGGTCATGAGGTGGGAGTGACCACAGGGAGGAAACGACGTTGCGGCTGGTTGGATCTTGTCATCGTCAGATATGCCCATATGATCAATGGCTTCACTGCGTGAGTTTTCAAATCAGTCATACAAAAGTGACCATACTATATGGGTATTTTAAAATGCTTAATATACATTTCTCTTCTGCTACATTGTCCTTTCTGCAGCATCGCTCTGACAAAACTTGATATTCTAGATGTACTGGAGGAAATTAAAGTAGGCATTGCTTACAAACTTAATGGGAAAAGGATCCCACATTTTCCAGGTAATTTCAGAGATGAAAGGTGATGTGATTGTTTATGTTTTCTTTATACTGTTTTTTTCTCTTTCTAGCAAACATGGATGTTTTGCAGAATGTAGAGGTTGAGTATGAGACCTTCCCTGGGTGGAAGACTGACACTTCTGCAACCCGTAAATGGGGTGACCTTCCAGTTAAAGCGCAAAACTATATTCGCTTCATCGAGAACCACATTGGCGTTCCGAGTAGGTTTCAACTCCAATTTAATATATATTTTGGTTTAGTGATGGCGTTGGGTTTACTCATGACTCTTTTTTTGCACTCCCAACAGTTAAGTGGGTCGGTGTTGGAAAGTCCAGGGAGTGCATGATCCAGATGTTTTAGAGTGAAATCTGCTCTTCTCACACAGTTCTGCGGATCTTGCAGCAGTTTATATCCCTAAAGTCTCCTCATCATTTAATTATCAATAAAGAATAGATGTGTAATTTGTTTGGCTTCTTTTTTCCTCCTCCCCACAGAAATAATAGACATGATTGACATCTGTTTTTAAAAACAACAGCTTTTTTGATTACCTATTGGTCAGAGTTGATAGAATAATTATTTTTTCTCATTTAGGTTGATTGACATTGTTTCCTCATTTAAAGCCTGAAATTACAACAAACATTGAACGCAACATACGCCAGCAAGTCGAGCTTCACATGACTGCAAAAGACGTTTTCTCATTGGTGTTTGAATATTTCACGTGTCAATAAATCCTGCATCCAATTGGTTGCCTTCGAGCGCAGAAATTTTTTCCCGCAACTTGTGACCCGTGGAACAACATCGAGGCTGTGGCTGTATTTGTTTTTAATCTTACTCCTTCTAACATGCCGAAGCGTGCATACCCTTTCACTGAAACCTTTTCGTCACAGTACAAAATACACGTTGGGCAGCATGAACTGTCCAACTCCAGTGTGTTTGGAAACAAATACAGGAACCAAATATACGGTAAGCTAACTAGCCTCTTTTTCTGCATCACATTAACAACAGCTAATATGGGCAATGTCACTTGAGTAGTTATGAGATACTATATTTTTTATCATATTTTAATTATAGCAGTCAGTGTTTGACCCCGAGCAATAGTAAAGTGGGCCAATGAGGTCATGTTCTTAACCTCAGGTTGGCTAGTGTTGTTGTTGTTTTTTTTTTACTAATTCCTGCCTCTATTTTGCAGAAAAGACCAAGAACTTGCTTTTCAATGGCGCAAAGGCAATGGTGGACAAAATCTGGTCTGGTGAGGAGAAGACAAATGACCCTGAGACTGCAGAAAGCAGCCACACACTCTTAAGAGGACAGACTTTGATAGGATCTGACGGTAGACTCACTAAATCAACAAAAACACAAGGTACATGTGTGTCCTTTCTTTATTGGAATGTGTTTTAACATGGAATAGGTTAAAATAATCTATTAAATGTAATATCCAACTGGTATAATAAAGGCAGGCCAGCTGAGATGAGTCTATTACTAACAAAAGGGTCCCAAATTGAAGCATAGTGCCTAAAAAAAAGTTAGATATTGGTTGATATTTATGTTGTAACAGGGTTTTTTCCTCTAGTGTATGCTGCATTTTTGTTATTTAGGCATGTTATGAGACTGTCTTTAATTTTTGCAAAAATGCCCTGTAGGCAGTCAGTTTACAGTGTGAATATAACCATGGACTTTTGTTACCAGGACCATCTCCAACTAGCTGCTGCGTCTGTCAGAAGAGCGCAGCTCGCCGCACATCTTGTTCGCAGTGCGAGCGACTCGTCTGTTCGCCCTGCAGCCGACAGTGCTCCAACTGTTCGAGCCTCTGCTGTTCCGTCTGCACCCTCATTGAGTGAGTTTCATGTTCACTGTTGTTATTTCATGACAGTGGATGTCCATTAGAAATATATTGTTATTACTGTGGACAGTTCACTTGAACATAGCCTTTCTATTATATACACAATTATCTGTAAATATTTGAACTTACCATATATTTTTCCACCTACAGTTACAGTGGACGTTACGATGAAGTTCTCTGCTGCAGTTGTTCCACATAATCAAATTCCAGCTTACAGATGATGAGTTTATGCTTGAAAATGTGATATTCTTACTTATAGGATTACTCAGACTGCATTTTTTTAAATCCCCAATGTTCCATTTTTCTTATCTAAATATGTATGTCCTTTATAGAGCTATATGGAAATAAACTTGAAGATTTTATACTATTCTGACTCCGCAGTATACATTTTTTTAGATTAAAAATATTAGTCGGCAACCAAACCTTGCCTACTTTAATATATCAAAAGGTTTAATTTAATTGGTGTCTTTATTTCATGTGCCAATAAAAAATGTAGGTTTACCAAGAGATCAAATATTTTTAGGTTGTCAGCAGGTGGCAGTACAGTCTTAAGAACTAACTTGAATGAGTTCTATAGTCTTTCTTTTTGCAGTTTTTCTTCTGGTGATAAAGGAATTCCACTCCACTCAGTTCATTCTGACCTTGTATCAAGCATGTTATCAAATGTTGAAATAAAACAAGCAGTCCCAGTTTCGTCACACCTGCTCTTGTGCAGAAACCAATGGACGTGACCTTGTGATGAAGTCATCACTTACTTTGACTCACATTTTGTACACTGAGTAATTGTCCTCGGCTTTTATAAAACGTGGTCGCGTGACCCGTTGGAATGGATTTGAGCTTGGACCAGTGCACTTCCTGGAGCTTATTGCAAGTGTGCATATGATCTGTTGAGTCACATCCCTCTCTCGGGCCTTTTTTGGGAGCTCGGCGGTTGGTCCGTTCGAGTTCCGGCTCAGCCGACAGACTCTTTCTGCCATAGCAAGTTGACTATTTGTCTTTGCAATTTCAGAAATTGATTATCAAGCATCTACTGGCCTTGAAATGATTCATTTACTTACTTGCCAATTGAATAGAATGGAGTGCTTTTATTGTCCTTATACAAGTATAATGAGAATGAATTGAAGGGTTTTGGTATCATTATAAAACCCTTTTCATTTTTGTGTTTTAAAATACAATCTGGATTTGTGTGGATAATATATTAGGTGAATGACACATAGTTACTCAGAATGACATGGCAAAAAGAGATGATTCAAAAGTACACACAGTCAGCTGTCTTTAGTCTTAATGTGAATATTCTTCCCAAGGGCAGCCTTTAATGCTTTCTTTGCACATTCAACAGTGTCTTTAAAGTTTCTAGCTTACTAAGAGCTTATTGTACTTGTATTTAACACTAAACTTCTATGACACTTAAGAATGTTAAAATCCTCTGTGCAGGAAGTCGACTCGTGGTCAGCAATCGTCTCGCCTCACCATCGTAGTTGCTACGCCTTTTAAGGGTTAGTACAGTCATTTTAATTGTATTTGCTGTATTTTTATTGGTTTGTTTTCTGCTTTTTTGCAATTTTTATGACTTCCTACTCACTTTCAAGTCAATTGCTATTATTTTTATGCTTTGAGCATGACATGCATATGCGTATCAGTCATTTCTGCCCTTTTTTAGTATATAAATATAGCGTGTCAGCAAGTAATGTACTCAGACATTTACAGAATCTTGTATTTAGTGCATACTAATTGGGTACCAGGTCCACTTTGGAGACAATTTCACACTTTTTAAGTGTTCGTAAATAAGTTCCGTGTTGCATTTGTAAGTTTTTTTTTATCACTTAATAAGGGAAGTTATTGGCTGAGGTTGCCAGGTATGGTCGCTATCTGCAACCTTTTTCTATTCGATGACAATTTTATAAGACAATGCAGCTCCCACATTATCCAATGTGGATGCATCCCATCTACGTGTGTGGCTGGGTGTCTACAAAAAAAAAAGAAAAGAAGGGTGGGCTGCATAAACACCCCCCAACCCAGCCAGTGGGAGCACGTGGCTTTGTCTTTCAGCTATTCTTTTTGGGAGGGACCAGCTGTGGTCTGAGGCCAGCGTCAAGTCCAATGATGCTGCTGCTAAAAATACGAGTGTTTGCAAGTGACAGCTGTACGGTGGACCAAGGGCATGCTGTCTTGGTGCTGAGGGGGTATTCCTTTCCTAAAAAGGAAAAGTAAGAAGGCGTTCAAGAATTTTAAGCGCCCGTACAGGTGGATAGACGTTCAGAATTCGCTTTGAAATTTGTTGCCTCAGTAGTGTGCGATGAGTTTCTTAGTTTGGGAGGGACTGACTATACTAAAGTTTTTTTCCCTGCAATTTACATTAAAAATTACATTTTGAAGGTTTTTGTTTTTAGGATGGCTATTTTAACTTAAAATGACGATTCATTTTGTGTAGGTTTTGCATTTTACACATTGAAAAATTGTTCAATAGGTATTTTTTTAATGATTCAAATAATTTGAAGCGAAACGGAAAACAGGATTGATAATAAATGACTTTTTTACTTTTTTTACGACTATAAAAACCATCATCAACTGGATAATCCACTAATCCATTTATTAAGGAAACCAAAACTTAAAATTAACTTTGGTTGACATCCATAAAACATATAATAGTCCACCCCGCATCAATTATCTTTTTTAATTTGTATACTTTATAATCATTTTTCAGCACTTGGAGACATTTCATGTGTTATTCATGAGTTCCTCTAAGCAATGTGATTTGAATTCTCTGAAAGTCAAAAATGCCTTTTTTTTCTGAAAGAGAGGCGCGTCAAGCATGTGTGTTCGTTCTTGTGGCGTGAGTCTTAGTGTTGCTGCTTTTGTGTGGCTGTGAAGTTTTGTGAATGTGTCCACCGACCCCACTCACACACACACGACAAACGTGAACGTATTTGTGTGCCCTTTTCAAGTGTGACCACCTGTCTTTTGTGCACAAATAAATAAATAAGCACAGAACACACCAGCTGTCCCTGGCAGCCTGTCCCCTTAGAGGTCAAGGGCTCCCACCGCTGGCCTTGTTGAGATGGTGGACACTTAAAGGTGCTGTAAAGTCATGTTGATTGGTTTCTTCCAAAATACATGAAAACTCTTTGGAGATAAGTGCTAAAAATGTGGACACAAGTTGAGATTAAGAGAGGGCTGAAGCATTCTTATGGATTTAATTTAGTTTTTATGTAACGAGAGTTCGGAATAATAAGATTAAATTGGTTTTGTAACATTATGAAAACAGACTGACTCAAAGTAGGGCTTCACGCTTTGTTGGCTTTAAAGTCAAGGTTTCAAACTACATTTTCCCCAGATTTAAACCCTACTTTGCAACTTTTTTAGTCCATTAACCTGTGCCCATCGTCCATCAGGTGTGATGGATTTTAGTTTTCCAGATGTGCATTCTTGTGATAAGATAAGGGCGCATCTTGCTTCCTCCTTTGGGTTATTCTGTAAACAGAGGTCTTTTGTTTTCCTTTATCTTCATCTAGTTTATGGCTTTTTCTATTTGTATCAATGGAGAATTGGCCAAGGAATTTCCTCCTCAAGAAAAACAGACTCTTTTTGTGGGATATATATATCAATGTTTCCTTTTTCAATATCAATACAATGTCAAACGTGGGATAACAACATGTCAGTTTTTATAGTCTGATTACATGCACTCATAATTTTTTATATCTATTCACATTGTTAATAACAGTCATTTCTTTCAGCTAATCCAACCTTTTTTTCATTTTTCCTTACAAAATCTATAACTCTTTCTTCCTAACTTCTTCCAAGAGGGTCTTTCGATCAGGAATTTCTTTTTATGGCATTTCCCAGTTCGTCACTAAGCTCTATCACATGGTTTCTTGGTTTCCACGTGAAGTTTGGCCCCGCTAGCTCAGGATTCCGCTGGGCAGATGTGAGCCACCGCCATCGCTGTGGTTCTTCTTAGTGCAGGTTGCATCAAGCCGGCTGGCTGTCTGTTTATGAATGATCTTGGGAGCGCATTGTTTTCTTTATGCTGGAGTCGGCTGGCTAGCGCCGCCGTGTCGTCTGTTTGTGCACAAAGTACGTGCCGGGGAGTGGGGCCAGACAATAGCCTGGCTGAATGACTACCCACGCACACAATAGGGCGGAGGGATGAGGCCGAGGGTCTGGGGCCGCCGTTTTGGGGGCAGTGGAGTCGGGGCGGGTGGGGGTAGGGTTTTTTCTGTCGGATGCTGTCCCCTTGTCTATATGCCGTTCCCAGAATGGGCAAACTGGGACGGCGAGGGGGGATGGTGGTGGGAATCAGATGCCTTCCCCAATGGATCACACGAGTTGAGGAGTTGGATTTGTTTCATGGTGTGCATGAAAAATGATGGAAACATTGGTGAGAATCGCTCAAATGTGTGGAGTATTTTTATTTTGTTTGTGCGTTTGTGTACTTTTCTGATTATTGGCGACAGAAGGGGTTTTGTCTTCCAATCATTTTTGCCCTTATGATCAGTTTGTGGTTACTATTGTACTTTCTTTTTAAGGTGCTTGGACGTTTGGTCACCAGTCTTTTGGTCCCTTTTGGTCGCCGGTCGAATGGTGACAGAGTTTACTGTTGAACCCGCTTTCAAAATTATATTCATGAAAGTTTAATATCTAAGTACTGTTTAATATCTAAGTACATTTGACCGGCGACCAAACGTCCAGTCACCCTTTTTAAACATCAGTTCATGTTTATTTTTAAAATAGTCCCTTTAAGATGCTTAGACATGAAAAATTAGGAATCTGAATAGTTTTAATGTGCCACCTGGGAGTTTGGTGTTTGACATGCAACACTTTTAGTCCCAAATAGCAATGTTGTGTACTCTTAATGTTCATTTATTTTCAACACATGACTTGAATAGTCTAATTTATCATCTGTCATTATTACTAAGTGTTTTAAACCTGAAAAAAACTAACACCGGGGGGAAATGATACAATCCAGACCAAATTTTTCCATTTATTTCTATGCATAATCTTATAAAGACCTAAAATGTAGATTGTCACATTTCCACAGCACACACACACACACCCGCACACAACCTTAACAAACACACGTACACAAAAAGGCGCAAACAAATGAAATGCACAGTAATTTGCTTCAGTGTCTAATCAAAGATTGTCCTGAAATCTCTACACCTCTAACACTGAAGCCATTACAGTAAATATAGAATTCTTCTTGAAAAAAAATTATATTAAAAATCTAATGGCACTTCTACAGATTCTACCGAAAATGTGTTTTTATTTAACATTTAGATATGTTGTAACTAAATCAACTCTTTAGCCGCCATGGACGATGCTAGACAATCATTCGCTGCCAACCCTCCCACTCCAAACAAATTGGACATCTAACATTCTCAATGGCAGCTAATGAGTTAAAAAAAAATCCAGCGGCTGCAACAAGCAAAGGCAATAATAAATATTTCTTGTGATCTTACACAATTTCACAGTTGGAACCTGCAACAAAGGACAACATTCCAGTATTGACTAACGGTCATTTTCCGACTTGAAAAAAAATCATACAGCAATAGTTAGGCCAACAGTCATTTGTTTTGATGAGAAAGACAATAATAAGTATCTCAGCAGTTTTACATTCATCGATGACATAACCCAAGGAGCTACTCAAACTTAAATTCTCGATGAAACGACGCCCCCGAAGCCTCGCGCGAAACCTAAGGCACGCCTCGGTGAAGATCCAGGAGCTTTAAATAACTGCTACGAAAGAAATACAAATCTTTACATAGTGTTAGTTTTTTTGACGCCTCTGTACACGTGCATTCAAGAAACATGCCACCGCGCTAACTCTTGCGTTCATGTCTGTACACAAAATAAACGCTAGGTAAAAACCACCTGCTGCCAATGGAATAGGTATGCTCACTAAAGTGGTCCGGGGCGGAACTAAGGGGGGGTTTGGTCGCACCTTGGCCACCGCTAAGGGACCCGATTGGAGGGCATGTTTGGGTGAGACGGGATTATAAACAAAAACATTAATTCAGTGTTAAAATATGTCTGTTAAAATAAATATGACCCCCCCTACCCCCCTCAGCTGCCCTAAGAGTGTGAGACCGGCAGGCAAAATCTGATTTTTAGCCAATCCGGATTGACAACGGATGGCTTCATTGTAGTCTGAACAGTCCTATATCGTAGAAATCCGAATTCTGGTAAATGGATTGAAACCACATATGGGAGGCAGTTTCATATCTACTATGTAAAAGATGCTTCTTAATATGGACAGCTCAAATCAGTTTTGACCGTCCTAAGTCGCGCTACGCCGAATGGCGCCTTTGTTACCACGGCAAGCTCTTAACTGGGCCAACAATGTGGCCTAGTCTGAAGACCCCCAGATCCAATTGGAACACTTGCTAGAACTAGTGTGAACAGTGAAAACCAGATGTGGAGAAATCCAATTTGAATCAGATTCACCTGTAGTCTTAACAGAGTTTGCTACATATGACACTTTGATAAAAAGTATCATTGCAACCCATTACGAAACAACAACTAAGCAATTTTGACAGTCAGTGAAATAACCCAAGTGTCAACATTCTATGTTGATGACACATTTAATGTTATAAAAGGTGCCTTAAGCGGATCCTAAGGTGCGACCGATCTTTATTAGGGTCACCGGCTGCAAAGATAATCTCTTTATAGGTGTGCAATCGACGGTTTCTCCTCTCAGTAGAACAATACGGCATTTATCTAACTGCATGCTGAGTAGTGGGAGGGTTGGGGTGGAGGAGGGTTATAGGACTTTGATGCCTTCAAAACAATACACCTGTTTGCAGTCTCCTTGGTTTCCCTTCACCTAAATACATTTCTCACATTCCAATGCCTGCGTTCAATACGGCAACCAAACGGGCACTGGCCTTCCTCCCCCCCCTCCGTAGCTCGAAGGGAGATACACAATGATCCCTTGAGAACTACCTGGGACTAGTGCGCGAAAAGAGGGGGGGTTGGGACAATGCTGGTATTGTCCCATTTCTATAGGTGGGCCATGTCGACTTACTACGCTTGTGCTTGTAGAAAAACTATTTCCCGTGTAAAAACGGCGAATGAAACTCCTCTTATTCCGGAAGACACTTAAAAAGACACCTGACTCCCTCCACCCCAACTGAGGGTGTTATAAAAACACAGATAAATAGAATATCTATTTACATTAAATATACAAATGGTAATAGCAGCCTAAGAAATAGTGTTGAAATTGTGCATGCTAAAAACAAGTGCTTCTCTAGATTCGCCGTGACTGATAATCTTATCCATTAAAAATAATTACAGTAACTTGATTTTTGCACAAAAAGGGAATAAAATGTAGCCCCGATACCAGTGAATGAGTACCAACGTGCTGATCGAATTATACACCTACAGTAAAAACCCTGAACCAAACTAATAAATAAATTCAGATCAAGTCTTCTCAGGACAGATTAGACAAAAAAAAGAAGCTATCGAGCAGTGAGTTGAACTCCTACTTTATGCCCAGAAGCGTACATTATCAGTAGTAACACGTGCATACAGTAGAAAGCTATGCGGGAGTTTAAAATGTAAATAAAAAAACGAAAGTCAGTAGCTTTAGCAAAGTGGCTGTCTTGTCTGGATAAAGTTTTTGTTTCTACTTCAGCAAATTGGAAATAACGTTCTGATGGTCTACTTGTGTTTTTTATGGTCAATAATTTTGTGATAAGAGCTTCATTTACATAGTGGAGTCACATACTTCTATGGCAGGGGTTGGGAACCTTTTTGACGAAAAGAGCCACAAATAATTCATATTTTCCAATGTTATTCCTTGTGAGGCATACTATGAATTTAAAAGTCAAAATACATGTGCCTTTTCAATGTTTTTTTGTAATTTCACCACTTTTAAAGTGGAAAGAATGAATATTTTTACAAATAGTCTTATGCTGTTGCTAATCAATGAGTCTACTGCAAAAAAAATGAAGATTAAAGCTGTTCTAAATGTAATATCTCAGTTCTGTCACCAACTGTTTCCATATTTTAGCTGACAGGTTAGCATAGAGCCAGATGCACTCATCAAAAGAGCCACATGTGGCTCCCGAGCCATAGGTTCCCTACCCCTGTTCTAAGGGCACTCGTGAATCAATTAGCATTCCAAGCACTGCCTATTACTTTTGTTATCCTCTGGTATGTGTGAGTGGATTTGAGCAAAGGCATGCCGATATGTCATTCTTACTTCAAAAAAGTATTTAAAAAATCAAGTGTAAAGAGGCACGAGTGTTACAGGCTTGGTGGACTGTTGCTTTGTGTTCCATTTTGAAGAAACAATTCCACTCATTCACATTCACCATGAAAAAGAAATAGAAAGACAGGCAATTGATTCTAAGGCGAAATGCAACAATCGAAAAGACGGTTGACCACAAAAAAGAAAAATAATATTCCAGTAGTTTTACTTCATTAGTTTTGCTGCCACATCATTTTTTTTTGTTACAAATACCCGAATAAATAATATTTAGAATAATATTAAAGGAAAAACGGACGGTCCTGGTGCGCGTTTGTAGTCGATTGTATAAAGAAATGTTAGCATTCTGCGCTCGGGATGCTTTTCAGCAACACTTGCCAGACAAAAAAATGAGTGCATCTACTTTGTTCGACTTCCCCAATGACGCCAACTTGGCCCAGTTATTTTTTTTCATATATATAAGTCGCTACATGGAGAAAAATGTCCACTAACGCTTGAAAAGCCGCTTCATCCGATGGCGAGAGTTTTGACGAGGCCGCAGTGAAACTTCCGGATATGGCGGTACAAATCCCCAGATTGGGTGAAGCGTCGCTCGCACCATTTACACGCGTGTGGCTTCTCCCTCGTGTGTACCACGGCGTGGCGGCTCAAATTGTGCGAGTACTGGAAGCTCTTTCCGCATTGGCCACACGTATACGGCTTTTCTCCGGAGTGTGTACGCTCGTGTCGCTTGAGGGTGTACATGCAGGAGAAGGTTTTGTTGCACTGGCCGCAAGTGGGCACCGAACCATCGGGCGATAACTTGGAGCGGGCGCCATCCTTCTCGCGGAAGTGCGAACTGAGGTGCAGCTGCAGGATGTGTGGGCTAGGGAAGATTTTACTACATAAGGGACATACGCAAGCTTGCCGCCCCGCCGCCGGCAGTAGCGCCCGTCCGGAGATGTCCGAGGAGGCCATGTCGTCGTCGTCCTCCTCCTCGCTGTCGGCCGTGGGGCGCCCCCTCCGCCGCTCCTCCGCCTCCCCGCCGTGGGCTAACTCCCTCCCCCCGCAGGCCTCCGCCTCCTCGTCCATCAGGTCTTCCTCTTGGGAGAGGAGGGCGGCGGCGGTGGCGGCGTTGTTGCCTGGGAAGAGGGCAGCGAACCCTGTCACCGCTGAGCTCCTGGCGCTATTCCCAAAGCGCTGGCTCTCGGGGCTCACGGGCTCACTGTCCTCCTGCTCTGACAGCAAGTCGTGTTCGTCTTTAACAAGTGGCTCGGTGCCCTGCTGCTGGCTGTCGAGGGCCAGCTGTCCCGAGACGTAGGAGGCCTGTAAGGGATCTCTACTCGACACGGGTTTGAAAGACAAATCCAGAGCGCAGTCCGTGTCATCCGAAGCCCTGGACCTCTGGGACAGCGACGCTCCGGAACCAACGACGCCGACCACGTCGTCGCCTTTTGTTTTTCCAGCTGTTTGGACGCCGGGCTCCGCCTCTAGTGACACATGAGCGACACCTACCAGGTCCGGGGACCTTCCCAAGTGACCGTTGGCCTTCTGCCGGCCACGTACGGACCTCTCACGCTCGTTGGCGTCCGAGTCAAAGTGTCCCGTCGGGGAGGGGGCACCCTGAAAATCCTCCCCTGTCTTTAAGCCGGGTGAACACGGCTCCTTATCTTTCAGCTTGCCTTTGCAGACTTTGACGATGTCATACATGTGGAGGTAGCTGGCGGCGGCCAAAACGTCCTCCACTGGAAGACTGGCGAATTCCAACTTGCCCTCGTACATAAATTCGAGGAGCAGACCGAAGGCCGGCGCCGTGACAATGTCACTGTTGAGATGGACAACGTCCCTTTTGTCCAGCTGGTCCCTGTAGAAGAGATGGAAGTACATACTGCAGGAAGCCAAGACTGCTCTGTGCGCTTTGAAGCGAGCCTCCCCGACCAGAACAGTGCAGTCACACAGGAAACCTTGGTGACGCTGTCGACTCAAACACTGCAGCAACTGGCGGCTGTGGTCCGGGAACTCCATTCTTCCCTCATAACCTGACGGAAAACGAGAAAAACAGGATAGCGCCCGGTGAATGAAATGGAGAGCTACTGACGAGGCACCACACTGGAAGCCAAATGACTTTTAATTGGACTCTGTTAAAACACATACAATATGTAGGTGGCAAAACGTAGTGGCCAGCTGTGTCAATTTTGCACATTTTTATTCCTGGTAGGAATGGAAAAAGCCCCAAATAATGCCAATTGGAATAAACGTTTAGTTTTCTGACAATAGCCTCTTGGAAATGGCCTCAACTTTTGTTATTACAACTAAGGATGATAACAAGAAATGTCATTGTGAACACAGATCTTGTGCAGATAAGGGAAAGCACCACAACTTTACTATAAAGAAGACCCTTCATGTTTTCTTGGCCCATGATCTGAGTTGGCTTTTAAAAAAAAAAATCACCCTGAAAAACCACTTGGTTTGAGTGAATAACCTTATAGAAATGTTCCAAAATATGACATTCAAGCAACACATTCCTCCCCTTAATTACTCCAAAGGCTAATACATATGGACGTGCAATTGTGTAGGTAGTATTACAATGCAAACTTCATTCATTAGATAAATTATGTCTTTTTCTGATTAAGAAGTGTCAAAATTAGCTCCTAATACTTAATTAATGCGGAATAAAAGTACAAAAAAATGTATTAAAGAAAAAATAGCGTTTATATTGAAATCCATGCCTAAAAATCTTCCTAATTCAATCTAGATTTCTGCAGAATATAGAAATATACATTTTAAAACTTAATCAAAGTGAACTTACCCATTCTCCCAACCGATCCAGTGTGATCCAGTTTCCAAATTCGGTTGTTGGGTTGTGTTGCGCGCAACAAAAAAAAGAGCCGTTTCCAAAGACACGCACACAAATCCGGGGACGTGTTTACAGAACAAGCAAAATAATAGCAGTCGTCCAGCGGGCAAAGAGTGTAAAAGAAGGAGGGAAAAAAGAAGGAGCGAGTAAACTGCTGCTCTGTTTGCTAATTACACTGCAAGCTGTAGAGTCAGCTGCTCTGACATCACCGCAATGGAAACGCTACCTCCAGCTGTGCTCCCCTTATGCCATATGTTACCTCCGTGCTGTCTTGTACCGCGTTTATATCGAAAACACCCCCCCAAAAGTGCCAAAAAGATCGCCGTGCCAACGTCCGATGATCCGGTCTAGGGGAATAAAATAAATTGCAAACGATCAGGCTACAAGTATTTCTATTTCTCTACACACAAGTTTACCTACTGCTTAGTTAACGGCTTATTACAACTTTGACGCTCCCGTCGTGCACTTGAACGCAACACGCACTGAGTTTAGAACGGCAAAGTGCGAATATGACATTCGCAGTGTAGTCCAAAACGTATTAAGCGACGTAAAGGGGGTTTCTTAGAAAAGGGAAAATAGAAAAGTCTGCAAAATGAAGCGATATAACTTTCGCTTCCTCGCTGCACTGAAACGCACTAAAAAACGGCTTACTTACATTTATTTCCGCCTTCTCCCTTGTGCGAGTGTGTTCCTTAGACACTTCGACGTTCTAGAATCATGATGTGCATCCAGATGTTGGACGTCTGTCCGTCTTCCCGAGCTTTCGCTCCAGTGACCGGCTAAGACAGGGGACGTTCGCTCGCTGGGGTGCTGGCAAGTAGGCTGGCTGGATCGCTGGCTGGCTCGCTGGCTGGGCTGGCTCGGCTGCTGTTAGTGCGTTCCACAAGCGAGCAGGTTGATCGTGTGTCCGCCAAGTCTCGCGACAGCGCCAGGCCCACGACCGCAAACTTGTGTACTACTGCGAGAACTCACACAGCGGCAGCAAGTAGCAGAGAACGCCGGGTAACATCCATTGGCATTGGTCGCCCCCCTGCTGGAAACACCTGTCTCCTCTGTGAGCGCTCCCTCCTCCCCCCTGGAAGCGCACGGAGCGTCCAATCCATGTGGACTGGGAGTTTGGCAGGGAATGAATGAATGTCTTCTATAGAGGAAAAATTCAGTGGCAGATTGAGACATATTGGAATAGTTTTTCATCTTTTTGTTCATTTGCAGTGTGAGACTTCCCAGTTCAAATGGATTGGACGTCTATGAGTGGTGAATGAAATTTAAATTCACAGTAGAAAGAATGAAAGAAGCTAGGGGATTATAATTGGATGTCTTTTATTGTCAATAGCACCGAGCTTGAACCATCCCTATTTTTTTGATAAAAAATCTCCCAAAATATCCATCAAAATAATGGATTAACCAACTCCCCCACAATAGAAGGACTTTTGAAATCATCATTGGATGAAAGACAAAACTTTCTGGTCACAAAGAGCTCTCCGCTTGAAAGGAATGATAAATCACGCTTTGTAATTTGGACTGTCAGTGCTTTGGGGAACTTTAAAGGGCCGTTCTCTCTAATCCTGCTTCCAGTTGAGGAATTCCCTGGCACCCAAGCACCTACCAGCTTTGTTTTTCCTGGCTGTGATAGCCCAAAACAGTCTTAAGACACAAGTGATGATTTGTGCGGAGGGAGAAAAGTCTCCAATCTGCTTAACCTCTTGAGTAATTCAAATATTTTTCACAATATGTCAGGTGATGGTGGTAGCAAAAGATGGCCACTCGGGGGAGAAACAGTTGATGTTGCAGCTGCTCATCTCAGCCCCCCCCCCCCCCTTAAATCCTTTTCTCTCTTCGTGCCCCTCTCCGAACTCCCTCAAATGCCTCTGTCACCTTTGCCCTGTGTTCCAGCTGTCGTGTGTTTTGAAAGGAGCGTTTGCGGCTCCTCCCGGCGTTCTGACTCGGGGGGGAATGAGCAATGTGACGGGACGCGACAGCCACTGGTCGTGAGGGGCCACCGCGGTGCGAGATGCTTGTCAACTTACTATATTCCATTTTTAGTCTGGCTGTGAATGGTCAAAATGGATACCATGGCGTGTCCATGCCTCTCATGTATTTCATCTTCTGAAACGCTTATGCTCGAAAGCGTCTTGGAGGGGGCTGTAGGCTAACTTTAGCGTGTTGTGTGCGTGTATTTATTAGCGTCAATTGCGTGTTTAAATGCAACATAATGTATATTGAACTGAATATTCTTCTGTGCAGATCCATTCGCTTCAATGATATTTTTATCATTTGCTGCAGGCCCCCCCCAACAAAAAGAGCAGCAAGCTATAGTTTGGACACCCCCCACAGTGCACCACCAATTCAAACACAGAGATGCAGATAAAGTGTAGGTGCCGTGGCTGTGTTTTCACGGCCCTGGCAAACTTGGGTGCGCAGTAAAAGGAGGGGTGCGTGTTCACAGGGGCAAAACAAAGCAGTGGTTGTGCCCCGGGACGGTGGCCTCAGCACAGCCAAAGGTTCTCACACACAGTGAAAGATAGGGAAGGATGGAAAGAGAATGAGAGTGGGGGAGTAAGCAGAGAGAGAAAACACTTCCTGGAGGTTCATTCTTCCTCTCTGCAACCATCAATGGCATTCTCCCCCTGACCCACTCCTCTCGCCGACAAACAAAAGAGGCCGCATTCCACTGGTGCCTGACCGGCCAAGCAACCAGCAACCAGCAGCCATCCAGCCACAGCGCCAGCACATCGCTGACCTCACCGCTTCGGTTCACACTTGCCTTACATAAGGCCTTCACTCCAGCTCCTGGAAAATGCACCCTGATTAATAATCATAATAAAACCAAAAATGGAATGTGGTGAAACAAGCAATCCATTTCTCAATAGCATATTACAAGTAAATGAAGATACAGGAATTATTGCAGACACTATGATTGGATTGATACAATGAGATACATACATATTTGAGATTATTCATTATATTCCATAGGTAATTTCCAATATTTTTTCATTCATTCTTTTTCCATATCCGAACCATTGCACCAGGTGGATTATAGTGCACTGGGATAGGCTCCAGCACCTCTTGCAATAATAAGCGGGACGGAAAATGAATGATTACAACATCTTTATATCTATGGATTATTTCAGTTTATTCATACAATCATCATTTTTTTATCACAATGAATGAAATGCAGTCGATAGTTAATTTATATTTATTCTTTCGGACGTCCATTACCATCAATGGCAGCGTGTGCAAAATCCATTTCAAAACTGAATTGTTTTTAGCTGATTGCAATCTTCTCTTTAACAATATTGATTACAAGTGGGCATTTTGTTCCCAGTTAGTGACACTTTTACTTTGAAATGAGCTCATTTTGTCACTATGAATCAACGACCACCATTGAGAATGTGTATGTCAAATTGTATAATGCATAAACATATTCAAAAGTTATTACTTGGACAAGTTTTGTACAATGTTTAAAAATAGTTTTGAAGCTGGAAAGAGTTTGCATAGCAGTAAACATAACACGTTGTGCCGTCAGTCTCACAATACTGCACAAGCAAATGAAGTTCTATTCCAATCTCATCCTTTATGGTTCATGTGGCTTTAATATTAAATTCCAGCAACTATTTCCATGTCAAAGTGACTTTGCAATACAAAGTGTGTGTTTTTTCCCCCTTTTTTGGGTTCAAGCAGCAACTCAACAGCAGCCAGGAACTAAAACAGTCATAGATCAACAACTAACCGCTGTGCCTGGGTGCTGACTAATTTGAATGTTTACATTTTACACTGTAAATATTACATTTAGTGTTAAATAGGATGTGAAATTAATGGGTTTGACCCAGTGGAAAGTTGGATGATTAAAAATAATATACTACAGTAGTTTGCCACCACAGTCGTGTGTTTTGTTTTTACAAACAAATTGGACAGCAATATGTCATCCTGTTTATGTTGACTAAGTCCCTCATTAATAAAGATTCTCACTGCATATGTTTGATGCTCTGATGGTCGTTAAGATTCATTTCAAATGCTACGAATTAGTGATTGCAGCTGTCTGGAACATTTTCCTGGATCACAGACTAAACAATGTTGGATTGTTGCATTTGAGAGTGAACTAAATGAAACACAGAGCATCTAAAGAGAAAACTTTTCAAAAATTTTGATCTGCTTGTCCAATGACCTCGCTAAATCATGACCGCCTATCACATTTGATTTTAGCGTGTCTGCCTCAAAGTAGGCGACCTGGGTTCAAATCCAGGTCGGTCCACCTCTGTATGGTTTGCATATCCTCCCCGGGCCTGCGTGGATTTTCTCCGGGTACTCCGATTTCCTCCCACATTCCAAAGACATGCACGGTAGGCTAATTGAACACTCTAAATTACCCCTAGGTATGTGTATGAGCATGAATGGTTGTGTGTCTTATTGTGGTCTGCGATTGGCTGGCCCGAAGTTAGCTGGGATAGTCTCCGGCACCCCCTGCAACCCTTGTGATGATACAGTGGTTCTGAAAATGAGATGAGATGAGAATCCCACACACATACAGGGCGACGTCAAAGTTCATCCAGGGCAGAAAAGCAGACACACGCGCGCACAAACACACGCACACACAACGGAAGCCCTCTGGAAACATTGGATTGCAGTGTTTGCCTGCGACTGGAAAAGGTCGGCACTAGGACCCGGGAGAGCACGCTGCCACAGAGGCATTGCAGACAGCGCGTTTGGGAGGTGTAGTGGAAGAAAGGCGAGAGAAACGGAGTAAATGAGATCACTTTTGTCCAGATTGTTCAAGGACTTCTCATCTTAAAATACTGCCGACTCAGCTCACTAGAATGACACGGACACAGTGTTGAAATCCCGTGCAGGTAAATGTCCGCGTTTCCTTCGCATGGTTAACTACAAGAGGTCGACAGCTAGTCAGGGTATGTCCCCATTGTACTTAACATGGGATGCGGTTATTCTCCCCCAAGCTGCCCCGCTAGGCCCCAAATCCTTTCTGTTGCTTAATGCAGGCTAAAATGTGCTACTTTCCACACTCCCGATGGCTTTAAAAGTTGCTGCAAAGTCGCGGCGATCCGCGAGTTTTGAAAGCCAACCGTGCCGCAGTAGTGTTTTTTCCACAAGCAACAGTGAACGTCTCTTCAGATGTTTGCTTTCTGACAATGACCACTCTTTGAGACGAAGCCTCAGGCCCCACTTTCCCTGCAACTTTAAGCTTTTCCCCCTTTTCCACGTCAAATCTAGCTATTATATCACTTTTATAGCCCACTGGTAAAACACTACTAAGATCAACGACAGCGATCCATTCATTGTTATGAACACTGTTGACTCTTTTTCCAATGTAATGGCCACACGTATCATTAGCTCACTTAGCTAGTTGCTGCTCCTACTCCAACACCCACTTTTAACAAAGCGCTTCTTTTATTTTTACTTGTCAGCAACCATAACATTATGCTAATATACTTCTTTTTTTTAGTTTTTTTTATAGATCCCCTAAAACAGGCTCCGATCGTGTTATTTTCTGTTTATCTGGTCTTGTAATCAGCACATAGGAAGTCATAACACTTGGCAGGTTCCCCATGAGTATTATAGAAATTCTTCAATGTTATTGTTGCCTAAAAAGTATTTGAATGTTCTATTACATACTCTTGAATGCTCAGGTATCAATGAATTTAGTGATGTTTTGTAATTTTAACACACTATGATTCATATGAAGCGCTGTTCCTTTAAATAGTGATAGTGTATGTACTGTACTGTGTATTTATGTATCACAACTTTGAGGGGAGTGGAAAAAAAACAGAAAAAACTATTATGAATTCTCATATTTTACTGTGCATGCATGTTTTTATTGCTTTCATATTATCCAGCTTGAGCATGTGGTGTCATCAACTTTTTACATCTGACTGTTGGTTCCCTTGTTTTTCCCATTTGAGTACAATGAATGCTCCTCCAGATATTATAGCCTTTCACGCCTGTATGTCAAAATGTTTTTTCCCGGTCATGAGACTACGCCTGTCCGCTGTGTGTGCAAATGGGGACGTGCCGTATGATCAGCAGAAGACACAACATACCAGCGTAATGATGCAGTCGGTGACTTTTGGGTACTGCCTTCTCTATTCAAAAAATACCAGCCGCCTCCCACCCAATCTCTTCGCTCTGACGCAAATGTGCCATCAGGCGCATGCAGAATCTTTGGAATGTTGTTAGAAATTGTCCCTGGGCACAGTTAGATGGATTGTGTCCCCTTCTGAGACCTTATCTTTGACAAGGATGCACTCGTGCTACACTGAGATGCTTTTTCTAAAATGACCTGGCTTCATTATAAACAAGGTCAGAATTGAAGATTCCAATTGGTCAAATCTGGTCAAATCATTTCAATACTACTTTTCTCAATACTGAGAATAATACGTTATCTGAGATTGTGCCTTTTGAAACTCTTGTTTTTAATTCTCCAGGTAAAAGTTCGATTTGGCCAAGACGAGACAAAATCTGCTTGCGATTTGATGAATGAGGTCTAGCATAACCTGTTAAAGATCTTCTGTAAATCAAGGTATCTTTTGCTGTTGTCTTAGAAAGCTACGTTCAGGAATGCTTGGCTTTGCCTTTGCAAGTGGAACTCTCAAATCACTTTCTCAATAAAGTCTGATCCTATCTTTCGTTGATGTTAACCATCTTCGAAATGAATCGCTTACAAATTTGTTATAACAAGCCGTGTGAGTGACTCATATGTTTTTTTTATAGTTTGCTAACATGGAAAGGACCGTTGTTTTGAAGCGTTATTATGAGTCATACAAGTGGGATGAACTGAAAAGACATTTGTTTTATGCGCCTTCACCTCTCCTGAACTCCCATTTACTTGAATAGTACCGGTGTATGAGTAGCTGACAACTATTAGCCCTAAAGTGTTGAAAAAATAATGTATTATCCTTTTACTGTAATGGTATGTTATGAGCAATATGACAGTGAGCGGGAAATTATTATTCATGCAACGGATGGGTATCCCCACATTAAGTGTCAACATTCTCCCTTTTCAGTGGGCGGAGCTTGCATGTGTGGGTTTTCTCCGGGTACTCCAGTTTCTTCTTACATTCCAAAGATATGTACGGTAGGGTGATCGGGCACTCTAAATTGCCTATATGTATAAGTGATTGGTTGTTTGTCTCCTTGTGCCCTGTGATTGGCTGGCCCAAGTCACCTGGAATAAGCTCCAGCACCCCCGTGAACCTAGGGATAAGCTCCAGCACCCCCGACAACCTAGTGAGGATAAAGCGGTTCAGAAAATGAGAGATGAGATGAGTTCCTTTTTATTTCTGTCATTCTAATTTTTTCAAGTATTCTCTGTGTACTTCAATGAGGAACTTTACACTCTCTATTTGACCGACCATTCCGGCTGTCGCTAGGATCCATTTCCCCTTACCCAATGTGCATGATGGATGGTCTCGCTTCAAATGTTGTAAATTCTTGAGTAAAAGCGTATGCGTTTTGTAATCGTAAACCAGCCGCTGAATTTTGCCTGCCCCAGCAAGAGCAGAAAATAGAGCATAAACAAGCTTACGACCATTGATCTGCGATGAAGGAAGTACTGCGGTGGGCTTGGTCTGAATTTCTTTCTCCTACCATAAACACTTGAGACTGTCCTCAGTGACTCCAGTCACAGATGCAAGTACGATACTGGCTCGCTGAGACCGATTTGGATCGAAAAGTGAACGGTTAAAAGCCCCAGTGAGTGTAAGGCAGGCAGGCGGTGGCAGCAAAGAGGCCTGAGGACCATGTGACCCGCTGTCGGGGTACTGGGTTCATTCAGTGGCTGCTGGCTGCAGCGCTGGCAGCAGCCCAGCTTTTTCCACACAGGCCGCAGTAGCAACAGGTCGCTCCCATTAAAACAGCAGCACTCTGTTGTGGCTCTCGAGCCGCTCGTTTGCATGTGTTGCTCTTTCGGCTGCGGCCTACGTGCCCTGGTTTGTTTGTGTCAAGTCTCACAAATGTGTACATAACATTCGAGGTTGTCACACGGCGAGATGGCCAAAGGATCCAGTGGCTTGAAGTTTAAATTGCGCTCAGTTTGTTTTTTTTCCGCTCTCCAAATCAGCCTCATGATCTTTCCGCCATCGTTGGTGGAATACAAGGACCACAACCTCACTGCAGCAAACAAAAACAGAGTAAAAATAACAACCACAGTCATTTGGCTCATTAATATCATTCGGAGGGATGTCCTGATCATATTTTTTTTTTTGCATGTGAGTCCGAGTCATCTGATTTTCGAGAATCCAAGTCCTGAAGAAATGTATTTAAGAGATAAATGTCAATTTAAACAGTGCATGCAATTGGTGACCCAATGTGTTGAATTGAACTATTTTAATTGTGATTTCTTTCCTTTTTTTGTTGCTGTCCTTGGATATTTTCTCCTTTTTAAGCAAGGTTTGTTTCAATAATGTAAATATGAATATAGAAATATGAAACATGCAGTCTATATGTTATGTCCTTATACTTTTTGACTTTTGATCCAATTGATTGTACTCAACATTTGTTTTGTTGATACTGATTCGATGCCACATTAAAAATAACCTATAATAGGTCACCTGTACATTCTAAATCACTGTTTCTGTTACAGTCAAAAAATACTTTGTTTATGTTTACATATGTTTGGCTAGTAGTTTGATTTACAGCAGACGAAAAGCACAATTGTTCTCAAAAAAACCAAAACTAAAGAATACTGTGTTTGATCCAATCTTGTGACCAAATCCTATACTTTCCGATGTTCCAAAAAGAGCCTTATCGGGTTCAATACTACTTTAAAATTAGTTTTTACTTGATTCCGATACTCAGAAGCTGACATGATCGGTCGGATCAGGGACATCCCTAATAATAAGTACTAGAGCTGTAAAAGGTGTGATCACCACACACAGTGACACGTTTATTTGCACCCAGGGCTACACTGATATGACTGGTAGTCTGTCAATAGTCACATCCACTTCCTGTTATTGTCCCTGGTAGTCAGTCGACTGGCTTGCTGAGGCCGCTCACATAAAACTCTTCTGACGGATTTAGTCTGGTGGAGCGGCGGCAGACAAATTGATTTCGGTGGAAGGGCAGAGATTGCTTGGTGCAGTGTGTGACATTTGTTTGAACAAGTAGGGAAATTGATCCTTTTTTCTCTCCCTCCTGTCCTGCATTCAAAGCTGTATTAACAGTTAAATGAAGGGAAAGGTCAAGTGGCTTGTACCGATAGTCTCCCAGTTCGGTATAATTACATTTGGTAAAAAAACAGTATAAAAAAGTATTTTGTGGAATTGCAGCAATTGATTGTTGTCTTCTTTCTGCAGAAATTATTTTCATGTGATGGCCTATTGAGTGTATTGTATATGTCTATGTGTATTTTGTAGACATTCTTGAGTGTAAGCAGGTAAAACTTCTCTTTTTACGTGATGACACCAAAGATTTTACACTGAACTTGCCTTATATGTGAGTTACCTTGGCTGTTATGTGCACATAAGGCGTGACGTTCGTCTGGACGCCATCCAGCAACATTTCCGTGTACTTACGCCACAGGTCAGGCATGAGTGAAAACAACAACACTCAGATATGGCACGGAAAAATTGTTTACTTTCTTAGCCTGATGTGAACCGTGCACTGAGATTCAGCTGTTCATTGATTTATTTATTTTTTTCCAGTCAACTCAATATCTGTTATTTAAGCGACTCTTAAAATATTCATGGGGGAAAAAGATCTTTTAATAAAAGTTGGGCTTTTTCTAATGCAGTATTGGGATAAACGGATTGTATGTCTTTTAGTTTCTGAACTATAAAGCTGGCAGGTCTTTGCTTCTCTAAGGTTAATATTCATACAAAATTACATCTCAAATTGAACTAAATTCACTTTTTTTCCCCCAAACTTTAGATATCCGCGGGCCTCCTGAGCTCTGCTAAAGCGAAAAGAACTTGGAAAAACAAAGAGGCTCTTTCTGTGGAAATCCTGGATTCTCTAACCTGTCCACCAACATGACCAATGTGGTGATTGTCAAGGAGGGATGGCTGCATAAAAGAGGTACAATTCCATTTTTCACTTTTTCATTTAAACTGTCATAATGTGTTTCCTACAATGTTAGATTCATGCCACAATTCTATGTGCGTAATACAAAATACTGCCGGTACAAAACTAAGCACACAAGAATGTGTTTTACGAGTATGACATTATTTTTGTTATTTGTTATACTATTACCAAAACCACAAACACTTTCCCTATTGTTCCACACTATTTCAAAATTTTTTTTGGAGAAAAGAAAATGACATGATGTTAAGCTCAAACTAAATATTTACCAAATATGAATTTTCACCTAAACCTAAGTGACTGTTTGTCCAGAATTATATATTACATTTAAAACCGGTCTCCGTTAAACAATTACCAAAAGCTTAAAGTGTAAATAGCCAAGTAGTCTCCTTTGGGAATGATTGAACTGCTGCTGTGTGTGTGTGGGGTTTTAGTCCTGTTGTTTGGATGGAGAAGCATTCCTCACATACCTGCTGACTTTGAGTTCTTAATGTGAGCGCCCTCCCTGCACACCATCTCAGCCCTCAAACCACAGCTGCCCCTTAGAGTCCAAGACCACCAGAGGCTAAATGTGATAAGCAAACGCTCAAGGCTCCAAGGTTTTTTTTATTTATTTATTCATGTTTTCTTAAGGTAAGACTTACGCCAATGGCTAACCAGCAAACTGTCTACAGAGCTGCCAAATACTACAAATCTTCCATGGTTTTGACCAAACTACTAAATGCACAATTTGTATCAAAACAAGAAAAAAAATCAAGCATTTTTTCCCCCAACATTTTCCATTAAAAACATTAAAATGTAGAATGTCTTCATTTTGGCTTGACATTTTAACATAGCATAACTATTCATTTTGAAACATAAGGTCATGTTCTAAATCGGTTTAGCAATTTGCATGTTGTCAAAATGTTCAATTATTTTGAAAGGTAAGTCACATGCTCACTTACTTTTCAACTGCTGTTTTTATTTTTTGTTTCTCTGCAAGAAATACCTATTGAAAAAAAAAATGAAAGTATTTGAATACCATTTCTAAAATTAAATAATAATGAGCTTTATTTTTGTACACCTCACTGGTAAATGCCACTATTAATAGCAGTTTTATGAGCTCCTGTTAGTTCAATTCTTTCTTCTTATTCCATTTTATGAGTTTACTAACATTAAACGGAGTCTCCCTGTTTTTAAACATAGCATCCTAACAAGGGTTTTACTCTTATTTTGTTTTGACATGACATTTTGCAAACAGACCCTTTATTATCCCAACCATTTTTCTAATCTTTTCAAAATAACCCTCATCTGTATATTGTAAACTCTTTTACCTCAATCTGGAGGAAATAGTGTTTTTATTGCTCCAAAATGAAACACTCCGACTTTTGCCAAAGGTCACGTGTTCTACGCACTCGTATCAAAGCACAGATCCGATAACATAATAAAAGCGCAGGTCAAAATATACCTAAAAAAGCCATCAAATAGTGACTAGGAAGTAAACAGTCTGAGTTGTTGAAAATGTGCTCATACACAAACACACACACACACACATACACACACTCAAGTTCAAGCTGTGACGGCCTTCTACTTGTGACATTAAACAAACAACCTTTCAGGAACAGTGAGTTGGCACGCTGTCACACTCGAGCAACTGTGCCCCGTGAAATGTCACCCAGAACCTTTTTCGTTTTGATCCGATGACGTCCGCCCGCCTCCTTGACAGTAAGGCTTTTTGTGTCACGTCACTGTCGTGCCATTTTTGCCCCAGAGCCACCGCACAGAAGGTGAACCCGTAGTAACCAAGTTTCGCTGTCCGTCACCGCAGTTGCACCTTGATTGCAACGGGGCCAGCCACCCACTGCCATTCATTTCCCCGTGGATGACCTCACAACTTGCATCAGCACATTCAAATGTCTTTGCAATGCTCATCTTGCCGACTCAACTTGATTTTGGACCATTTCACAAAGTACTACTAGTACTAGTACTGACCAACCCGTCAGACCAATTCGGACACACCTAGCGGGCCAACTCTGTCCCATGGGCTGTACATTTGATACCATTGCAATAGGCGAAGCTCGTTTTGTGGATTGGCCTTCAACTTTCCTCACAGTTCCTCAGTAAATTCTGCATCATTGCATATGTTGTGACTTCAGGCCATTTTTGTTTCGGAAGAATACTTTTTGGAATACTATTTTCAGTGTCAGATGACACTTAGGGTATGAACAGTCTAGTTCTTTTATCTATTGCCAGGGTTCCCTATCAATTCTTTGCACACTTAAATTTTGCATCTGGCCTGTTGTGGTCACAGGAGTGAGGCAGAGTGTTATTTCTTTGAGCCAGTTTGTTTTTCAGAAGTTCTTGTCAAAGCCCGAGCGTCATCCAACATCAAAGAAGCAGATTGTGGGTTCCCTCGTTTCCAGCGAAGTGTCGTGGCCAAGAACTCAGTGAAGCCCAACAGAAAAGCGCTGGCCTGTCCTCTCCTTTTCCCTGGCTCTTGTGCCTTTGACTCATTTGCTCCTTGACAAGCATAAAGAGCCGGCCCCTTCGTTAGACTAACGAAGCCCACAACAACCGTTGGACATGGGGAACACACTCGGTTCGCTCCAACTCGAACCGGGAGGCGAGGTGGGGAAGGAGGGAGCACAGTATAATATATTGTGGGGGGAAAGCTGGAGGGGTGGACACAAGAGGAAGACAGAAGTTAAATAGTGTCTCTGTGATGTTCCCAGAACATTGTTCAGTGACCTAGTCGGCCTCACAAGAGTGCATAGACCGTGTGTGAGATGCTACAGTTGCGCCACTCATTGCTCTGATTTGGAGCTCATCAGTTGTTTGGCTACTATGCGACTCACGGACACCCGTGAGTCGGCTGCCCCTCCGAGCGAGACCTTGTTGGTGGTCCAGTTGATCGCACGAAGTAGTGTGTGCTCGGGGTTTTGGATGGGGATGATTTTCTTTTTAAGTGCCGCATGCAGCTATTGAGGCTATTGACCTTGCGCTTCCTTCACAGATAGGAATGACAAAGAAGGCAGTGGATCTGCATTATTTCCAATAAATATAGATGTCCAATCCTATTTGACTGGGGGTTTGGCGGCAAGGATTATAAAAGTGGCCCCTGTTAAAATACAGTTTTGATTCTATTATCCTAGTAGTCAAAATCTCAATTCCAATGCACTTGTTTAGTTCTGTCAGATATTTCAGTTAATCTTTTCATCGTGCTTTATTACGTTTCTTCATTCACCAATTCCTTCTTGAAGTACTTGCTCAAGGTGGAATTGTTGATTCTCTGCAGGAGCAGTCCGGCAGCAGAGGGCGTCACACCGGGCTACAAAAAATTTCTGGCCGCCGGCACAGACCCCCCGCTTTCGGTAATGGGAAGCAGTCTTCCTGCTAAATGTGGTGGAGAGAAGAAAATGACTCGACTGCAGCTGCTGTGCATGGCAGGCTGAAAGGGATGGTTAGGGAGGTGGCAAAGTCACTGCCCAACCCCTCTCATGGCAAGCCTGCTGTGCTTACTTTGTTGTGCAGAGTCTTCCTGCTCCCGGAACAGAGGTTTCCCTGACTGGTCGTCCTCTTGCTTTAGCCACTGCTGTCCTTTCTTTGTACTTTTCTTCTTAGAAGTTCTCCATCTTCTAATTTAAATCCGACAACTCGGTTCCAGAACCCCGCTACTCCGTTGCTAGGATAACGACCCTGCTGACAACCCGGTTCCATGGCGGAAGTGGCTGTGGATCGGTGAGAGAGCTCTGTCCTCCGACATCAATCACTTCCCTGGCACTAGATTTGGAAAAGGGTGTTGAATAATGGTGATGTGCAGCTGTGTGCAGAAAATGGTTCACTTTCCAATGGGTTTTCTCCACTTAAGTTTGCCCCGTTTTTCCAAATTTAATCACTAAGCTATTCAGCAAATACTAAAAAATGTTGAATTTTTGGGAGGAAAGTTTACAATCAATACATAGACTTCTCACATACTGGCCTTCAGATCTTGTCTGAACGGATAATCTTAAAAATGCATTTCTCGGGTGGCACCGTTTGTGGGTTAGTTAATGCATATCCATAGACTTCTTGTTTACCCAGAGAAAGGGGGCAACTCTCAACCCTAATGTGGCAGGGGGAACTACCCACAGTGTCTCTATGGTAATCAGCAGGTGTCACTCACCACAGAGAAGAAGCGAGGGCTTTCTTATGAGCGTGAGAAAGAGGGGCAGTCTCCCTCGCGCCCCCACCCTGCTTCCTTCCTTTTTTATCCTGTTGGGGTAGCAGTGGCAACCACAGAAAGATGGATAAAAAGGGGACAGAGAACGCTACATTGAAGCTAGGGTGTCACTTCCCCGCAACCTGTTGATACTCTTGCCAAAGCCTTGGCATCCAGCTGCATGTGAGCAGGAAGCACCGACAATGGGATTCCTGTAAGCGAGATATCACCAAGCTCTGGGAGATGGCATGCATTCGTTCTAATAGTATCTCAAATGGGCATGGTGAGATAATAGTTGGGTCAAGGGCCTTGCAGCTCTGTAATCGATGCTTTTTAGAGTTTCTGTCTGCTTTTGGCTCAGTCGATCCCTTGCACCGACTTGGGAAGATCCCCTCTCCTCTGGAAGCAGGCCGCCTGTGGCTCATTGAGATGCGGGGCACTCGGTGGCAGGCCGCAGCTGCAGCCGACAGGCACAACGCGGCAGAAAAGGGCCGAGGAGATGGCGAGGTGGCCGGGGGTAGGAAACAACAAAAGGCACCAACCCCCCCGCCGCCTCCTCCGAAGCTTTGGAGTTTAAATTCGCTAATCCTCCACCTCCCCCCTCCTCCCATCACCTCATCCGATTCTCACTACTAACACAAACACACACATACTCTGTTCATGTCGTTAGCTCTGGCTCCCTTCCTCGTATCCCCAAGCCATGAATGGCTAGGCAGGGACAAAGAGCAACAGCAGCCCCCTCAGGAAGTCCGACCTCTGGCTGTGGGTACCGAGAGCCAGATTTTGTCGGACGCTCTCCGGCCTTGATCCTTGTGTTAGTACGCATTCATCTGGTGGTTGTGTGTATCATCACATAGGAACAATTTCAATATTTTCAAGTGGATGTGTCTTTTTGTGGAAGACTCATGATTCATAATTTTCACCTCCATATTCATGGTTTTAATAGGGAGTACAAATGTGTCTCATGACCATGTGCAGTTTTGTGCATGTCAAGTGTAGTTTGTGCGCATATAAGCCGTACCCTTAATTCAGTCATCTTTTTTTAGAGACAAATACTTCATAGATGCGAGAAAATGCAGTGTTTGATTTTTTGTTGTTGTGGAAAAGCATTTTTTTTATGGCAGATTGTAGTGACTGATCTTTCACAGACAACTTCTCTCCTCATTTCAACTTTGCTGAAATCCATGCCAAAGCATCAATGCAAATTATTCCCTAGTGCCGATCTACAATATAAACAAACATGACAACTTGCCCTCATGTGCAGCTGTGGCCAAACCTGTTCTTTCCCTGTTAACCTTGGCTGGAGTCGCTTTGGAGTATGGAGGGTGTGTCTGTGGCAGGTTGCGGTTGTATACACAGTGCCACGCAGCAGTTGGTAAATAAAGATAAATTCTGTTTGTTTGGCAGTTGTTCTCTGTTCATTATTTTCCACTTTGCCCAGCGCGCATCTCCCCGACCTCAGCAGCTGCTTGTCATGTAAAGACACTCCATCAGTCCCTGACAGCTCCGTTCATAAACACACACACTCACACACACACAATGCACACGGCTCATCGACACTGCATGCAATTGTACATATGTGAGGAACATATGTAGTGATCCGTCTCACTATTCTGCTCAGTTCTTTGCGCACTATCAAGCTTTCTCGACCCCACTCTTTGTCTTTAATCATTTGTCCTTGCTGTAAAATCCGTCTTCCTGTCATATAAGCAGTTTCATCAAGTGGGGTTTTAACGGCAATGCTTTTCACTCTTTTTGTCACAGCAGTTTCTTACTAACTCTTGATCACAAAGATTGGGAGGGAGTTAGACCGTTTTTGGCAGTGGAAGACAGTGATGCAATACCAAAGTTTGCTTTACATTTTGAAGTTGAAGATTCTGGAAAGTAAGACATATTTGGCCAACAAACCATGCCTTAATTATGTAACAAATGGCAAAAGGGACAGTTTGTCTAGTCATTGTGGAGATGACACACAAAGCACATGGGCAAGAAGGAATGTATCACTTGGGGTTGAAAGTCTTTAAGAGCATGTAAGAGCCTAAATGAATTTCAAGTGATATTTGTCTCAATGTTCAGTCACTTTAGACAAGAGAAGCCGATTGCATGGCACAATGAGACGGACAGCCATGCACACTCAGACCCATTCCCAGGGGGCAAATTTAAAGTGTCCAATCAGGCAGGGCCGAATGACACAATTTTAGATCGGCCGCTGTTTGACAATTTGACATGTTTCTAAAAGGATTTCTGGGCAGTGCTTCCTTTACAACTGCAAAGTTGACCACATGACAAGTGGAAGCAGTTTCATCCGGGTGTCTCTGCAATTGTGCAGCGCAAACACCGGCAACTGTGGACTCGAATACCCCCACTCCACCCCACCCCACCCACAAACTGTCTGCCTAAACAACAAAGACGACTCTTGAGAGCTTCCTATTTACACTACTTCCTCTTCCACTTCATTCGACTTTGCACACATTCTGCGATGGTAGGCCAAAAAAACAAGTCTGATGTCTAAGCTTTTTAATCGTTCACGAACAACACTGCAACATACTCATTTATAAGATTTAGGCTTTGACATTTTGGGTCCTGTGAAAACACTCCTGTCCGCCAACCCACACATGCACATTATTTATTTCCACAACTACTGTGCAGATTGTTGCGCCTGTAAAAAGTCATCCATTTAAATTCAAGAATGTGCTTACGAAAGATGGTGTTTTTGTTGTCTGTCATATTATATTTGTTTGTAATGACCGTGTCACATTATGACATGTCAGCGAGTGTGGACATAGTGTCCTCTACGTAGTGTGGACTGGCATGAAGACTCAGATCATAGCTTTGAATATAGGTCAGCCAAAAACTTAGCACAGGGTGACTACTTCAAGACCAGCTCTAGCTCAAATGATCAGGCTAGGCCATTAAAACGGTAACTTGCCTATTGTAGTCAGCTGATAATTCTACTGACTCTATTTATTCTTAGTTATTTTATCAAATTGTGCTGTAAAAAAACGTAATGTGGCAACCTTTCCGACACACACCGTTTTAAAACATGAACTCAAATTTGACGGATGACAGTAGACCTGATCTAAGTGAAGTTCGTTAAGTCCAAAACTGCAAGCCTGGCAGAAAACGACATGAAAAATGTGTTGTCGTGATGAGAAATACGAGACATCTGCTGCCAATTCATACAAAAGTATTTTAGACAGTGAGGCAGATGTTTTGTATTGGAGCCAACGCTTTCTCAATAAGTCTCGACAGCTCATTTTGAGAGTGCTCTTCACCTCTCATCCGGTCAGCTTTGCCAGAACGTCCATACTTTACTTAAGTGTCCTTTTCCTTTCACGCCATTTCGTCTCATCATTGAAATCTATTTGGATTTACTCTGACGAGGGTTCTTAATCTTGTCATTCTGAGGTTTAAATAAATGTGATGCGGCAGGAAGAGGAAGTTTTTTTTTCATGATGTCAAAAGGGCAGGTCTTTAAAAAAAGCTTTCTGTCAATGACAATTCGTTTTCCCCTTTTCAAATTATTTCGGCATGTCTGCCTCACAGTTCCGCGAACAAGGGTTCCAACCTCATTAGGCTCCGCCCTTCTTGTGTGGGTTTTCTCCGGCCGGGTAAGCCGCTTTCCCTCCACATCTCACGGATTTCAGGGTGAATCTGCCTACTTCCCAAAGTTAGTTGACATGTAAGAAGAATAAATTCAATTGTTTTGATATCTTATAAAACCCATCCTTTCCCAGTTCCATGTGCGTCACAAAGGCCAACAGAAGCTTAAAATGACATCTACTCTATTTTTCTGGTACTCGCACTCTTGCACACACATCTATTCTGTGTCAGGGCCATTAAGGACAGCTTGCTACAACTGCATGGGGCTAATATATGTCTCCATAATTAAAAATGAATTACTCTTTTTCATTATAAATATTCAAGTCCGCTTCACCGTGTGTCACCGACTCGCTATGATACGTAAGATAGTTTCTCCCCCATCTGCACAACATCTGCTACAGCATTTCCTCAAGCATTACTAGAATAAATTGAGTTTTGTCAAAGATGGACGCGCATGACTTGAAGTCATGGATGTTGTCCCCAACCCGAACTGGGCTTTTGACAAGTATATTGTTGATGTTTACAAAACCACTGAGAGAGAGGACTATATTAAACAAAGGATCCTCTATACTCAGGAGCGAGTATTTTTTTCCACTCTTCCACTGATTATTATCTAATTAACATGGTATAACTCTACTTACTAATAGGTACATGGGGAAAAGCATTACAAATCATCTTTTTTTTCTGTCCTATGTAGGAGCATAGTTTTTTTTCCTTCTATTATTCAAATGTTTTTGTTTGTATTTGGTTAATTAGGAAAGAAAAACTGTATTTTGCCCACTGAAATGGTGAACTTAAGTCAATTTACTTCCACATAGGTTTGTGGCATCATGTAAAATGTGAATGTATGTGGGGTCATCCAAAAATTCATCCAAAAATGTGCCTGTATGGGAAACTGACAGAAGACAGAAAAGGGTCCTGACTTATACTAAAAACCATTTGTCGTGTAGTTGACCTACAGGTAGGATAAATGTGGTGACAAGATGGCCATTTTGCAATGCTAGGACAGCATAATAATGATCACGTTCCAGTGAAGGGACGATGGCCCCTTGGGGAATTCAATAAAAAAAAAGGGAAAAGACAATGGACTGGACTAAGAATTATTGCGAAAATACTCGCAAAAGGCTTCATTATTTGGTGTTTGCACAATTGCTTCTTTATGACTTTGACATATTTCATTTCTGATGCCCATTTTTGTCATATCAGGGGAATATATCAAGACCTGGAGGCCGAGGTATTTTCTCCTGAAGAGTGATGGTACATTCATTGGCTACAAAGAGCGACCGCAAGATGTCGACCAGCTGGAAACTCCCCTAAATAACTTCTCCGTAGCACGTGAGTATTTGCTTTCACGGAAACCACTGTGTGTATAGGGGCAATTTTGTTGTGTTCAACCAGCATACCAAGCATGTTTTTGTAATGTGGGAGAAAACCCACCCAAGCCCAGGGAAAACATCCAAACTCTACACAGTGAGGACACACCTGGGCTTGAACCCTGATCTCACGCTAACTATCGCCATTCTTCATTGTATATTTTTCCAAATGTAGTCTTTTTCTTTGTTTCCATGCACGGTGCCATCTCTCCATCGCCACTTTCACCACTCCCACATGATTTCATGGCCAGAATGCCAGCTGATGAAGACGGAAAGACCCAAACCCAACACATTCATCATCCGCTGCCTACAGTGGACCACTGTCATCGAGCGCACCTTCCACGTCGAGACCCCCGAGGAGAGGCAAGTGAGAAGACACATGCCCTTCTCGGCTCGCGAAGCAAAGATAAACTGTGCATGCAGTGTTGCTAAGAATGGAATGCAATGTAACCATCATTATTTTACACCCACAACAAGGTCCACTGGGCAAGACTCACACTTGAACTTGCCCTTCCAGTTGATAAAAAAGAAAATAATGGGATTGGCTTTCTGCCACTGAGTAAACTGGTGGATATTTCTGCTGCTTTTTAGGGAAGAATGGACTAAAGCCATCCAAACTGTGGCAGAAGGGCTGCAGAAACAAGAGGAAGAGATGATGGACTCCTCTCCGGATCCCATGGATATGGAGGTCTACCTTACCAAACCCAGACAAAAAGTGGTATGTCATAGTTTTTTATTGCACCAGCTAGAATTTCAATTCACTTATTAGGCTTCGAAAGTTGACCTGTCAAATGGGGAAATGATATATGCTGAGTGGGTAGTCTGGTGTTTTCCTATCATGTAAACCATATTTGGAATAGAGCTACTTTCAATGACTAATTCCCAGACTTTGGTTTGGCATTTTTTTTGGTCTTTTTACTGTTTGTTTGTATGTGTGTGGGTTTTTTGTTGCCTTTTTCGGTGCGTTCCCAAATTTCCTCCCGGTGAAACCATCAGGATGACCCAAAACATATTTGAAATTCCTTCATTCAGCTTCCGTTCAACTTATCAACTGATAAAATCTAGTAGATCACATGCAACACGTCTAAATCAGCACACGCTGTCTTGAAATGCAATTTAGCGCCTGATATTTCTGATCTTATTAATTTAAGTCTTAGATTTGTGCTCCACAATATCCAAACCCTTTCATCTAACCTTCCCTGAGCACTCGTCAACTTCTTTGACTTTTCCGCCATCAGCCCTGGGTGGCTTACCACCGGATAGCATGTCCATCAGCCCCCTCAACCCTCCATGCGTATCACGACATAAAGGTCCAAGGCCACCGGATTGGATATCCGTCACACAACTATTTCTAACATTCTCCTTTATGCAAGGGTCAAAGGTTAACTGAGAAACCAAGCACATATAGGCCCAACCGGTAGAGTGGGAATTGCACGGTGGGTGAAATAGTGCCTTGTTGTGAGCGGGATTGTGTGTCCGGTCTAGTTTGGAGTACGAGTTTGTTTGTAATCGGATGCCGTTCTTTGTCCTCCCCCTTCTCCAGACTATGCACGACTTTGAATACCTCAAACTCCTGGGAAAAGGCACTTTTGGCAAAGTTATCCTGGTAAAGGAGAAGGCCACGGGACGCTACTATGCCATGAAGATCCTAAAAAAGGAGGTGATCGTAGCAAAAGTGAGTGGTCGCTCGTAATATAGAGGAAAGACAGGGGGGTTGGACATTGGAGCAATGATTTGATACCGAACCTTTGTGGGACTTGCACAAATGCTCTTTGTGGACTTTTTTTTTTAACCAGGATGAAGTGGCACACACACTCACAGAAAACAGAGTCCTCCAGAATTCAAAGCACCCTTTCTTGACAGTAAGGAACCACTTTTTCAAGCTAAACTAATCGTTGACCTTATTAAGAAGCCTTAATGGTGATTGCTATTTAACCTAGCAACATTCATTCAATTATTGGCTATTTTGAGGCATCATTAAGCAGCTGCAGTTAGCCATTGCTTCTTATATGTTGAGCCAGGGCTGTCTTAACTTCTGTAACTGCCAGAAAATTTGAAAAACCCCTGATTGGAATCCAGTAAAAAAAATCAGGTTTTTAAAATAGATATTTTGTTATAGTAATAAATCATTGACAGCTTTACTGAAACTTTTACAGTTTCACCACAATGGACTGTTTATGGGACCACCTCCATTTAGTGTTAAAGCTGAGAAATGCAAACAGAGTGTAGGCCAAATTTAAGCTTCTTTTGTGGGTCATAAGCTATGACATTTTCATAATCAATAAAAACTGTTAGTTTAGACACCCCTGAGTTGAAGCTTTCTACAAGGCAGCGTGCACTTAAATGATCCTTCAAAAATAAATAAAGTTGGCTTCATAAGATACAAACTGTTATGTATTTTACATGATTTTGTGGATAACTTGTGGATACTTGTCACCCACCTCTAGGGGCTGAAATACTCTTTCCAAACACATGACCGCCTTTGCTTTGTCATGGAATATGCCAACGGTGGCGAGGTAAAATATATATAAATATTTTTTAACGATTTTCAAAGTTGATAATGACGTACTAGTAGTACAGTTGAAATAACAGTCTTCTCTTTTTCCTTGTGCCCAACTTTTGCTATTTCCCTTCAGCTTTTCTTCCACCTTTCAAGGGATCGCGTATTCTCAGAGGAACGCGCCCGCTTCTACGGTGCAGAGATCGTGTCTGCGCTTGACTACCTGCACGCGGAAAGAAACGTGGTCTACCGAGATCTCAAGGTGGATGTGGCTCTTTGTCCTCCCATTATAAAGTCATTTCAATGATTCATTTTAGAAGGAGCTAATGTTTTATAGAATTGAGAGTGTTTTGGTTAGCTTCCACTTCCATCTGATGGAGCAACCCGGTCAGTCAGCATAGCACTCTCACCCCTGATTCCCCGACAATTTCCCTGGGGTTTACGAGGCGGTATCTCAGCCTCGGCGAGGCGGCCATTGAAAATGCCAGTGTAGCAAGATTGTAAGATGTGCTGACTCGCCCCAGCGTTGCTAGACACGTGTGAGCTATGGCCCCTCTGACTTAAATGAAGACAAAGAGAAGACGCATGCACGTGGAGATACTGAAAGGCTGCCTTGTCTCATTTCCCAAACTGAAGAATGTTCATTAATGTTGCCATATTTTACCTTATCTTATTTTTACACATCAAAAATGTAGCTGATATCCTCAATCTGGATACAACTAGAATGTTTGAGATTTTTGTGAAGTGAGTGATGTCATCTTTCTATTTGGGAAGAATCTACTCCCTGTAGTTATGATAGTCTCCAGCACCCCCCGCGAGCCCGGTGAGGATATGTGGCTTGCACAATGAATTATTTTGTATGGGCTACAGAGAAAATCATTTTATGGAGTTTAGAGAGAAAATCTTGCAACATTTTTGTCTTTTTTCTTTTAGTTGGAAAATCTGATGCTGGATAAAGATGGACACATCAAGATAACTGATTTTGGACTCTGCAAGGAGGGGATCAAAGATGGCGCCACCATGAAGACATTTTGTGGGACGCCAGAGTACCTTGCTCCTGAGGTAACTGAATTATTTTTTCCTATTGTCATTTGAAAAATATCCCTTTGTTTTGAGTTTGGGCTCAAGCGCGAGTGTGGCACCCCGTGGTCACGTGCGACCGAAACAAATTTGCAGCGTGTGTCATTGGATGTCAGTTGTTGAGAAGCATGTGGAAGAAAAAGGCAGCTGTTCTCAAATGCCTTTCTAATCTCCAGCTGAAGTATGTCCTTTTAATGAGTATGGCGTGTGCAGGGCAGAGTGGCCCCGCTCTCAGACGCTATTTGCTCCGTGGCGGGGAGGGGCCGTGGCTTCTCTTGAGAGCGTGCAGGTATGACAAGTGTCAGGCGGGCTAACACAATCGTATGTGATGAGTTCATCTAGTGTTTATGCGAGAGGAAGTACACAAGTGTTTGACCGGAGGGGTAAAAAATGTTTTCCGGGAGAAGCATGTGCAATGTTGACTCAGTTGCCTTATCGTTGTTTTTAGCCCCCATTTAGATTTTTCTTACTGGGGGGCTTTATTGCCCAGCAGCCCCTCAGGAAATGTGAGATTTTGCCCCTGGAATAAGACCATCATAGCTACAGCTGTTGTGTGACATCAGGGGAGCCTCGCTTCATTTTTTTTGCCTGATTGCACTGGTGTGAAAGCAGTGGCTCGGGGGCCAGGTTCGGACCGTTGTATCACTTTGCGTGGCCCCCAAAAGTAAATCTTGTGTCAAATGGAAACTAGAAGTCTTGCAATAATTATATACATATTTTCCATTTTCCACTTTAAAAAAGTATTTTGTTTCCAATTGAAATAAAAAAACATGATTAAAAGACATTTTCCAATAAATACTAAGGGGAAAACAGATAAAAAAAACATTGCTTTAGATCGATAAAAATGGACTATTTAGGGCTTTTGATCCAGTTCTTTTAATCCAATTTTCAAAACAAAACAAAAAAATATTAAGTTAACGTTAATGCGGCCCGCCAACCAACCCAAGTTTGACACCCTTGACATAGCATGTGAACACTTATCTATGCCAACTTGTTGGCTTGTTTTGACAAAAATAAAAGCAGAGTTCACCTTGGCGAGCACCTTTCGCCCACTCGCAACCGGGCTAAGCGTACGACAACTCCGGCCCTGAGCGAGAATACATCGGGGGCTGTTTCCGTGACAACCGGGTCGCTGGCAAGCGTATATGTGGACTGGAGCCCAGGCAGTGTTACAGGTTGTTCAGCGATAAACAATGACCTTGTTGTATGAGCTGCAAAGGAATGCCCAAACTTCTGGGAATATTCCATTTAGGTTAGACGGGGGGCGGAGGGGGGGTACTTGGAGAGACTCAATCATCGGCTCCTGACCACTTTGTTCCTGGAATAAGTCAGAGGATAAATCACTTTGTCATTTTCACCCAAAAAAGTGTTTTTTCTTTTGTTGTTTTACAGCCCTAAGAACTTTGTAGTATTTTTGTATTTTATTTTACATAGATTAGAACTTTATTTCATCTTGTATTTGGGTAATATCTCTTTTTGCAGTAGCAAGACAGACCCAAGACACAGAAGACATTGTAGACCTAGCTAAAAAAAACATTTATTTAGAAAAATATTAATCCATTCTGATAAAGAGCTGATTTTCTTGGTATTTTAAAGTTTCTCGTTAACTCCTTGATTTACAACCCATGGCACCAAAGCTCCATCACAGTACTTACAAAATTCTACTTTTACAGCACCCATGTCTAAAAACCAAAATTCTGTACATACAGGTATAAATATGCTACAAAGTCAAGGTTTGTAATCCCTATGTTTGACACCACAGTGAGAATCATCTTTCATTTTTCATGATCCAATAGCATCCTAATTCTTTCCACAAAAGACATTTTCCACTTTCTTAACGTCGTTTCACCGCTTGCACCTCTCGCCTTCCGTGACCTTCTCTCCAACTCCTCATTGGCGGCGGCCTAAGAGCGTTAGTTTGAGTCGGGGGGCCCCGAGCAGGCAGTCCTGGGTCCATATACGAGGGATGAGCTTGGCTCCTGTGCTCCTGGCAGCTTCACAGCTGTGGCACTCTTCTACATATATGGGGCAGCTGCGGGCCCAGCTGTCGCATGGTGTGAATCGCACGACAGCGACGCCGGAAATAGAGACGGCCTAGTAATCCGAGCTCTGCTCGCTCTTCCAGTCCCCCCTCCACCCTTCCCAATCGTCCTCGGCGGCGCTCGCAGACACATGTGCGCACGTCTTGTTCCTTTTAGGGACACATGCCATCATTCGTTTTCCAGGGCATTCTGGGCCCGCGCGCCGTCCGTCGTGTCCATATCTAATTCTATTTCGTCCGCCCACATCCTTTACTTGAAGTTGCTATTCTTAGGAATGAATCGCCCACCGCGGCGCTTACTCCTTGAGCTTTAAGAGGGCGGGATGTCCTCTTTGTCTTCGTTTTCACCTTCAACATCCGTCCGTAGTGGTAGAATCCAGTACAAGGCTCCGGGGAGCTGGGAGCAACTGTGCTCAGCGGCATATTAGTCATGCAACAGGTCGCACTGTTTGTCTAACACGCCGCCACTAATTGTTTTTTTTTAGTCAAAATAGTTGTCTCTTTTGACTGGTATTATCATGCACATTTGGTAATAAGTAGCGTTTTTTTTGCCTCACAATTCCCAAATTGATTAATGCCTGATCAATCCCAATACTACACTTTAGCTTCCAAGAAATTGCATTTTATCTACTATATATGAAGCTTCTATATAATTTTCTGATCTTAGGTATTCCGAGATAATTCATACAATTATTCTGGATGCTTGATAACTTGGACTGGAGTTAAAAAGCCTAAAAAGGTGCAATGAAATGTTCATCCTTTTGTTCACATTTGAATAGCCGGTTTGCAGAAGGTGATTATTTCTTCCAAGTTGACAAGAGATGGCGGCACCTAACAGTTTGAAAAAAAATCCACCTTTTAGTACTAAGTGTACAGTGGCCTGCTTTGCATTGCCTCATGTTTGCTTATTTTAGCACTTGCGCACACCTCAGCAGCTTGTTGATGCGTATGTACGGAAGGACCCCAGGGTGATTAAATATGCAGAGCTCCAGGGGAAACACTATCCTTGCTCCTCATTTGAGATGTGAGTCAGGGTTACCCCCGGTCTGCTTCCAAAACCGCAGGTCAGTGGGAAGAGCAGACCATTTTGATAGCCAGTTAAGAATAAACAGTCTGCAGCACTCGGGATTCAGCGAACCCGTAAAATCCAAAGTTTTGTTTATCCCACTCGATGACAGGAGAGGGGCAACACATTCTTCTCAGGAGGGAGTGGTTCTATTCTATTTCAGTAGAAGTTAGAATAAGGATGATAATGCCATCTTGTTGAATGAGTAAACCACAGGTTTGGGTCATGGGCCACATTAATGCTACCTAGAACTCATGTGGGCTGCACCTGTTTATTTTTGGCCCAAAAAGTTAAGTTAACTTCCATTCGGCCCTCCCACTGAAAAAGAATTTGACGTCCAGGACCGTCAATGTCATTGCAGGATGACCATCTATGGCATTTTATGTCATTTGGACATCTATCATAGTCAATAGCAGGCAATGAGTTGCACTCAAGTGACCTTCAGGGACACTTCTTCTTCGTTGGTCAATTCCTGCTGGTTTTGGGGTACTTACAGGTTTCTTTCTGCTGGTTTTTGGGCATTTTAAGGTTTCCTAATAGCCCATTGGCTGCCTTTTGATGTTAGAAGAATGAGATATCAGATAGGAATTTAAAGAAAAGTGCAATAGAAACGCAGAAACTTCTGGTTTTGCAGAACCCTGTTTGTTTATCTACAACTTTTCTCTCCATCTCCAAGGTACTCGAGGACAACGACTACGGCCGTGCCGTTGACTGGTGGGGGCTTGGGGTGGTGATGTACGAGATGATGTGCGGCAGGCTTCCTTTCTACAACCAGGACCACGAGAAGCTGTTTGAGCTCATCCTCTTCGAAGATATCCGCTTTCCACGGACACTGGGTCTAGAGGCACGTTCGTTGCTCTCGGGACTCCTCAAGAAAGAACCCATGCAGAGGTGAGGCACCCTAAACTAAATTGATTGAGCATTTTTCTGTACTGTAAAAAGACAGATGGAGAGAATGCTGGTTATATTATTCCAAATTTGGTCAGATTAAACAGACTTTTAAATGGAGAAATTCTGGACTTTACCAAATTGATCATATTAAGCCATGTCTACTGTTTTTTTTTTTTTTTTTTTTTTACGAATATTTTATTTTAGGTTAGGTGGTGGCCCGGATGATGCCAAGGAAATAATGCAGCACAAGTTCTTTGCTGGGATTGAATGGCAAGATGTCTATGAGAAAAAAGTAAGTATTGCTGATACTAGATCCTTTTATCATCAGTAATATAATCCTAAAAACTTTCTCCTCTAAATTATGTTATCACTGTGCTCTTTACCTTTTCCCTGAAACAGTTGGTCCCGCCTTTCAAGCCCCAAGTTACCTCGGAAACGGACACGAGATATTTTGATGAGGAGTTCACTGCACAAACTATCACAATTACGCCACCTGGACAAGGTAATGCCAAACATTTGAAAATGTTCATACTAGTTGTGCTAAATTTGTGCATATTCTAATGGCATTTATAAAGATGTTTTATTCATAAATATTTTTTCATTCATTTTTTGAGCCGCTTTATCCACTTTATCACTAGCAGGAGGGACTCTTGTTTCCGCCCACGTGAGATCCATTTGCCACAAATGTGTTTAACAAATGAAATTCCTGCTTTTTGTCTTCCCCAAGACGACAGCATGGAGTCTTTTGACAGTGAGCGGAGACCTCACTTCCCTCAGTTTTCCTACTCAGCAAGTGGAGTGGCCTGAAGGACACCCGCACATTCCTCAACCGTCCCCCTTGAAATCCCTCCCTGTCGAGACAACCACATCCTGCAAAAAAAGACTTGGACCGACCGCCTTACCCCGCCCCACCCCGCTATCTCACAACTGGCGCTCTTCCGTGCAACAGGAAGTCCTAGACGACACAAACAACGGAGCTCCGCCTCCTGGAACAAGCGTCAATACTCTGCAGCGCTTCCTGGCTGTCCGAGGAGAGCCGACATCCACACACCGGCAACCCTGGTGTCTATTAATCGCCCATTTCCCGGCCAAACCCTCACCTCTCCCACCCCACCGTCAACAATTTCAAAAAGGGCTGTTCTATTTTGCAAATCAAACCGTCATCGTCAACCATTTCAAGTAGAAATCACAAATACGGTGGACCAAAGTGCTGGTGGTAATTTAGTGTGCGTGTTGCGTGTCTCCTCCCAAAAAAACAACAAAACCAAACCTTCGATAAATTTGAGAGGGAGGGGGCTTCAAAAGTGAATGTATCATTTGAAATAAAGTGGCTCTTTCCTGCATGTGTTCCTTGTTATTATCAACCTCGTCGAGTCGGGTGAATCAAGGCCCGACGGGATAGGCTAAGAATGGAAGTCAAGCGCTCGGTGGGAAATGTTTGCACGCTAAATGAAATGTTCCCGTTGCCTTCCTTTCGATCCCGATGCTGCGCAGCGACCACCTCCGGGTTTTCCTGACCTCTCCTTTTCGAGTTTCCCTTCCTCATAGAGTATTGGGTGTTTCCCATCCAGTGCTTCCTCCGCAGCCTCAGTGAGGTCACGAATGCGATACATTTCTGTAGTAACACGGTGGGCCTCAGGGGACGACACCAAGTCATCTTTCTTTTTGTGGGTGTGACGTCCCTATTTCTTATTTATAAAAACCAGCATTTAAATATGATGGCGTTTTCACGTGCCAATGAAATGCACCTTGCTGCCCTGCAATGATTGTATCAGGATTTTGTATTTGTGGTTGGTAAAGACTAAATTAGATGAGGATGTAACATTCGAGTGTTGTGGGTGAATTCAAACCTTTTTTTTTAAAGAAAACATGGCTCAAAATAGCCATCTTTGAGATCAAACTTGTGTATTCAAGTGTGATGGGAAGTTTTTGATGTGGTTGAGATGAGAGAATCATTTTTCAAAAGTGCATTATGCCTTATTGAATGTAACTTTTTATGTTTTCACTTCAAACTTCTTCTGGGGTTAAATCTGATTGTTACCTTTTTCCTATGCACACACCCCTCTTGCTGTCACCTGATACATAGGGATATTCATTCTATCCTTTTTTTAAAAATTGTTATTGCATCTTTCTTTTTTTTGTACCTGCCCTACCATATCCGGAAGACTGAGGACACCAGCTTTAGTAAACAAATTATATAAATTGTACACTGTTTGTACTTATTTCTTTCAAACTGATGGAATAAAAGGTCTTAACAATACATTGTAGGCGACCTTTATTTTACAGTCTAGATTTAACTCAATCCGGAGTTTAAGATAAGAAATGCAACAGAGTGCAGATTGAATTTAAGATTCTTTTGTGGGCCATATTTATGTTTTTATCATTATCTGTGGGCCAATAAAAACTGGGCAGTGGGCCATAATATGGACACCCCTGTATAGTATAAGGATTGATCATGGACTGGATCATTTAATGAATTACATTTGAATAATATCCACAAGCCAAAATCAATCCATTTGACCTCACAGTGATCTGGACCCGCGACTTAGTGAGACAAATGCAGTGTGGAGGTTTCCGATGTGGATCCAGACCATGTTCTCCATGTAGAATACACCCAGGGCCCCTGTCTGGGGCTCCGCAGCTGCTTAGACAAAGAGACGCATGCTTTCCCTCAGTGGGCTAGACAGATGGTACTGTCTCTGGAGCAGATGTTGATGGAGCTGCCTGGCTAGATATGATGCACGGGACCAACACGGCAAGCTTTGGGCCACTTTGCCTCACCTCACCTGCCTGCAGCTTTTGTGGTGCAAAATCCACCTGCCAGTACCTCTAAATTTGGAGGCTACTATGAATTGACTTCTTTAAGCATAAACAAAATATGCTTTGCTGATTAGATTATAGGAGTATTTGAGAAGTAAGCACCTGGTAAAGAAAACTTCAATGTGATGTTCTGGAATATGTGGTAGTTTGAGTGTATATAAATGTTTTTAAAAGTAATAACATTTTTATTTGATGGTAGATGATCTAGAAAATGGAAGCACTTCTTTATTATTAGCTTTTCTATGAAGTAAATACACTACATAATAGTTTATAACTGTTATCATATAATTATTTAAATTCCATCAGCATAAACAAATAACCTCAACATGGAAACTGTGACAAAGCTGCCCTCTTGTGGTTATTATGTGAATTATACTTTTCGGACTGAATACTTGAGCCCATCGGAAATTATATGTAAAGAAATATATTCACGTGTCATCACCATCTGATTATATCTACCCAATTTAAAAGATATTTGTAGATATAGATGGTAATTGAAATATTGTCTTATGTTTGCCTGTAGTTCTGTCATCTGGATAAACAAAGTCATACACAAAGATCGTCTACAGTTGCCATATGCGTTTATTGTAGTGCACAATCAACCAGACGTGTCAATGAAAAGGCAACTCAATGTTGGTTTATTTCTTTTTGGGATCAAACAATTTTTATTTAATTATTCATCTCTTGGATTACAAAGTTGCCATATTTTTTGTTTCTTGCCCAACAATTCTCCATTGACGTCACATAACAGAATGCCACACGAGCGCGTTCTTGATCGTCGGGAATTTCGCACCAGAGTGAGACCTCTTAGTTTCGAGGAGGCTTGGACGGGGCATGCCGAGCGACGTCATCGTGTCGGGAGGCGTCGGAGAGTTTCGCCCGCTTGTCATTCCCCGAGGAAGAATAAAGGTGTGATCCGAATTTACCTGGCCACCGTCACCTGGCGCCGTCCGCGTACATGTTGCTCGACGAATTTACATCTCATCAAGACGCGAAACACTGGCTTCGATCCGGAGCAAAACCGAAAAGGCTTTACAGGTATGTGCGTGGCCACCTCTGGGAAAGTCGGGCAAAAACGCTGCATTCGCTCACAAACAAAAGGATTCCATCAGCTTTATATTGAAATCAAAAGTAATACGCAGTTTAATAACTATAATTCTCATATACAAATTTAAACCCGGTGGGAACGCTGTTACAGGAAACAGCAACACGCCTGTAAATCTAAGTTTCCTTTTTTAACCCAAGTTGAACAAATGCCGCATATTGTTGCAACACGTTTTCAACGCAGACGCTGTCGTATTAAATTTAATTAAATGCTATTCCAGCCGAATTTAATGGCGTTTATTTCTGGTCGTCAACATCTTGCACACCTGTCAGTTCCTCACTAACTAGTTTTTCCTCAGAAAGCATTGTTGAAATTTTAGGTAAACTACTAGTATTTTTCTTTTAATGCATTAAGAGGCAGATCGACAAAATCAATTGAATCGGACTTAATTTGTAAGTAAAAATATGCCATCTGGATATCTCTTGTGAAATGCTGTCAAATATGCTAAGTTCATTTGCATTAGTTGTCACTGCCAAACAGGTCTAACCTAGATGAAATGAGCGTCTCTTTCACAATATTTAACAAGCCAGTGCACACATTAGAACAAAAGCGAAAGATCACCAAGTTTCACCAATTAAGTCCCATTTAACATGTTTACCCTTTACCATTTGTCGAAAGAACATTTAATTTTTCTATATGCCACTCACAGATAGGTACAAACTATTACTTATAGTTGTGCGGGTGTGTGTGTGTGTGTGTGTGTGTGGGGGGGGGGGGGGGGGGTGGAGTAGTGTGTTTTTTTTCTATGGAATTAATAAGTATCAAAATGATTCAGATGTATAATGCAAAAACATCATATTTCTATAATTTCTATTGACACTATTGAAACAAACCTTGCAGTAAAAAAAGTAAATGTCCAAGAAATACAATATGATTTACTATTGTATTTCTGTTTTAGGATGCCAAGAAATTCCTGACTCGCAGCACCAGGATGAGCGTGACGTCATGGTTTCTGGTCAGCAGCCTGGGTACCCGTCACCGTTTGCCACGAGAGATGATCTTTGTTGGCCGGGATGACTGCGAACTCATGCTGCAGGTGTGTGTGTGTGTGATTGATTTTTTCATTTTGAGGTTCCTATAAAACTCATTTGGTAAAATATCGGGGTCCGAAATGTCCATATGTTTGTATGGGTTAGTATGCAAGTCATGGAATTGCAATGACAGCATATATCTTCCCCATTGTCTTTGCCTTCGAGTTCATCGGCCTAGTTGCCGTTTCCTAGTGCAAAGTCATTCACGGTCTGACGTTAAGAAGCTGGCGGAATTTGCCACTACAGTTAACCTAATCAAGTAGGCAAACTGTTTCATTAACCTCGCCTCACACCAGCAAGCCATTCACCAGGAAGTTGACTTAGCTGATAGCACAAAAGAGCCAATGCATATCAGTATAGCTTTTCCTATCCAGATAAAAGGAGGGTGTCAACCATTTGGCCATGGGTGAGGAGGTTCCACTCATGATATTTACCGTATTTTCACGACTAAAAGGTACACTTAAAAATCTGAAATTTTCTCCAAAATAGACAGGGCGCCTTATAATCCAGTGTGCTTTATATATGAAAAAATAAAATGTGTCAATGGTTGAGGGTGCTCTTTATAATCCAGTGCGATTTACAGTCGTGAAAATACAGTACCTTGTGGAATCCCTTAAAGTTTAATGAGTCAATGTGCCAAACACCCGTTTATTGCCCTAAATAAACTCTTTTACTGCCATTGTTATTGTTATAGACATCAAATCCATTTCAATTGTAAATACTGGCATTGACTAAACTTGTGTTACTACAAAATACCAATCTGAATCTTATGTGTGTCCTTTGCAGTCCCGAAGCGTGGATAAACAACACGCTGTGATCAACTATGACCCAAACACAGATGAGCACATGGTGAAGGATCTCGGGAGCTTAAATGGGGTGAGAGAGCCCAGCCGAGTCGTCTTCCGGTCAGCGACCGTTCTTTAATCACATAATTCTAACTGTGTTCAAGACAACAAGCGTAATGGAGAAAGGCTTTCCAATCTAAATGTTCACATGCGTGTCACTTCATTATCCGCAGTGAACTCAAAACTCGAGCGGGTAGAATTTGTTATTCATTGTTCTCTTTGGCCCTGTGTTAACCTAATCGGAGAGAAGCAGTGTGAGAACCCGTTTGGCTTATCCTCATTTGGAGGACGGAATAAAGCTGCTCTTTCATTCTCGATCATAATTACCGTTGTCATTTGAAATCTCATCAAAGAGTCTTTTTTTTGTTGCTAGAAATGGAAAATAAATGAGATCCGATCATGTGATCAGGGAGTTATGCGCTAGAAATAATGAAATAATCCTGAGGTATGTTGCAAAAAAAAAAATAGTACTATACTATACATGTCTATTTATACTAGTGAAAGAAACAAAGAGAAAATGTACAAAAGTAGAATAATAGTCACACTTTATTCAATTTTGGGGAAAAAGACACTTAGATGTGCTAGATTTTCCTCTTTAATACATTTCCAAAGTATCGAATCAGTGACTGGCATGCAAAAATGTGCCACCGCGACTTCGCCACTGGTCACAGCTCTTGCATAAACACATAATCTCATCAGCTTTATACTGCAGTGGATTAGCTTTCAATTACAAAGCACCCTGAAAGAGAAAGGCTATCCAATCCATTCTAATGTTTCTTTTCCTCTTATTTTTCCCAGACATTTGTGAATGACCTCAGAATTCCGGACCAGACATACATCACCCTCAAACTTTCAGATGTCATTCGCTTTGGTTATGATATCCTTTTTCCATTGGATGAAATGTCATTTGAATTATCAGCTTTGCATCACAAATTTTCCATTTGGCACTGGCTCATTAATCTCTTGCATTTTTTTAGTCAGGGATTTTAGATTTATTGTCAAATGTGAACAGAAAATCTCCTACAGCCTTTGAAACCAAACCTGAAAGCTTGCAAGGGAAGGGAGATATTAGTTCAGGTCATGTATGTCAAACCTGCAACCCACTAGCCTACATTGTTGACATGTGAAAGCGATCAAATGCCATAGCGTGCCATTGGATGAACAGCTGATCAAGCAGGTGTGTTATGAGGATCTCCTTAACTGCCGCCCACATGCTCATGTTTATATCCTGGAAAAGAGTCAACACAAAGTGCCTGAAGAAGCACTAAAAGTGAGTGAACTACTGGTCAAATTTAATTAGTGACGTATTTTACGGACTATAAGTTGCTCTTTTTCATAGTTTTGGCTGGGCTAGTAGTGTAACTTGGTTGTTTTTCCCTTTTTTTTTCCTAAGATCACTGACAGTCTATTTTTTTTTTTTTACATTAACAAATGCTTATTTTTAGCGTATTGCACGCCATTTTACTATTTTTACTTTAATGTATATTTGTTCACGGTTTCTTATCAGATGAAAAATTGACCCTTTCAGCCAATGTAGTGTGGTTTAAATTTAAAAAAAAAACATGAATTGACTATCCCAAGTAGATAGCCTTTGACGTTTTTGACTCTCTCAGGATGTTATTTTAAGAGTTGTCCTTTCTGCCCCGCGTCCTGTTTTACTTGTATGCAGCACGAAAAGTACACCAGCCAATTGCAACTCGGTCTCAAAGCCTTGGACGGCCGGACGAAGGAAAAGCAGCAAGTTCAGAGCCCGGAGAAGAGCAAACAAGCCCTTTCCCACACGAAGCTGCCACACAAGGGTGAGCGAAAAGCCCTTTCACTTACAGGTAAAAAATAGCCCCTAAATCTGGGGTTTCAAACTCACTTTTGTTGCTTTTTAGGAGAAATTTGCTCCGTAATTCTAAATCGCTGTCTATGCACACATTGAAGAAAAAGGTGTTAGGCTTAACTGTAAGTAAGTTGTCGTGGGAGGTGGAAAAGTTAAGAACAAGCTCTTATCTCATTCAGCCATGCTTGTCAGCTGACCTGAAGGCCGTTTGGACGCCAACCCGCAAAGGTTCTTAAGACGGTGTGTAGGTTCTGGTGCCAGCTCTTCTTCACCTGGGACCTTTTGCCTCCCTCACAGTTTATCTCAGGGCACCTAAGCTTATCTAAGCTGCACGAACCTCAACAAATCTCATTTTACCATGCAGGCGATAGTTGGAGAATAGTTTGAAAGGAAAGCACTAGAGTATATAAAAGCTCTTTTATTTTTGTTTGGTTTTGGGTGAGTTTGTCATTTGCGGAAATCTGGCCTGACTCTGCCCTGTTAATCAAAGAGAGCTAAGAATATCTTTTTCTGTGTTGACTAGCGTGTTTTCCCATCCAGCTGCTCAGGATGTGGGCTTTGTCCACGTCATGTTTACTGGGTGGGACTCATCAATCACAATATTAAAGGAGGAGTCTCCAAACTTTTCTGTGAGGGTTCCCTATCACAAAAATTAAAAGAATGCAAGTGTACACTTGACCTCCTTCCAATTTCATTTGTTAAAGAGTGGTCATGGCCCACAGTTGATTGGGATAGGTGCCAGCACCCCCGCAAGCCTTGTGATGATAAGTGATTTGGAAAATGAATGAATAATTGATGTAAAACTCATAGAAATTCTGTTTCTGGTACTTTTTAAGTGACTATACATATGTTAAAGTGAAGGAATGCAACAGAATGTATGTATTTAAATGTTTTTTTGCAAGACATTTTCAAGGATATTAATTTGCTGTGGGAAAATAAAAACTGGGCCATAGGTGACCTTGCAACCGGAGTTTGGACCCCCGTGTCTTAACACAATAAGTTTGTTGCTGTGCTACTTTTTGCAGAAACGTCTGTGATTTATAGCTTTCTTGGGAAAAAGTCTGTTCATTGCTACAAATGCTTGTTTGCAATATGCACTCATGAAAAGTACTTGTGTGGGTTTATTTTGTCTGGAAGAAAGACAAACAAATCAATACTGCTTGCTTATTGAACAGAGCAGTGACTCTTTTAGATACAAGTTGCGTCATTGTGAAGACATACTGTAGTAGTCAATCTCTAGTCAAAGATAAGGATTAGTGTCATCCCCTTTGTATCAGAAAGATTATCCTGAAACGGCACTGTAACTTTTATGTCACAGGGTTGACCCATTTTTTTTCTCTGTTCATCATGTAGCTTCTACAGATGCACCCATATCCAAGACAACTCCTCTTTATGGCCAACCCTCATGGTGGGGAGAAGATGAGGATTCAGCCACGAAAATCCAGAAGCGAAGCGGAAAACCCACCGATCTACAGACTCCAGGTAGAGGAATGTATTTTATGTCTTGCTGGGTTTATTAAATTAAAACCAAAATGAAAGGAGAGGATTGATTAGATATTTTTTTTTTTTACATCTGTGAGCAAGGGCCGAAGTATAAATGGCATACTTTTCAAAGGGCATCACTATCCGATGCCTTTGTCGGTCACTAGGCTAGTGTGAAGCCCGGGGCAAATTTCCGACTGCCAGTGGTGGAATGCGAGCCTGTGCAGACCAATGGGCCTCGTGATGGATTATGACCGTCTAATCTGCTGGATGGAAGGGGGTTGATGGTTAGCCTCCTGGTCCACAAGCAGTAACAGATTATATGTGTGGTCTTTGGCCAAATCCAGTAACTGTGAGATGCAGTGAGAGATATTATAATGCTTGTGGCATGTTAAAACCTGCACTGTTTGGTCTATTAAACTTCCAAATCCTGAAATAATGTATAGCAGTGTCAACACTAGTTAAATTGTTAGTTTTTAGTTCTGATATGTTATGTTTGGACTGCTATTACATATTCAACCATTTTTTAACTAGGTCTACAATGTCTTCTGTGTCTGTCTTGCTACTGCAACCAATTAAATTTCCTGAGTATGGGATGAAATACAGTTCTATTCTCATCTAATGACTAATGATGTTATTTTTAATGTTATATTCTTGTCACCAGATTCCGCCAGAGATATTTCCAGATATGAGCTGGCTGATTCTTTGTCCGACAACCAGGGCAAATCCATCTTTTCCTACCAACACGAGCCCAGCTACTTCGAGATCCCCACAAAGGAGATCCAGCAGCGGCCTCCTAAAAAAACAGAGTCTCAACTTCACGAAGTTCCCACCAAGGACACTCAAGATCCCTCCGAGCGCATACCATCCACCCCCACGCCGCCGGTGGTCCAAAGCCATGCCTCCTTCACCATAGAATTCGACGACTGCACCCCGGGAAAAATGAAAATCAAGGACCACGTGACCAAGTTCTCATACCGTCAGCCACGTAAGCCTACATCTGGCCAGGATGCCACCGCCCCCACTGAAGTGCTGTCGGCAGAAAGTAAGGTCGCCGACTGGCTCGTCCAAAGTACTGCAAACTTGACGAGGAGAAGGTCACAGGGTGAAAACATCTACCATGATCCTTCACTTCAGAAGACCACCAAGGGTAAGTCTCAAAGTCTGTTCATTATTCACACTTTTACCAATTACTATAACCTATTGCAATATTTTTTTCTTTCATTGTCAGCAAGCCATTATGAAAATAGCACCGACCTTGGATCTGAAGATCTTGCCATCAACGAACAGGCTTTTTTACATTCACAAGCTGTAATTGACCCCCAGACTTCATCTCAGCCCCAGAGAGTCTCCTCAGCAGAACTAGAGCAGCCTTCCTCCTACTCTCCTCCCCAATCCCAGTCCGGCACCGGCAAATCAGATCCTCACCGAGCTTTTACCATAGAATTCTACGATGACCACTCCGATAGCCTCAGAAGGAAATGTTCCCAAGCCACCCCGTCGGAGCATTCCCACCTCAGAGGCCATCTGGAAAAGGTCAGAAAAAGCCCTAATCCACCTGGCGAGAAAGAAGTCCAGTCTTTAGCCTGTCGAACCCCTCCATCCCAACGCTACACGATTCCCCTCAAAGGCCCTAGTTCCATAAGTTCTCAAAGAGGCGGTTCATTACGACGGGAAAAGACCGAGGAACGGATAAACACTGGTTTTTCATCACGGTCGGCGTCCGCCATTTCCACCAGGCCTTTTAGCAGCGTGGGTCGAAGATCCAAACTAGCAAAGGAATTTACTGCCGAATGGCTCAAACAGACATCATCCAACGAGGAGAAGAAACCTTACAGCCCGCCAACAAAACCTAAAAGCCAAACGTCGGCAACCTCCCGGCCCGATGTGATTCTGACCAAGCCTCCCCAAGATGAGTATCTCATCCATCCCAAGACGTCGTCTCCTATCCAACAACCCGTTTCCCACCCGGGACCCAAGACGCCACTCTTGTGTCCTAGTGAAGAGTTCAGGCGTACCCGTGTAGGCTCCCGAAATTCAGAAGAGGATACTTTGAGTGACGCAGGAACCTACACCATTGATGCCGATTTGTCCGATAAGGAGCTGGAAGAGGCACGTAAAAGAATTGATAAGGTAAATTTTGTTTTACACCAAAATTCCCATAACAAATCCCGAAAAAAATTCAAAATTCTAAACTGTTAACGGTCAGAGTGAAAAAAAATACCCCAAAAATGTGCAACTTATAGTCCGGAAAATACTGCAAGTGTAGTCTTCACAATAGCAGTTCACTCTCTTACACGCATTATGCAAAATTTCAAATATTTAGTAAATCAATGAATTTCATGACAGCAATTTTTTGTGCAATGGGTCCCTCCCAAGAAACGCATTTTGTCAGCCCGATGAACCCGTTGCAATACTTTGTTCCAGGTGTTTGGTGTTGTTGAGAATCCACAGCCAGAGAACCGCAGTCAAGCAGAAACATCAGCTGCTTTTAGGCCTGTTATTGTTGAGGGAAGGGAGCAACAGGATAGGCATGCTAGCAGTGGGGAGGTGAGGCCCAGTGTAAGTGGGGTCAAGGTAAAAAAGCTGACTGCTTGCACTGGAACAAAAATGAGATGTGTCAAAAGAATCCATCCACCTTTGTTTATGAAATCAGGGCCACTTTCTTTGGGTGAATCTGCCATTTGATTCCTTATGTTGGCACACTTTGGGATTTTCTTGGTTTGTTTTAATCTAACATGGTCTTCTATTAATCTCACAAAATCAATGGAAAGCCAATCACTGGTCAGTGGTCAAACTGAGAATTATCATCCAACAATACAAAATTTGTTTTTCTTCCATTCTATTCAGCTTCTTTGAAATTGTTGCTCCTTAAAAAAACAAAAACAATGATCAATGGTATTTAATCTCAGACCATCATTTTTATACACACACAAATAACCTTATGTTTTAACGCACACAGGTTCAGATGCAGGGAGCTCCAAAATGGATGTCTTGCTGGGCAAGTTTGGTAGACGTGGATTCTGGCCCTTCTACTGGACAATTTAATATGTTATCCCAGATGGAGCTGTCAGGAGGTGGTAAGTTACCAACAAAAGTTGATTTAATATAATAATAAGGTAGCCTGATGAATATCAATGATATTTTACACTGTGTGATATCATTATTCAAATATTTATGCTTTTTCTTTTAAATAGTAGCACGGAGCGCAATCACAACTCCACGCAGTCAAGATCACAATAGTGTGGACTCAGAAAAGCCAATAGAAAAGCCTGAGATTCGAGTTCCCAGCATTCGCAATCAACACGATCTAGGTTCAACATTTGAGGTCGAGAGTGGCGACTCTCACGACGGCATCCATAGGTTATCCGTGCCAGATGACGTGGAGCCCGACAGCCTGAGCGACGCCAGCAAATCTGACGACGGATCCGTAGTAGAACGCCGAAAGAGAACCAATGAGGACGAGGTCCAACGGTCTGACAAATCTAAAGGGTTCTACATTGATTCTGAAGATGAAGCCCCACGACTAGAATGCGAGAATTCCGACCCTATCGACCAGACTATTGAAAAGAAAAAACGGTCTCCCAAAACCTTCTCAACCGCCACATTGACCAAGCGGCGAGGGAATCATGAAACGGGCAAAGTCCGACCTAGTATGTCTGCTCCTATCCTAGTCCAGGAAACGGAGTACTCCGAGTGTAAGAACAGTTCCAAGTCCTCTCTGATCAGACAAGAGAGCTTCACCAAGGAGAAGCCAAGCAACCCTAGACTGCCCGATATCTCTTCCCACGCGGTCCCTGAAGCCGATTTATTCCAGCCATTCAGTGGCCAAGACACTCATTCTTACCTCAAAGACACAGAAGAAGTTTTAGCCGTTCTGGAGGCCAAGCTTCAAGCGGGTCAATCAGAAACCACCCCATCTCCCGTACCGGACTCCCTATCCGGGGAATCAGACGTGGATTCCTCCAGTACGCTCAGCCAACAGAGCGGTCGTGCCAGGTCCGACCCCCGAGCGGAAAATCTCCCAACCAGTGGTCTACAAAGAGAGACATCTTTATCGAGCCGGTACGCTAAACCGCCATCTTCTGTTTCGAGCCATCAACGGATGGCAAAAAACGAGCCCGTGGGGAGAGTGGTCGGGCTGAGGCGTAGCGTCGGGAAACGTGGATCCGCCGATCTGAGCGACGACCCTCAGACTCAGAAATACACTACGCCGCTCCAGCAAGAAGATACCAAGAGTTCCAAGGCGCATCAAGCCCTAAGTCGCGTCCACAGCTTTTCGGCGCCGAGACCCACCCGGGCGTCCATGCTCCGGCGAGCACGCCTCGGGGACGCCTCCGATAATGAGGCCGCAGAGACGGAAAGGCACTCCCAGGAGGCGACTGGAGTCCCGGCTAAGGAGAACAACAAAAAACTATCCAGGTGGGACATGCTGGCTATGCCTCGCCGGCGGACCAGTTCCTTTCACGCATCTAGCGACACGGAGAATTCCGGCGCCTCGCAGTGGGCGGGAAAGAGCTCCGCCATTCCGAACCGGAATGCCGAGTCTGGAAGCAAGGCTTTTGGTTCTGGGACCAAACCTGGCCTTAAACCATCCCTGACAAAAACACCCATCACTCGGGGGCGCTCCAGCAGTGCCAAATATGCCAGCAGTACAGCAAGTGAGTCTGAATATTTTTCTATTTTTACACTATTAGTAATCAATGAAGTTCAGTATGATCATTATTGTAAGGCAGTATCAACATAATACTAAAAAATATATATTGATTTGAATTGAATGGAGTTTTATATTGCAATAGTTCTAAATCTGGAAGAAAATGAATTGATATGCAAATTAATGACAAGCCAACATGAATTGATGATGATTTTGCCAGAAAAAATACAACTGTTTACCTCCATTTTTTGAAAAATTCATGATTGGTTGGAAGAGCACAACTTGATGGGCAAAGAGCAGTAAGGTAATGAATTGGTTTGGTTCCTTAAAGGTGTTTCATGCAGTACTTTCTTTAAGTGAAATGTTTGGGGGAAGAAATTGTAATACACTTCTACTAACAATAATTAATGGGCTTCCACTTTTATAGGACTTTTTCACCTTGAAAGCCTTTTTAGATAGAGCCTCATTGGCCTACCAATAATACAGTGATGATAAACTCAATTAATTGGTGTGGTGGGCTGTGGAAGTTCCACTTCTGCTCATTTCTGTAATTCATTCAATTTGAGTGTCCATCCAATTTGCCCAAAAAAAGAAATGAGCGCTTCCACAGCATCTTTTTCCCTCATTGGCAGAGCCCATGATTCTCTGGCCTGTTGTGACTATAATTAAATGTGTGTCTCCCCATTCTTTTCCTCCCTTCATCCCTACTAACCCCAATTTTTAACTCAAACCAATTCATGCTGCCAAAAGGCTCCCGGAGAAGACAGAAAGGTTCTGGCTATGCCTCCACATCCGACGAGGAGTACGACTCCAATCGAAGCGTCCCTAAAAACAAACGCTCACAACCTTCCTCAGCCTCCCACAGTCCGCAGCGTCCCCCTCGGCCTCACCCGGTGGTCCCGGTGCACCCCAAAGCCCGTGACAGAAATACCGAAGAGGAGAACCCCGAGGGATCCAATGGCTGGTCCACCCACAGTGCCGAGATTGCACGGTAGGGGATTTTTAACATTCATTTCGCAGTCAGTCGGTTTGCCAATTATTCGTATTGACTTGTATTAAATTGTCGCTTTCCTAGCTTGAGTCAAGACTTGGCTAAAGATCTGGCCATCTTGGCCCGAGAGATTCATGACGTGACTGGAGAGGGTGAAGTGGAGAATTTGACGGTGAAGAGTAGCGTACCTGTTTCTGCGGTGACATCTCATGAAAAGGTAAACAAATATTCTTTGACATACAGTATTTTCCGGACTATAAGTCGCACCTTTTTTTCTACAGCAGCCTGTTATGTTGTTGTTTTTAGGCTATAGTTATCTGAAAAACTGTTCTTTTAAGATGTACTGATTTAGTCTGTTCTTCATTTTACTACATATATTCATTCTTTTTGGAAAAATGAAGTATTTCCCTACCCAAAATGCTCCAGTGTGCCTTACACTTCATTGATGGAGTTTATATTCCAAAAAAATATGGTTAATCTCTTTTAGTATTGTGTTCTAATGTTTTTGAACAACACACCGGCTTCGTCTCACATGCATAAATTTGGCAGCTTGTCGAGCGTATACCAGAGATGGGATTGAACTATCGGAGAGTCCCACCAAATTGTTCCGCAGCGGAATCTTACACGGACTCAACTGAGCAAGATCTGAACTGTCTCCAACTTGACAACAGAGAGGAGGTCCGCCCCCACACGCCACACGTCAATAAAATGTCTAAAGTCAGTCGTAATAAAAGTGTCTTCTCCCGGCAGGTCGCCATGGAGGACTTGGCGCTCAATCCACTGTCTCAAGTCATCGTGGCTATTAAAGAGAACACGGAGCAGCTTTCTGATAAAATCAAGTAAGAAAATAAGAGCCGAGGAAATGTATCTGGGGTAAATGTAGTGCAACAAAAATGTATTTTTTTACCCCCAATGTTATTTATTTTTTGCAGTACTGCAACTGACTTGTCTGATAACTGTTTGTTGCTTGGCTTTGTTCTTTAGACTGCTGTTTCATGACAGAATGGATGTTTGGGAACAAATCGAGGCAGATGTTGATTTGGACAGTGTTGGATCTGTTGGGTCAGCATCCAAAAAGGTATGGGATAAGATTTTTAGGTTGTATTCATTCATTCATTTGTTTATTTTGATGAATATGAACAAACTAAGTCCAAATGCCATCTGTTTTTCTAGGACATTGCAATTTTGAAAGAACTGAGAAGAGTCCAAAGACAACTTGAGGGTAATGTAATGGATCAAATTCCTTACAAAAAATTGATTTGCAAACAAAAAACATTCTATTTTTAAAAATTATATTGCACAAAAGTATTTTTTTTCAGTGTGATAAATTGAGCAATCTTGGTTATGCTTTTTTGACTTTTTTGCACTACAAGGTTTGTTTTGGTACATACACAAATTTATTTACATTAAGAATTTAGGTAGTCTATATATATATATATATTTTAGACACACATTATTATTATTTTTTTTTTGCATTATCTTAAAAAAAATAGGATTATTTTATAGGCAGCCCCAAGCTTTCGCTACCATTGACATTTAAAAAATGATTGTTTCTTTGCCATAAAGGGGTTAATACTTAAAAGTATATAAATAGGCTTTTTTGAAAAACTGCAATAACATTTTTTTAAATGTATTTTTCTGTGAAAATGACACAAATGGAAATACGCAGCTGAATACTTTGTCATGGAAAGGAGACAATCATTTGTATTTGTCATTTCAGTCATCAATACTGTGATGGAGCCCAGTTGGCAGCCGGACCCTCGGTCCTCTGGGCCTGAGGTGGCTCGCTCATTAACCAGAAGCGCCGCTTCACGGGACTGGAGAACGGTCCACTCGGCGGCCAAGAGAGGCGGCGGACGAAGGCCCGGCGAGAGCGTGAGGAGGGCCGCCGTCACGCCCGAAGATCTCCGGGAGGGACGCTTGGTTTGACGTCAGTACCCGCTCGGGAAGGGCCGGGAGGCCTGGAGGGGACCCACTAAACTCAAACAGGTGTCAAACTAGAAGTGAAATTAAGAAGGATGAAAAGTGGAAGTGATAACTGAATTTTGAACGCCACCTTGTTGAATGCAGTCTTAGATGACGATTTATGGTTTCAACTCAGGGAACCGGACTAAAATGTTTTTGTTTTTTTTGCTGTTTACTTCTTAATCAGAATATGTTTAGCAATGTATATTGAAAAGTTTACCTTTTCAAATGCTCATTTACATATTTTGATCAGATATATGCAAGAATATTTATATTTTGTGTTATGCAATCACCACAGTTATTGATTATTACTGTTTTTTTTTTAGGGGAACCAAATAGAAGTCACAGTTGAACAACAGATATATTATTGTTTATGAGCAGCATTATGAAGATGTCATGGACCTTTCTTTTGAATAATCCCAATATATATGTTAATTTTAACCATTTTTACTTCCCTAAACTAATGATCTTTGATTATGCACCAAGGTAGAGTACATTTAAACCAATGGGTTGATGTTCTTACCGTTTCTGGTCCAGGTTTTGCCCTCGGGTGAAGTTTTTGCAAGTGCCACTCCGCTGTCACACGTCGCTGCTAATATGACAGGACATTTGGGTTTAATCCCATGTTTTTGTAAATTTACAAAAATGAAATGTAAACCATGTGTCAATCTGTTCTGTTTCTTTCAGAGTGATTGTCACAATTCTTTTGGCCTTTAGTTGTCTTATACATGTTTGTCATTTTGTTTATTTGTGTCCAGATGTCATGTGGGTCTTTTTCCCAAATAAATTAAATTCGTAAATGCATAACTGGTTAAAATTCGTATTCACACTAGAAAAGTCTATCGTTTTCTTTGGTTTACTTTGTAATCTTGTATTCACACCAGTTCAAAAGTGGCCTAACAAAACCTTTTTCTAGATTTGGACCGGATCAAACAAGGCATGTGTAAATACACCTTTAAGCAATGATAGTTGGAATTGTTAAATTGAATATTAAAAAAGGAGAAGTGATCTTTTCAGTAATGTTGAAGAGGAAGAAGCACGTTTCTGGTTTCTAGTTCTGGCTTCATGTAAGTTGACTTTCTGATATAAGTGCATTTGACTTTTTCATGTTTTTGTTCTTAAATGTACTGTCAACATTCTTTCTGGAATTTTTAGGCATCTTGTGTATGAAAGGATGAGAATCTTCAAGTTCCTTCAGCCTGGTCACAGTTGCGTTTCTGACAAAAAGGTACACCGTCCTCAATTCTACAACAAAACCTATTGTTTTGCCGATGAATGTGTATATTTATTTCCCCAATAGGAGTCAATCTGCTTAACTTCAGTTGTCCTTTTGGCATTCATGACCATCATTGGGATTTTGCTGGCTTTTGCTGTGCTGCAAAGACCCCAGGCTTCCCACCAGGATCCTCCCTCCATAGATCAGTGCAGGTAAAAAGTTAGGGGGATAAAAAAGTAGGTTTTTTTTTTTGGTTGTGGCTGAGTCAGTTACTACCCACTCAAGTTGTTTAAATTGTGTTATAATTTTAAAAAAAATGATGGTTGAAGATGTCTAAAAAGTGAAACAACTCACTGACCCTTTTCAGAATGGCTATTGTGGAAAGTATTCCTCAACATGTGGAATATAAAGGCAACGTAACCTTTGGGCTCCCTTTGGAGAAAGCTTGGAAGGAGCTTCTCTCCATGGCAACGGAAAGCCTCCAAGTGGTCTCGTTTTACTGGACACTGACCGGGGAGGACATTAATATCAACTCATCCTCCGATAGACCCGTGAGTGCAATATTTCAGGAGCTCGCAACCGTCACATTAACACTGCTTACCATGTATTGTATCATAAAAAATGACCATGTATAGTAAGGCTTTTTTTATATAGAAAAATAACCATAATATTGTAGAGTAAAGCTTTTATTTCATAAAATTGACCATGTATAGTAAGGCTTTTTATATAGAAAAATAACCATAATGTATAGTAAAGCTTTTATTTCATAAAAATGACCATGTATAGTAAGGCTTTTATTTTCATTAAAAAATGACCATGTTTTCATTTCATTTTTTTCAAAACAGGGACGTGCCATCCTGGACCAACTTCAATCGCTTCCCTCCAGAAACGTCTCAGTCCAAGTGGTGACCAGCTGTCCGACCATCAGAACCAACTCCACCGATTTAAAGAAGCTCAGGCAGAAAGGTTTGGCCGAAGCCGACACAAACGGCTTGAGGCACTTTACCCGACTTCCAAATCCTCTTTAGGGGTTGCCGTACGCGAGGTGAACTTTGGTCGCCTGACCAATGGCGTCCTTCACGCCAAGTTCTGGATCGTGGATGGCCGCCATGTTTTCATAGGAAGCGCCAATATGGACTGGAGGGCCCTGACACAGGTAAAACAAACTTGTTACAACCTGTGTAAGTGCGAGTCGCTGAAGTGTGTGTGTGTATAGGTGAAGGAATTGGGCATGCTTATCTACAACTGCTCCAGTCTTGCAAAAGACCTCCAAAAGATCTTCCTGTCTTACTGGGTGATGGGAGAGTCTAACAGTTCCCTACCTGAAAAGTGGCCTTCCACCTTTGACACAGTCATCAATAAAGAGCATCCCCTATTGGTGGAGGAGGATAACATCACCAGCAGAATTTACATGGCAGTCAGTTTCTATCTCGGTTCCCTATTTGCTGTGGAAAAACAATTTGAGGTACAAATATATTGAGGTCTTTTACTTTTCTTCCCCAATAAAGGCTTCTCCACCATCCTTCTGCCCCAAATCACGCACTCTGGACTTGGAGGCCATTGTTTCTATCATCTCAGAAGCGCAAAAATTCATTGATGTCGCTGTCATGGAGTATTCACCTATCATACGCTTTCAGTACCCAAAAAGGTGAGCTACAATTATCTAAAACATGATTGTATACATCTGTATATATATATTTTTTTATTTATGTCACTGGTATATTCAGCCACTTTGTTTTCTTTTGTCTAATAAAACCTTGCTGTAGAAGAGTTTCACTTTTTCAGTAAAAGTGTAACATTGTGCCTATATTTTGCAGATACTGGCCCACTATCGACAACGCCATCCGGGCAGCAGCGTTCGATAAATGTGTGGCCGTCCGGATCCTTGTCAGTTGCTGGCACAACTCCTATTCCACAATGCTACCCTTCCTCCGCTCCCTGGCCTCCTTGAACAGCTACAAGGATCACATCAACATTAAAATAGTGACCAATTGATACCATTTTACCATTCATATTTTTTTTTTAACAGCTGTGATTTAATGTCATTTTTTTTGTTCCCATTTTTCAGAAGTTCTACATTTTACCTCCCGGAAATGAGACGGAAATTCCATTTAGTCGAGTCAACCACAACAAATACATGGTTACTGACAAAGTGGCCTATATCGGTGAGTTAAAGACCTTTGCCCTTTAGACTTGCATCAATTATTAATGGGGTCGTTGCAACACAGGCACGTCCAACTGGGACGGGGACTATTTTTCCACCACGGCCGGAGTGGGTCTAGTCATTTCCCAGAATTCCCCTCACCCAATACGGAAGAGCAAGTCTGTACAGCAGCAGCTCAGGGCCGTGTTTGACAGGGACTGGTCCTCGGAGTTTGCCGTGCAGCTCGCCGACATCAAAAAATACCCTCACTGTGCACTATCGCCATAATAGAATATTTTCATATCCACTTCTTGTATTAATTCAGCACATTGTTCCTCATAAATAATCCCTATATACTACATTTTGCGTTTTTTTCCTGTCTACGGTCATGCCTAAAATCGGCCATTACACAAGTTGGCAGTATGTTTCAAAATTGAATTTCTGCACTAAGCAACCATTATGTCATTCTAAATATCCTTTTTCAAATGTATTTTCTTTGCCTGGCAGCGATGGCTTGAAAGATGCGTTCTCAATGCAACCTTCATACTTGAAATGGATTTGTCTATAGTTAAGATCTCAGTATACGGATATTATAAAATATATATATTATTTTTAATATTTACATAAGTTAACTGGACTGCATGTGATCCGTCGTGATTAAAAATTTGGACGCTACCTCTTTAAAGCGCGTCACTTTTATTTGGGCGGGGCCTGGTAGTTTTTAGAATGCAGTACATGCTCTGTTCCACTAGATGGCAGTGTGGTCAAAAAATGGGCGGAAGTGACGACGTGAGAAGAAGAAGAAAATACTCCTAGGTAGTACGTGTACAGTCGTTAGCGTTAGCTGTCTTAAACGCCTACACTTTTCAGTTCCAATCTCAACTATGGTGCTGCTTGAAAACGATTCGGTAAGAATCCACTTCGATTTCCCTCCCATGTATGTCGTTTTCACATTAATCGTCAATTAAGACGCTGTAGAAAACCAGGATTTCAAAAATAAACAGCACGAGTGGCGTTGGGTATTGAGTAATTAGCTACAGCTGACTATTCAGTTTACATTAGGCAAACGCTGAATTGTTTGTTCAAACCCTGACGACGATGCGTAAATATGAGATCAATTTGAAATAATGAGTTGTAATTTAGCAACATGCGTATGCAGATGATACCCAAAAGGGAGTCGATCTTTCATTTTACATCTGTACGTCAAGTATTTGCTGTCTCGACTAAATTGTGCTCTTTTTTTTTTGCTCTCTTAGTTTCTCACAGAACTGACCCGTTTGTTCCAGAAGTGCAGATCTTCCGGCAGTGTTGTCATCACATTAAAAAAGTGTAAGTTGACATTCATGGTGAAATCAAGTTTATTTTGTGGTTGTGGTGGTAGCTTCATAAGAATATATGATAGCTAATGTCTAAAAATATGGTTGCATCTCTCATATGATTTGTTGTCTTTCCCAGATGACGGCAGGACGAAGCCAGTGCCCAGAAAAGGCCACTTGGACTCCTTCGAGCCCACAGACAATAAATGTCTTCTAAGGGCCTCCGATGGCAAGAAGAAAATTAGCACAGTGGTGAGTACGCTTGTTTAGTTTGTCTAATCTAGGTATGGGAACACTATGGCCCACGGGCCACATACGGCCTGTTAGGCCCCCGGGGCAAAAAGTTTGCCCACCCCGTTTGTTGCTGTTTCCCCAGTTAATTTTTTTCCGATCTGACGTTTTTCCTCTTACTTACAGATCACCACCAAAGAAGTCATCAAATTCCAAATGGTAAGTTGTTTGTTTTTCCCCATAAGCCTTTTTTGCACTGCGACACCCATTTTACATTGGAAAAAAATCTCAAATTGATAATTTTGTAAATGTATTGTATATTAACAATATAAAGTAGGTCTCAAGGTTATATTATATAAAGCCAAAAAGTACAATTTTCACGCTGACGTTATGTCTGCGGACCTTGAATAACGCTCAATTTATTTAATGTAGCAACACACAAAAATGAATGCATTTTAATATTATAATTTTGAGTTTATTTCCCCTAAGATTACACTAAAAGCAACATAGGGCTCATGCACTGTCACTAAAAGTTGATGCCCTTGAAACCAAACAACTTCAATCTTGTAATATTACAATTTTCCCCCTCCCGATATTGCTTTAATCTCCTAACATTACGCTAAGAGCAATTTTTGTGCTCAAAGACTTTACATCAATAAAAGTTGGAGACAAACGACTTCTGCTTCACATTTTTATTTTATCCAAACAGTAACCTAACATGCTTTATTGTAACAATATAACATGGAGCAAAAACAAGGTAATGCTTTCACATGGTAACAGACTGGTATTTTTGCAGGCTTACTCCAACCTCCTGCGAGCGCACATCGACGGCTTGAAGAAGAAAGACAAGAAGAGCAAAAGCAAGAAGACCAAAGCCACTCAGTGATTTGGAAGCTAAGCTCTTGAACTGATCCCATTCCGAGCTAACAATCCAATCTGGTAGCAAGAACCTCCATCGGCCACGACGACTGACGTCGGGGACCCCAGTCTGGTGCCCATTTTCTTGTGCAATGGCCACCCTTTCTATTTATGTTCAAGTGAGTACTTTGAAAGTGACTTTTTTTTTTATAATACTTTGTCTTTCCAGGCTTTAATTGAAACAGTCCAGTGTTTCACATAATTTTATTTGGATTGTGCAAGTACAACGGTTCCATAAAGCTCAAAGTCCCACACTTTGTACTAAATTGCACTTGTTTTAATAAAAGTTCTGTGATGGAAAGGTTACTGTCTGTGTTTAATCTGCTCGTGCATTCCTGGAAGGATCCTTGTTGCTCTGTTCTTGTTGTGTACGAGGCTCTCACGGTGCCCGAGGCTCTCACGGTGCCCGAGGCTACCACGGTGCCCGAGGCTACCACGGTGCCCGAGGCTACCACGGTGCCCGAGGCTACCACGGTGCCCGAGGCTACCACGGTGCCCGAGGCTACCACGGTGCCCGAGGCTACCACGGTGCCCGAGGCTACCACGGTGCCCGAGGCTACCACGGTGCCCGAGGCTACCACGGTGCCCGAGGCTACCACGGTGCCCGAGGCTACCACGGTGCCCGAGGCTACCACGGTGCCCGAGGCTACCACGCTGCCCGAGGCTACCGTGATAGCCTCGGGCAGCGTGGTAGCCTCGGGCACCACAAGTACTAGTACTCATACAAGTACTAGTACCGAGGCTACCACGGTGCCCGAGGCTACCACGGTGCCCGAGGCTACCACGGTGCCCGAGGCTATTACGGTAGCCTCGGGCAGCGTGGTAGCCTCGGGCAGCGTGGTAGCCTCGGGCACCGTGGTAGCCTCGGGCACCGTGGTAGCCTCGGGCACCGTGGTAGCCTCGGGCACCGTGGTAGCCTCGGGCACCGTGGTAGCCTCGGGCACCGTGGTAGCCTCATACGGGCTCATATAAATACTCTGGTACAAGTACTAGTACTCTTACAAGTACTAGTACTCTTACAAGTACTAGTACTCTTACAAGTACTAGTACTCTTACAAGTACTAGTACTCTTACAAGTACTAGTACTCTTACAAGTACTAGTACTCTTACAAGTACTAGTACTCTTACAAGTACTAGTACTCTTACAAGTACTAGTACTCTTACAAGTACTAGTACTCTTACAAGTACTAGTACTCTTACAAGTACTAGTACTCTTACAAGTACTAGTACTCTTACAAGTACTAGTACTCTTACAAGTACTAGTACTCTTACAAGTACTAGTACTCTTACAAGTACTAGTACTCTTACAAGTACTAGTACTCTTACAAGTACTAGTACTCTTACAAGTACTAGTACTCTTACAAGTACTAGTACTCTTACAAGTACTAGTACTCTTACAAGTACTAGTACTCTTACAAGTACTAGTACTCTTACAAGTACTAGTACTCTTACAAGTACTAGTACTCTTACAAGTACTATGTAAGAGTACTCTTACAAGTACTATGTAAGAGTACTCTTACAAGTACTATGTAAGAGTACTCTTACAAGTACTATGTAAGAGTACTCTTACAAGTACTATGTAAGAGTACTCTTACAAGTACTATGTAAGAGTACTCTTACAAGTACTATGTAAGAGTACTCTTACAAGTACTATGTAAGAGTACTCTTACAAGTACTATGTAAGAGTACTCTTACAAGTACTATGTAAGAGTACTCTTACAAGTACTATGTAAGAGTACTCTTACAAGTACTATGTAAGAGTACTCTTACAAGTACTATGTTAGAGTACTCTTACAAGTACTATGTAAGAGTACTCTTACAAGTACTATGTAAGAGTACTCTTACAAGTACTATGTAAGAGTACTCTTACAAGTACTATGTAAGAGTACTCTTACAAGTACTATGTAAGAGTACTCTTACATAGTACTTGTAAGAGTACTCTTACAAGTACTATGTAAGAGTACTCTTACAAGTACTATGTAAGAGTACTCTTACAAGTACTATGTAAGAGTACTCTTACAAGTACTATGTAAGAGTACTCTTACAAGTACTATGTAAGAGTACTCTTACAAGTACTATGTAAGAGTACTCTTACAAGTACTATGTAAGAGTACTCTTACAAGTACTATGTAAGAGTACTCTTACAAGTACTATGTAAGAGTACTCTTACAAGTACTATGTAAGAGTACTCTTACAAGTACTATGTAAGAGTACTCTTACAAGTACTATGTAAGAGTACTCTTACAAGTACTATGTAAGAGTACTCTTACAAGTACTATGTAAGAGTACTCTTACAAGTACTATGTAAGAGTACTCTTACTAGTACTATGTAAGAGTACTCTTACTAGTACTATGTAAGAGTACTCTTACTAGTACTATGTAAGAGTACTCTTACTAGTACTATGTAAGAGTACTCTTACTAGTACTATGTAAGAGTACTCTTACTAGTACTATGTAAGAGTACTCTTACTAGTACTATGTAAGAGTACTCTTACTAGCACAAGTACTATGTAAGAGTACTCTTACTAGCACAAGTACTTGTAAGAGTACTCTTACTAGCACAAGTACTTGTAAGAGTACTAGTACTAGCACAAGTACTTGTAAGAGTACTAGTACTAGCACAAGTACTTGTAAGAGTACTAGTACTAGCACAAGTACTTGTAAGAGTACTAGTACTAGCACAAGTACTTGTAAGAGTACTAGTATAGTAAGGCTTTTTTTCTCAAAAAAAACGACATAGTATAGTAAGGCTTTTTTTCTTCAAAAAAAACGACATAGTATAGTAAGGCTTTTTTCTTCAAAAAAACGACATAGTATAGTAAGGCTTTTTTCTTCAAAAAAAACAACATAGTATAGTAAGGCTTTTTTCTTCAAAAAAAACGACATAGTATAGTAAGGCTTTTTCTTCAAAAAAAACGACATAGTATAGTAAGGCTTTTTTTCTCAAAAAACGACATAGTATAGTAAGGCTTTTTTCTTCAAAAAAACGACATAGTATAGTAAGGCTTTTTTCTTCAAAAAAACGACATAGTATAGTAAGGCTTTTTTCTTCAAAAAAACGACATAGAATAGTAAGGCTTTTTCTTCAAAAAAACGACATAGTATAGTAAGGCTTTTTTCTTCAAAAAAAACGACATAGTATAGTAAGGCTTTTTTCTTCAAAAAAACGACATAGTATAGTAAGGCTTTTTTCTTCAAAAAAAACGACAAAGTATAGTAAGGCTTTTTTTTCTCAAAAAACGACATAGTATAGTAAGGCTTTTTTTCTCAAAAAACGACATAGTATAGTAAGGCTTTTTTTCTCAAAAAACGACATAGTATAGTAAGGCTTTTTTTTCTCAAAAAACGACATAGTATAGTAAGGCTTTTTTCTTCAAAAAAACGACACAGTATAGTAAGGCTTTTTTCTTCAAAAAAACGACATAGTATAGTAAGGCTTTTTTCTTCAAAAAAACGACATAGTATAGTAAGGCTTTTTTCTTCAAAAAAACGACATAGTATAGTAAGGCTTTTTTCTTCCAAAAAAACGACATAGTATAGTAAGGCTTTTTTCTTCCAAAAAAACGACATAGTATATCAAGGCTTTTTTTCTCAAAAAACGACATAGTATAGTAAGGCTTTTTTCTTCAAAAAAAACGACAAAGTATAGTAAGGCTTTTTTCTTCAAAAAAAACGACATAGTATATCAAGGCTTTTTTCTTCAAAAAAACGACATAGTATAGTAAGGCTTTTTTCTTCAAAAAAAAAAACGACATAGTATAGTAAGGCTTTTTTCTTAAAAAAAACGACATAGTATAGTAAGGCTTTTTTCTTCAATAAAACGACATAGTATAGTAAGGCTTTTTTTGTAAAAATAAAAACGACATAGTATAGTAAGGCTTTTTGGCTTCAAAAACGACATAGTATAGTAAGGCTATTTTTCTCTAAAAAACTACATGGTATAGTAAGACTTTTATTCCCTTGATTGTTTTTCTTGTATTTGTAGTCAAGAGCTTCCAACAATGACTAAAGGAAGTGTAGCCTAGAGGTTAACTCACTAGTCTCTTGTCTGGGAGACCTGGGTTCGATTCCCGGAAGGGACTCATCATTTTCACTTAGTTGTTTCTGTGGACTTCTTGTCAAGACACTGAAATGATTACAGAGGAAAGTGTAAGCCACTTGGTGGCGCAGAGGTTAGAACACTGGACTCCCGTGTGGCAGACCTGGGTTCGATTCCCACTGTCGACCTTTGGCTGATCACCGAACCAAGTAGTCTGGAAAATGGAATGAGAAGAAAAAAAAAAGAAAACTTTTTAATTTATATTAAACACTTAGTCATACTTTTCAGCAAAAGGTTATATTCCGAACTGCCTTCGGCAGTTCGGAAGACACTTGATGGACCTGTATGTGCGAAAGGCGTTCTCGGGTCGGCCTTCGGCCGACCCTCGACCGCTTGCTTGGTCAGTGAACCGCCGACACCGGGAAGCGAACTCACGTTCTCTCGGTGCAAAGGCGAGTGTGCAACCCACTACACCAACTCGTGCCCCACTTATACACGGGTGTTGAAACGTTTTATCCAAGGAAATGGGGTGAAACACTTAGTCATTTTTTACTCAAAATGCTTCATCCACCACTGAACACTTATATACTTATACACTTAGAACTTATTCTTTTAACTGAATAATATTTGGAAAATCTTTGCCTGCACTGGGATTTGAACCCAGGACCTCATAGGCGACAGACTGATGACTTAGCCACTGGGCCACCACCCTGTGAAAGAAAGTGGTAGTACTTATACTTTTACCTCTTTCATTCACCTGAATAATATTGGGAAAATCTTTGCCTGCACTGGGATTTGAACCCAGGACCTCATAGGCAATAGACTAATGACTTAGCCACTGGGCCACCATCCTGTGAGAGAAAGTAGTAATACTTATACTTTTATCTCATTCATTTACCTGAATAATATTTGGAAAATCTTTGCAAGCACTTGTTCACTGGAGTTTAGTATACAAAAGTATGCAAAATTATGAATTGAAAACGGAACTAGGTATAGTTGTAAGTAAAGCTGGCCGCAATGTTACCAGGACAATTTCAAAATAAAATAACGGAAACATGAAATGCATTCAGGTTAAGGGGGATTTCGCAACTTCGATCTTGTTTCATATGTGGGTTTCGTACCAAGAGGCATTCGTAAGTAGATGTGAGACTGCACTTTGTAGTGTACATGTGTCCATCCAACAAATTGGTATTGCAGCTATGCTTCTTTCCAGTAGGTGAGGCTAGAGTAACACGTACTTATTGCTTTCTGACAACGGCGCCCTGCCTTGAATGTTATTCTTCTAACTCAAGACCAGTCGAGCAACATTTAAGAGGTATTATCTTAGTTTCGACCTATTACAGACTGGAGATATTCTAGGGGACCTGGGTTCAAATACAGGTCATGTCCATCTGTGTGGAGTTTACATGTTCTCCCTGGGCCGACGTGGGTTTCTTCCGGGTACTCAGGTTCCCTCCCACACTGCAAAACATGCATGGTAAACTGGTTGGACACACTAAATTTCCCCTAGGTATGGATGTGAGTGTGAATGGTTGTCCGTCCACTTGTGCCCTGCGATCGGCTGGCCACGGGGACAGCTGGGGATTGGCTCCAGCACCCCCCACGACCCTAATGAGGATAAAATGGTTCAGAAAATGAGATGAGGGGGCGAATGAATGAAAATTAGATTGGACATCTAGTGCTGTCAATGGCAGCCCAGAATAATGAAAGTTTGTTTACCTGGAAAAAAATTGCAACCTGTTGGTTCCTTTACTAGATCGTCACACCCCTTTTTTAAATCATATACTATTACAAAGGTTCTTGGAGGCCACACCCCTAAGTCATAAGGCCAACAGGGCTTCTTCTCACACTGGTCTCCTCTTGATTGATTTCCAAATGAGCGACCCTACCTCCAACAACTCATTGGCTGACATGTGGAGTTTGTGGCTGGCGTGGAAGGTACGAGTGTGCCCGGGGTGAAGTACACGTACTATGTGTATGTGTGTGTGGAATGGGATTGTGGGGGCAGTGCCTGCTGGATGGATGAATGTCCTTTCCGATCCCTTATCAGCTACAGCAGCTCCTGGTGGGGGTGGCGTTGGGGGTATGCCTGCTGTGTCATAATTGCCCAAACACACATGCAAACAGAAGCGTGTGCGCACAGCAAGATATCAGCATTCACACAGGGGCCATATACAACAGAGAGAGAGGGAAAGCCATTCCCAAGCTATTCCCACCACCAATAAAGACACTTGAGTGGGACCAAGACCTTCATTAGTAGTCTTACAGTGATAGGATCAGTAACTGCGAGTCCCTTGGGTGCTGTTTCTATTGTTACTTCTGCTCTAGGCAACGCGCAATTGGAATAGTACATTTGTCACGAATTAAGTGAGCGATGAACCATAAAATAAAATATATTTAAAAATCACCTAAAAAAAGATATTCTTTTGAGTATGGATTGTTTTTAATGGTAGTAAAATGATGCTGATAATAATAGGTTGAATGAGAAAAATAAGGCATATTTAGAAGATTAACAAGGTGGAAGTAGTTGTATTAAAACATTATATTTAAAATATATTATTATTCAATGATTGATTTTTTGTACCATTTATCCTCACATGGGTTATGTGTTAGAGCCTATTTCAGCTAACTACAGGCACCAGACGGGGGACACCCAGAAGTGGTGGCCACACTCGAACATAGGGCCAATTTAGAGAGTTCAACCAGCCTACCATGCATGTTCTGCGGAATTGGAAGGAAACCGGAGTACCCGGAGAAAAAAACCCACCCAAACACGGTGCGAATGTGGAAACTCTCCACTGGAAAGTCCAAGCCTGGGATCTTACCCTTGACCTCAGAACTGGGTGGCCGACGCACGAACCACATATTTAAGACATTTGACGTGTTTCATGGCCAGGTGCGTTGACAGCACTTAGATTTTGACAATTAGGGGGTGTGGTCAATGCTGGCACAAACTAGTTAGAGTGGCAACAAAGTTTTATTTACCCTTTTACATTTTTTTTTAATAACCTTCAATACCTATAAATTAGGTTCGGTCAACAATTTGAGATAAAAGTCACCTGAATGTCATTTTAAAAGCTACTTTACTTGGTCCTTTTACAAATAAATATGTGACTCATACTTAAAAAAAAGGACGAGATACATTTCAAATTTCAAAATGTTTTTGCCAATAATAACAAATAGATATTTTTGGTTGAAAAAAAATCAAGATGTTTTTGTGGACGAAATCGAAAGAGATTGTGTCGTGTGAATGTTTTGCACCTTTCAAAGTTGCAATGCTGAGAATATAGATCAGAGATGATGGGAATAAAATAATATACATACAGATCTTTTTTTTTCTCAAAGCATCCCCACGAAAAGGACTGGGTTTTGTTCCACTCATATGTCATGAGCTGGAAACATGGTCCAGTGGCACCTGCGCTCCCACCCCCTCCCTGGCTCCCCCCTCCGTCCAAACCCTACTTGAAAGTGTCTTCAGACAACAGACCTTGCTCTTTCTCGCCCGGTGGTGCCACGAAGCATCATCCCCACTGTCACCATGCCTCGAGGATTCCTGGTAAAAAGGACCAGGCGAGGCTCCGCGTCACATCGACCGCGCAACAGCAAGCCACTCGCCCAGTGGCACGATGGCCAGAGCCGCTGCGGGGAGACTGAGCCCGTCAAGGAAAACCACGTGTGGGGCGTCCCGAGCCCCGACGTGGCACCCCCGCCGGCCCCTCGCGAGGACTCCGTGGGTGTCACCGAAGTGTGGAATCTCCACGTGGAGTCCGCCGTAGAGGCAGAGGAGGCGGACCGACGGGCGCAGTTGCCGGACCCCGAAGTCGACATGACCACCCCCGCGGGGGAGGACTTCTCCTGCTTCCTCTCCCCTCCGCATCCCTCAGTACAAGCCCGTGCCGAGGTGGAAAAGAAAGCGCTACTCACACAAACGTGCTTGTCCTCGTCCCCGGAGACACAATTGCCGTTTTTGGTGAGTTCGACACGGACGTCAACGCGAGTGACGTCCCCCGACGCCCGCTTTTCGTCTTACGGTCCTCTTCCGAAATACGAGTCCGACATGGCGACCTTGTTCCCCCCGCTTGTTAACCCCGGGCATCATGCAGGTGGAAGAAAACGTTCTCCCCCGGATTCGAACAAACACAACCGGGTCAAAGCCAAAGTAAACAGGAAGCTTACCTTCGAGGACGAAGTGACCACCTCTCCGGTTTTAGGTCTGCGCATCAAGAAGGAAGGTCCAGAAGCGACGAGGCGACAACCCCGCGACAAGTCGTCGTCTGGAAGTCAGCCGTTGGGGGAATTCATCTGCCAACTTTGCAAGGAGGAGTACGCCGACCCGCTCTCTCTGGCCCAGCACAAGTGCTCCCGCATCGTGAGGGTGGAGTACCGCTGCCCCGAATGCGACAAAGTCTTCAGCTGCCCCGCTAACCTGGCTTCGCACCGCCGTTGGCACAAGCCCCGTCCGACCGGAGGTCAGTCTCCCTCGGTGAAGCAACTCGAGGCGGACGGGAGGGAGACGGAGTCGCTGCGTGGGGTCAACCGGCACCGGGCGGCGCGGGACAACAACGCTACCTCGGACTCCTCTTCGCCTCTTTACCCGCCGGACAGCGGCCCCCCACCGGGTCTGTTCGTGTTCAACGCTGGCCCATATGAAGCTCTAGAGTTCGGCCACGAGGAAGAAGAGGAAGCAGAGTTGTACGACTGTCGATACTGCGGCAAACAATTCCGTCGACAAGCCTACCTGAGGAAGCATACGGCGGCGCACGAAATGGCGACTTCAAGCCGTCAAGTCGCGTTCGTGTGTCACCTGTGCGGTGCTCGCTTCCCGTCGGCCGACGTGCGGGACAAGCACCGCGTGTGGCACGCTATGCGGGACGAGCTCCTGGGAAGAGACGGAGGAGGTTGTGGCTTCGCGGCGGAGGGATACGGCGTCAACCGGGAGCGCGAACAGCAACTCTTCGCGTGCAAACTTTGTTCCGCCGCTTTCCTCAGCTCGCCGGGGCTCGCGAGACACGTGAGCAAGTCTCATCCTGGGGAAAACATGCACGTCATCATGCACATGGCCGTCACGAACTAATACATTCCGCATAAAAGTGTGTTAAATCATTTTTGTTGTTGTTGGGAAGATATGTCCATAATTTGCATCCAAACACGTCGTAGTGTAGTATTGGGATTTTACGTTAACGCAGTAGAAAATGAGTACTACTTCTTCTATGGTATGGAAAGAACTTCCAGACCAGGTGTATAAATTAATCAAGAAAAAACATTACATTGGTGTCAGTTTTGTTTATATATAACCCTGACAATCTAAAATCGATCGTGCCTTTCAAATGGTAGATGTAATATGTCGGCACTCTCGTTAAATTAACCATCCTCTGTAATATTAATCCAGTGCAAATGAATTTTGGATCTAAAAATTTCATAGACATCCAATACAGTTTGACTCGGCAGGCAGCCTTCGATTGTTTGGTCAGGACTAGATCTCCAGTCATATTCTCTATGTTTACCTAAATATTAATTAAAGAAATTTGTAACATTAAATACACAAAATGCAATTTAGAATTGTATTGAAAAAATCAACTAACATTTTCTATTACCTAATCAATGGAGCACGTTTCACTTCCATTGATGTCCATTTCAATTTGACTGGGAGGGGCAAATGAATGAACGTCCATCCATTCGCCCCTCCTAGCCAAAATAAATTGGACTTTTAGCTCCGTCCATTGAGCCAACAGGCTATAAATAAGGCAACTGTAACATTAAACCAACACACAAAACAGCTCTCAAATAACATTAGAAAAATAAGATAGTTAAATCAATAGTTTGCCAGTAAAAAACAAACGCATCACAATTACATAGTTAAGTTTTTTTCCAGCCTCTATGCAGTATTTACATTTAGACACTCAAAGTTATTCGCTATCCGTGGTGCTGAAAGTGACAGGCAAAGAGGAAATTTGAACACAAAAAATAAACACGTCTACTTCATTCATGAATAAAAAGTACCGTGACTCCCATGTATATGATAATCTTTGTTATCACAAACATAATGCATCTCCTGCCAATTTTATATTATAACAAATGATTAAGCAACAAATTGTCCATTTTGTGCGACTTGAACGGGCCGGGCCGTCCACGATGTTAGAGACATTTTCTGTAAGACTGGAATGTAATGTAATCCTGTAAAATGCCTTTTATATTAAATAAGCCAACAGACTTAGGCCTAAAATATTTTCGTACACAAATGGAAATTAACATTTGTCGCTATAGTACTATAATGTCATTAAAGGGTATAAACTACTGTTGAAATATATGTATCATTTAAGGTAGTTTTGTATACTGTATTTTGATATGTTTAATGTGACATGTCAATAAATATAAATGCTGAATAATGAACCTGTGTTATTTTTAAGGAATTCTAAACACACCAGTGAATAATGTGAACAGTTTATTGTCAATATATCCATGCTTTTTTTGAATGGCGTGTTTACTGTAGATGTTATACTAGGTTGACAGTAAGTTTGCAAGGAGTGTGACCTGGTTACATGGTCAATACATGCATTTGTAGTACTGAGCTGGCATCATGCAGTAGTCTATATATAATGCCTGATTACATACAGTACCCAAGGCAGTTTCAAATTTGACCATTTTGTTTAAGCTCGTGCAAATCGGAAGTCATTTTTGTGATAAATTGGACCTCCTGTTTAATGGGAGGCGACTTGACACAAATTTGAACATTTGAACTCAAATTTGTCTAAAAAAGCAAGGGCACAATACTGCAGGGTAACAAATGTTCATAGAATTTGATGTTAAAGTATATTTTGCATGGCCGAAAATGTGCTTTATGGTTTCTGTATTGTACTTTTTGTTTTGGTAAAAGAAAAGACTGACTGAAATCAAGATCCACAACACAGGCGAATCTTTTACTCATCGGCCGCCATTGCCAGCTCTAAACGTCCAATTCAGTCCAAGTGGGGGAGTGGCAGCAAATGAACGAAAGTTAATACGTTGCCACTCTCCCACTTCAAATGAATTGGACACCTAATAGCGATGAAGTAGTGATCCACTCATGTATATAACAGTACTGGTAACAATCAAACAAACTGTGAAGTTCATCAAAAAGAGGAAGCTCTAACAACAAGAAATTGACCTTTTCTCCATTTTGCATATTTCTGAATCTAACAAGTCACACATTGCTTTTGTTCTGAAACAGTGGAACAAAAACACAGGAGAAAATTAACAGCAGATTTCCTGAAAATACATGGTGGGGGGGGGGGGGGGGGGGGGTCGGGGGGGACTTTGAGGCTGTTTAGTGCCTCAGATATTTTCCATTGATTTTAAGGCACTTCTACTTTTCTTTGTGTTTAGCAAGTGATCATCCACAAGACTTGAGCTCCTTATCCAATGAACACGTCACAATGTAGTGGAGTGTTTTAGTTAGATTTTTTTGTTCCTGCGTTTAACGGAAGTGCTGTAATAAAAGCATTGAATGTTGTCATGTGAATCCACATTCGGTTTTTGCAAAGACTCTATTTTCACATAACAGAATCGCGACAGATAATATATCTAATATATATATCTATATATACATTTAAAGTCAGGTGCAAAGAAATCTATGGAAGTAGTTCCGTTGCGCTGAATGACAAATGTTGACAAAAGCCTTGAAAAGGAGCAAAATATAACCAGCAACTTGTTGGTAAGTGAAAGAAAAATAAAAGTAATAAACATCAGTGCTCTGCAGCAAAAAAAAATAAAAGAAAATAAAACGACTACAACTCGTTTGTTCTATTTGACCTTTAAATTTACAAAACATTTTTTTCCGGCTCGGCTTTTCTATTGTTGGCAAATCATTTTTTTTTTGTTTCTATGTACATTTGACCTTTTTTTAATTTTTTTTTTACCAACTTAGAGACGCAACACTGCACCGAGAAACAAAAATACTTATAGCTTCATGCACCTTTCCAATGAAATAAAACAAGTAAACAGTATCTGTCTTCAAGATTGATGAATCTCTGAACCGATACCACTTTTTGGTTTACAAGAGTGAGAATGGTATTTTTATAAAAAAAATTTAGGCGGGATACAACTTGACAAATTATTTCTTTTAACATAAATGACTGTATACTCACTTGTTTGACCAGTAATTGCTATTATGGCTTGGGTAGAGATGTTTTAACTCATTAACGGTCCAGTGACGGTGGTAGACGTCCAAACCATTTGAAATTGGGAGAGCTTTCATTCCCTCCCACTTCAATTGGATTGGATGTTTACTAGGGATAAACATAGTGCAATTTAGAGAGGATAATTAGACGTCACACGATTGGACGTCTATCATCCGGCTAAGGGTGACAAGAGAGTTGAATGGAGCATGTCATTTTTGAGTATAAATGTCATTATTAATGCTCTTTTGTTGCCGATACTAGTATCGTAAGACAACTCCTAACAACTGGTTGGAACATGATCATGGCTGAAATCAAAAGCAGGCGGCTGAGTGCAGTTGGAAAAAAAATGTTAGGGTTTTAAAGGAGAGTAGAGTCCACAAATGACAGTAGAATAGGTAGCCTAGTAGGACAATTATTCTGAAAGAATATGAGTTTGCCTTTCAAACTGAGTCAGGAATAGCCAATGATTTTTTGGGGGTTTTTTTTTGGATTGAAATCTAATTTGAATCGTTTTCAGGTCCAGAGAAAATGGGGTGATATGAATGTTTTGCATCAAGTCTTATTGGCCGATCCGGACGAACGTCGGAGCTTCATGGACATGCGAGTCTTGCTAGTTCGAGGAGACATGGGGGAGGCCGAGTCGCTCCCGGCCTCCCCAAGTGCCGGACTTTCTGACCGAAGAATCTCGAGGCAGGAGCCTGTGGAGGATGAGGAATATGTGTGGGGCAGGGAGGGATGGAGGGAGGGACGATAGAGATGAAAATGGATAAAAAAAAGGCCAGGGTGAAAAGAATGAAGGATTGTAAAATACATATCACTTTTACAAACAGCTAACTAACACTATTGCTTCCATGTAGTGTTGCACTGTTACCATTTTATGGCACCCGATACGGATTCCGAAAGCTGTGTGGTATGGGGTCGAGGTCGATAAACACATTTTTAAAATAACGTTATGTATTTACTTTGAATACTAGATTAAAGCATACTTAGTTGAACGTAAATATATTTCTATCATTGCTTGGTCATATACTGCAAAACTTGGGTGTAAAACAGGGTCCAATCCATCCGAAGTGGGAGGGCTGACACAGAATGAACGTAAATTTGTGTAGTGTACTTGTTTTATTCATTTTTCATGTGAAATTAGTATTTAAAATGTACTTTGTGGCTGCCATTGACGGCACTATACAAATTTTTATTCGCTGACTTCAAATGGATTGGACGTCTCTACTAGTGATACATTTATTTAAAATCAAAAAGTAAATATGGCACAGCACCACCACGTTATTTTTAATAGTACTCCCCGATTCCTCTGACATCATTTTAGTGGCGCATCGGTGCCAATATACTAGTATTGGTATCAGTGCAACACTAATTCTGGGTATTTTCTAACTCTATTAACATAAAAATGTGACAGACATACAAGGAAACACTACTGGTGAGAGCAACACACTGGACATATAACAGTGGAAAGGTTACTACCTCAGACTTGATTGTGTATGTGTGATGCTGAGAGTCTGCCGGTTCTTAGGCTATCATTTTGCTCAAGTTACAGTCGTTAAAATAAAAGAGTTCTGAAAGCCCTTTACGTACACGCTCATTCATTTACCGTAGCGCTTATCCTCACGAGTGACTGGAGCCTATCTATCCCAGGCAACTAGGGGCAAATTAAAGTGATCAACCTGCCTACTCTCCATGTTTTTGCTAGGATCTAGAATCGAACCCTCGATCTTAAAACTGCGAGGCCCACGCGCTAACCACTTTACAAGCTGGTTTTCAAAAATGATTTCCAATGTTAAAAATGACGTCATTAATTTGAAAACTTTTAAAATTCCAAATATAGTTCTATAAAATACCAAAAATAAAACCAGAAAATAGAAAAAATAAGAAGTAAAAGTAAATATACAAAATTGTATTTAAAAGGTATATTGAAAAAAATATTTTAAAATAAAAAGGATGAATGTAATAAAATGTTTCTACATAAATATAAATATTATTACTTATTTCCCCCCATATTTTCTTGAATTGAATGTATTTAAAAATATATATATATTGTATTTTTATTCTCTTTATTATTTATCTTATAAACTTTTATCTTTGTATAATATGATCTTTGACATTTTTTTTTGTTTTTTAATTTAATTAGTCATATTTTGTTTAGCATTATTATTATTCCACTTCATAAAGAGGATACTCCGAATCTATTTTCTATATGTAATCATATCTGTATTTCTGTAATACCATTCACAGCTGGCGTGAAGGACTTTCTGCTTCAAACCTTTGCCTTTCACCCTGAGTCGAAAACTATCCAACGGTTTTGGCACCAAAATACACATAACACTGTGCTCATCTACGTGGGAGGATGAAGAACATAAGAAGGTTCGAAAAAGTCAAACAACAAGGAAACAAATGAAAGGGAAACAATGAGTAGAGAGAAAGGTCCATAAGGTATAAAAAAAGGCCAACATTTTGTGAGAGGGGAAAAAAAACAACAACAAAACAGTAGTTAAGAAAGAAGACAATGTGGGGAAAGTATGGGAGAAATAAAAAAACAAGCAAGGAGGGGAAGGATATTGATGAATGGAAAGGAAAGTGGGAAAGAAGCATGAGATGAAAGATCAAAATTAAAATGAGAAATAGTAAAACAGGACAAGAAGACAAAAAGCCAAATAGACAGAAAATGGTAGGACACAATAATGTGATGTAACAAATGATGGAAAAAAAAAATGTGATACCGTCCGTATTACTCTGAAATCTAATGTATATAAAACTGCAAAGTGCCTCTACATTGGAAAATGTTGATCATATGCTGAATTGACATGTAATTGAGCTACATTAGATAATGATTGCAGACAATAAAGTCTACAAATCTGTCTCACGCCAGTCATAATGCTGTCTGTGCATTTGTATTATCTTTGTTATGCTAAATTTGTTGGCCTGGACTCCACAGATGTTGTGAACAGGTGTATACTGTATGTGTTTGTGTGGCAATGGCAATACTACATCCAAACCAGAAGGAGAGGCATAGACATGAGGTTAGTCAAAGTACCACAAAATCCATGAGATCGAAGAAACGGAAAGGAATTGTGTTAAAAGTGTTAGCTTGAAGAATAAAAAAAAAATACTCATCCCTCACATTCAAAGAGAAGGAAATGTCATATTTACATATATACAATGTCGTTTTGATGCGATTAAAAAACTAAGGAAGTCATAAAAAGTCATTAATCACAAAATTCCAAATCTGGAAAATGGTTTTATAAGTGATCTTATCCAAATAAGGTTGGTAAAGAACAATTTTAATTGAATTGAATGCTTTTATCGTCATTATACAAGTATAATGAGATTGAAATTTGTTCAAGTCTTAATTCTCCAGATGTTTATTAACAAGGGTCCCTCCCTACTTTGGGCCAAAATGCTGAAAGAGTTGAAAATGACATTTCCTTCTAAAGAAAAAACCCAGCACAGAATCCTAGAAATACATGCAGACCTGCAAGGGTAGGAAATACAGAAAAGGCATAACAATGATGTGTAATTAGGATGGAGAAAAAAAACAGCACAATTGATGCTGGACTGTGAAAATAAAGAGCCAATCAGAATGTTGTTCATCTTACTCCTCTTACCTTTTTAGCTATAGGCAAGTGACACAATACGATCTAAAGAACAAATGAGAGGGGAGAAAAAGAAAGACAACAAAGGAAAAGAAGAAGCAAACAAAAAGGGGAACAAATGAAGGTGAGGAAAAAAAGGGGAAATTAATCAAAGAAAAAACAAACAAAAAGGAGAAGCACGTTTGATCACTGCGTTGTTACAAAAAGTGCGTTAAAGAAGTACACTTATTTCAGAGCACAGGATGGCTATAAAATCAATTACTACTAAATGCAATGGTCCAAAAATGATGAGGCTTCATGAATTAGAAAACGTCACCCTGTGTTCTGAAAAATGAAGTATTTGGGTTGAAAAACAAGCAGAATTATTCTTTTTTGCAGGAAGTACCCGGAAAAAACCCACACATGCCCGGGGAGGAAATGCAAACTCCACACTGGGAGGAGTGACCAGGGATCGACCCCAGAACTATGAGGCCGATGCGCTAATTGTCCACTGAGCCACTTGTAACAATTATCATAGTAAAATACAAATTCTCATTCGTTGAGTTAGTTCATTTAACCTTCATTCAAAGCACATGTATAGTTTTAATCATATATATTTTTGAATACATGTATACTATATGACTTTAGCTGTGGATATAAGAGAAGACTGAATCACTGCCTCTTTCCCTGAAGGTAAAAGTTGGTTAGAAAAGAGAAAGCATATCACTAGGAGTGCAGTACCTGTGTCAGTGGGCAGGTGAGTGCAGGGAGCTGGACTGTAGACACGGGCAGCATAATCCTCAAAGGTGGTCGGCTCCTGATGGTGCTGCACAATCGTTTCCAAGTATCGTGCACGCTCCTCGTAGCTGATGTCAAATGTCAAGGTGAAATGAAAATACCAGTGGATGTACTAACGAAGCAAAAGCAAAAAATGATATAGACTATATTTAGAAACTTGAAACATGGTCAGTGACATTGAAACAAAGATGAGGCCAAAAGAGCCACGTGGGGGGTCACCTGGCACGTCGCTCTATGTCTTCGTGAAATGAAGTTCAATGAAAATATTATATTATATATTATATTATATTATGAATGCATAAAAAGAGAAAAAGAATGCAAAAAAAGCAAACATTCTCCAAACAATTTATCATTTGAATGATAGCTGTCAGCCAAAGACTGAAAAGGCAGCGCAGGGATTTGGCAGATAGCAGAGTAAATGGAAACCAGGACTTCAACTGTCTGTCCATCTATTAGCGATAATCTCATTGATAGAATGACATTTATGCTCTTGTCCTCAGTCCGAGTCATACATCCGACAATAATGACATCCAGGCCAAAGGGTCACATCAACACACACATCTATCTGTAGTATTACCATTTACTTTCCTGGCTCCAATAACTAATGATTTTCAGTGTGTGTGTGTGTGTGTCTGTGTGAGGACTGCTGAACATGATGAGATCCATTGTGATCAGGAAAATGCGGCTGGTAAGTGCATGTGTCTCGATTTGAATGTAGGAGGGCGGGCAGGCTAATGAATCTTTAGAATGAAATCTGCGTCTGTACTTCAGTGTGAGATAGTGAATGGCCAGTGAGCCATTTACAATACCGCCCATGGCTTTTCTATTGGGTTATAGAGACGGTCTAAGGGCCTCAAAAGGAGAGGGATTTAGGTCTAATGGTAACTGATCCAGTTAGACACAATGATTATAACAATAACTTCTTCAAAGCAGAGAGCTGGGGGGGAAAAGGATGAAACAAATAGAAGTGAAGGTGAATAGAGGAGCATGAAAAGAAAAACTAGCAAAGGTTAGATTGGGATTTACTCAAGTAAACCAAATTGAAAGCTCAGTCTCGGGTTTTGGAGCATCAAGTATTGAAAATGTTACGCTTGGATCTACTTTTTTTTCTTCTTAAAAGGTGCATCTTGATCATGATGAAAAATGAAAATGACTGCACAAATGTAATTTCACATGTAAAAAAAAAAACCTAATTTAACCATTTCATAGTTATTACACTCCAAGCATTACAATAGGTAATGGGCAGTTTTTCCAGTAATTCTGTCTGTGACACATCTCAGCTAGAATTGATTATCACTTCTAGCTTTTTAGAGTTGCAGAGCTAGTACATGTTGACATAACGCTCACACATTAACAAAAGAAAAGTGCGCTTATGAATAGCATGGATAGTATGTAGGCAGCAGAAATCTGCAGATCATTCTGGGCATGATATCTTCTGTTAGATTTTTTGATGGGCAGGGTCAATACAGTTGATGAAGGAAGACTAATTATGATGCAAAAATATGTGATCATATCCATATTTTTAATGATTTTACTTTGTCCAATGACTCCCCCTAAAATACATGTATTCTACATTAAATCACTGCTAATATACACTATCACATTATTGTGTATGAAGGCACAATGCAACACAGTTTTTTGTTTTGATTTGTTGATTGTAAATTAAATAATTGAAAAAATGCAATGCCCCCAGCATATTAACAATGAATGATTGATTGCCAATCATAAGAGGAGCAACCCATAAACCGAAAAGGGTGTGTTATGCTACCTTCACCACATTGAAATTAACAACCAAAACAAATGTAATGTGGCTTGATTAACATTCATAACTATAAAATAGAGCATAACTGAATTTGAGACTTCCCCTTTACGAAAAATATCTAATTTCCCCAAGGGAAGACAAGAAGGAGAGATTACGATGAAAAGAAAAAGTAGAGCTAAGAAACCTAAGAAGATAGATGAGAGCGAGGATGGTAAAACATCTCTTTTGTATTCAAAAGAAAGAAACTCATTTTCTTTGGTGAGGTTTCCGCCAGTGACAATCCCAGGTCTATCCATTTTACCCCATTTTCCCCTCTCTCCTGCAGAGCTGCTCACTGAGTCAGAGCCCTGTGATCACTTGCAACAGAGTGGGAGCAGAGGCGAGCAGGCCAAAGAGAGGGCTTGTTAGCACATTAGGAGCTGGCCCACCACTGCAGGGTGTAGTATGTGTGTTTGAGAGCGAATACAAGTGTGGTCACACATACAATGTGCTGTGTTAATAGAGTTACTGTTTGTGATATCTGGTGTCAGGCCTTGAACTGGGCGGGCGTCTGGGAGGTGTCTTTTCCATTCCAATTACAGGCCCAGCAATAAATGGGTCAAGCCGCCATACGTGGTACTAATCAACATCACACTTAGGACAGCTGACCCTCAATCATGGCGCTGGAGCATCTCTATCATTTCCCCTGTTTACGGATCATCATTCTCACCTCCTTCTTTGGGACTTGGCCCATATCTAGCCACTCTAGCAACTTCGCCTTGGCATCTGCTACGGACTTCAGGTCTCTCTACCAACACGTCTGGTATCCTCTGCTTACCCTTCATGATGGTTCTCACTGTCTTATCTGGCCCATGTCCGTCCGGTACCTTCACCACATCTCTCTCTCTCTCCTCCTTTTCTCTCTCCCTCGACGCACTTTGCGCTACTGCTGATTGTACTAAATAATGTCCCATTTTAGTATTGAAGATCATTACCACTAGATAGGTATTTGTTACTTTGTGAGTAGGTGGTGAATTACAACAAATAAAAAGATGTTTTTCCTTTGTAATATCCTATTTTTCTGCACATGTGGACACCATGTTTAGGAGGTTAAAGTACTGTGACTATGCCAAGTATTGCAAATATATATATTTTACAATTGAATGTAACATCAGACATTTAAGCCTTTTTGGAAAAGTGAATACACTTATTTCCCCCAAAATCTAAGTCAAAATGTCTGACGACCGTAGCAATCACTTGGTTTTTTTTTTTACCCTTGAAAGTGTGACAGCAATTCATGTGGCAAGTAATTTCAGACATTAATTACTATGGTACGGTTGAGTTGTTAAGAGGAGCCAAAGTCAAAGCCTATTGATCGACCCAAAGCAGAATCAAAGCTGCTGTCAATAGACCAGTTTGTTGGCTGTCCATACATGTTAGAGATGCTCATGTACTTCTATTTGATATATTGCCATTCCATTCACACTTGGGTTGACTGATCATCACTTGAATGGACAAGACAAGACCATTTACTAACCACCAAGGCAGTATTTCATTGTTTTAATGCTTTATGTAGGCTAACTTGAGACCAAATACTACTCTTGAAGGCAGCTATTCCACAACACTCTAAAAAAAACAAAAAGATCACCTTATATAACTTTTTTTTTCTGTACAGAAATTTTGACAGAAATGACTTTCTAATTCAAATGGAAGAGCCTCCATTACAAGGTCAACTGCCTTCTCAGAAAGAAGGCAAATTGCAAAATGTTGGGGGACAACATAACCTTTGGCCCTATCTATCGCAAGGGTTAAAGCGCTCCTCTGAAATAAATGCTTGTATCTCATTCGGCATCTAACACAGCACCACCATATCGGTCCTCCCCACCCGAGGCATTGGAACAGGCAACAGAGAGAAGCACATCAGAGGGATAATACAATTGGAAAAGCTTTACAGCGTGTAATGATAAACCTATGTGTACATGCGTGTGTGTCCATGCCCAAAGGGACAAGCTAATGGGTTTATATCTTTCTGTGATAGCAATGATATGGAGGGCTTTGTGATTTCATTATGAGACTGCGTGCGCATGTGTCCACGTACGAGGGAGACGGCTTGGTCTAATGCACGACTCGCATGGGCACACACACTACACATAAAGATATTTTCAATGCCATATTTATCCCAATTACGCTTCTTATTTTTAACCCAAAGCAAAAGCAGAAGCCAAGTAATTGATACATTCATTACACTTTGATACACGTTTCATATCCATCTTTTACCACACAGTGCAGTTACAATGTGTTCCATGGAAACGCGCCCATTTAACACACCCACACGTGTTGGTGCATGTCACGCACACCATGGCAATAATTCCCAGATTAAAGAGATGCTTCTTATTCTTATCTGCAAAGCTCTAATAGTTCAGATGTTATTTGCCGTATGCACATCAACACCCACACACATTCGATCTTATTACAAAAAGGTTAATATTTAGTCTGATGAATTACTATATATTTATAGAAAGGAGTCGGAATTAGAAGTCAAATAGCAAAAACGTCAAACAGAACTAAGCAAAAGAAACTTCTTTTTTTTTAAATCGGAATATGAGAAGACATTTTAATGAAGATTCAGTTGGCTTGTTGAATCATTGTTTACAATTTATTTTTAAAAATAAAATGTCGTTTTGTTAGACTTTCATCTAGGTAAAAATTCTAACAAAATGTTTGTTAAACTAATTACTATTAAGCCATAAAGTCAGTGTGCTTACAGTAATGCTTCGAAAATACTGAAACAACCGTCATGTACTATTGAATCGCTGGGGTTATTTAATTTCTGTTAAGTACTAAAAAGTGGAAGGTACGTACGGTGAGGTACTTTCCGCAGATTAATCTGCTAATCATCGGTTCTGGTAGTAAATGTTTTTGATAAAAAAAGTGAGTTACATTTATGATAGCCATCATTAAACTATCTGGATTGGTATTATTTAGTTAGAATATATCAACTAATATACGTAATTCATGTTCTTTGAGCCCAGCTGTAACCCTAAAACTTTTACCATAAACACCTTGTGTTCTCTAAACACAGGGCAGATCAGGCTGTTTATCTCTCAGAGGGAGGTCTGCTTTTGCAAAGGCTTGATCAAGCTACTGATGGCTTGAGCTCATGGGTCTGCACTCACAGTTCAGTGGTACAAGATGTGCATGGGCACAATCAAGACAAGAATCCGATATTTGGGGAAGTAACACTTCATACAAATAATACAACTTGATTGATATCACCTCATTTTGACCTTGTTTGATTATGTGGATGATAAACTTATATGGAATCCTCAGTTGAAAGGTAAAGATTGTATTATATATAGAGGTTACCACACTACCAATTGTTAACTCTTTTAGTGCCATTACCGTTGGTAGGCGTCCAATCACACGGCTCTTCTCATCCTTCTGCTGAGAGTTGAAATGAGTTCATCATCATCTATCACTGTCAATGGTAGCCAATGAGTAAAAAGTGGAAGTAAAATTTGTGAAGTAAATCATTATTTTTGGTTACAAAATTCTCCGCAATCAAATCGGACGCCTGTAAGAACCAAGACGATCAACAAGGCCATTTTCGCTTATAGGGTTATAGTGAGTATGTGGGACCTTGGCGAGGTTAAGGATGGCATGACTTGATTCCAGCAGGAACAATAACTAAGTGTCTTCAATTTGTGAGGCTGTACCCTCACCTTTCTACGATTGTGAGGGACACACTCTTCTTGTCACATGCTGCAGATTGTAGTCTTACAGGGACAATGGGCTCAATTGAGGGAGCTGGCAACGAGAAGCCAGGCAGTCCGCTAGCGTTTGGCTGCTCTGGTGTGTGTGTGTGTGTGTATGTGTGTGTGCGTGCTTCTTTGTATGTGTGGGGATAATAGCGCTACATGCCCAAAGCTGCCATCATTTCACTGGGAACACAGTGTGACAGAGAGGGAACGGCGGTGACACAACATGCACAGACAACACACACAAACAACTGTGCTATCACACTGAGCCATATGCTGACCCCAGCCACATTAGAGCTATCCCTGCCAATCAACAACTACATGCACACACACATTCACTCACACAATAGGACTAATCCTGGAAGCGCAAAGCAGCTCCACGTAACCCTGTCATATTAACACCCTGAAATTCGACGTAAATTATCCATGACATACATTCAACTATTTATGCCTACACAAATACTTTTGCAAAAACTGGATGCAAGATGTTATTGTGTGTTTCTGTGTGTAGAAGATTAGCCTCTCTCCAGTATTGTTCTCCCAGAAGCAGCATCATCTCAGCCCAGATGGAGACCGGCCATAGCTTGCTCTTTAACCCACACTGCAACAACTATCACATGAAAATATTTACTCTGCCATGTACATTGTATGAGATCATGCCATAAGAGAGCATAAATAATGACCAAGTCCAGTTGTTTGAAATGTATTTGTATATTTCCTATTACAATTGTATTCCAACTTTTTACCAAGTTTTACCAATGCTTTTCTGATGATAATCCTATTCTTTTGAAACCTCTGCCCATAAAACCGACTCCTAAGACTTTTGAATGGAAATATCACTCATTTAAATCAAATTAAAATAACTCTAAAGACTTTTGCATAGAATCAAAAAGGGGCAAAAAAATGAATTATATATATATATATATATATATATATATATATATATATATATATATATATATATATATATATATATATATATATATATATATATATATATATATATATATATATATATATATATATATATATATATATATATATATATATATATATATATATGTGTGTGTGTGTGTGTGTGTGTGTGTATATACATTTGTATTTTAGCACAGCTACCTCAGCAACTTGGCACAACTCATGTGTGCGCACCCACGCTCTGGACGGCTGTGTTCATGGTGAATGAATGATCAGAGGGAGTTGGAAGGCAGATGGACTGCCCTGAGGGCCAGAGACAGAAAGCGAGACACAGACAAAAAAAAAAAAAAGGGGCCAGTAAATCACTGACTCCAATTCTCTTTTCATTCCAGTCTTGTATATTCTTGTATGTATTGACCACCTCTTTGTGATCATTCCTCATTGCCCAATGCAGCAATGAAAGAAAACGCTACAGTACAAGAACACGCTGTAGAGATGAATAATACCAAGGACTTGTCAATATAGCGCCGATGTAAAGGTTCAAATAAATGTGGCCTGTTTCAACTTTCACCGCAACATGACTACTTATTTGTCTGCTCTTTATGGTGAAGGGTTAAATCTTGTTGTACTTGTATAAATGTTCAATTCAAATTCAAATCAACAAATATGCCTCCAATATATAATTATATGTTAACACTAATCCTGAAAAGAATCAATTTAAGAGCCAATCATGACAAAAATAATATCAAACAACAACGTTTTTGGAAAACAAATATCATCTTAATTTAGTGAAGAATTCCTTAAGTCAAAAAGGGGTTGACCACGAAAGCTCAACTTTGGCTTGGTAGAAGATCAAGTCAAGTTCATAAAGCCAGGCATTTATCACCTTGCAATGAGAAATGACGACAAAGGCGACAAAATGTGGAAGTGTCCTAAAAAAGATGAGTACGACTCATGTAGAAGTGTGAAGCCAAAGAGTAAGGGAAGGCAAGAAAGATGTAACAGATGTTGAGACACTAAGAAAGAAAGACGTGGTGTGAAGTAGACCGACTGAGAGTCAATAATGACTGATTACTGTAATTCAGGCTGTCAGAAACATCGACCTGCTGTTGCCACCGCTCAATACTCACCAGGACACCAGAAGACACACAAACATGTCTAAAGCAGACTGTAACATGTGACATCATTCCCTGTCCACATATGACATGGATGCACACATAAACCATACACAAACATCGTATGCTCATTCTGGAGTTTCAGAATCTCTCCACTATAGTTGGCCACAAAGAAAAATAGATTTTTCAAAACTTTCCCCATTTCCTCCATTCAACCCCCCCCCCCCACAACCATTTTAGGTGTCACCTTTGTGCAATTGAGATAAAAATAGTATCGACACCAGTCTACAGCACTGACACAAATTGCGAAGTAGAACACTAGTAAGCTTTCAAATATTTCATTCCTTTCTTCCCTATGCCCATGATGATGAAAATGTATGACATGAAAAGTGGGGAAATAAGATTTTTGGTGACTTACGTTTAGCGTCCATTCAGCATATTCTGAGCAGTAGGCTTTTATAAAAAGGATACAAATTCTGGTATAGAGGAATAAGTGACTTCAGTGCTCGGCTGGCGTTTACAGCTGTGGCTCGGACAACTATCGGCAAAATCTTCATGTCCACAATGGCGCCGTCAAACAATGGACCAAAAAAGGGTACCTACAGTGACAAAACATGTTGCATCATAAGAAATGGAGTGAATGATTCTACATAATGTTTACACCAAAAATAAGAAGTTAATAAATAGTTATTGGATTTTTGTTAGTGAAAGAATCCTCTCTGATAGTCTTGAAAAAAGAACAAGGTTAAGGTTTCGAAGAAGTTGCTATTGGATTGAGGCTATGCTTCTTTTCAGATTTGATTTGATATTGTGCTTAAGGAATCCACCCGAGAGAATAGCTTTTTTATTGAATCAATTTCAAGGCCATGTCTCCAGCCTGTATCCTCCATCACCGAACACTGTGCTTTCAGGACAACAATACAGAAAATATCTTATCTAACTTGCTTGCAGATTCATGATAATTCAATATTTTGCTTGAAGGATGAATGAAACAGAAGATGGTTATGTTATTATTGCTGTGGTATCTATGTCATACAGAAAAAAAAAACTTTTATTGTGTTAAACCTTGTTTAAAATAGAGTTATGTTATCAGTGCTGTAGTATTAATGTCATTGCTTTAGCCTAATACATGAAACAGAGCCAAATCTCCCTTGGATTGTCAGACAATCTGGATGCATAACATTGTTGTCTGATATGATCTTGTGCCTTTAGAGAAATACAGCTATGAAGTAAAAAAAAGATCCAAATTGTCGCAAAGTCAGTTCATATTTTAGCAAATATATAGCAGTTTAGTCTATACCTATATACTCATACTCTATACTATTTACTATCTATACTCAAACTGTACTGTATGTACTATCTGTTCATCTATGCAAATAAAATGCCATTAATCAACATTAAATAATGACAAAATCTAAAATACCTCAGGTTTTTTCAGAATATGGATTGAATACATGTGGTTTTTCATCGGGTAGATCACGATAAGGACGTCACCAAACTCGGTAGGGATAATTCCTCGCCGATAGTCTCTGGAATGCTCTGACCAAACAATATGGACTTCATCATTACCCAGATGTCTCAGCTGGGGAGAGAAAAGGAAGAAAAGAAACAGTTGAATTAAAAAGATGAATAATGCTATACACTTGAGCCAAACACAACATCTATCAATACTTTTTTTATTTTTTATTTTTTTTTATAAATCCTTCAATGCCAAACATGTACTGTATAAAAGTATTACAGTGAGGTAGATTGTATGTATTCATCATATATATCCAAGGTTTAAGATTTGTTGTGTAAACAGCTCGGTGTGTGCGATGTTTGGCCCTGAGGGGGACTGAATGAATGTTTGAAGATGGAGAGTAGACAAGAAGATGAAGTGAAGCTTTGGATGATGGAGTACAGACAAGAACACAGATAAGATTTAGTGTGTGCGCCATTTGAAACTACCTTCTCATACCTATGGTACAAAATTGGGTACATACAAGATGTCAATGATTTATTTCTTATTTTATTTAACAAGGTCTGCTACAATTCACCTAGTACATGGCTTTCAATCGATTTAGTAGATTATTATTTACACATTGAACACAATCAGTTAATTTGACCTAATGCAATAAAATAAAAAATAGAAAGCAACGTTTTGACCATTTTGTTTAAAAAAAAAAACTAAGACATTTGAATGACAACTGTTCTTTGTAATAAAATGCCGTATCAAAATGATACCAACGTTGATCAGTATTTTGCGTTTTGATGGTCTTGAATGGAACGTTGTATAATAATCCATATAGTCTTACCTTTATACCTTCACTTACAAAAGTAATTGGTTCCAGAACTTTTTTTGGTGACTTGAAAATTTCGTAAGTAGAGCAGTACTTTATATGTAAATTCATTTGCATATTAAAACAATTTCAGAACCTGAAAATGTCATACCTAAAGGCATTTGTAATTAAAGGTATGACTGCTGTATCCATATATTGACTCAGGTCGATGCATCGTAACACTTCTAGTGACTCGAATTGTTTTGGTATTATATGCTGAACTCTATCCATTTTCTTGTACCAAATTGAACAAATCAAACCCAACTGCATGTGTGTATGTTGATGTGCACGTCTATGAGTATGTGTGTTTGATGGAGGCATCAGCTGATCAGAGAAAAATGGATGGTGCTGCACCAGGCAGCAATAATCCAATCAGAAGCCTGCGGCGACATGATAGGCCGACAAGCAGGAAGTTTGATCTGATTAAAAGGACATTATGGCCATGTGCGGAGTGCCCACGGCCTAAGGGTTGACAGGTGTGCACACAAACACATACACACACCATCTCAAACACACTAAACCTGCCAGCTGTGGTGCAAATTCAACACTATGCACAGATGTAATGGTCATTTGCAATTATTCCTCTGAAATTTGAGCAAATGGGGAAAAAAATCTACAAAACAATTACATTGTGTGATTTGTGGTGTCTGAACAATTCTCATTTGGAATGTCGCTAATAGACATGATGAATGGCAAGGAGATCTTTCTTGTGATGTCAGGTGGTCTCCTATTTGTTATGTATTATAATGATGGAGCATAATGAAAACCTATTTAAGTATAGTGTTTTAGTACTGTTAACATTACTTTGCAGTGCTTTTCTAAACTATTCCATTTTCCCCTTTTATATTTCTAGCATTTTAAATGTTTTAGTCTATCAGCATTTGGCATATGCTATCAATCGTTACGTTTTCTCTTCCCATTAAATGGCCACTCAGATTTTTTTGTAAATATTAGCAACTTCTCAACACAGAGACCAAAATCCCATCTGTGCACACACTTACTTACACGGTATCATTTTAATTCTGTTGCCGACCATGTACTGAATGAGAAGTAAGAAATTCATGTTGGTTACCTTTTTAGTGAGATTATGGTCTTGGTCGTGTGGCATTCGGGTCGAGACGTGGTAGATGACCTCTGTTGTAGATGTGGCAAAATAAGGTGTGGTTTGGCCTGTACTACGGTTCTTCTGAAGTCCTCCCATGAAACCACAATGAGTGGTGAGGTCCACCTATAAAAGAAATGTTTAAACAAACCACCTTCATGGTATAGTAGATATTCAGGATGAAAAAAAACACTTATTTGCTGCAAACTGCTTATTACAAATGGATGGACGACTTATGATTTAAATTCATGGCTGAAGGATGGAAATAGCACAGTAAGAACAATGCTTTGATCCAAATTGCAAATACAGTTCTAATAATAATGTTATTATTGTTGATGATAGTTAATCGTTTAAGGAAATAGTCATGTAAAAGCAACCAAAAAAATGTATACCTCCCAACCCAATCCAGAAACAAAGTCTTCATATGCTTGACTTCCTGTGGTGTTGGTGAGTATGGAGTGTTTGTCCTCTTGTCCTTCCGCTACATAAAAAACTGCTATTTTATGTGTCTCCCGACTACAGCAAAGGAAAGGAAAACAAATGCATTACAATAGGAAAAAACACTCAGAAAACAAAGTTGACAAAAAACGAGAGATGATCTCACCATTGCCGTGAGTCGAGGTTTTTCAGCTCTCTCAAAAGTTTCTCGTTTTTTCTCAATAAATGAAAATTACTCCTGTAGAGAAAAAAAAAAGTTTGGAAATAATTAACAATGGTTGAAGAAAAAAATCAAGGAAAAATGTCACCAAACCAGGAAAAAATACATAAAAAACTGAATTATAACTTGAGTGAAAAACTATTTTTAAAACTTTGAAAAATATATTTTGCCAAACAGCCACGAAATGGACATTAATACCGATGTTTCCCCATTTTTGTCAGAAAACGAACTTGATAGCCCAAAATTAACACAAAAAATAACACAAGATTAACAAGAATAGACATGGAATGTCCCCAAATTACCAGAAAGTAACATATTACCATTAAGAGCAGTACAAATTTAAAAAAAATCATTAATAACAACACATTTCTGGTGACATGTGGTACTTCAAAAAGAAATAAGTCACTAAATATTGATACTTTAACCAAGTAACGTGTCCAGATACATTTCAGGATTGACAGTTTGATACCATTCAATACTTTTGACAATCCTACAACACGTTGAAAGGAATTGTTGAATCCTAAAATGTTACCTAGACGGAGCACACTGTGTTCTTAGATTTGAACAATCATCTATTCAGGGATGACACCAGAAAACTGTACACAAGAGTTGTGATGTGATGCACATCTTTCAATCAATAGCATTAACTCCTCATGGCATTAAAAGTTGTGAGCCAGCCAATGTTATCTCCCCTTTAAAGATTGAAATGTAAAAAGACAATCTACTTCTATTCAAGACAAAGGTCTCTTTATATAAGATAAAACAGGGATCGTTTAAAATGTCCCGCAACGACCAGCCAATTTCAGCAGCACTGATCTCAAACCAGGACTGAGGGCTTGAAATGGACTCATAATGACACATCATTCATTTCACTTCGAGAGAAAGTGAGAAAAAAAGGAAAAGCAAGAGAAAGAGTGAAAGCAAAGAGCCAGCAATTTGCTCTTTATTAAACTGATATGTGGTAATGGCCTCATTCACTGCTCTCAAAGACTCCATTTACACTTTGGATTATTGAAGAAAAAAAAAAATCGCATAAAAAGAAACAGAAAGAAGAATGTCAGTATCTCACTGTGAGCCAGTAATAGCATACAAAAACATGCTACCTGGAAAATAAATGATGAAGAAAAAAAATGATATCATTGTTCCAATCTACTGTAGATACTACAGCTTTTTAAAGCACCTCAATTATTTCAACTCAACTTCTTTCTTTTGTTACCTTTCCATGGATTTTATGCATCCTGTTTTCAGTTTGTTTTTCACCCTCTTCCATTCTCATCTTCGAGTACCACCTTTTATTCTAGCTCTAGATGGGTTGATTTTGATCAATGGCCTGCTAGGCTCATTACCACACTTCTAACCCCCCCCCCCCCCCACTCCCCCTCTCCATACACTCACACACACATGCGTTAAGAAGTGTTTTGTGCTGGCTGAATGCAGACGGTGTAATTCTCTGAATAAAGAGCAATGAGGATCCATTAGCGGGCTAGACACATTTATACCCATTCTTTAACATTGTGTAGTTAAGCCCATAGTCATTGAGAAGAAAAACTGATGTTCCACTTGAAATCAGAAAATAAAGGACATGGACCTTAATTAGAGCAGTGCATAATTCTATTTTTTTTTTCTGCCTGAAACTTTGGCAAGGTAGAAAGAATATCGAGAAACAAATACAAGCCTTTTCTGTACACCATAGAAGTATGATATCTCTAGTCCTATTGAACGGTAGTGGAAAAAAAACAGAGTTTTCACAAGGCCATAACTCATGACAACCAACAATGATACTAGGCATTCCAGTCCGACAACATTTGTGTTGTACATTTCTAAACAGTTATACTGTCTTTTGTCTTTTCCTCTAATTGTGCAAAGATTAAGCTCACTTCTTCAAAGTCACCCGGGAACCTCACCTCTTTTCCCATGAGTTTAGTCCCAGTATGTTGATGAGTAGTCTGCAGTAGTAAAAGGCTGACTGAGGTGTCTGAGTATCTGGTTTGCTGTGTTTCACCGCTCTTATATTCAACTCCTCACCTCTCTGAAACAGAAGTCATTCCAGACACTTGAGAAGAAAAATATAAATCATGCTGATAGAGTGTGTTCTTTGGAGATAATAAGTCAACCTAGCGAGAGGCCATGCAAAATGTGTGAAGTGACCAAAAAGGAGGGCTCCTTTTTTATTAAATTAAAAATGTCAATTCTACTAGATTAAGAAAAGTATCAGTCTCGGTCTGTACGATATCATAAACAAGAGGTTAAAATGTTCAATCCAAATGAGATAGAATAATGTTTTCCTACATCGTATGTTATGTCATCTGAAATCCAATTGTTAAAAAACTAACCAGCCAACCCCCAGTAATTGATTGTTCTATGATTCTATGAAAATAACGCACATGAAGGACAAACTCTTGTTCAGCTGCACTTTGCTTCATGATAGCATTGATGACATCGTTCTCCTGCTTCTCTGAAACACAAGCTGGAGGCGGGACTGGGATATTTAGGGGCGTTCCTGTGAAGATAATCACTCAAGTTAAGCTATGCATTTCAACTTAGGTTGTATGTGTTATCCTAAATGGGCTGGTTATAAATAATTCCAAGGTGGGATTTTTTGTGTACCCGCTCTCTGAAGACACTCAGGGCTCGAGTATCCAAGGTATTGCAGCATTTCATCCAGAGCATCATCTCCATCTGTCAGTGTATTCCATGCTGGAACCACTTCCCGACATACCCTCTTTGCCAGTGGTGGTGCTAAAAGTTGCTCAAAGCCTGCATCGACTGTGTTCACACTTTGTTCCTTGCTCCCCTCCAACTGTTTCTTCTTCTCCTCTCCTTCTCCTTGCCCCGGTTGTTGTCGCAAAGTTTCTTCATCTGAGACGAGGCTCACTTCTTGGTCCTCATCCATATCTCCCTCCAGCTCGGGAGTCTGTGCATCGATTGCACTTCCTCGGTCGTCTGATTCCTGGCTGCCTTCTCTCCGCTCTTCTGTGATCTTTTGGGGTGGGGTATGTAGATGGAGATTAACACTATGAGGGGTTTGATTGTTTGTCAATATTGTGTGTGCAGGGCTGCTTGGGGAGCATGGTGGAGGCCCATAGAGTACAGCAGAATCCCAGGAGTGTTTTCCGGCTGCATCCCGAATAATAACACGAACACAAGCGGGGGCAGAGGACAGACCAGCTGTCATTCCACCTCCCGGTACACCAGACTCTGACCGAATCTAGGAAATGCAGAGATAATATTAAATAGTAATTACAAAATGCAAAAAAAAAAAAAAAAAAACTCTTGAGGGGACCAGATAGTAATATTTTCCTTTTTGTCCTATCTTGGGCTTGCTTTGAATGAAAACATCTTAGAGAGCATCATTAGAGCAGATAAACTAGATTTACATTGCTAGTACCTTAAGACTGAGGGGAAAAGAGTCACCTGTAGCACTGAGAGCAGCGTAGAGCCATTCAAAGACAGGAACTGTAGATTTGGGGAGTGAAAAAGCTCAGGGCCAAGATCTGCGCTCTCACAGTAAGGGTTGTCCTGGTTCTCACACACCTAGTAAGAAAACAAAGAACTGTATTTCACAAATGTAGTTGAACCCTGCACTAGGCAAAGGTTATATCTTTGTCTGACTGTTATTATTCAAAATAAGTCAAGAATGAATATATAGGGAATATCAAACTTGCTAGTGGACTTTCCTGTGTGTGGCTCCAGTTTCTTAGCTAGAGCTACAATCAGTCTTGTGTGTCATGTGTCTGTCTTGCTACTGCAACCAACAAATGTCTCGAATACGGGATGAAATAAAGTGCTCATCTAATCTAAGATAGGTTTGTGATACAAAATAGAACTTTGGCCATTCGCTGCAGTCGTCCTGTCCCGAGTTTGAAGTGATTGAGGCTTCAGAATTTGCAAATACAATTTTCAAATCATAAATGTGTGCAGTGTTAGGAAGCATGTGTTATTAAAAGTACCTGGCTGGAGAGTGTAGCAGGTCCACCAGACATTGGGTAATGCCCTAGATGGTTGACAAGATGGGTGATAACAGTCCTGGCTGCAATGGAAACCAGACCCTGTTGGATACGACTACGGACTACAGACAGAAGACAAAAAGAAGAGCACAAGAAAAGAGACAAAAAAGAGTAAGGAACAACACATTCAATATTTCATGTGTGGGGGAGATAATGATAGTCCGTTATACGAGATATCTACATTTGAATTGTTGTTTTCATGTCCTCTGAGAGGATGCTGTGCTTTAAACTGAAATCAGTAGCGAATATGACACACTAGTAATTTTTTTTGTGTACATTGACTACAAAAACTTTAGAAATGAATCCAAGAGCGACTAGGAGGTACAGACATAGCGGATCAATACATAGCCACCACCCCCATGCTGGTAAGCAGCCAATGCTATCCCACACTGAGCTGCAAGAGGATCTTACCAAATTAAAATAATGATAAATGTATGCACAAATACATAGGTAGGTAAAGAAAAAGAAGAAAAACATATTTGAAGTGAAGACCAAACTGTAGATGTGCAGTAGCTCAAAAGGCATTGCAGTCATAAGACTCAATGCTTTGTCCTGGAGGACCACAGCAGGGGACCGACCGCACTTACACTTGGACATACAAAAGTGTTTGTACATGCGCATCTAACCCTTCACTCTTTTATAATTGGCACTGCCATGGTGACGGTGGGTCAATTTCTCCAAGCTCTATGAGTCAGTAAGACACTTTAATGTTTGGACAAAATATAAACCAGACTACAGTGGAGACTTATGCCATTTGAAATAAAGATAAGCATTTGGCAGAGTTGAAAAAATCCGGCCAGGCCATGATAGAAAATCGTTTTGCAGTCAAATGAGTACGGAGTCATCCAATAATAATAGAATGAAGACTTATTTCGCTTTTATTATAAAAGGTGGTAATGGTGCAGTTTTAGCATTGGCCAATACCATAAAGCCGAGTGTCAGAATCAGTGTCATAAGAAGAAAAAAAATGGTAAGGGTGCCAACGGAACAAAGTAGCCCCAAAAGCAGTTTTATCTTGACAGACTCAGATCTTACGCGCACAATCTATACTAACTCAAATGTATACATTTTTTTCTGCTGTTTTCAGTCACTTAATCTGACCCAAACAGACATTCAAACATATATGTATTTGCCATTTAATGAAATACCTTCTGTGACAGGCTGCAGTTTGCTGGAGCGTTCCGATTCTGGACTATGCAGCGGTTCAGGCTCCCTAAGGCTTTCCAATGGCAAAAATGGATCATAGTCTGAACTTGACAAATCTGACAGTTGCAGTGGGAAATACTTGGGGCTGCTGAAAGACTGGGCTCCATAGACACAGCCATGCAAAACCTGAAGAAATGCAAGAAGAAAAAAACTTCACCAAAAATCCCAACTTGTACAGTTCATAAAGATATTTTGTCAAAAAAAACACACCTTATAAATGCAGCTGAGCAGGGTCTTTAGAGGCTGATCCTTATCTGGGGGGCTTCGTGTTCGAACAGGTTCAAGTAGTGTCTTTGGAGGGAGAGCCATCACCCAGTCCAATAGACACAACAAAAGTGATACGACCAGCTGCAGCACATGTGCATCAAAAAGTTATACTCTAAATGTTAAAACAGCAAAATTCAAATTATTGCCAACAGTGCGTGTACCCTCTTATCCAGTTCATGAGGAGAGGACTCAGTAGTAGGTAGCAAGTGTGTAATGGTGGCAATCAAAATCTAGGAAAGAATAACATCAGAGCAATTTGGATGCATAAATACTTGACATAAAATTTACTGAATTTACAATCTAAATAATAACCAATTTGTCCTACCTCCACGATCTTTTTTGGAGTGTCAACTGGAAATTTCTGAAGATGATCCACAAAACTGATCAAAAGGTGAAGAATGTCTGATGCCACGAGTGCCACATTCTTATTTGGGTACTAGGGAAGATCACATAGGTTTGTGTAAGCATAATAAGTGGAGTTGTGTTTAAGAAATTACATTAACAATGTTATTCTATGTTAATTTGCCTTCATGATTACATGAATACAGTCATTATCAAGTGATCCATGAAACCAGTTAGTGAGACAAAGGTTCAAATTAGGAACAACAGTATCAAGATGAATGGGCCTGGAGAAAAAAAATATTGCAATGACAACATCTATTAAAGTCAGCACACAGACTCCAAATGGGATTATGATTTACAAAAGAAAAATCCTTCTAGATCAAAGAATACACTCAGATGAGGAAAAAAAGCAAGTGGCAGTGGATGGAAAAATGACAATCCCTCAAGCATTTTGTGTGTGTGATTGTGTGTGATAATGTGGGTATGTCACAGAGCCCATGGCTGGTTCGACTGGCTGCCGGTACGAAGGCAAAAGTAGACAAGATGTGCGCGCGTGATAGCATAAGTGCGTTTGTAACAGAGCTTGCAGCGTCCCCCCTGGATGGACCTCCTATCGGAAGAAAGACCAAACATATTGACAGTCCAGGGTTTGTTCCCGGGAGTCCGTGAATGCAAGTGTGTTTGCCACTACTGGCTCGATTAGGCTATTGGCTGCCGATACACAAGCTAGGGATTCCAAGGTGGAAAAGGTATGCGTGTGCGAGTGTGTCTATGTGTGCGCTTGAGTCCACTTGGCTATGGATGACACGATACAATTTGGACAGCATTTCTCTGATGCACAGGCCTCCCAGTGTGATGGTCTGAAACAGACTAGTCTCAGATGGTCTGAGGCAGGTTCACCAAGCAACATCTTTTCCAGAAACATTTTCCATCATACCTTGGCTTCATGCAGGCTACAATGTTAAATCCACAAACAACCCAGCTGTTCTGTTTGCAGCCAGAGCTTTGGTGCAATTCAATGACCTTCACTTTGGTTTTCATACATTCATACATTAGAATATGCAACACTTAAAATCCACTTACTTGTGTTTGTAACCAATTATTACAACAACAAAAAAACACCCTCAGGTGGCTTTTGAAATCATTTCATGAACACATTTTATTCTCTAAGCCCTCCTGAGTTCTAAAATTTTCTGCAGTTTAATGCAATTTTGAATCCTCACGCCAATTAATAACTGTCAAAGTTCATATAAGACACTGAATGTAGGAACATGTAAAGATTTATACAAGATAGCTGGAATATTATTGACCGAATTTGTAGCGAGTGATAGAGTAAAAAGCAAATGTTTACTAACCTTTAGAGTAACACAGATGACATTAAGAGCATCGTTAATTAGTGGATGTTGAGTCCCGTGAGCCAGTTCCTCAGACAGCCAAATGCCCAGACTGCACAAAGCTACACACCTGACAGATTGAAATAAAATTCAATAAAATAATGACCAATTGTCTCTCACTCTTCATGTTACAAATATGTGAAGAATATGTGAGTTGCAATTTTCCCTCTTTTCAAAGCTTATTATTGGTTTGTTGTCCTGGTCTTGCTTATGTCTAATTGGCCTAAAAAAAAAAAAAAAGTCATGTGTTGCATCTACCTGGCAGGAGCCGAAGGTTCATCCCTGGCGGAGGTCAGTATAGTTTTGATAATGTGCTCCTGGAAAAACAAAGAAGTATGTAATTGGTCTCAAGATCAGTTGATGTGCACTTAAAAACCTGATGATATGTTCATATTACATAGACAAACACTTCCTGTCTCTTTGGGGAATAATGGCTGCTTAGTGATTCAAAACATTTCTGCCTAGTACAGAAACATTAAGCAAGCTTGAGATGCTGCCATGCATGACAATAAGTCTTTATAAAGCAACAACAACAACAACAAAATCATTGCCTTTGACCGTTATAAAAATGATTCATAAAACATGAATTTGTTAAGAGTGACTCAGGTGAAGAGAGGACATGCTCTGCAGTGGATTTGCACGGCTCTGGAGTGGCTGGATTTTTTTTGTTTGCTTAGTTTTTAGCTTAAATCTTTTGAATAAATGTACTTTTTTTGACCAGCAAAGAAAATATCACTATGGATGACTGTCCATTTACCTTGACATCAGAGAATTTTGTAAGTGCGACATCAGCTGTGGTGGGGTGAAGTGCAGGAAGTTCCCCAAAGAAATTTGGAAAACAGACAAGAGATCCGAGAAGGATCTGGGCTTCTACTCTTGGAGCCTAAAAAAAGAATAAAGAAAATAATATTTTCAGTCGGAAAATAATAAGTCCAAATTACACCTTTTTTTCCCCACAAAGCTATTTCTTGTCTTATTTCACAGATAGAGGTATTGATCATGTTAATTGTTCAAATCCAGGTCGGTCCTGTGGGTCGTGTTTTTTTTTAATAATTATTAAATATTATATTATTATATTTGAAGTAGCTGGTGTGATGTTTTTCTGCCACGCCAGCCATCACGGTCAAAACGGGTTGGATCGCTATTGCCGATGAGTTAAACTGCATTGCGTGTAAAAAAAAAAAAAAAAATTCAATATGATTACATTTAATGACGAGCAAGAGGTTACTCTTGAAGCTGCGATGATAAAATCAAGAATCAACATGGTGGCTCCAGGAAGACCAATACTGATAAACCTGGGACTGCAATGCTTGATGATGGTGTTCACAATGTCCTAAATTGAGAAAAAAAAAACAGAGCCGTAGTCACACCATATTTGCTGGTCATTCATTTAAAATGCTAAATTGAACTAAGGCCAATCCGAATAGTAGTATTTAAAGTACCTGGTCTTGGTGCAGCAGGCCTTGATGCATGATGTTGTAAAAGTGAGTAAGAAAGTCTGTGTTTGGTGACACATCTTGACGTCTTTTCATTATCCTGCAGATCAACTTATAGGCATGAAGCTTTCCCTGCTTGTAACGTTCAGTCAACATTGTGGCCTGGGTGAAAAGGTGCATATATTTTTTTGGATTATCTGATTGAGGCAATTATAGTATATGTGAGAAACATAAATCTGGTTATTGAGAATTGTAGCTATGGTGACAAGTGTATTGAATATAGGTATATGTTACCATATAAAAAAAAACATTTACTTTGCTATACTTCACTATCAATGGAAGGTTACTAGACACCTGCATGCACTAAATGACGCTGTCCCTAGAAACAATTCCTTATACGGTTACATGTCTATTATAAAATAAAAATTGATTTTTGTATAGTTGTCTCCACCTTTTACTCTAATCTCCTGGGCCCACGATGTGAGGAAATGCCTGTTTTGTCTTTCTTTGTTGAACTATTTTTTTAGCCCACTTCTCAGTCGTACCTACCTTAAAGAGCCACGGAGTAAGGATTCTAAGAGGTGGGATCAAAACAGGTGGTGGTGGAGATGACTGGTTATCATGAGAAATTCCCAAATTATCTCTTATCTGTAGAAAATTGAAAACTGAATTAGAAATAGTTATCTTAGAGTGGTTTGTGACATTAGTGTCTCTCTCTCTCTCTCTTTACATACCTTTGCAAGGTTTTGCCAAAGCTCACACAGGTAGTCAAAAACCTGAGCATGGATCTCTGGGTCTTTGATGCAATTCACATCCCCTAGGATACCCAGCATTCTCCGCCACATTACTGTCGCAACATCTGCGTGCCATCCAACGAGGGAGCCACCTGCCATGACGCTGCAATCCTCCCCAGGGAATTCAGTGTTTTCTAAAAATTATTCCAAATGAAAATGGTACATTTTACATTTCTGCTTTAAAAAAGAAAACACAGAAAAAAACATTACCTAGATCATCAGGAGTCTGAAGCACAGAATTGTGAAGTTTTTCATCCAGCTGCAAGTGTGTGTGTGAGTGACAGTGTGTACGTGTGGTGTGCTCCGCTGTTAATGTCGCCGGAGAAGGCGTCTGGGAACGAGAACCTCCGAGAGAATGCATGGGAGATGCACTCTCTGAACCTTGACATAAAAAAGCACAAATTAGCTTAGAACCATTTGTAAAAGTATTTCCCCTGATAAAGTACAAAAACAATTGATTTAAAAAAAAATACAATGTATTTTAAAGAGCTCAACATAGCTTAATACACAAACCAGTGACAGTGACTGTGTGGCTAAGGCTACTGGTCTCAGAGTCAATATGAAGCGTTGTCAAACTTGCTACTTCGTGTTCATCACAGGCAACACCACCTCCCATACTGTCCTGGTCCAACGAGCTTCCTCCATCTTCGCCGCCACAGAGTTCAGAATTAAATGCAAAATCTACACAATGGGAAAGTGGAATACACATAAGCTCTTCTCCTGTTTAAGCTTAAAAATACTGAAAGTTAAGAAAACAGAGAAGGGAACTACATTTTCAAAATGTAGTGAGTTATTGTTAACAAGTATAAATCCATAGCAAGAAATGCATGTTAGCAGTAGTAGCACAAAATTGGACAAGGAAAAAAAACCACATCAATCATACTACAAGTCTAGGAAAATATTCAATATTGCGGCAATGTGGCCTCTAAAAACTGAGGCATATGATTTTGCTGTTTATGAACAAACATGAGCCTAGCCTGTCAGATTTGATTGATTTAACATTCTCACTCACAATGTGAGTATTTTTGACGATTACAGACAACAGAAGGCTGCTGTTTTAGTTTTTTGGTGTATTCTTTGCATGATATAATGCCAATGATTTCAGTGGCTACCATTGAAAATAAAAGACAACCGATTCATTTTATCTGGGAGGAGGCGAATGAACTATGTGTCTGGCATCAGTCAATGGGAGTGAGTCAATGAGTTCAATTTGGTTGGAAACATACCATGATTTCATTCTCTGTATAGCCAAGCAAGGAGAAGAATTTTGAGGGAGCATTAGGTTGCTATATCATAGCTAGTAATGAAATGTTAAATACTCACTATCAAACTTGCATGTGGGGTATTGAAATGCATTAAATGAGTCAGATTGGCTGTCAGAACTGACAACATCTGAGCCACTGGCACTGGCAGGAGATGTCCACTCTGAAGGAACTCCAGGATCATCAATTGGTCTGAGGTCATCTGGAGGTCGAGATCCAGGACTCTGGGCAGCCTCTAATAACTCAGGCAGATCTTGAGGAACTTCTAAACTACCTGGACTGCTACCACGGCGCTCCTGTACAGCAAAGAAATCATGATAAGTAAAGAAAAAATATTATATATAATGGGGTATATGAGAGATGGGTTTTTGTTAGGAATTTAAAAGAAAAAAACAAACTATGAATATAAAAACAAAATGTGATGCTTGTGTGTACATGTTTGGATACTGACCACTGTTCCTTTAGCCCTTAGCCTTTCCTGTATGAACTCATCCATCAGATCAGAGAAATTAGGATTGTTGTTTCCAATGTCAGTAGAGACTGGGCGTGCCTTCTGTTGCACCTCCTCTTTGTTGGCTGTGTAAAGATTAGATAAATACGTAGCTACTATCACTATCACAGTAATAAAAGCATTGTTAAATATGTGGAGTGATGTGGAGAATTCTACAATTGTTATACTACTAACACTATATACTTCAATTAAAACGTGAAAATGTGTAGCGTATGAGCAACCTTAATGTAAATGTACGGGGGAGCCCTCAGGTAAAGTGAATGACCAATTGTTAAAAATAAAAAAAGCCACGACACACCAGGCAAACCCACCAGAGAAGCAATGCACTTAAGTTAATACACAACACCATGCACAAAGAGCAAGATTACATAAAATAAATAAATAAATAAATAAATCAGCAGCATACCAGTGGCCGGTAGAAGTTATCTTGCCATTAGATGCAATTATGAGTATATTGTTGACGGCGCAGGCATGATCATTGCTTTCAACTGGTGAATCCCACATTTGTTATCTTACGTACATGGATTGAGATATTGGGAGACTAACACTGGTGAGCTAACGTATGTGGTTAAGGTCTTTATGATAAGTTGGAAGACTTAAAATGGAATTGTATGCTTTTTGAAAATTAATAAATGAAAGAAAAAAGGTGGACTGTTGTTTCCTTCTGTGGAGCTGAGGCAATCTCGGAAGGAGGTGAAGAAGGCACAAGAAGGTAACATGCAATTTTATGGCGAGTGGGTGAGGAGGACGGGGTAGAAAGGAGGAGGACATCAAAATCCCACAACCCTTAGAAAGGAGACAGCAAGAGGAGGAGGAGGTGGAGGAGGCTCCTCAGATTGGGAGACAGTTGGGAAGTTATGGGAGAGGGAGGGGATCTTCAATAGGTGGCAGGCTGGAGGAAGGGTTCACGTTCAAGTGGAAACACTTTCAGTCCAGCAGCAAGATGATGAGTTTCAGCCCAAAAGAAAAGGTCATTCCATCATAACAAACCAGTTATAAACAGCCACAAAGGAAAAAAATGCTTGTTGGTGTCTGGGTTTGTGAGTATTTGTCTATTCCACTGATGTTGTTGGACTGTTGTTGGACTGTTGTTGTGCCCGTTGTGAGCACTTTGTCCATTGCGATCCTCACCTGCCGTGGAAGACTTCCGTCCAAAGTAGCCGAGGACATGGGAGTAGAGGTCTCTTAATGACGCATCCCCCATTGCAGCCCGCCCTTGCCGCTGTGGCGATGAGCCTTGGGATGACCCCTGACCTCGAGGACGGGGTTTGGTGGATAATGCGTGAACCACAGTCTTATACACACCACCAAGAAGAGCCCCTTGGTGGTGTCGGGAGACAGAGCTGCCGGGCTCCTGGGAGCGAGAGCGGGAAGCCCGAGAACGCAAAGCAGACCGTCCCAATCGTCCTCGCATGCCCGATGACGGGGCAGAAGTGCTTGGTAAGACCTCAAAGTGTGTCTCATGCACAGAATTGGATCCAACATATGATCCTGGATGCTGTTTGTCCTTGTCTCCTGCTCCAGTGCCAACAATACCTGCCGTACTTTGAGCCACAGTGGCATCCACTGCCACTCGTTCATGGCCCACTACTTTGTGACCAATAGCAGTCCCAGAGGCAAACTTACCTGTATTTCCTGCTCCCTGCTTCCCCCCTGTTCCAGAGCGCTCACCAGCTGAGTGGCTGTGTGTATGAAAGTGACTGAGCCGACGAAGTCTTGCTTTCCAGTGGGCTTCTTTGGTCTCAAGGGGGTTGTGGAACTGGACTGATTCAGTGGAAGGCCTGAAGCTAACATGGACACCACCAGAGTGAGGCTTTTTGGGGTTACGGCTCATCTTGGGCTTGGCTGAATCTGAATGTTGGTGAGTACAAATTGTCTCACTGCTAGTTTCTGCTGCCTTAGGGTCTGCTTTCATTAAACAGGACTTTTTGTTTGTGGCAATGTCTTTATCTTCTCTTTTATCTCCTCCCATTTCCCTCCAGTTGTCACATTTTCCTCCCCAATCTGCTCCTCCTGTGGTATTTCCTTCTTCACCTTTTTCCTTCTCAGCATTGTGTCCTTCAAAGCTCTCTTTCACACCAAACGTGGGCCATTGACACTGCATTTCAAGACATTCATAGATACTGCGCTGATCTGCCTCAATCTCCTCTGTTGATTCAACACTACTGTGTCTAACTGAATTACTTACCTGCCTATCTTCCTTGGAAATCTGTTTGTCAACCACCTTCTGTGTTTCTCGCATGAATTCTGTTTCACCAGTGGTTGAATCGGTTTGAAATGTTACAGAAGTTTGAACATCATTTTCTAAAGGATGATGACCAGTTGCTAAGCTCACTGCCCCATTTTTCTCCATTGCTTTGTTGGTGAGATAGTCCCTAATTGAGGAGAACAAATCATCCTCATTTGTTACAGAGCCTACTTCATTCTCCGCTACATCACTCTCCTTATCGGCAGAAAAATTAAAGGCAGAATCCCAATCGCTTACCCAGTCAGAACTGGATCTTTGGCCTGGACAGCCAATGTGATCATACTCACTTACATCTTCTAGTCCCCCTGATGTAACAACACCATTGCGGAGTGAAAAGGGGGTAGGAGAGGAGGAGTGGAAAGGACATGGGGTTTGCTGAGCTGCATGGCTATTGTTTGCAACTAAGGTGGTAGCAGTGGGGTGACAGGCTTTTATAATTGTACTGGGATCCCCCTGTGGGTCTTCACCTTTGACCCGCTCGGCGATAAAGGGCTCCATGATGTCAGAGGCACTGCTGCTCCTTGCAAGTGATGCAGGGGGCGGGTTATCCGCTTCACAGGCCACACTCTGGAACACCTCTGAACAAGAAGTTGGCGGGTTCTCCTCGCTCTGGGAGGAGTGGCGCATTCGAGATGAGCGGGATGTCACCATGATTGGCGGGTCTTCGAGGTCTGTGAAATGTGTTCATAGATTAGTGTATTTAATACAAAACAAAAAAACAAAAAAAATGACATTGAAGATTTTCTTTAGTGAATTCAAATGTTTATAACCAGTAGATGTCCAAACCTTTTGAATTGGAAGGTTGGCAGCAAACATTTGTTCATTTACTGTCAACCGTCACACATCAATTGGATGAATTGATGTCTATGGCTGTCAACAGTAGTCAATATGTTAGAAGTTCTTGAACTTGAATTCTTTCAATGAACAATCATTTCCAGCCCTCCCAATTGAATTGAATGTCTACTACCGTCAATGGCGGAAAATGGGAGAGTCATCCGGCAAATCAAACCACTCTAAAAAAACGATTATATTAGCTCTAAAGCAGTATCACTTAAGTTACAGTTAGAAATAAACCAAAACATTCAATAAATACAGAGTACAAAAAAAAAATCTAATTTCACATATGAACATGCACCATGTTCAGGCAGAATGAGGAGAGAGATGGCATTTGTAAACCAACAAAGTCCTCGAAACTAGATGGCGAAACAGGTGAAAAAGATGAAACATATTATATGATTCTTCACAGACTGGGATCAGTTTGTAAAGGTGAGAAAATCTATACAAGCATATGTTCGTCAGAGAGATGTGTGAAGACTTCAGGCACACAGCAGGCATAAAGCAGGCAGACGGGAAGTGCAAAGAGAGTGTACCTGCCAGTTGGTCAGCGAGGGGGGGTAATAAAGGGTGGTGGTGGTGGTGGTGAAGGAGTACAGGAAGAGGCGGGGCCAGAGCAGGAGCACTCTTGGCACTGCGGATAAAGGCTGAGGACAGCAGAGAGTCCCCTGTAGAACAGCTACGCAGGGCTGAAGAGGAAGGTCCAATAGTAGAAGAAATAAAAACCAAACCGGTGAGGAAAGTTGAAAAGGTGCTTCAAAAAGTGCGAGTGTCAAAGGGGTGTGGTAAGATGAAGAAAAGAAATAGAAAAGAAAAAAGTGAGATGAAGAAAAAAGGAAGATGAGGGCTACATAATAGCTGGTTTGAAAACCTTAGTACAAAATTATCTTCAAAAGAGCCCAGTATACTTTGAACATGCTGACACACCACATGGAATAGTGTCCCTAACTAGGGGCAGTTGTACGAGGCGACCCTCGAGGAGGCCTGGGTCTGCAGAGCAAATGGGGGGTGGGGGGGGGGGGGCATTTGGGTGAGTGGTTGGGGCTAATGAAAGCATGTGTGATAATACACAGAGCTTCCATGGTGTGTTGAAGCCAGTCAACGTATCACACTTGGCAAAATCTGCCGACCCCAATCAATCTAATGCAGACACGACACGGGACGTTCAGTGGGTAGTTGGAGCAATGGGACCATTGCAGTAGCGGGCCTCGCTCTTTTTGATATACCACCCACCCCAAGCCAACCTCCCCAGTAAACTCCAAAGGGCCTCAGGTCAGACACATCATATCTAGACCCAGTTAAGATTTGTTCCGCCACTGTGCCTCACCCTGCAAGAAAGTGTTGGCATGCCTCTATCATCACAGAAAATCTCAACTAAATCCGACAAGAGCTGTTGGCAGGCCAGATGCTAGTGAGTCATTTCCCAAAAATAATGTTGGAATTGAATTTGGCAGATTTCTGCAGCTGTGGGGCCCGCTGGACTCACCTTTTAGGCACAGAACAAGACCACCAGAAAGTACTCAGGAAACCTACAATGAGGGTCCAGTGCACTCACCTGCACCATTGTACTTACCAAACTTCCATAACCAAATACAAATTTGCTTAGTTAGACTCAGGGCTTACACTAAATCCCAAATTTTGGGGATGGAAATAGAAATCACGCTATTTAAACACCTGTACATTGTGAGATGTGAATTATTCATTAGCAAGATGAATCTGAAGTGTTTAATGAACAAAATATTTGTCATTGTTTCATCGACATGTGTATCTCAGCTCTCCTTTTCTGAACCGCTTTATCCTCACTAACTTTTGCAAATCAAAGGCCTGGAAATCTCTGCAATGACTCTAAACACAGCCAAAGTTTAGAACGAGGGTGACCTTAGACAAGGTACTCACCAACTGTCTTTTGGCGGACAATGCTTCGGGCCTTCTCAATACCTGGCGAACCAGCCGTAGTGGCACTGCGTTGTCTCATGGCAGCTGCCTGACCTGGTTGGTCTCTACTCCAACCTTTAGAGAAAGAACGATCCACTATGTGGCGTTGGCCTTCTGAGCCTATACCTGAAATATTGAGAGAGTATCATAAGTACATAATAGTACATGCTTAACACTAGGTCAGGAAAATGCAGTTTACACTACCTAGTAGTAATAAGGTCAATTGAAGCAATGAGAAATGAGACTAGGCTAATAAGAAAAGAAAATCATTGAAATAATTTTAAAAAAAGGCCCTAACCCGTAAAATGGCACAAAATTATATTAAAAGGGGTTTGGCGCCATCTTGATACAAATAAAAGTACATTCAAGTAAACGGTGGCTTTTATTTGACGAAAGGCGACATTGAAAGTAGTGTTTTAGGGACATCTTGTGGCATCCATTTGTTATTAAAAAAATTAGGGCAGGTGTCGAGGCACACATTTTTGTTAATTCTTCCTTTGATAAACTAACCTTTTCCTTTATGTTTCTTCTGTTTTTGTTCACTGAGCTTGTCGAGGGGTAGTTCGTTCAAATCAACGGTGTACAGGTTCCTGGCCAACACCTAGACCACAGGAAAACAAGCTTGAAAGGTAGCACCAGTGTGAAAATGATGATACAACATAATAGTTTGTGTTCAATAATTAGTCATTCATGGATTGATTTTCCATTGCACGGGGGGGTGCTGAAGCCTACCCCAGCCAACTATAGGCACCAGGATCAGTATTCAGAAATGTGATGCTGATGCGCTAACTGAGCACTCCCCACCAGACCACTTGTTCAATGATTAATAGGTTGGATTTTTTTTTCTTTTACCTTTGTGAGAGTTTCCATTGTGAGAGACCATTCAGTTACCAATTCCTCCCAGGAGGTAAGAGAAGAAAGAACTGAGAGGAGATCATCCCATAGTTCCCTGCTTATGTAGACATTTAAATTTCCTTTAATCCAGGCTACAATCAATGTCTGTAAAAAGAGTGAAGTATTGTCAAGATCGTCTTACAAAAGAGGAATGTTGAATAAAAAAGATATAAATCGAATTTACCCTATGACAATAACATTTCTGGTGACGTGTGGCCAAGAAAAGTAGTATACTATTGTCACCCTAAATATATGCCAACTACGTATGGGCCCTCCCTTTGGTCTCCAGCAAGAATTGTATACAGTACCTGAAAGATTGGACCAGCCAGCCTTCCTGACAATGTGTTGTTCTTCTTTCCTTGAGGCATGATGGATGGAGGTCTCTTCATTACTGACTCTGTCACTCGTAATAAAACAAGTAAGATCTGCTCCCTACATCAAAGGGAGAATACATATGTTTACATGTATTTTTAAGCAGGGAAGCAAGTAGGTTTGATGGATGCACATTCTCCAGACATGTAATTTGACAAAATGAATCAAGGTTATGTATTTATTCATTGGTTTTGTTTCCAGGGAACTCCTATTTCATTTACTTATTGCACAAAAAAAAGCAAGTGAGGACAGTGTGTCCATCTTGTCTTGTGTCCTTACCATGTTTTCTGGTCCATCGTCTCATGCATGACAAGGCTGCGATAGATGTTTAATACTCGCTTGCACATGTCAACATGCTCCTCTAAAAGGAACTTGATATCGTTGGCTGGCTCCATTAAAAATACATTGGAGGAATGGGTAATAAATACCTATAAGGACAACATAAATGTAATAAGTGGATCCAGCAAGAACAATTCATCAAAGTACTTCAAGAAAATGTCATCAGTATAATGTTAATTGGATAAAATACCTGTAGTGTAGTCGGAACTCCGGCATGAACGCTATATTCCAATAATTCACTATCAATCATTTTATTTATTCCCTTAAGAGAAAAAGAGAAAATACATAAAGTCAGTTAAAAATACATGATCAAAGATAAAGAAACTAAACATATGGCTTTTACTCAATGATGGCCTTCTCCAATAAAAGTAAAGCATTACATTGTACAGTTAAAAGAATTTTCAGCCATTTTTTCATTTTTTTTTTTAAATGACCATCCGATGCAACACTTCAATTCAAAGAATTGGAATGAATAATTATCATATCGATGTATATCTCCCATTAAGACATTGAATTATTTTGTGGTAGCGGTCACCTCATCATCCTTATCCGAGCCAGTGTCCATACTACTGGCTGTTGCTTTTGGATAGAGGCCTTCCTCTGGCTCCTTCATAAATACAGGCTTGTCTTCCATAGAAATCCACTCTTGATAAACACGGACCACTTTCCGCATTGCTGCAGCTTCACACATTGGAAGGAGAAATGCCTGCAATGATAGATAGAGAAGTTCCAACCATCAATATGTCATAATGCATCTTTACTATATTCATGAATAAGCTCAGTAGTATTATCTAACATTCTCAACTGTTGATAACAATGCTCCTCCTTCACCTGTCTGAAGATCTCAGTGATGAAGTTGATGCTGGTTCTGGAGCTGGTCAAGACTCTTCTCACCACCTCCATGTCTGTCAGCTGTTCTTCATCCATAGAGCAGAGTGAAGAGGAGCTGGGCTCCCGCTCTGTTAAAGTAGATGTGTTGGAGTGGCATTGCTCCGATTCCCCCATTGGGCCGCTACTGCCAACTAGACCAATGCTTCCGCCCCCTGGACCAGAAAAATTCCCGCTCCCTTCAAGATGGTTGTCTGACCGTATACCAGAGACAGAGCCTTCATCTGAGCTGCCAGCTGAACGAGCAGCAAGCCCAGCGGCAGCTCGCTGGAGAAAAAAAAAAGATATTGTGTAAAGGCATTATTATATTTTTGATATCTTGATATATGTTTGTTTCACGTCATAAATCGGAAGTCGGAATGTATCTAGAGTCATCTGGATTTACACTGCATGGGTTCAACTTAATTTATAAACAGTAACTTACAAAACTATTGCTGACCTAGACATTTAGGGTTTTTCTATTGAATTGCCTTCTTCAAGGTTTTGTAGACAGTAATACCTTAACATGCAAGTGCCCTGACGTACAAAGAATTTGAGATACGAGTAAAATTTCGGGCAAAAATGTACCTTGAGATACGAGACAAATTTTGAGATACGAGCATACGAGACACAAGAGGCTGCTTATGGTTTCTCGCCGCATTTCCCTCGTGTAAAAATCTCTACGAGCAGTGGGCAGAGCATTGCATTTTTTCCATGAGTGGTGTACGCGGTGACGGAGCTCGCTGGCCAATACGAGGAGTTTTATAACAATATCCAGCATCCTGAACCAGACGGACCCTATTAATTCAGGCCTTCCAAAGACTAACCATAATTACCAACATCCTTCGATGTTAAACCCAAAGAAAATGAATTTTCCATTTTAACTTTCAATTTGTTAATCACCTGTATGTTCTTTGGGATGTTTTCCCCTTCTGTCCCTGGAATCAGTGTTTGCGTGTTGGGCCGTGGCTCCAGCCAAAAGGAAACCAGCCAGCGGATGAAGATGACTCGGGCCTGAAGGAAACTTTCCTTAGTACAATAAATAACTTCGCCACCATCCTGCTCTCTGCGCACCACACTGTAATAGGGTTTGGGGCGCATTGGAGGGACATCTGTGAAGAAAAGTATGTGTTTAAGCTTTCTGCATTTTACTGAGCTGCCAATCTCAGTACTCTTGCCCCATTTCCGGAATGCGATTCACTTCAGAAAAACTCCGGAAATGAGGCAAGAGTACTCCTGAAATCGATATAATATTTAAAAAAAAAAGTAATCAAATAATGTCAGTTCATTGAAATCAAACTGTTACTATCATGTTTTTACATCAATTGAAATATGGTGTTTTTGTAAACTATTGAAAAAGTACAGCATAATGAAATTAGATAAGTTAGCAGCTCTGATGTTAGTTCATACCAAAAGCGTTACATTGACCCACCTAGTATAGGGTTGTAGAGGCTGGTTTCAAAAGCAAAGTTGGGAAAGATGTGGTGAAGGTAAAACTTCTTAAAGTGATCAAAAAGAAAGCTGAAGCCACGTTCATGGTTCTCTTTACAACGCCACTCCAGAGACTTCGCCTGGTTGGAAAACAAAAATTAGGATTATTTTGAATAACAAAAATAAATCTATGGTCAATTGAAGCTTGAGTGAGAATGAGATCAAGATAGAAAACGCAAAATAAAAAGACCATTGAAGATTGCAACAGTAAAGGTGAAATTTGAAAAAGCTGAGAAGGTAGTGAATGCTCGTTAATTTGCTGCTACCATGGATTGGAGGTCTATCACTATCAAAAGTGGGCAATGAATTAAAAAGATAACACCTGAAAAAAGACAACATAGGCCACTGTGGCTCAAGCAATGGGACAGGTTGGCAAACTGATGAATTTCATTGTTCATAAATAAATTCAATAAATTGTAATCCGCAAACGTAACATTAGCTTTCATTGTCATGCCGATGATTTCAGACTATCGTCGTCCTCAAAAGTGACTATTATGACTAACATTTTCATAAAGTAGAATTTAGTAAATAAAGAAATGTCATGGGTTGTGATTATGTTGTTAGTTGTGTTAGTTAGAAATACTGATAATACCTGGTTTACCATGTATTTCAATAGTGCTTCCAAGAAGTAAGCAGTAAGGTCCTCCTGGTTCTTGTCACCAGACTGGGGATGTACCAGTGGGGTAATCTCTTCAGGGGTTACTTGAGCTGAAAAAAAAAGAATTTAGAAATGATCTCACATAAAAAAACCTTCATTCAAATAAGAAAGGACAGTAAAAATAATTTTGGCAATTCAATGACGCATGTTAATGAACTAATAATAATGAAAATGGTTGTATTTATGTAGCACCAAGACAAAAACAGTTTACTTTGAATACAAAATTTAGACCACATTGTTAAATATCAAATGGCAAATCAACATGCGAGTATTCGCCACGACAACTCCCTTTGACTTACTCTCAGTTAAACTCAATGGTGGGTTAATTAGTGTGTCTAAAGTGCGTGGAGTCCCATGGCAGAGTGGAGCCGGAAAGCCAGGAATTAGACAGGCAAACATGCAGAGTTGCTCTCGTTGAGCATTACTCTGTAACGCCTGCATCCACAACAGGAACAAGCGCAAACCTTCCCGGCGGATCTGCATTGTAGAGAAGAAGCAAGTGTTATATGAGTGTCATTTGCTAACATTACCAAATGAAAGAACATCATCTTAGTAATTGGGAGTAATATGGAAATAAAGCACCTTCAAAGAGTTACCAGTGTGCAACAATTTCTTCAGGATCAGTCCTGAAAGTGAAAGATGTAACCAATAAATAATACTGGGTGATGATGTCACAGTTTAGATATAGGAACAGGTGTATTGCATTTTGTATAAGAGTTCAACAGATGGGTCTGTTACCGATGCTGTGGAACTGCCATCGACTCTGGATCCTCTCTGGCAGGAGCTGGAGAATTTTCTGAAGAAGAAATAAACAGGAAAAAAAAATTAGGGTAATACATTCGTTCAATTGTTTTGAATAGTCACCACTTTGACTATTCGTTCATTTTCTGAACCACTTTTCCTCACAAGGATCACAGGGGGTGCTTGAGGCTATCACAGTTCACCTCGGGTATCAGGCAGGGGTGGGGGGGGGGACCCTGAATTGCTGGCCAGCCAATCGCAGGGCACAAGGAGATGGACAACCACTCACGCTTACACTCATACTATATAGAGACAATTTAAGGTCTTCAACCAGTCTACCATGCATGTCTATGGAAAGTGGAGCACCCGGAGAAAACCCACACAAGCTCAGAGAGAACACGCAAACACCACACACTGAGGACCCACTTGGGATCGAACCCTCAACACCCAAATTTGTGAGGCTGACACGTTAACCACTTGGCCGCCGGGCCACCGCAACATTGGCCAATCATGAATAATTCATACAAGCTGCTAAATAATAGAACATATTAGTGATGTACCTCGAAAATGAAGAGAATTGAGTCCAGTTCCTCCCTCTGAGACTTGTGACCTAAAATAGGGACATGATTTTATGAATCTTCATATTCTATGATTGTGAATTACTGATTCAGTTATACATTGAAAATGGTAACAATACAATAGTAATGAATTCCAACTCACCTTTTTGCTTGAGGCTAAGCTCAATGGTGACAAAGTTCTCAAAGAAAACATAATATATATGGGAGTAATTGAGGTCAAAGAACTGTTTCAGCTCTGGTGGCTCTGCATTTTCTGGAAAATAAAATAACAAATTTTCATTTTCACAGAAACCAAGTCATAAGCACATTATTCTTAATAGAGTTGGCTAGATCATTTAGAATATATATTGGAATCTCTACTTAAAAAATAAATTCGTGACCTGGATTTGAACCGAGGACGCCTGAGCGTGGATTTTCAATTTTTTTGTGAACTTTAAAAAATGTCTTTTAATAATTAATAGCAGAAGAAAAATCATAAAGAAGTACATTGGCGATAATCGAGGGAAGACTGTAGTAGTTAAACTTCTTTATACAAAAACATCATTCTCCACCTATGACTTTAAATCAATGGCTCCACAAAATGCTTCATTAAAGCCCAAAGGTAAGCAAAGTGGCTATGAATTTTTGTGTGCCTACAATAACATGCATGGTTTGAGAAAGTACCATAACATATTATGCCAATGGCAATTTTGTCCCACACATGCGGTGGTAATGTAATTTATTGATAATATTGAACAGTTGTGGTTCTTCTGAAGCATTTGCAGTACAACCTTGTGTGCTTTATTTTAAGTAGTCTTGTGTTCCCTAAACAGTCAGGGCAGACACACCTCTCTGCCCAGTGAGAGCGTGAGCTTTAACAATGGAAACAGGAAATTGGGCTACTGTACAGGAAACCAAGAGAAATAACTAGAAGTTGTTTTCCTCTCCAGTCAGTAGGAATGGTGGGGGTATGCACTGTATTTTTTTAAAGATGGTGTTTAGATGTTTTTGTACTATTATAGCCTCACTCTAATGATACTTTTAAACATGATACGATAATCAAGCGTTATCACAATCCGTACATGATACAATACCCCGCCCCCTAAAAAACTGACAATAAGACACACCCCAAAAGAAAATACTTTGATTTGCATTGCATGACACTAGCCCCCAAAACATATTTATTTTTCTTGACTTCTATGTGGAAGCTTCTAAATTTTGTTAACTCTTTCAGTGCCATTGATGATGACAGACATCCAGCCATGCAAGTCCTCATCCTTCTACTGTGAATTTTAAAGAACTTGTCACTGTTCCAATTGAACTGGTAAGGATGACAGTGAATGAACATTTGTTCAAATGCTGCCAAAACTAAACAAGTGTCCCTAAACAAGTTTAAATGAATCGGACATTTGTTGTCATCAATGGCTGCCAATTGAATTTGAACATGATTGCTGCATGGTGAAAATAAAATATATTCATCCCTAAAATAATCGTAGTATACATATTTGAGTTAGAAATGTTCACATGGGGTGACAGACTTATACCATGTTTAAAAAATAATCAAAACAACCACTGTTTGAAATGGATCTTGTCAAAAATGTCATATTTGCTCAATATAAACTCTAACTATTCAAATGTTCTTAGCTGATTTAATTGATCTGATTTTTTTACTTGTGACATTCCAAAATAATCATGAACGTTAGCAGATCAACAAGGATATTGAACTCACCTATGACTATTCTGAGATGTTTGAGCCTCGTTAAGACATCCTTCTTTGGATCCAACACTTTCTGTGTGGATTTTCTCACGTCCCCATGAGGCTTTTTGGAAAACATTCCTGAGGCTGGAGACTCCAAAAGTCAATTACAGACAGCGAGGAAGTGTTAGCTCTTAAAGGTAGCAATTTAGACTGCTTCGGCTAGCGTTAATCTTCAAATCAAAACTAAAGATCTCTTCTTGCCTGAATCAATCACTCACAATACCCTCCGATGTGTTCACTGGTGCGAAATATTGACAAAACGTGTCCAGGGGGACACGATTTATTTACATAAAGCCTCATTGTAGTTGGACCATCCATCTCATCTCCTTTGCACAACAGTCTGCAGCCTCAAGGCTCGTCTAGCTACTGTGTAAAGCTAGCTACCTCCGAGCCTTACTCATAGCAAACATCATGGCGGAGAAGGGAGGGGAAACAAACTAATCAACTTCATAGATATTTAAAACAAATACAATAAGTGACATTTCTTGTTTTATTGTGAACGCGTTTGTGTATTGAGGGGGAATTGTGCTACAATTTATTTTTATGTGGGAGACAAAATAACGCTTTTCTCAGTGGCTCAACACCTTTCGACCGCCTCGAGGCACTGTGGAATTCTGGGTAACGTAGTGACGACAATGCTCGATTTTTAAAGCGGACGCGACGTCATTTTAGTTAGAAAACTACATTTCCCAATAGTTCTAACCTCACCCCAAAGAGGTTTGTTTTTAGCATGTCTTTTGCTCTGTGGTGGCGCTAAAGGTTAGAAGAAATAAGTTTATTAATTCCCAAAATATTGGATCTACTGTGTAGTAAATGTGTATGCATTTTATTTTGGTATCGAAATATGCGTCAGGCCAACTTGAGCTAAGAGCTGTATTTTTGATGGTGCTAAAAGGCTAATAAGTGTTACGCGTCTTTTTTTGCCTGCAACATATTGTGCGATTTTCAATACGTGCGTATGGATATTTGGAAATCAATATTTATTATATTTGTACTAAGTTTTGTGAGGGAAAAATCAACACAAGCAACCCTCTAAAACACGCAATCATGTGGCAATATTATTACAACTTTGAGATCTTGCCATGGGTCAACTGCTGCTTTTCTAATTAATTAATCGAATTCGTCCATTCTAGCAGAGGGAATTTGCTGCCATGCCAGTCCATCGTGATCGGGAGAAAAAAGAGAGCACAGCAGAAGAGATGGAGGTAGAAGATCAAGACCAAGATGGATCGACTTCAGAGGAAGAGGATTCTGAAACCTCCTCTGTTTCTGAAGATGGAGACAGCTCTGGTGAGACTTTCAAGAACAGTTATAAATGAATAGTTACAAAATACCACTTGATTTTTCAAACTCATTGCACAACCATTCACTCATACTCAAACCTAGGGGCAAATTTAGTGTTCAACCAACCTACAATACATGCTTTTGGGATGGGGGAGGAAATGAAGTACCCAGAGAAAACCCATGCATGTTCAGGGAGAACATGCAAACTCCCTACAGGAAGGTCACAGAACTGCGGGGCCGATGCACTACTAACCACTTATTCACCGAACTGCTGTTTTCCCCCTCAGAAATGGATGAGGAAGATTGCGAGCGAAGAAGAATGGAGTGTTTAGATGAAATGACAACTCTAGAAAAACAGTTCACAGATCTCAAAGACCAGTAAGAAACTTTTTTTGTTGTTGTCAAGAGGAACCATTTGGATTTTGTACATGTAAAAAAGAAATATTTGATGTGTGTAGGCTTTATCGGGAACGCTTAACTCAGGTCAATAGCAAGCTGACAGAGGTTGAAGCTGGTCGTGCGGCAGAATATTTGGATCCTCTGGCTGTGCTGCTGGAGAACATGCAGGTCCGCACCAAAGTAGCAGGTAATATCTCAATGTGTCACCAAGGCCTATTTTCCACAAGCCATTGTATTCATGTTCCAAATCCCTTCTGTCAGGCATCTACAAGGAATTGTGCCTGGAGTCTGTGAAGAATAAGTACAAGTGTGAGATGCAGGCAGCCTGCCAACACTGGGAGGTTTAAACATCTTACATATTCTTCATCATGAATGGAAAGTTTTCTTGCTTATTTGTCTGATTTTAGTGTGTCTGTTTATGTGTGGACAGAGTGAAAAGCTGCTGTTGTTTGACACAGTTCAAAGTGAATTAGAGGAGAAAATAAGAAGATTGGAGGAAGATAGGCACAGCATCGATATAACATCAGGTATCATGCAAACATGGAACACATAATCATCTACAGTACTTGCCAACATCAAACATTTGTGTTTCTCAGAGTTGTGGAATGATGAGCTATCAGGAAGGAAAAAGAGAAGAGATGCTTTAAGTCCAGATAAGAAGAGGAGACGACCTTCAGTTGTGTCTGATATCTTTTGGCGGTTTGTTGTTGTTGTTCCAAACGTTTCATCTTCAGCTTCTAGAAAGGATTGAAACTGCTTATTGAATCTTTGTACGATCCTCAACTCTTCACACGGCCTTATATTGTCTACATGCTTCCTGACTTGGACATCCTGGAGGACTGGACCGCTATCAGGAAGGTGGGTAGAAGAGTCAGTAGTATTTATGAATCCAATTGTTATTTTCAAGCTTTATCTTAACCACATTTTTTTGTCATCCAGGCTGTAGCCACCCTCGGTCCACACAGAGGGAAGGTGGAAGCTGACAGCTCTGCTTTCCCATTCAGACCGGACAGAAGCCGGCCAATTCTCAATTGCTGAGACTTAATAACTAACACACGTGTACATAGAAACAAAACATAACATGAAAAAGAATTTGGTCGACATTTTACAGGATGCTAGGTGTAGAGATTCCTCACACAGCTATAATAGTAACACTCTTTAAAAGACATAGATAGATTAAGTTCAAAATCATTCTGACCTGAATAATGGGTATTATCAAGCATTCTTCAGATTTTGAGGATCATCTTTGCTTTTTCGGATTGGCCAGATAGTAGCAAAAAATCCATGCAAATATTTTATAAGATTGAATGTTATGACTTTTCCTCTGAAACAGCCTCTTTGTAATGTTTTTTTTTTTTTATCATAAGGCTTATGATATTATTCAGGGAAATTAGTATTGTGATGCTTGTTTATTTTGGCATATCAATGTTTTTCATCACATTAATTTAATTGGACTCAAGATATATTTTTCATCTTTTGTACAGTTTGGCAGTCATTACAATTTGGAAATCTTGCCTGTTTTACAATGTCAAGTTCTTTAAAAAGGCATGTTTGTTGATGAGTTTTGTATCATTGTGATTTTTCATGAGGTTGTATTGAATGGCACTTCTTTGTATTAAGCTTTAAGGTAGTAACCAGAAATGTTTTAGGATACTACCAAACTGTCTTTTTACACCACTTCCAGGGGAAAATAATAATTACTTCTCTACCTCTCCTGTTTTCGGAATTAATGAGTACATACATAAAAGCCATTAGCTGTATCAGTTTCCAGTTAAGTATTCACTGATGGTTCTTCAAATCAATTTTAAGCATATGAACAAAACCTGATAGGTGGGGGTTACTGATTAATTTGTAATAGAAGACAAACAAACTGCCATGTAATTGTATTGATTTTATACATTGTTTTTATGCTCATGTTGGTGGCCTAAGAATTTTCTACACAGTCAAATTTTGTGTGATTAAATTATGGCTTTAGATAGAATGTTTTCCTAATAAAATTACATTTTAGAGTTCTACCTGGTGTCTGCTTATGATTAAATTAATGGGGAAGATGAAATAGGGGGACTCAGTTCTGTCATCAACGATTTCCATAGTTTATCTCACAGATGATCAGAGAGCCACATATGGCTCTCGAGCCATAGGTTCCCTCCCTTGGCTTTAAGTGTCCACTATTTATCCAATGAAAGTTAGGTACTTATAACTTTAGTGTACTAAAATCTGATGAAAATGAAGCTATCTAACAAAACAACATTTCAAGGTTCTAAGTATACCAAGACAATAGATTTACAGTCTTGTTTATTTCTTGTTTCTTTTTACAAAATTCACAACAATCTGGTGACCTGTTTTTTTAAACCATCTGCTGATAGTGATGAAATTAGTTTTAAGAAATATTCACAAAGGAAGCCATTATTGAGGTACTGTGTTCAGTAAATGGCTCAAATTTGAACTCAAGAACACAAATTCTAAAGTCAATGGACGCATGAAAGTCTGACATAAACATGAAAAGTGGAAATAACATCCACGGCAACAACAGAATAAAACTGTATTCACTGATTTTATGTGGCTCCAAAAAATCACTTCAATAGATTTTTACTGTTATTAAAAGAAATGGTCAAGATTGGAGATCGTCCAACATATCTGGGACAGTTTATACCCACATTCGCTTTTTTTCTCCCAATATTTTTAAAAGTGAGCAGCAATGTAGACTGTGGTTATCAAAGTCAATTTCTGCAACTTTTGACGAATTGCCTTGTGAATAGGACCAATGGAAGGTGAACCTCGTTTCTCCTAAAAGTCAGCTGGGATAGTCAGGAGAAATCGCCTAAATAGGATGCATGGGACAAAAAGGGATGGATATATAAAGTGCACAAGTGCAGAACTGCTCACGAATGAGCAACACGTATCACGGATCAGCTACCGTGAGTATCCTGCTTTAGATGTCAATGAGCCATCGTTCCAAATGTGAAATCCATCCATTTTTTAAACCACTGAAACTCACTCGGGGGGTTGGGGTAATGTTAAAATACGTACCTGATGAAATGTGGGAAATGCATGTCTTTCTTGAACTAGACCAATGACACTTACTAACACATTGGCTGCCATTGAGAGCAATAGAGGGACTTGGAATTTATTGGACCTCCACATTCCAAATGGATCAGATGTCTAGTGCCCTCAATGGCAGAGTGTGTTGACTGTGCAACATGTATGAACAAAAAAAATGAAGAGAAACCTGGTCATGGCCTTTCAAGGAAGAGTTTTTTGCTCATCTAGTGACTGGCTGTGTGGCACAAACTGCTGCGATGTGGAAAGAGGTGGAAGGCCATCAGTAAGAGGAGGTCGCATCGGTGGACCATAAGAAAGTGGGTGAGGGGGTGGAGGTCCACTGAGAGGGTACCGAGGAGGCATCATCATCATCCCTGGCCGAGGACCCCACACTAAAAAAGAAAAACGGGTTAGCTTCAGCTTGGCATATTCTGTAATGTTAGACATTACGATGGTAAAACATGGATAATTCTCACTGGGCATCATGGGCGGACCACCAGGACCTCTAGGAGGGAAGAAATCAGGAGGTTCAAAGGGTGCTCTTCGAGGAAATGGGCCATCTAAAGGACCCATCGATGGACCGGGAGGTGGTGGAGCACCCATTCTCAGAACCGATTCAGGGGGAATTCTTCCATCAGTGAGACCAGGCTAATGGGGAAAAAGTCTACGTTACAAAGCTCGGCTAGTTTGAAAGATTTTGTCCAGCAGATGACAATGAGAATCCCAAATACTGTCATAGTTTTCACATCTCCCAATTATCCAGCTAAAAAAAATAATAAATACAGTAATATATACACAAACAAACCTCTCCGTGATTGTGCTCCGGTCCTAGGCTGTGTTCTCTGTTGATGCCATCTGGAATATGATACACATACATGCACAAAACATTAATGCACAGGGGGGGGGAAGACACCCACCCACTTACAATGAGATGAAACAAGTAATGTCCACCTGTTGTGTCAGTGGATTGGACATGTCCTAAAGGTCCCGGCATAGGAAGACTCCTTGGATGGGGAAAAGGAGGACCTGGAGGTGGGAAAGGACCCATTACTCCGGGCGGAGGCCCAGGTCTCCTGTAGATTGGACCTCCTGGTTCAGGAAACACATAGCCTGGGGGAGAACACGCAAATAAATGTAAGCAGTGTGAAATTTGAAAAAGAAAAGGTTTTTAAATAACTTGCTAGCATCACCTTGAGGTGGGAATGGTCCAGGGTGTCCTGGTGGTGGTGGTGGTTGTGGTGGTGGTGGTCCCCTACGATCCTTTTCCCACAAAGGAGAGATAGATCCACTGTCTGAATGTGGACCACCACTCCGCTCCCTCTCGCCTTGGACACCAGTGTGCTCTACTGGTCCACGAGTTACTGAAGAAATAACCATTGAGAGCAGAATACAGGGCAGAGGGGATTGGGGCAATTTCATGTTAAGGACTGGAAGCAGGTTGAGGCAGCTGTGATAAACCAAAACAATAAAAAAAAAAATAAAAAAAACATCAGCAGCTGATCACACTTGAACCATGTCAGTTTTTTTGTAGTTTTTGCAAATAAGAAATGTTAAAAGTTCACTTTGAGTACTTCATTATAACATTTTACTGACCACACTGCAAAAATACAGACAAATCATACCAATGTTAGTGGGAATTTTTTTTGTTAACAAAACTTGCATGTGATTACATCCAAAGGTCTATGCACATAATCCTATCTTTTTAAAATGCGGCTGAGTAAATTGGAGAAATAATTGAAAGTCTATTACATCTTACATTGACGGATATTAGGGTATAAGTCAATAAACTATGGGTTATCAGTATGCCAATAAACAATCATGGTTAATAAACAAACACCCATTTATTAATGTATTAGTTGTTGGTCTCTTCAAAGAGCCGAGTCTTTGAAATCCTTGTAAAACATGGTTAGCTTTCACCCTATCTTACCTTCTATAGGATCACATTTTGCCATCAGGTCAGTTGGATCTTTGTGGAAAATGTTCAATAAATGGCACTGCTCTTGTAACACTGTTTTAGATCTACATACATTTTGTCTGGTTGGTTTATATGGGGACACGTACCTCTAGGGGAGAGTCTGTTTAAATGCCCTTCAAGAAGTGTTGGAGATGAGAGTAAAGCTCTGTTTTCAGATGCAGGTCGACCCAAAGGAGAAGGACCATAAGGTAATCTTTCAGCTGGAAGAGTAGAATAATTTGGTGGTATAAGCATCCAAGATATGTTTGCCTTGTATTTATGAGTCAGGATTAAGGAGGCACTACACCAAGAATATTGAAAATGAAAACAATAGCATTTTCATCAAATCTTATCAAATCCCAATAGCCCAAAAAAGCCCAATTAGAAGCATGTTGATAAACATCTCGATACAATGGTGTTGTAACTTATTAGATTGTATGTGGTTATTAGAATGCCAGATACAATAAGGTGATGTGATTGATTATACTACCACATAGCTGCTGTGAACTATGAAATTTTATGTTCAAATTTGGAAGATTTATGCGAGTCAAATGTCCAATCGGAATAAAGCTAACAACAATAGCTCAAAAACTAATGGCCATAATTTGAAAGCATTTCAATACAATAATAACAATTGAGCACACACAATGTTATAGGTTACAATATACTGGTATGATGGACAGTCTAAATTGCCCTTAGGTATGTGTGTGAGCATGGATGGTTGTTGTTTGTCTCCTTGTACCCTGCAATTGGCTGGTCACCATGACATTTTTTTGAGAGTGAATGTTTAAACTGACCTCGGTAAGGTAAAGGCCTTGCCAGGCTGTCCAAGGCAAATGGATCTTTTTCAAGGGTATCCAATTTAAACTGTGTGTCTGTAATCCTATGAACACACAATTAGAGTTAACAACAAATGAGACCCTATGCGATCCATACATATGCATGGTGTTCCTTTAATACATACTTCTGTCTGAGGAGGCTGTTCTCTCTTTTAATGTCTGACAGCTGTCTGTCTGCTGCCCTGGCTGCAAGCTGAAAAAAAGTAAATCAGATACATTAGGTTCTTCTCGACATTAGATTATTAGTATTGGGATCACAAAAGATTTAGCATGAGTTGACTACTAAAGTATTTTTGGCCGAAAGCGGAGTTAAAATCTCACAACGTCCCCTGAGATTAGATTCTGGAATACAAACCCAATTATTATGAGCCTTCTTTTCATGGGAAGATATCTGGGTCTGATACGACTGCTTGGTTTTTTCCAGTTCCTCCTCCATCTCCCCTGCTCGATGCCTTAGGAGACACAGGAGTATTGAAAGCTATACTGACACATTTGATTGTTTCATTACACTCTACTTTGGATGACTACCTACTTGTAGTTGTTGAGTTCCTCCATTGCCAAAGCAATGTTTTTGTCTGCTTTATTCAATTTGTCTTCTTTCTGCACACGATCCTTTTCCTCCACTGTCAGCAACCTGCAAACACAAAGAAAATAATAATAAAAATATTCTTATATAATGAGTTAAAAAAATAAAAAAAAACATCAATACCTGTGTAGTTTGAGCTCATTCTCCTGATACATTTCAGTCATAATCTGGAGCTTTTGTTGCAGACGCTGGACCTGAGAAGCATTCACGTGTCGTAAATATAGATACATATTGAATGTTAAAATGCCACAACTATTCAGGTTAAAGTAAGCTACCTGTTCAGAGTAATACTCAGTCTCAGCTTGCATAGATGATTGCTCCTTCTCCAACTCCTTAATGCTTACTGCATGAAAATGCAACAGAGACCACAAAATTTTAAAACATTGCATTAATATTGTCTCTTGAGAATGTGGTTTATCAGAACTCTGCAGTGAGTGATATAGGACCATTAATAGCATTTATAGAAATGATGTTATAGTCCCTTGTAGCGTGAATTGTGTTGATATTTTATAGCAACAATGGTGAACTGACAGCATGTAAGAAACTTATAAAAAACACTATTGAAAATAATCAATACAAACTTTGAATTATTAATGCTCTTGAAATGAGGACTTACCTTCCAAGTCTTCTTTAGCTTTTACTTCATCGTTAAGTTTGGCAAACACTCTATCCTTGTCTTCATCCACGGATTTGAGATCTGCATTTAACTACACACACACAAACAAGTGATGACACATTATACTAGTTTACCATACTGACAAATACTGGTGATACAGACAGAGTGTGACGGGGTGGTTGTTTACCTTAGCAGCATAAATAAGTTTTTGGACTTTCTGGAGATGCACTTCTGTGTTGGCTTGATGTACTTTTCTGTTTTTTTCTTTTCCTGTAGTCCCCTTAAATGTGTCACTTCTACCTCCTTCTAGATCGGCGTCCCAGGCTTTCATCCCCAGTAGCCGATCAGTGAGGGACTGAAAGCAAATGGGTTTTGAGAAATCTTGAGATACAAGCAATAACAAATGAGTTTTGTTTTTTTTAAAGCCTGAAATATCCAAGCACTCGTACCATTATACGTTCATCCTTGTTGGCCACATCCTGCATCATTCCGCTGTGGGCCAATTCATACCTCCTTATCTCCTCTTCCAGCTCACATACTCGCTCTGCCCATCCCTCCACCTGTTGCCTTAACTGCATGAAAAACAGAGGTTGAAAGAAAACATGACTCAAATGAAACAGACTCAAGAAACAGACTGACAAGGGGGGAAAACACAGTAATAGAGATGGGGAAGAAACATTGAGATGATGGTAATTTAATGCCTGAAAAAAAGCTCAAGGTTGCAAAGAGAGAAAAATGCAGAGTTTAATGGATTGTTACCTGTGAGTTGCTTTCCTTGAACAGAGCGTTTTCTTCAGAAGATGTTTCCATATTCTTCTGTAGTCTCTCACAATTCATATTGTACACTTTAATGGTAGTTTGAGCCTATGGAACAACGCAAGGAGAGAAGAAAGTTGCAAAACGGTCCCCCTCAGAAAAGTTTGAGTGGTGAGAAGGATGAATAATGTGAATTTTACAAAGAAAGTCACCTGTTCTTCTTGCGATTGGAGCTCTTTGGTTTCTTCTTCCAATTTCCCCATGTTCTCTTCTAGGAGTGTGATCTTAAGGAATTTAAATGCACAATAGTTAGATGGTATCCGCTTCACTTTCCTTTTTGATCAGCTACTTTTAAACAGGTGAAAATCTGTTCTACAACCTTACCTACCTTTTGTTCTTGTTCTATACGGTGTGCTTTCTGTTGATCCAACTGATCCTTCAATTCCAGTAGGGTATCTTCCAGTAGAGTTTTAGCAAGGTCTAACTGTTGGGCTTTGACCTGAATGAGCAAAGATTATGAGACGAGATTACTGCATTGAGTAGAGTAACAATACAATAGAAGTACTCATTATAAACATGGGTGAAACAATTCTTTTATACATTCTATAAGGCCTGTCTTACCTCCAAATCTTTTGTCTTATTGGTTTCAGCCAAGGCGTCACCATCTTTTAGTGAGTCCTCCAATTCGTCATACTGAAAATAAAATAACACGTCTTTCAGCCTGGTCATGCTTAACACAAAATTGAAGAAAGAAAATATTAAACTGCTGCAGCAGTACCAACCTCTTGTTGACATTTTCCAAGAGTTTCCAGTACTTCACATTTCTCTTCAAGTAATTGTACAACTTGCTCAGCCATTCGCCATTCCTTACCTGAAAAAGAGGAAATTATGGTGTTGATTTATATTAAAATTTGTAAGCACTACACTTCATTTTACAATTATTTCCAAATATGTCATATTTATATATGTATCTAGAACACTGGCAGAACAGATTAGCAAAACACACATTTGTATAACACGTAAAGTAATACAAGGTTGACAAAATGAAAACTTACGTCGATAAATTCTGCTTTTGACCTGTGTTAAAAAAAGGGTAGAGTTAGACACTAAATGTATTATTCGGTGAATTAAAACAGTCAATCAAACGTGCAATTCAAATCCAAATTTTGATACAAATTAAAACTCCAACAACACAACAATCTATTACACCACAGGTTATTTTTATGCGCATGTACAAATACTCACAGAGCGATAAAATCGGCAAGTGAACAATAACACAGTCAAAAGCCCAATCAGACTTGAGATGATAATTGGTTCCCATGGAATTCCGTAGAGATCTGCCCCGGGCTGCATGTCATCAGGCAATGACGACACAACCTACAATTCCAAGTAAAAAAATCCTGTCAATATAATTGTCTGTTCATGAAACTTCCTAATAGAACCAAATTAGAATAAAAGAAAGTTATGTCATTTTAGGTCCAGCCCAATAAGGTCGGAACCCACCAGGGACTGAACCATCGATTTTAGAACTGTTAGGCAGACCTGTTAACCACTGGTTCACCGGGCCACATTAACATAAAGGCAAAGATAGGTATGAGTGTGAGCATTTGTCTCCTTGTGTGCCCTGCAATTGGCTGGCGACCAATTCAGGGTGTCCAACGCCTCTGGCTAGTCAGCTGGGATAGGCTCCAGCACCCCCCGCGACCATTGTGGGGATTTCTTTTTCTTGAAGCTGCGACCCTAATGAGGATAAAGTGGCTCCGAAAATGAAACAAAAAACTAAGAGTTCAGTATTGTTGGTTCATCTACAGTTCTACAGATTTCAAACTAAAAATAGTGCGGATAATGGTGATATGATCTAATGTAAATCTGAAAATAACAACGCCTTAATGAACCAAAGAAGGCACTTAGTACAATTAAATTCATCGTGGTTTGGCATTTCCTCATCATCAATTGCTGTCACAATTCAGCAGGCTAACGATTAGCAACTACCCTTTACACATGACACATTTCATAAGCATACCTGTCAACCTCGAACCATTTGTGATCTTACCAAATTTTGTTTTCGCCCTTACATATATGTATAAATACATGGAAAATCTTACCACTTTACTTTTTTGTAAAAAATCACGAACAACAAAATGAAAGTAAACATAAACAAGGGAACAGGAAACGGAAATCACATGGTGAAAGTGTTACAAAACGAAATGTTTATCATGATCTTTTTTTTTTAGCCAATCAGAGGCGCCGGTACATATATCACTTGGCAGACATGCGTTTCCGGGAACGATTCTCAAAATCACCGTTTAGCGTACCATTTTCATGTGTACAGCGTACCAATATAAAAATGGGCTTTCAGTTGTACCAATTACGGCGAGAACGTACCAGTTGACAGGTATGCATAAGGTAATATTAAACCCCACTACAGCCACTGACAGCAGTGCTGATAGGACAGCCATGTAGTCAATACAGAAATCTGATCTAAGAACATGAATAAAACAGTCATTCTACAGTAGTAACGCTAGCGAGACGTGCTAAGGAACCCAACAAATAACCTACATCCTTGACTTTCTCCACGGCGATTCCATAGTAAACCTTAATCGTCGACGGATAGTCCATCTCTGCGCTGCCCAAACTGTCATTTGCCGGGTCTTCTGCCATTTCCGATTTCGCTCATTTGGTTAATATTTTGAAAATATGAACCTCAAAAGTGTCATAAGAAGTAGACGGGGCAATGGACCAACTAACATTGGAGCATTGCACTGCGGACTAAACCAACATTTGGCTTTTAAAAGGGGAAATTGACATTAAAACGTGTTGCCATTACGAACAGTTGAAACTGTTTAATCGTGCTAATACTCACAAATCTAAATGTAAATTCAATAAAACTATAACAAATAATAATACATGCCAATTATTATTTTATAACATTTGCAAGAATCTAACGATGTCTGCCTACCCTACTGTTACAAATGGTTCATTCGTAACGTCACCAATTGTAAAATGCCACACTGGCAGGTCAGGGAGTTTCCAAATGAGAGCAAAATAAACAGGTGTCACGTCTAAAAAGTCATACATTCAATAAATATTCATTTTAACGATTGTCTGAGCTGATACAACTATAACAACAGCAAGTTACAACACTCGAATTAAAGGATAAGATCGTAAACAACCTGGCTTGTTCACTTATTTGTACATTTCTAGAGTTCAATTGACTCACCGAATCGGTTTTCTTGTTGTCCATTTTAGAATACCTCCCCTTAACATTAGAAGTGTAGATTTAACAGTAATGTGCCATGCATGTTTGCCCCAAGAACAGATATTCAGCAGACTAGTGTTGACTAGACACAAATGGAACTCAACTTTATGAAAATGGGAGGGAGTTATGAGTTGAGGGATCAGCATCTTAAAGATGTACAACCACAGAAAGGATTGAGACTAGAATACAGGAAAACTAATTATTAGCACCCTCCTAGTTCCAAAATAGTGGTTCTACAGGCGATAAACAGATTTAAATCCACACTTCAGTCAGTGCCATTTACGTCGGCAGATGTCCAATCAATTTGAACTGGGAGAAGCTGGCATTCTCAAATGGATTGGTCAATAGCAGCAAATGAGTTAAAGAAGAGGCTTGCATCTTTTGATATCTCATACCTGCCACTTGAGAAAATCCTCCATTGTATGAGTCTGAGAAGATGGGTCCTCCGGCATTGATCCTTGGGTGGAAACAAATCACACAATTTGTGTTATTAACATGATTTAAGGGGACAGACAGAAATCATAAGCATGGGATATTGCCACATTGAAACATAATCAAATACACAGGACAGTGTGCATAATATGCTACAATACTATAAGTAGCAAGCATTGTATACAGTACCTAGCTCCTCCAAAATAGTTGTGTCTTCTTTGTCCATGTGGTCTTGCAAAGTCTTGTCAATTTTGGGAAGGGGGTTTGGTTGAGGGGGCTTTGCTGTATTAGTAGGTAATGAATGGGAGTCCAAATTTGGCGTTGTTGATGGATGCATGATTGCTTCGAACTCTGTATTGTTTGTTTTGTTGTCCATCTCTTTTTCGGTAGGGTAAACGGGTGGAAGCTTTAAAATTTCATTGACATTTTCATCAATCTCTGAAGGAGATTCTGGCAGCTCTTTTGTTTCCATATTTGGGTTTTGGTAAAATGTATTAATGGCTTTTTGAAAAATTCCAAAGAATCCTCCACTTTCTGCTGTACTTTCATTGCTTTCACCAATCTGTACACTAAATTCATTTTCAGATCCACTATTAACGCCATTATCATGAACTATTATTTCAGGAGTCTTCTTGGCGTTGTGTTGTGTTGCATCACCTAATAAAATATCTGATGGTGGTAAAGTAAAATCAGATATTAAATTTGAACTAGCCTCAAAACTGTTTCCTTCTCTCCCTCTTTGGATTTCATTTGGATCCATCTCAGTGCAAAGCTCATCCATACGTTCAAAACTCTTGGTTTCCTCAATGACATCTGGCCAATCCATAAAGTCACCAATCTTCTGCATGTCCCCACTTACCTTAAGATCCCAACCCAACTCTTGTTTTCCTTCTTCTTCTTCTTCTTCTTCTTCTTCTTCTTCTTCTTCTTCTTCTTCTTCTTCTTCTTCTTCTTCTTCTTCATTGACCTTCACAAACTCATCATGTGTTCCGTCTTCTTCCGTCTCCTCTACATCTTTCCAATTTATTTCCTCTTCAATTGTATTCTCTTCAACTTCATTGAACTTCTCCTGATCTTTGTGTTCTAAATCTTCTTGGCTATAGTCTTCAAACATTTTTACCAACTGACCCATCACTTCATACTTCTCTAACAGTTTCACGTCTTCCTGTTTCAATTCTTCAACTGGCTCAGCACCTGCTTCATACTCTTTTAATGTTTCCACCTCCTCCGGCACATTTCTATTAAACTCACTATCCATTTTGGAATTGTCATCTAAAACGTCTTGCATCTTTTCTCCTAGCTCACCATCCAGTGTAGATTCCTGTTCCTCCACATTCTGACCCATGTCTTCTAACTCGTCCCTCTTTTCTGTAAGTTCCCTACTCAGTTCATACCTTTTCTCCTCTAACTGTCCCTCCTCCTCCTCATACTGCTTCACTTTGAACTGTACTGTGTCGTTTTCAGTCTGTTCTACTAATTCACCATGTACTTCATACTTCTCTAACTTTTCTACCAACTCACTATTGACTTCGTACCTCTCTGTATATTTCCCCTCCTCCTGCTCCCCATTGTTGAACTTTTCTTGCCACTTGTCTTTTAATTCCTCTTCTGACTCACCGTCTAGTTGATTCTCCTTCTCAAACTTTTTGCCACCCTCCTCTCGTTTCTCTCCATCTCCCAACTCTTTGATTAATTCACCATTCTCTCCCAATGACTCTGCTATGTTCTCCTCCTTAGACTCCTCTACTACTTCTCCCTCTATAAAGGGATTCACCACCTCATGCTTTCCCCCTTCTCCTTTTTCAAACCTTTCCTCCTCATCATCTTTAAAGGCATCTCCATTGCCTTTCTCCACTGAGCTCCCCAGATTAACAATATTTTTCTCTTCAATCTCTTCATGTAACTCATCCTCAACTGCTTCTTTCTTCATATTAACTTGTCTATTGAAGTCATTTAGCGCTCCGTCATTTGCCTTCTCAGCTTCCATTATTAAGTCTTTCTCTCTCTTCAAATCCAACTGCTCCCTGTCCATTAAATCTTCTGATGTTTCTACTTGTAATTTTTCTACAGGTTCCTCATTTTCCGTGGCTGAAAAATAGTTTTGCACGTTTTCAGTTTCCTTGACTGCTTCCTTGCGTTTTTCAACCAACACTTGAGAACTTTCTTGCGCCTCTGTCAGCTTTATCTCTTTCTGTTCTTCTTCCATGCCCAATACATCATGTTTCTCATCTTTAGATTCTTTCTCCTCGGTTTTGCGAGTAAGAGAAGGCCCAAAACTACCTTCTTTTAAAAAGTTCATCACAGATGTAAAAGTCCCTGGGAGGTCCTGATGTGTAATTCCTTTGCCATTTTGAGTTGGTCTGTTCCAATGAGGGGAATGGTTTTCTATATCGGTTTCGGAAAGGTTTTCATCTGTAAATTTGTCATCTCTTCGTTTCAAGTAGTGTGCATCAAAGTCCAGAGGGTTGTTTTCCTCATGTTTGTTTATGTCTGAAACCTTCCAGTTCTGGCGCTTTTCAGTTCCGTTCAACTCATCTTGAGTCGTTGCTTGTAGTGACTTCTGTGAAAACTCTTCTGTATTGTTTTGAGTATTGTCCAAATACTTCTGTTGATCTACATCTTCACCTTTCACTTCATCATGTACTTGTTCCTGTTTCTCATTTTCAGAGCTGCTTTCTTGCACTTGACTTTTCTCTACAGGGTCTTCCAACCTAAGGATTTCCTGATCTCTCCTCAGAGCTTCTTGTTCCTCATCACTCGAATTAAAAACAAGTGATATGTTAAAGTTGTCTATGTTTTGTAGCTCATTTGTGAACTCAGTCTCATCACGACTGTCTAGGTGATGTTTTGGGGAATCTTCAATCTTACATACAGACTGCCCTATTGACATAGGTTTCATGTACGTGAAAAATGTCAGTGAGGTGATGTCATTCTTACTTGCAAAGGGATCAAATTTCTTTTCTCCTTCCTTAGCATCTTCCACCAAGTCAGTGACAACTTTTTGGGTTTCAAGAGGTTTGAGGTTTTGATTAGGCTGAGATGTGGCATCAACATCACTATCCTGACTATTGCTGGCTGTATTGTCAGAACCAACAGGTCCCTGAGCATTGTCTTCAGACTTTGTGTCTAAGACATTTCTGTCAATTTCACTGCTGTCTTTTTTGAAGGCTAAAATATTCCTGATCCCCAAATCAAACCAAGAATTGGATGCTGTCTCTTTGTTGTCATGATCTTCTTCTTCTTCTTCTCTACTAACCTGTATCGTTTCTCCAGTGTCTTGATCACTTGGGCCAAATCCCAACGTTCTTGACAAGCCATTTCCGAACCAAGTCGCCAAGTCCCTGTCCTCAATCTTCTTTTGTATTGTTTCTGCTTCTAGGTCCAGATCCATCTTCCTGCTCCTGAAGTTATCTCCGTGTGCTGTATCCATGTCCATTTCTTTTACACCACCATCCACATTTTCTGCAGAAGAGTCTGCTGCATCTTGTCCACCACCAATGCCGAGCCATCCAGTCATTTCTGAAGCCAAAGACTCCAATTCTCTAACAGGTTTTCTAGGGTTTGTATTATCTGGTTTTCCTTCACTTCTTAACCCCAGCCACCCAGTCACTGAAGATGTGAAGGACTCTTCTTCCTGCAATAAATGTTTCTTCTTAACTTCAGTGTCAGAGTCTTCCGGTTTTTCCAGACCTAACCATCCCTCTAGTGGAGAACTGAGCCAGGAAGAAGGGGAAGACCCACCATTTTCCTGCAGTTCCACAGCAGTTTGAGGATTTTGTAGCTCTGCTTTGGATGTGCCCGATCCCATGGGGATATCTTGAGATTTTGAAGGAGTTTCAGAGTTTGTCTCATAATTGTTTGTTGTACTCATTTCAATATCATTAAGTGGGCTTAGATCAGAATCATCATCATCATCAGAACCATCATCATTAACATCATCGTCACTGTCCAGGTGATTGGAGTCAGTGGGATATCCAAGGTCATCCACACACAGAAAATCGGATTCCTTGATGAAAATAGGAAATATAATTTAGATTAAAAATCACACATTTTCCAATTTGCAATTCAAATGTTCACAGGCTATTATTATAGTAACAAAGGTAAGCAAAAATATACCTGTGTTGGAACTACTATCTCCTTCACCGCAAATTTCTGCTCCTCTTTTACAGCTTCTTTTGGAAAATAGCCAAACTGTTTGTTAATCTGGAATCAAAATACATTCATTTATTCCAATTTATTTAGACTGGGTGGAAAGGCTTTGAATGCACATGTTTTTCTGTGCTAATATAGATGCCCAATTCATTTTAACTGGCAATGGGAGGCAAATAAACAATAAAAATATAATTTCATATGTAGTCATACATACACTGCCAGCCCAAAGATTGCTCCTCTTTCCAGTCAGTTTGTGGTATACAAAGATGGTTTCTCCTTGTCGGAAACTCAAGTAACGGCAATCTTTTCCATGGTGATCTCTGACTGTTTGCACTCTGCTTATTAGGCCTAAAAAGGTCAAGTTGAAACAGTTGTATACAAATGCTGTACATATCATATCGTAACAGATTTTTTCCCCATATTGCACAGCACTAACATAAACACTGACAGAAAAACACTATACTAGTCCGTAGTATAACAATATATTTGTAGTATATATAAAGCACAGTGAAGCCAGTAAAATAAAGCATGATTATTTCTGATGACTTAGTTCACTCAATAGTATTATAAAATATTATCAAGTTCCGACTTACTTTCACACATTGAATCTCCACAGATCTTGAAATCAGACAGCAATCCACGACATAGTTGTGGGAACATCACTAAAACTATGATTGTTTTCCATAACCTAATATAAACTCGTGAAAAAGTCATGTTTTGTTATTTCCACAAGAAAACACCAAGCAAAAATATATATGCCGGTGAGAAGTGACCGTAATAAGTTGAGTTAGGATGTGGACATTTGCCTTTAAACTGCAGCTCAGCTAAACACTCAATGGGCCGTGATAAGATAGAAAGCCTGGATAGGATAATCATTAACTATAGTTACGTCCCAACTGAGTTTGTTTCATTCTTGTGGGTAAAATGGGTGGTAAAAAGTCATGGGAATAATAAACTCATTACAGCACTTGGACAGTAATATTAGGAGGGGAAAAAACTCAATGAATTTTACTTCATAGAGCAAATAAGTTAGACACAAATAGCTCAATTTATGATGTTTGATAGTCAAAGAGCCACAGCATACAGTGACCTGCCAAAACAGAAACTAATTGTTCACCATAACACTTTTCCCCCTTACAAAACAATAATGTGTTCATTTCAATGTGAATGTCCACCCCCAACAAAGACAAAATGTATTAATATAAGAAGGAATGAGCCGCATGTGGCTCGAGAGCTGTATGTTCGCCTCCCCTGGGGGTCTTGGGTTCAAATCCAGGTCAGTCCACCTGTGTGGAGTTTGCATGTTCTACCCGGGGCTGTGTGGGTATTCTCCAGGTACTCTGGTTTCCTCCCACACCCTATACTAGTCTAGAACTTGCATTTTATAAATCGCATTACCCACTATCATTAGGCGCCTGTAAATCAAACTGTCATAGCAGAGCGTGTTGCAATTGAGAAGATAATATGCAAATATGTTTTGGCAAATAACTAGAAATCCCCATTCGGAGCCAGCAAAGTAAGGCAGCGTTATTTTAGATGGGAATTTGCTGGAAATCCCCCACCTAGCGGCTATAACTCCGCCCTGCACTTGAACCACACAGAAGCCATTAAAGACTTCTTTGCGAGCAGTCGACGCGTCTGAATCGAGCGAGAAACCACAGAAGAAAACAAAAAACAAAACAAATAACCACCCAATGGCCCTCCACAGGACCCCCGGGAACCAAATGGATTTTAACCGGGAATCCAAAGAAGGCAAGCCGTCGACGGACGAGCGGCTAGATAGCGGCGTCGACTCCCTCAAAGAGGAGGACTACCGGGCGGTAGCAGAAGAGATATGTCGCCTGCAGCTCGAATGCGAGCCGAAGCCACAAAAAGTCTTCAATTGTGGGGACGTCGAGACCCAAGAATGGAAATCGCAAGTCACCGAGGACGGCGACACGTAAGTTGAACCGTGGATGGCCCAAAAATATGGCTTATTTTGTGCATTCCACTCATTTTAGCAAAATTAGCTTGTCATCCAACGGGCCCTTCTACAAAGTAATTCGACCTCTTTCTTATCGGAAATCTTTTTCTAGCTAAATTTTCTATTAACCCTTTATCGAGAACTTTATAATATTCGTCTCTGATAATAGGGCCTAATAAAATTAGTTTTTTTAAGTATTTAACTTGTACTTATTACTTGCTGTTGTTGAAAACAACATCCAATTCATTTGGACTGGGAGGATCGGATGTCATCATTCACCAAGGATTGCCTTGAGATGGTTAAAATGCATGTCACGATTCATCATGAAATGGCTTTTTTGGAATCAAAGCGATGCAAGCCGGCGCCACACTGGACGCCTTTTGCTTTGTAATCACTGGTTTTCAACTGTGGCTTGACACAGTGGGATTGGACCTAACCAAAAAAAGCTATTATCATCAGCAGGAGTCAACTATGGCTGCGGGTCAAACTGGGAAAGTCCCAGGCACCCTGCCAAACAACCCCAACTGAGCACGCTCCGGTCAGAAAGACAAGCGATGAAAAGTACCTGAAATCACCGGTGTGGGTGCGGAAGCATGCTTCTTCCAAGGAAAGCGATTGGAACAATCTAAATACAAATGACTAAATCATGAAGTTTCTGAGACAATTTACTTGCCCTCATACAAAAAAAAAACAAACAAAAACAAAACATCCTTATGGCATATCCTTTGAAAATATGCATGTTGGGCCGATTGGACACTCTAAATGTCAGTTAGAAGTGCCTATGCAATTTTTCCATTTTTGCCACTCCCTGTACCGAGGCTATTTACCCTGTTCTGTTTCTAGGCTACTCCACTTGGCTATCATCCACGAGGCCAAGGACTACATCAAAACAATGATACAGCTTTCTAAGAACACAGACTTCCTGGATGTCCAAAATGACCAGCGACAGGTACGAGTTTTAAAGTGTCTAAAAATAAAGTATGTAACTGTGATCCAAAACTTACCAGCGGACGTGTCCCATTTTAGACGCCGCTTCATTTAGCAGTCATAACAAACCAGTCAGACGTGTGCCAGCGCCTCCTGGCTGACGGCTGCGATCCCACGCTGGTGGACGACAGCGGGAACATGCCCGTCCATATCGCCTGTCGCCACGGCAACCTGCCCTGCTTCAGCGTCCTTACACAGTTTTGTCGTCACGAGCATCTTCAGACAATGATGGCCGCATGCAATTACCAAGGTAAGCCTTTTTCAATTGGAATTTGCTTGTTGGGGTTTGTATTCGCATTCCGGCTAAAACCAACTTGTAAACCGAAAGTCAATTATGGCAGCCTATATGTGAGAAATTGTAAAATTCAACAATTTTAAGGGTGTAGCTTATATGCAAGATAGTCGTTTGCTCAACATTTCATCAGTATTATGTAATGGTGGATCTGCCCTCTGCTGGTCCCATGTTAAGAAGCGTATCCAATGTCTTAAACAGGACAGAATTGCCTCCACTTGGCCTCCATTCACGGTTTCCTCTCTATGGTGGAGTCTCTGGTGGATCTGGGAGCTGACATTAATGCAAAGGTACACGGTAGACGCGTTAGAAACACTCATTTGGCTTGGCTGGCTGACTTAGTTGACATTTTCCCAATTTAGGAGCAGCGCAACGGGCGCGGCGGGCTGCACCTGGCGGTGGACCAGCAGAACCTGCCCTTGGTCAAGCTGTTGCTGAAAAAAGGAGCTGACCCCAACCTCCTGACGTTTGGGGGACACACCCCCTTCCACCTAACCTACGGTCGCAACAACGATGACATCAAAGGGGAACTGTTTTCGTTGACCCGTCCCGACTTGAGGGAGCTGCCCGACAGCGAATCGGATGAAAGCGAGGAGGAAGAAGACTCCGAGTCGGATGATGAGGTGCGTGCCCCGTCTTTAAATTACTTATAATACTATGGTAATAATAAAGTGATTCCATTTTTCATTCATTTTTAAACAGATATATTTAATTAAAAATGATTTAATTGTAAGGACATTATTCCTCTATATTTAAAAAAAAAAATGTAATTTTTATTTATTCATTTTTTAAATCTGTTTTGTTTGGTATTTTAAAAAAATCAGGGGGTGCTTTAATTTTCATGTACTTTTGTATTTCTCATTTTTGTTTGAATTGTCTTATAAAGGATGAATTTGTTTTTCAGGTGCCTTATGATGACATCCAGTGGAATGGCCATTAGTAGAAAGATATGAAAAGTGTGAGCGCGAGGGTGAAGTTTAACAAAAAAGCCTCGGATGTCTACCATTGGCGGAAATGTGCACAGACGCACGTGACGGTGGTCTTGTGACACGACCAGTGGACAGCAAAGAGATGCAGAAAAGATGATAAGGCAGCTGTGGTATGGACATTTTTTTAACAGACCGGCAGTGGCCCACTTGCCTGCTAATCATTTACAAGCAGCTCTCTTGTAACATATTGTAAATGCTGTGTATACAAAGATGTATTTTCTATGGAAGCTGTGACTGTGTACAGGAAGACAGGTTGTAAATGTTAGGACGGCGACACTCCATTTAAATTAAAACACTCATATTTAAACAGCAAAAACGTGTCTGTGGTCTAAACTAGGCTTTCAATGGCAGCCAACGGGTTTTCACGCTTGGCTATTACATAAGTCACCGCATGTCATGCAAGAAAGGCTGAGCCGGAATGAGGAACTAGCCACATTTGGACACAAAAGCTTGGGGGGGAATTTTGTTTGCAGAATGAAGCTTGGTTAACCAGGAAGCTTTGCGGGTGTGCGTGAGCCAACAGGAAATTCCCAAGAATACTCAGCTGTTGGTCGCATTCCCTCCTCTCGTGCTCCAAAGAAGGGAATCTCACCCTAACAGGATGTTTCGGTTGAGATAAAAGGATGGGGTGGGGTCAAGAGTTTCGTTTGATCGGAGGGGGTTTGGAGATTATGCACGAGTTAGCAATGTGCTTTTCTTGGTCGCCTGATGCGTCTTGTCATATGTACATAACCCTCCACATAATTATGTTTTATCAGTTTTTGCCGGGGCAGTGATGAAGTCATGAATCCTAGTAAGGCACAGCCATTTCTGCGGGACTTCATAGGTACTCCTGTCTTCTGTGTCGTCATAGGGGATATGCCACGTCCCCCCTGAAGTCTGCACAATGGTGTCGAAGCTGGGAATACTCTGAACACACAAACGCAATGTACATAAGTACTGTATTTTCCGTGCTATAAGCCGCAGCCTCATATTTTAACATTGGGTGCTCCAGATTATAATACACACCTGAAAACGGACCCTCCTGCCAAGGGCCACGTGTCCGTGCACGAGCATCTGATGGCCCCTTTGCCATTTGAAGAAGAGTCGCTTGGTGACATCGTCCGGCAAGCACGCCTTGTGGTCCCTCATCAGGTCCTGACTCACAAAACGACAGTGATTCCCCGAATGCAACGTGGCGTATAGCAAAAAGGGGTCATCTTCGGATCTGATGGCATAGAGTAAAAAAAAAAAAACATTGAGGGGGGGGAGACAACAAAGCGCCTGTCAAATCATCTTACATATTTTCCGTAAAAAAGCAATGAGCTTTTTCCTGGATGTGTTTCATATTGTGTCTGCTCCAAAATTTGGAAGGCCGCAACATATGTTTCCTGCCCAGCACCAGGATTGTAAGACCCTGTAGCTTGAGCTCCGAGACCACCGCCAGCAACTACAAAACACAACCACACATACTAGTATCAATTCGTTGTCAGACTGAACATCTAATGGGAATTTGTTTATAGCTAACCTCTCAGCAAGAAATCCCTCTCAATTTGTTTATCTCTGCTAGACGAGTGTGAAGATTTATGGACAACGAATGCTTTGTTCACTTATCTTCATAACAAAAATTACGTAACTAGTGGGTGGAGAAAGGTGGTGTTTAAAAAGGTATTGTTTCGTATAAAACACTACTTCTGTGCATTGTCATGTTTTAATAGCTGTCATGGCGCAATCACCTGTGGGGGGGGGGGGGGGGGGGGAGCTTCTAATATGAAGGAATTTCTGAAAATGGTCCAAACTGCTGTTTAACTAAAATGTCCAAAGATGTCTGTCTTTGCATGTTCTTACCGTCTCAGATTGCTTGCTCCTGTCGTTGGTGATATTTGCCACATTGAGGCCGTCTACCACGACGTCAAAGGCTGGCTTGGTCCTCACAAATTCCTTGAATTCTTCAAGTTCCTGAGGACGTAAAACAAGAAAACAAATACTACTACTTTGCACTACACTGAAGACTATTAACACAATTGGCATTCCAAGGTTCTACCAAGTATACTGTCAATGATTGGCTACGTAGCATAATTGCATTGTATCCCAGGATTGGCTGGATACCTATTACACAAAATGATACCTCTACTTAAGAATGCCTCTAGGTTACGAAATGTTTTATATGCAAATGTGTGCCCGGGGATACAAAAAGATCCAAGTTATGAAAGTAAATGTTGCCCCCCCTATCCAGTCTGTTTTCCTTACCCCCCTTCCACTACCCAACCTGGATCTAATGACCAACTCATCAGCAAGAAGCTTGATAACAATACTAATTATTTGATGTTTATTGATTGTGTTGACCAGACATGCAAAACAGATTGGACAGGTACGTCCCCCTTGAGGACTGGAGTTGGTGACCCCTGCTCTACTGCAAAGGAACACTGTGTGATTTTGCTTTTAGATTGCAACAGTGTGGAAATAGACTTCTATGAATTCCCCTGGACGTAAAGCTGGGCAATCGTGATGCTGTGTCAAAAAGGGAAAGCCGAAAATGAGGCTTTCAAACCCCCCATCGACATTAAATGGTAACCCGACACGTGCGCTAAAATGAATATTCCAGCTTGGAGCTTGTCTAGCTAAGGCTGCAAACTTATCTTGTTGCTCGAGTGTAAATATATCAACTAAAAGGGGAAGTCGTCAGGACAGAGGAGCGAGGAGGAGACGGACAGTCTCCTCCTACTGTAATTATCTGGGGACTTTCCACGGCTGATATGTGAAACCAGCTCATTGTGATGTAGCGGTGGGTAATATGACACACGTGTTCGTAGGCTCAACGCTGCTGAATAACGAGTGTGATACAAATATTTGTAATTATCAAATGTGATATTGGGTATTTTTTTTCTATATTGTTTCAGTATTTTTGCTTCAATTTCTAACAGTGGATACGAAAACAATTTGCCATTATCTTGCAAATTTTCAGATCGAATTCACATGCAAAAAAGGCATTTATTATAGCATAATACTCAACCTCTCTGGGATCTAAATTATTTGGAAGGGACAATATAAGATTTTCCTTTTTTGTGTTCTTTGGCACGTCAATTGATGATGAATGACAATGTCAGGGATGTGTCAAACTGGTGGTCCGGGGGCCAGATGGGGCCCACTGCATCATTAAATGTTGCTCGTAGAAACTTAATCAAATTGACATCAAATCTGCGGTCTAAAAATAAGAGGATATTTATATTTTTGCACCTGCCTTTGACAAATAATTTGAAAATAAATAGCTTTTGATTATGTAACTGAATCAAAAAGTGAAAGAAATCATGTTTAGCACTTTTTGGGAATAAAACTGACCTCTGGTGTGGTCTTGTTGAAAACATCCCGTCCCTGAATGATGTCAGTCATGACTTTGCTTCTCAGCTGTTGGTACTCTTCAGCACTGAGTTGAATGGATTCCAACTCAGTTCCACAACTCTTACACAGTCCCCTGAACACACACCAATTTAAATTGAGTCACTTTTGGAACATACAATACATACAAATACCGAACCCTTTTAGGCAAAGAAAAAAAATACTTTGGCGAGGCGCTGCTCCAAGTTCCTCTCCACTTCTGACTTGGAGTACTGAAAAAAAGGAAGAAATGATGACATTTGATTTATTTAAAGTGAAAAGTGGATATCAAGTAAGATGTACATGTAAATAGGCCAGGATTAGTCAAAAGCTAGATTCATTTGTGTTGCACAGATGATACGTCCAATCCATATAAAGTGGGAGGGTTGGGGAATATTTAAGCAGTTCGTAAAATAAATGAATAATTATGATTATCTAATTGAAGGAGCTTTGATTGAGTTTTTTTAAAAAGAGTCTTTAGCACCAATGAGTTAGTCATCATTAGTATTCTAAACCCTCATCATTTTTAATGGCGTCTCATACCGTTCAAACCAGGTTTTTATGGCGCTAGCCAAATTCAGCTGTGGGTAAACCTGGTTGTTCCTCATGTACAGCAAAATTCCCAGCAGCTTCTCTTGCTGCCAGCTCTCCGACGGACACCCTCCCTCAAACAGAGAAGTCCACGTCTCTTGTTGGTGAGTCCGACCCTTTGCCAATAATTCATCATAAAGCTCCCAAGCAGTGATTGGCTGACCATTTCGAATGGCTGCGGCAATCACGTGGCCATAATTGCCAGGCGATGGGGTGGCGACCTGTCGAGATAACAAAACCGGATGTCACAGACACCAAAAAAATTGCAATTTCCCTCAAAACAAAACAAAACTTGATCACCTTTTTGATCTCATTCAGAAAGGTGACAGCTTGGGGCCATCTTGATGTGCGGCTATAAGATTTAATTAAAAGACTATAAGCTCCAGGATCCAAAGAGGGGAAACTTTCCCGCATTATACTGTAGACATCAAATACTTCTGGGTCATGATTGCCGTTCACACATATTGCCAGATACTGCAGTAGAAGCTGATAGGACACCGTTCCTTTTTCGGTGGCAACAAATGACAGCAAGGACCTGGGGGCAAAGCAGAACACCATGTTTGTAATAACTGATGTCATTAGGATAACTGCAGTTTTTGGGTGATGGTTTCTGTTAATTGAGATTTTGCCCTACCTAGCCTAGAGGAGATACCCAAAAATGCCAAACCCCTGATTCTTACTTGGGAATATCTAACTCCTTTCCAGACTTCAACAGCATTCCCATCATGCTAATGTCAAATCGTTCCGGACTTCCAACAGACTCCTTCAGTTTTTTCCACTCCTCGACAGATAAAGGCTGCTCAGGCGGTTGCAGAATTCCTGTCAAACACAATTGCCTTTAGATAAGGTTAAAATCTATTATACTTTCATAAAGTCAGACGGAAAACAAAAAATGTATGTGACCACTTATTCATGTTGATTACTAATTTATTGATTGTTTGTGTGCACTTCATGGTGAAGCTTTAATTCTCAATACTATACCAAATGGCAATACTAAGGGCATTCAATTCAATTGTATTTTTTGTTTCTTGAAAGTTAAACCTGTCCAACCTTTCAGCCCAGCTGGCCTCCTTGCAGGCTCCTCATGATGATTCTCCTCAGAGATCAAACCTGCCTTTTTCTTCATGAACTCTGCTGTCCTCTTTGCTGTCCCAGAAGCAAACACAGATTTGAGGATGGGAGGATTTTGCTTGGATCTAAAGTTCTGACCACCTCCATTTGGAACAGTGTCTGTCCTATGTCTCGTGGTGCTATCTCTCCATCCTCTCGACATGTTGGTCTTGCTGTTGTTGTTTTTGCTTAGCTGAGGGCTGGAGCTCCATTCCCTGTAGCGCGGACTGTGTTTGGTGAAAGGCAAAGCAAGGAACGCTAAAGATCCTTGAGTGTTAAAAAGTGATCCAGACCTTAAGCACTGATTCAGATTCATGATGGTCATGATTGAATACCAATCATTAAATTCTAACTTTTACATTCAGTCATAATCCTAACACCGCATAACTCATCATAAAAACGCAATAAAGCGAATAATCAATGCCAAATGTTATAGGACAGAAAACGAAATAAATATGTAAGATTTATACGTAAAAAAAACACTTCATATGAAAATATAGATTCAACTTTAGGTGGAAAGCTGGTCGCATTTTATGCGTCATCAATCTTCGACACAAGCGCTATGCTAACCGGAATAGGGAACTTGCTGGCTTCAAAATCGCATCAAAAGAAGAAATCCTCTGCTCTTCTTTCCCCGTCGATTCTTTTAAAATATGTTGTATTTTGAAAAATGTAGCAAATCTAACAGGAAACACACTAAAGGGGAATTAAACTCCACACAGGAATCATTTTCGAGTTGTGAGTTGTTTACTAGCGACATGGATACACATTTATGATCATTCCTGAAGTAAACATGGCGAAGGAAAATCTAAATGGATGGCCCGATATCCTAAAAAGAAGATTAGCGCACTCCAACACAGGTAAGTGATTATGCTAGTACACATTTCAAGTTTCCTTTTACTAAAATGTTTTATTGTCCAGATGACAGAAGCGAGGAGGAAAAAAAAGCTGAGGAAATGATGCTGTTTAGCAAATATTATTCAGACTGGAAAGGGGGAAGTGATAAAATCATGTCCTACAAAAAGATCCCTCGTTTTTACTTCAGGGTATGATTTCCTCACGTTCACATTTGTTGTCTATTTTTACCCCTTTAATTCACATACATACATAAAGTTTGAATATTAAGTATTATTGCGATGCATACAGCTAGTACTGATGATACCTAGACGGGGCACTGAGTGAGCAGAATGTTTTTTTTATTTTGTTTTATTAATAAATGAGTGGTGTTACTCGACAGCTACCAGCAAATGAAGAAATTTTGCTGAACAAACTAAGAGAAGAATCCAGAGTGATGTTCCTTCAGAGAAAGAGCCGAGAGCTGTTGGATCACGAGGAACTTCAGGTGGCAAACATTCACACTGCTGCTTTTAAAAGAATTCCAACATCCACTTAAATCTCTATGGTCACCAACCATGACCTGTTTTGTTCATCACGCTGTCTTTCTGTAGAATCTCTGGTTCCTGCTTGAGAAGCACCAGGTGCCTCCAGTCAATAGTGAGGAGGCCATGATCAGCTACATAGCCTACTTGCAGGTGGGCGAATTGGCTGGGCCCAAGTGCGGGTAAGTTGGAGGAAGTAGCAGTTTATCGCTAGCTAACCCATGACGCAAACAAATGTGTATAAATCCATTATTCTAGTTGTTACATAGATTCACACACACACACACATTTTGCTGTCATTGAACAAACATTGTTATCTGGCTCTTTGCGATGTACCAGTGAAACATACACTTCACTACTGGAGATACTATATTGTTTAGCTGTAAATGTATACATAAGATGGGCTACTTTAATTAAAAATAATTCATTTCTTTTTTTTTTCCATCAGCAAATTCTTCACTGCCAGAGTTTATGCTAAGCTTTTCCACACCGACCCTCACGGCAGGATCTCCATCATGCAGTTCTTCAATTACGTCATGCGGAAAGGTCAGGACTTGTATCGATATTTTCTCATCAATGTTTTCTCAAATGCACTCTTTCTTAAAGGACACCTTTGTTTATTAGTACAAAACCAAATGATGGGTTTACGGCGTCATCGCAATGTCAGTTTACATATACGTACATACTATGTATATACATACACATGTTCAAATACATGTTAACATTTTGTAATGATCAGGATTTCGGCCATTTGTCTTTTTAGTGCAGCTTCAAATAAACTTGCTTCATTCTGTGTTCAGTGTGGTTGGATCAGACTCGGATTGGCCTCAGTCTCTATGATGTGGTTGGACAAGGCTACCTCAGAGAGTCCGTAAGTATTTCCGCTTGCCTTCCATGGAAGTCGTAGTACTAATAGTATTAATAACAGGTAGAGTAGTGACTGAGTTTGAATCCCGTACTGTCAATAGTGTCAAAGATCTATTACGATATGGGCCATTTTACATTACAACCTCGATATGCCACAGCATGATACAGTATACATACACAATACATGTTTATGTATTATAGGGCACTTATTTAACTCATTGACGGTGCTAGAGTTCCAATCCGTTTTGACAGGAAGGGTAGGCAATAAAACCTAATCACTTGATGCGAGCCAATCTAGTTCCATTTAGTGGTGTGCGAGTTGGAGGAAATATATTTATATCGATGCATGCATTTTATTACTCATGTATGGAATTGAATACATTCATAGTAAGCGCACCTGCTGGCCAAAATTTGTACTGCCGAAACAGGTCTATTTATGGCGATAATTATTTTAGAAAGGTTTATAGTGTGTTGGCCATGTATGGTAATCGGACAGCACTAATAATAATGATAACAGGCAAGACGGTTTTGAGTTTGAATCTCTTTGGTGTGAGTGTGTGACTTCAGCGAAAACACAATCCTATTAAGCATAAGCGATAGGCAGAATAAATGAGTGCATAATGATGTCAATCAAACATTCAATTCTTTATTGTCATTCTTAGGATCTGGAAAATTATATCTTGGAGTTGATACCGACACTACCTCAGCTGGATGGACTGGAGAAGTCTTTTTACTCTTTTTATGTTTGCACTGCTGTCCGCAAGTTTTTCTTTTTTTTGGACCCACTTCGTACAGGTGCGACGATACATGTATGAATTGAAATGTGTATTACCAGAAGAAAAATTTGAATCATTTTGTATTGGAATTTGATTTAGTAAACTTGAGCAAACGGCATAATCTTGTTATTCATGTTTTTTAGGAAAGATTAAAATCCAGGACATCTTGGCATGCAGTTTTCTGGATGATTTGTTAGAGGTGCATTCTCTTTTTCTCCCTTTTAATCAAATTAAGTTGTTGTTGTTGTTAACACAAGAGTTTTCAAACAAAAATCTGGCCCATTACATAATTTTGTGTGACAATGTTTCAAATGGTAATTGCAAATAATTGTCTTAGAATGATAATATTGTTTTTTTTTATTTCTCTGATTGTAACTGCTATATTGTTTTTGTTTTTTTCAGTTAAGAGATGAGGAATTGTCTAAAGAAAGTCAGGAGTCCAATTGGTTCTCAGCACCTTCAGTGCTGAGGGTGTATGGTAAATTCCTATACATGTTTATTATGGCTACTATTGATGATATTTTGTATGGCGGAGTATTAGGGTCACAAACGAGGATATTAGGTCACAAAAAAAGTTGTAATATTAAGAGATTAAAAACATGACATCACAAAACGAATGTCATGTATATATACAAATTTCATCTTGTTAGGGATCAACAAAAAAGTCATGTTGTTACAAGATTAATGTTTTTTTGTATTTTAAGATACGTAATACGTAGAGATGCAGTGCGGCTAGTTTACCTAAGTTACCTGACTATTAGTACATAAAGAACATTTATGTACATTTGAGAACATTTGATGTAAATGATGTAAAAGTTTAAAGATTTCAATATTTCTAGTGATTCTAAAATACAGCTTAACATAAGGCTCTCAATATCATTAATTTTAACAGTAGCGACCAAGCGCTCCGTAAAGTACGTCATAGATCATTTTTTTAAGTTAGCCACGCTGCAGTCATGCATATTATTTCAAGATATGTAATCTAACAACCACTTTGTGGTGAGGCTTTAAATCTGGTTATACTTGTAGAATGACAATAAAAGCATTCAATTCAATTCAATGATTATGGACATGTCTAATGCTGGTGTCATTTTTATGGCAGGTCAGTACCTCAACCTGGATAAGGACCACAATGGTATGTTGAGCAAGGAGGAGCTGTCACGCTACGGCACAGCCACCCTCACTTCAGTCTTCCTTGAACGAGTGTATCAGGAGTGCCTCACTTACGACGGCGAAATGGTGAATTTATTGTTTTTTTTCGTATTTATATATATATATTTATATTTTGGGGTATTTTAGTCATCTATACTCTTTTTATATATTGGGTTCAAATTTAACTCTACCCATTTGTATCAAATCAATTACTTTTTTCTTAGCAAGCTTCATTCAATTGAATGAAGTTGAATTCCATACAAATGTTGATTCCTAATTAATCAATTGTTTTTTTCTTTTGCAGGATTACAAGACTTATTTAGACTTTGTCCTGGCTTTGGAAAACAAAAAGGAGCCAGTGGCACTGCATTACCTTTTCAAACTTTTGGATATGGACAATCAAGGATACCTCAATGTCTTCTCCCTCAATTATTTCTTCAGGGTAAAGAGAAAAGAACTTTTTATGATTACAAAATGTAGGTTTCATTTTGAGTTACTTTCAGGTCACTTGGTTGTGAACTCATTGCCCTCCATTGACACCACTATACGCCGAATAGACGTTGAGTGCCGTATGGCAACACAACTATTGGAAAACCTTTTTTTTTTAATACTTTTCATTTTCAGAATGGTGACAATAACTCAAATGGGGAATTTTGTATTGGAAAAACAACCCCAGAATTGACATGTATGCTACATTTTGAATATTTTTTGTTTTCATTGCTAGGCTATCCAAGAACAGATGAAAGTGCATTGTCAGGTGCCCGTCTCCTTCCAGGATGTCAAGGTAAAACTCTCACATGTGTAACATGTACTTATTTATGCCCAATAAGTTTCTTAGCATATGGTCTGTCTAGGATGAAATCTTTGACATGGTGAGACCTAAAGACCCCTGTAAGATTACACTCCAGGACTTGGTAAGCAGTTGTCAGGGCGACATAGTCACCAGCATCCTGATTGACCTCAACGGCTTCTGGACATACGAGAACAGAGAGGCGCCTGTTGCCAACGATAGCGATGGCATCAACACATCCAGCATTGATGACTCCTAATCAATAAGATCAGTATGTTGCATGTTTGCACTCCTCGAAAATGCTTTGAATACTCTCGTTGTATGTATCACTGTTTAGTTTACTCTGGACGAGTAACGCAAACTCAAGAGAATCTAAAAAATGTACGCCTAATTTGTTTTTTTAAAGCAACCATTTCGGAAATGTGCCAAATTTCTAAAAATCATGATAGCATATATATTGAAATTGTCCTGTTTTTTCACATTTTATATAAATTTTTGCACAAATCACATTCACTCCTGAAAACATAAAACTCCTGAAATGGGGTCGACGTAAGTTGGTAGCTCTGCTGTATGCCCGTTATTTTTTTTTTTTGCTATTATAAAAGGTATTCTTTTCAAACATTTCCGAATAAATATCTGCCCGTCCAAAGAAAAGCTTGAAATGCCTTTTCGTTGGCTGTAAAACTTAAAAGAAGGTAGCTGATTTGCGGATGGAATCATGTTTAAGGAATCTCAACTTCAAACCAGCAGTTGTGAGGTTAATTTTTTAGAATTGTGATAACACGATTGTTATTATTATGTTATTATTTCAAACTAAGGTGAATTGTTCCTTTCATTGTACCCTAACTTACTAACTGAAGCTAGCTGGGATAGGCTCCAGCACCCCTGCAACCCTATTGTGAATAAGTGACGTGGAGAATGTTTTTCAAAAAATGTTTAATCTAGTACTTTTTAAGAAAAATAATACAGTATCAAGTAAATAATATTTAATTACATTTTTAGCAAGAAACAAAGACCAACACGATTTAGGTATACACAAGAAAAATCAGAAGTGGATGCCTGGGTAGGAAAAAAAAACATAGGTAATCTCTACCTCCAGTTCACTAATCTGTGGATACAAATTGGTAACCTGTGTAGAAATGTTTCAATTTTATCCAAATTTTAGTATAATGAATCTAAGAGAGATGATTAAATTATATCCACAGATTAGTCATTTTTCCCCAACAGTATACTAATCTGTGGGTATAGATTAGTGAAATTATGGGACCTGTTTAATCATTTGTATCTAGTGTTGTAGACATTTATCAATTGTACTTATTTATAATCATACAGTAAACTGGGTATAATTTAAATGTATTCATCTGTACCCACAGTTTTACTAATATATGGGTATATTTTACAGTCCACAAAGTAATTTATAGGAACAGATTACTTAACTGTACCCAGTTTACTAATATGTAGCCATATATATTTTTTCCTTACTCAGGAGGGTCCTGGTACAAGGCAATAACATAATTTTCCTGTACTACAATCTTATTTTAACAAAATGCAGGAAAGAAAAAGATCATTTTTAATGGTTACATGTATATTATCATTCAGCCTAGTTGAGAAGAATAGGTTTTGTGCTGTCAGGAGGGGAGAGGAGAAGGTGCTTTGTTGCTTTCAGCAATGCTAAGAGTTGCTTCCGGCTCATGGTCGAAAGATACATTTACAAAGGAAGCTCGCGATGCTTCAGGTTGCTGGATCGTAGTCGGAAGGGTATTATTCTTCTCGCTCCTCCACTGCTCAGCCAGACGGTTTTCTTCCTCTTCCTCCTCCTCCTGCTGTGGGACGACCACAATGTATACTATTGTAAACTGCGCTTTGGACAATAACAATATTTCATCTGATGTGTGTATTAAGTTCACCTACCTCTTTCTTAATCCGGTAGTATTCATCGATGGCATATTGGTATTTAGGCGAGGTAATGCCGAAAAAAGAGGCCAGTTTCTCTCCCATGTAGTCACACACTGTAAGGCACATTTTTTTATTCATTTCATCATCTAGTTCTGTCAACAGCAGCCAATGAGTAAAATGCATTACCTGATATAGTTGAGGTGGTCACTCTCCACATATGGAACCAAAAGTATGGTCCCCAAGTCAGTTGAGACTAGAACACAAATAGAAGGGGAAAAAAAATCTTAGAACCACATGCTGCACCAGGCTCATGGAATTGTGATATTAAGAAATGGTCATTTATCTGTTTTTGCTTACAGTATCCACCGTAACTGTCTTTTTCTCCACAATATCCTCTTCCTCTTCATCAGTACTGAACTCCTCCATTGTTTCCCCACTAGCAAAGTAGATGGTCCTGCGGGGAAGCTTGGCCTTTGTCTTCTGATCCTCCTCCGGGGTTCCCATCTCCACTCTCTCCATGGCTGCCCCCTCTCCTACACTCTGAACAGGCATATACAGTAAATATTTGGATTGTACTCTTTAGGATATACAACCATAAGTATATATTTATTATATTTGTTTGTGCTCTGTATCTTAGCATCTGAAATTACTTCACTGAAAACAATTTTGTGATTTCTGGGAACGGTCAATTTTATGTATCAAATGAGTTGCAAAATAGAAACAACGTGTTGTCAAGACATTGCTAACCTGAGAAATATATATTTTTAAAATAATTTCCACCTTCGTTGTTGCAATTATCAGTTAATGCAGAAATCAGGCGTTACATCATTTTCAGCAGATCAGAATGGGATAGAAAAATAATTAATGACATTAAGTCATTATTATTTATAAATTGTACAAACATTTACAGGAAATTACCCCAAAAATAGGGAGTTAACTTGGAAGTCCCAAAAATTTACCAAAAGTGACATATCTTTTTTAACAAAGTCTTGAGTTTCTCCATTGGTGTTTATTTTTGACAAATTAATCCTCATGGCACGACCCCGCCCCAAAATTAACAGGAAGTGAGTTATAGGTACCCTAAAATAAAATTAACAAAATAAATGCATTACCTGCCAATCTAATTTTAAACCTGGAGGCCTTGGATGCTCATCTTTCAGTGCCATTGACGGCGTCTGATGTCCACACTCAAACATTTAAACTGTTTCAAACAAATAATGCACACTCACTTTCGCTAGGCAACAAACACAAAACAAACTAAAGGGGGAAAACCTGACTGCACTTCGGGAAAATCGTCTCAAATTGCAATTTAAACGAACAATAAACATTATTCGTGTGACTTCAAACGGTTCAACAAGAGCAATACGGCAGGATTCTACACTCACGTAACCACAACATAAAACGTGGTTTGACGTGAACTCACCTTATCAACTTCCATAGTTCTTCCCAAAGAAACATTCGCATTAGTTAAATATAGTGGCAAGTCAGCCATTTCCTGAAGCACACTTGGAGATGTTAATGCGTTCGAAAGAACCCAGACACAAATCCTAAATAGAAACCCAAGTCAGCCAGTGACTCAATACGTCAATGCGGCTGCCATATTTGCTGTGGCAGAACTATCCAGATGAGTTTGCAACCATGCTTTTTAAAAATTGTTCCTATGGATGTACTGATAAAAGAAACGAATGTTCATTACTATTTAATATATGAGATACAATCGTCTCCATTCTCCCACAACATCCTCACTGAGCTGCCACCGTTTGCACATCCAATATGGTCGGCAATATTTACGTCCAATTACGATACGATAGAAGGGAAATTACTAAATATTTTATGTCTCCCGTTAAAAACTTCCTGCCACGCCCTTCTTCTGCGTATAAATTTTACTCATTACCAAAGAACCTCAAAAAAGAAATACCATCAAGTTTTTTTTTTATCTGGAAACGTGTTTTGGAGCAACTTGACTATCATAGTGTTATTGTCTGTGATTTTCCATACAATATATGCTTCTTCTTTTCTTAAATCAGCCTATATTGATCAATTGCAGATGTCACGACCCCTGCTATACTATGAGCAAGTCGGGGACAGTTATAGTGATACTATTATTAGTAATAGTATAGTTTACTCATCACATGACAACTGCAGCCAAATAAGAATGTGTCGTTTAATTTGAAAGACAGAACCGGAAGCTCGTCTGTTGTGCATCAAGAGCGAGACTGTAGCATTTTTGGTGCAAGCCCAAGGCGCTCGTCAAAATGACGGCGAAGAAGTCTGGATCACGTCTGGAGACGGAGATTGAGCGGTGCCGTTCAGAGGCACAATGGGATAAAATACCGGAGTTGGTTCGGCAACTCTCTGCTAAACTGATATCGAACGGTAAGATGTATTTTTTTACATACAGGAGGCCTCCGATCCCAGCTATCGGAATCCTGTGTACTTCCTGGATAATCAGAAGGTTATTTCACTACTCTACTATTCGCTCCATGCTTAAACTGTGTACATAACACATCTTTCCAATGTCACCTCTGCGCATTTACTTGAATTGTGAATGAAGTGATACCTCACGATACGGTACGGCACCATACAATTTGCGAGACGAGGCTTACGATAACGATTAACTCACAACATCACGATGGCAGAATTATTGAGTCAAAGATCTGGATGGAAATCAACTTCCAAGACAAGAATCAAAATGAGACTCATTCATTCATTTTCCAAACCGCTTATCCTCACAAGGTCATGGAGATGCATTCTAAAATAATAAGAGTGATGACTTTCTTTAAAAAAAAAAAAAAAAAACTCTTTGAATGCTTTTTCCTTACAATAACGACAAGCTCTGGTCACCGATTGGGATCAGCAAAAGGATTACTAGTCATAATTCTGCTTGGTATGTTTACAAGCACAGTGGGTGCTGTCATGCACATCTCGTGTAATCTCGGTCCGTGCATGGTGCTACTACAGTGAATAACACCCCCAAAAGGTTGAGAATAGCGTTGTTTTCGTTAATTATTACAATTGATAATAGCATTGTTTTTGTTGTTGTTTGTTGTTCTTTTGAGTATTTATTTTGGGAAATCAGACATTTTGAAATGACTAAAATAGGACTAAATTTTCATCCAAAAGACTAAGCCAAAAGGAAAAAGGCTGCCAAAAACAACACTGGTTAAGAAGTGCAATCACTTGCAAAATAAGGAAGTGCTCATTATATAACAATTTGTTTTATGATGATACAGATGATCTCGGAGAGCTTTTGTTGGGGGAAAGCAAGCTTCTGACATACCTGAAGGAGAATCCAATCAAACAGGGCGCCAGTCCGAGGGGTCCGCGACCAAAACTAGTGGAGGTCAGGAAGCACCTCACTGCTGCCCTGGACAGAGGAAACCTCAAGGTGATCATCATTGGCCTTACAGCGTTCACTGTAAACCCTTTTTCAGTTTTTAAATGTGCTTTCCTGATGTTTCTGACTGTTTTTAGGCTGATTATCTCCAGGAAGCCAGTCTCCTCATGGCTAAACTGAGTTATGTTGAGGCAGAATACACAGACGCTTTAGGTAACATACTGTTTTGTTTCAATTTTAATACTCACATTAATGTCTTTTGACGTGTTGCGTCAAAAAAAAAGATTTTCTTCTTTATTAGAAAAAATACTGCATAATCACTTTATGGGAAAGTGACTGCTTTGGTAACTTGGTCTGACAATCATTTTATACCATTGACTAGAATGCTAGATGTCTAGTCCATTCAAAGTGGGACAGATGGCAGCAAATGAATGTTGAGTGTTCAGTCGCTGTCACTTTCCCACGTCAAATGGATTGCACATGTACTTGTGATATCGGTGCAAACACTAGCTTAATTTTTTTTCATCCTATCAAAATGCTGTGTGAGATAGTATTTCTAAAATAGGGATATTTGATTGTTTCCAGGTCACTATAACAAGGTGACTTTGGATGACATGCAACTGGTTGGAGTTCCAGTTTATAGGCTGTCTATGATCGCAGAAGCCTATGCCACTAAAGGTACACACTTGCATTGTTTGACTTGCTGTGGCCTAGAACAGTTGTGAAAAGCAATAAAGATGGCCCCATCTCAATGATCATTATTGGCCAATTATGTAAATACACAAGGAATTTATCACCATGAGCTGCTTTAAGACATATACCCAATAAATTGTACTGTCCATCCTGTTTTCCTGTTACACTAAGTCGCCCATGCGTGTCCCACAGGCTTGTGTTTAGAGAAAGCCCCAGTGGCTTCTCCACTGCTGTCCAATAAGAATAGCAGTTCTCCATCCAACGATCAGAACACAACTGAACGGGAGCAAGAAATCATTACCTGCTATGAAAAGTCTGGAGACATTGCTTTGCTGTACCTACAGGAGGCTGAAAAGGTCTGTCTATGTTAGATTAGATAACTTTTTTCATCCTGTATTCGGGAAATTTCACTGTCACATTAGCAACAGGGTTAGAATACAAACACAAGAAAATACATTTTAGACATAAATAAATAGGTAACGCATAAATAAATAAGCATGTGGCTGTATTGATATAGATATAGGTATAGGTATAGATATAGGTATAGGTATAGATATAGGTATAGGTATAGATATAGGTATAGATGTGTACATACATATACATACTTGCACATACATAGATAGATGTGCATGTATATACATACGGTTGGTCTTAACATTCAGCCATTTTTTTGTAAAAGAGCCTGACAGCTGATGGAGGACGGATCTGTTTTTTAAACTTCTTATCAGCTGTCGGTACTGTTTGATTGGTAATTTTGCACAATTCTTCTTGCTTTTTTCAGTCATTGTCAGCAGGAATTCAGAATCGCAGCCCAAAACCGATTTCAGCTTCCCTTGACCAGGAACTGGGTTACTTTCTTGAGACAGGCCTACAGAGAGCCCATGTCATCCATTTTAAAAACGGGTAACACAGCATCTGTCACTATACGTCCACAAACAAATAATGTCAGATGCCAACACAATCTTTTTCGCCCGTTTGTTTTTTAACAAATGATAAAATTCATTCATTTTGATGGACACTAGGAGACAGACAACCATTCATGCTCACTCTCACACCAAGGGGCAATTTAGAGCGTTTACATTATAATAATAAACAAATATTTCAGTGTTTAAAAAATATGCAGATGCAATACATCACAAATTAGACTACAACCTCAAAATTAACAAGGCTTACCCAAAATATACATTTTCAGGGTTACAGACAACAAAAACACTAAGAGAACTGAATAAATTATAATAACACACTAACATACATATATTTTAAATATATGCCAACCCATAACTTTGACTTGGACACAAATTTAGCACTTTTACATTATGACAATTTTTTGGGGGAAAAAGAAAAATCAGGTTTACAAAGAAGAAGGAGAATGAGTGAATGCAATATCTGTAAAACTTATGCTCTTGTCATATTTACTTATATTTGGAAATACAAGCCATTTTTGTTGAATACTTTTCAATTGTGGACATTTTGTCATCCATTTCTTTTCTCTATGCATAGAAACCTGACTCAAGGTGTCGGGAGATTTCGGGAAATTCTTCGAGCTGTTGAGACCCGGACAACACAAAACCTGCGCATGGTAAGAAATTAGCTGGAAGGTTTATTTTCATTAACCAATAGACCTTCCTTAGGTTTTCATTTGAATTTTACAGTAGAGTCATTCCAGAATTCGAGGGCATTTTATAGCTCCATTTTGAATGCAGTAACCTACATGCAAAATACCTAAAGCATGCAGTTTTGAAAATACTAGTAGAAAAACTGTATGAACCAATGACTTTTTTTGGTGCTAGAGAATTGAAGTGTATTTTTGTGTGTCTTCTTAGACAATAGCGAGGCAGCTTGCAGAAATTTTGCTCCGAGGAATGTGCGAACAAAGTTACTGGTCTCCTGTAGAAGACCCGCCTACTGTGTCACCGCTGGACGATCACTCGCGACAAGGACACATCCAAAGCAAGAAGTCCAGTTTAAGCCGACGCCCACGTGTATACTCTGGGGAAAAGTAAGCTAAAATGACATTGCTTGAAACTAGTGTTGCAGTGATACTAGTTTAGATACTGATGCGGCACTAAAAAACGTTTAAGTAATAATGTATCGATGTTTTGAAATATATGTACTTGTCCAGGTTTATTTCCATCAATGGCAGACAATGAGTTAAGCAGTGTAGTACTAAAATGTGTTTAATAGTATACTGTAATTAGACAGATTTTGCGGAGGGGAGAGAGAAAGTGCAACACTAATTTGAACATGATTTTTGAATATGCAGTGTTTTTAAATATTTCTGAAATCCAACCTTTTGGAATCTCTTTTTGTATTGTTTCCCGTTAGTATTTTTTGCCCTCAGGAGAATACGGAAGAAGCTTTATTGCTGCTCCTCATCAGTGAGTCCATGGTAAGATTTGGGCAAATGAAATAAGTCTCTCCGCATTAATACATTCTATTTATTCTTTCTATTGCGTGTTTTGAATTTAGGCCAACCGTGACGCTGTCCTAAGTAGGATTCCGGAACATAACAATGATCGAATCATCAGTCTACAATCGGCATCTGTCGTTTACGACCTGCTGACTATAGCTTTGGGCAGAAGAGGACAATATGAGATGCTGTCAGAGGCAAGTCATATTTGGGTTAAATAAAAAAAAAACAACAACAAAAATAAACCACTGTACCACCAACTGCACCAATGAATTCCTATTCAGTGATCACTCCTAACATTACCAGTTGAAATGGATTGAATATCTATGGCCATCATTGATAGCCAATGAATTAAATGTCCCCTTTTATTTTCTTCAGTGTTTGGAACGAGCCATGAAGTTTGCCTTTGAAGAGTTCCACTTGTGGTACCAGCTTGCACTCTCTTTAATGGCTGCCGGGAAATCCGCTCGTGCAGTAAAAGTTCTGAAGGAGTGTATCCGTCTCAAGCCAGATGACCCCACCATCCCACTGTTGGCCGTCAAACTGTGTATCGGACCCCTGCACTGGGTAGCAACGAATCTGATGCAGTATCCAAGTATCTAGTTAGAAATTATACACATTGTTTTCTAATTAAATGAATGTCTACTCACCCATAGTTGGATGAAGGAGAGTGCTTTGCCAAAATGGTGATTGACATGGGAGAGAAAGCAGCTGAGTTTCGACCAAAAGGCTACTTGGCAATTGGACTTGTTTACAGCCTCAAAGCCACAGATGGTATGTATGTATGCATTGGTTTATTGAATAATTGACCTGACTACCCCTACTGTTTGTCCCTGTCTCTATAGCGTCATTGCGAAGCACACAAGAAGACTATCAGAGGAAAGCTTTAGGAGCCTTCCAGAGGTTTGTTGTCTATTTTATGCTTTTAGTGAGCAAATTTGACTGCCCAGTGAAAAGCAACTACAAAAAAAAAAGAAATTAGGCTAGTAAGATCGGGCCAAAAAAAGATCCTGATTCAGTATTTAATGTTAATATAAATACTTGTTTATAATTTTCCCTATGGCCTTTGTGTACTGCATATGCATTGGAAGGAATGGCAATTTTCATGAGTGCATCACTGGGTTGTATCATTATCATATCAACTAAGAAATGGATATGTGCAATTTTGTGTGTTTTAATTTACATCATTGCTATATTTGAGCGATTAACTTTGTCAAGACTCATCACAAAGATTGACCTATTAGTATGGCACTAATAAAAATTCTGGATTTACAAACTTTATGTTAAAATCCCCCCAGCTAGAAAGAAGCTTCAGTACTCAGAATTTTAGCAAACCAAACAGGCTTTTAAAAAAAATCTGTTCAGAATCATTGAACTGAAATCTTTAAACACATAATCCTTTTCTCTTGTCAGAGCTCAGAGTTTGTCTCCAACAGATCATCTAGCCGCCTTTTATCTTGCACTACAGCTTGCTGTATCCAGACAGGTAACCGTCACAACTAACAATTGAATGTTAACAGAAAATGTTTCATATATCTAGTAGTTGTAATCCCACCTAAATGTCAACTGTATGTATGTGTGTGTAGATTCCGGAAGCACTAGGCTATGTTCGACAGGCTTTGCAGCTTCAAGGGGACGATGTCCACTCCCTACATCTGCTGGCCTTGCTGCTCTCAGCTCAGAAACACTACCAGGATGGTCTTAATATTATAGAAATGGCCCTTTCTGAGTATCCAGAGAACTTCAAGTAAGGCAATCAAGGATAATACTTTTTTTTTTTTTAATCCGTCATGTTAACAACTGCACTATCCACTCTGTAGCCTGCTCTATACAAAGGTGAAGTTGGAGAGCATGTGCAGAGGATCTGAAGAAGCTTTGCTCACCTGCAAACATATGCTGCAAATTTGGAAGAGTTTTTACAACCTTACAAATCCAAGGTATACATACATACATACAGTCGCACAGTCTTTGGTTTTCGTTGTGTATTTGTATGAACTAATATATGCTATTTTTCTTACGATAGTGATTCAGGGCGTGGGAGCAGTTTGTTGGATAGAGCTGTGGCAGACCGACGACAACTCAACGCCATGACCTTGCCGGATTTTAGTGACCCAGATACTGGTAGGCAAACCCTCACATTTCAAACTGATTGGATGTCTGTCTCCAACAATGGGAGCAAAGGAGTTCATTGATCATATATTGGTCAGTTTTGTTGATTGACAATTATTTTCAGTTCCTTCCTTTTTTAGATTTTGATTCCCTTGGTTGATTTGGTTTGCTGTTTGTCTATTTTAGCCTCAGGTTCCTCCTCCTCTCATACTGGTTCGGAACCAGTATCCCCCATTTCCCCCTCCAGCCTATCCACGTTGTCCTCTCCACTCTCCTGCCCTTCTTCTCCAGTTTTCATCCTTCACCCTCCACCCAAAAAGTCTTCCTTCTTGCCTCCCCTTCTTCCCTCTTTGATGACCACCAAAGCCACAACAAACTCCTTTAGTAACCACGTCACTCTTCGCCAGCTTTCCTCCAAATGTTACGTAACGCTAGGTTCCCTCGGCTCGTAGCATGGTGTGGATTGTGAGGGTCCAAAAGAGCACCTTGAATCCAAGGATAATGAAACCCTGATTAGTTGACAACTAACACTTTTCAACTAATGGCACTTACTTGATATACTAGTACAGTTTTACATCTAATATCATGTTTGACCTTGTTTTTATATCCACTCGAATTTGCTTTTAGTTGTTCTTTTGTTTCACAATGATTTTGTTTGTGCCTGACCTTGTTTCTCTTTTTTTTTCATTAACATCTATCTGTTCTTTTCTCATCCCTTGCTTTATTTTCATTTTTTAAGGCGGCCCTCAGGACGCTAACACGCTTGGTTTTTCTTCCATGTTTTCTGTTTGTAAGTAGCCAAAGTTTAACCCCCATCTGAACTTAAGTTATTCATTTATTGATTAGTTTCATGCTCACTCTCACACACATAGCCACACACACGCTCCCATTTTAGACGTCCGTAAGGTTTAATGGCTATTGGAATTTTTTCATGTTTTTTTTTCTTGACGTTGTATTCCTTTAATTTATTTAATGGCCTATGCATGCGTTCATGAGGTAAATGTCGCTGTTTAAATGCAAGGGACGAAATGCCAGTCTTCCATTGCGACAGTGTGCGGCCCTTGAATTGAAACACAGCGTGTGTTTGCGCTTAAAAGAACTTCCCGTGCTGTAACAAAAGAGCGCTTGTTTCACCTGCTAATCGGTGTAAGGTCTCATTCCGAATTTATGCATGGAGGTGTGGATTTAGTTCACTTTACACGCTTACTTCAGGCTCATAACACAATGTGTGGAGGATTGGTGTGTATTCATGAAAGGGTGTCGTTCACAAAATATTTATACCGTGTGCCGCGGTGAGATTGTTTTATGATAATTGAGTCATCATCTTCCAGGTTCTGTGCACGCTACATCGATAGCAGCAAGTCGTGTGGAGCAAGCGTTGTCTGAGGTGGCCTCTTCCCTGCAAAGTAGTGCCCCCAAGCACGGACCTTTGCACCCCTGGATGACTCTAGCTCAGATTTGGCTGCATGCAGGTACTCTCACTAGAATCAAACTCATAACAAAACATTTCTTTTTATTTTTTTCTTAATTGTCCTTGTCCTGCTATTTTTGATTGACCCTTTGCAAGCTCTGCCTTACCATAGCAGTAGACCAATAACACCTGAGTATAACCATTTAGTACCTCAATCTTGATTACATTGCACTCGCATTACTCTAAAAGATAGCCCTTAAAATACTTCACTATATGTATGTCATGAAACTTGTTGACTTAGCAACTGTACTATGAGCCAAAGTTCAATGACCTTGCATGGATTACTCATAATAGTCAATAGGGGGAGCTAACTGTCTGACTATTAAGTGGCAGTACAGACATCTTGAGGAAACCTTTACTAATTGTCTTCTTTATTTGTATTGATTGATTGATTAGCAGACATATTAGTAACCTTGAATGTAATACAATACAAGTGCATAAGGTTCAAATATAGTTTTTAAACTTTTTTATTTTTAATTGATTTTACATTTTGCCGTCTTTGTCCCAGCCGAGGTATACATCGGGATGTCGAAGCCCGCCGAGGCTTCTGCCTGCACTCAAGAAGCTGCCAACCTCTTTCCCACATCCCATAATGTGCTTTTCATGAGGGGGCAGATCGCCGAGCTCAGGGGCAACGTTGATGAGGCCAAGCGCTGGTACGAAGAAGCCTTGTCCATCAACCCGACGCATGTTAAAACCATGCAGAGACTGGTAATGCACCTTTTACATACAAACGTCTTGACAGTCTCTACACTTTTGAGTCCTATATTTTGTGGTTACCTTTTTTTTGAGATTGAGGTTAAGAAAAAAAATGCAGATAAGTGGCAGGTTTCCTCCTTCAGTTTAGCTGGCCTAAGAAACCATTTGTAAACGAGTTCTACTGGTTTGACAAACTAAACAAGCGAGTTATTCGTTCTTTGTCGACAGTGTTTCCGGTTAAGAGTCATGGGGTTCAATAGATATAGATAATGGGTGACCCTACATTGCGATTTTTTGATTTTCGCGCCAATGTCTGGTTTACATTAACTGCGATATCCGAGGGATTACTGCAGTACCATTAAAGTTTGAAACACCTTCAAGCCAATTAAAAAAAATGTGAAATGGATTTCAAACTTGCAACTTTAGAGAATGGAAACAAAAAGTTATCTTCCAAATATGCCTTAAGGCTGCCGAAACCAAAACGAGTACGGCCCAGAAACAAATTTCCATTTAAAACGCAGGGTATTAACATTCTTTTGTCTCTTTTAAGCCGTAAAAAACAGGTTTAGTCACACCAAGGACAAGAAAAGCGGACATATTTGACATTGTTTAAAATGTAATGACATTCTTTAAAATCTGACGGAGCCTAATAATGAAGAAGTCAAGGAAGTAGGTACTTTTAACAAGGTAGTTTTAACATTGCAGCTGTAATGTTAAATTTTCCATGTTAAAACTAACTACTTCCAGCTAAGTTCCCACCTAAAGATATCTTCATATATAGGAAAATATATCTTATAAATGTCTGCTACTATAAGGCATGTTAATTTATGATATTGACCCGAATAATGTGCTTTTGATTCATACAGTATCTCAGAAATACCATGTGTGACAATTTTTACAATTTTTTTTCTCCTTTATAGTAAATTTGTACTCCTATTAAAACCATGAATATGGAGGTGAAAAAATTGGCAATCAGGGGGCGGCTTATACGCGGGTAATTGTAAAATTCAACTATTGTTAAGGCCATTTTAAGAGTTTTGCTTATATGTGAGTAAATATGGTCAGAAAAGTTTTGTAATTAAAGTGACATATTATAGTTTTATTATTATTATTATTGTTGATTTTAGTCAATAAAATGTCAATGAATGGAAAGAAATGTGTTCCATGCTCCTCTTAGGGTCTTATCCTGCATCAGCTTCAACGCTACAGTTTGTCAGAAAAAGTTCTGAGGGATGCAGTGCAGGTCAACAGGTAAGGAAGAGGAATGTCATCTCCCATTTCCCAGCAATTGTATTCCTCATTTCTTCCTTGTGCACAGTACTGCTCACGATGTTTGGAACAGCCTGGGTGAGGTGTTGCAGGCGCAAGGGAACTCTGCCGCCGCCACTGAGTGTTTCCTCACCGCGTTGGAGTTGGAGGCCAGCAGCCCCATCCTGCCCTTCACCATCATTCCCAGAGCACTATGATACCACTACACTTATTAGCGGACAAGAGTTTTCGGAAAAAATGTGAATAATGCATCATTTTCATTTCCCCGTATACATACCGTCCCATCATGCCTTGCTGTAACCCAACCCGCACCTACACCACGTAACCAAGCAGGTGCGTTAATTGAGTTTTGACATACAGTTCCTACAGGAAGACTTAAGAGTTTACATTCTTTTTTTCCCCCAGTTGTCCTTATTGTTTTGGGAAAGCTGAAACTGCTGAAATCGAAATTAAAAATATATATAGGTATATATATATATATGCCTAAGCGGAAATGTTAATGACGGTTCACCCTGTCATCACTGTTTTAAATGCTTGAAAATTAGCATTTTCACTGAACTATGGTAATTGTATGCCTTGTTTGCAAAACTGGCCATACTTCATAACAAGGCGCTGACCATGGTCCTGAAACACTTCACAATAACATGCTTGGTTTGATGTCATCCATCCGTCTTCTTAAGCTTACGTTTCCGTTTCAGAATAGTAATTTTCATTATTGGTATGTTCGAAACATTTTCATTGTTGCCTGATTGACATGTTCTTTGTATGTCGTGTTATGCTGGTCCCTTTTTTTGAGATTCTTGTTACTGTAAGCCAATGAGGTAAGCTGTTTACCCAGGTTCAAATGAGATGTTTAAACAGTGCCTGAAGCTATAGCAAGCACCAACTAGCTTGGCCTAACCTGTTGGCAGCACAGCTAAAGGCCTTAGCTTCATGTTCTAATGACAATATATATTTGCCAAAGTCGTCGTGAACGTTGACACCAACTATTTTGGAGGAAAATGTCATTTAAATCTGTAGATACACAAGCCTAAAAACGCCATCTGTCTTTACCCCGTTTTAAATGTCCAGATTTTTGTTTTGCGGGAACGTCAAAGTGTAACAGTTGTATATTTTCTAGTGCCATGTGTATTATTATTATTATTATGGAAAATAATTATATTTTCTGCACAGAGCGTTGAATGCTGTAAATGAAGTGTGTCGATTGTGAGAAATTAAAAGTACGTTTTCTCCGATTTCATTTGGACATATTTTTGGAGCAAAGCGGCAGTGTTTGACCTCAGGGTCACATGCGGGTTTGCATCTCAAGTGAGTTTCTGGCAACCACCCGGTGAGTTTGTGTGTCTTTTATCAGTGGGTTTTCCACAACTGACAGCCTTTGTCCTGCGCTGTCAATCACGTGAAGACCCCCCACTTAACTCTCGGGTATCACTGCGTCGTTTCCTTTTTTACGGTCATGACCTGTCCACCCAATAAGGGAGAGCATTTCCACAACACCGAAAAGGAGTTTCAACTCAAGCTTACTCCTTGCAACAATTCCATTTTGATAAATTGTCAAAATAAGCTAAAATAGTATTTTTTAATTGCATGATGACATTAAACATCGAATCCATTTATCCAAATTGTGATTGATTTTTTAATTGACCTGGAATTGAACCCAAGACCCCATTTTGTTCATAGTGTTTTATTGAAAAAAAGTAGGCTAACTGGCATGTACAACTCTGAATACATATCACCTAAACTGTTTGGAGAAATACATCTATCCAAATAACTCCTGCACAGTACCAACTAAGCCCCCATTAAAGAGACTAACACCCCCCACAAACAACATTGCAGCTCATAGAAAGTTCCCAGCATGCTTCAGCAATCTGTCCAAATTCCTCAATGTGACAGGACAATATGGGCGTGGTTACGCCAACTGTCGACGTGGGAAGGTGTTAATTAGGCGCATGCGCAGTAACTCTTTCTCCACGCTTTTCCCACGCCGATGCACGCCAACGAGGTATGGATTTGAGCAATTCACTGGCCTAAATGCGTTTTTATCACGCGATCGGGAGATTTTTCAGCAATTAATTGAGCCCAAAAACGCCAACAAATATCTTAGTTTAATGCCAGGTTTAACACACCGTCGACAATTTAAGTATGGGCTTCTTTTCTCCGTCGGCTTTGTGCCACATGTTACTAGTCAGCATTAGTGTTGGCGTCACGATTTGACTTAAAAAGCATGATCCCCGTTTTCTCTCCATTATTGAGTCGTGTAGCAAGACTTTAAATTTAATCAAGCAACAAGACATCAACCAACAGTTTCCTGGGTAAGTGTTCACTCTAGAATGACATCCAGGGGCACGACTTAGTTCCTGTTGTTTTGTATGTAATCGTTTTCATTCTGAGTGCTAAAAACCCGTTCCCGATTTGTAATTGTTCTCTTTTTACAAAAATAATTCACGTATACAATATTGAAGCCAACTTTCTCCTAGCTCACTGGTGTCAAAGTAGAGGCCCGCGGGCCAAATCTGGCCCACTGTCATTTTGTGCGGTCCGAAAAAGTAAATCATGAGTGCTGACTTTCTGTTAGGATCAAATTTAAATGAAGATTATACATGTATATTATATTATCTCATCTTCCCCTTTTTAAAATCAATAATTGTATTTTTTAATCCATTTTTCACTTTTTGTGTTTTGAAGTTTAAAAATGCATATTGTAAAATCTAAAAATAAATTTATTTTAAAAATTGTTTTCCACGCCAATGTTGAACATTTTCCCCCAAATATTGTTTCCTTTTGAAATGAAAAACAAATTATTCAAAGATATTTTCCCTCATGAAGAAAAAAAAAAGCTCAAAAATGTTTTAAATCATTAAAAAACTGAACATTTAGGACTTTCGATGCAGTTTTTTAAATAGAAAAAAATATCTAAATATTTGAAAAATAGTACACCTCACATGAAATCAAGTTGACCTTATTGAGGCCAGTGAACCAACCCGAGTTTGACACCCTTGTCCTAGCTGTTAATCTCAGTCTGTATATTGAATCGCCTTGTCTGGGAAAGGGGAAATAGGACTCGCTAACTTATTTTTATTCTTTATCTTGACTGTTTATTAAAATTCTTGTAAGATTTCTCTATGCTATAATTGGTTGGCAACCCCCAAATGCCTTGGTTAAATCAAGTTTTCACTGCTTATCAAGATAAAAACTACTTCCCATTAAAAAAAAAAAAAAAAACTAAGCCTACCTGTTGAATTTCCAGGCTGTAAACTTATTTTTATTCTTTATCTTGATTGTTTATTAAAATTCTTGTAAGATTTCTCGATGCTATAATTGGTTGGCAACCCCCAAATGCCTTGGTTAAATCAAGTTTTCACTGTTTATCAAGATAAAAACTACTTCCCATTAAAAAAAAAAAAACTAAGCCTACCTGTTGAATTTCCAGGCTGTAAACTTATTTTTATTCTTTATCTTGATTGTTTATTAAAATTCTTGTAAGATTTCTCTATGCTATACTATAATTGGTTGGCAACCCCCAAATGCCTTGGTTAAATCAAGTTTTCACTGTTTATCAAGATTAAAACTACTTCCCATTAAAAAAAAAAAAAAGAAACTAAGCCTACCTGTTGAATCTCCAGGCTGTATATATATACTAACTTGTGCTTTTTTGTGTGCGTTTTTTCTCTGTTTAGCACCAAGATGCAGCTTTGTGTGCCTAGATGACTCGAGGTTACAGAGGGGGACTGATCAAGGTAAAACTTAGCCCCACAAAAAAAGTTGAAACTCCAGTCTCTATATATTCTAACTTTTGCTCTTTTTCTTGCATGCAACAGGCCTGAGGTATCTTGGATGCCCACTTGAAGATGTCTCTCTTGCATCATATGGTGTCTGTGTATTTCTGAAAATCCAAATTCAATAAAAGCCTATAAATCATGATGACATTTCACTGGCCATTCATTTCCACATCTTTTAGGTAAGAAGGTTGTCATTTAATGTTGGAGCAAGAATTCAAAGTTTTTTTTTTCTTCTAAATTTTATTTTCCAAGTGTTTATTCCCACCTAATTTTCTCAAAATTTATCTTCCAAATGTTTATCCCCCCTGCTATTTTCAAATTTTATTTTCTAAGTATTTATCCCCCCTGCTTTTGTCAAAGATTCATTTTCTAAGTATTTATGCCCCTTTTAACAATTTATTTTCCAAGTGTTCATCCCCCATGCTTTTTTCAAAGATTTATCTTCTAAGTATTCCTCCCCCTTTTAAAGATGTATTTTCTGTATTTATCCCCTTTTTATTGTCATTTTTTTTCTAAGTGTTTATCCCCCCTTTTTTGTCCTCCCTTTTTATTGTCATTTTTTTCTAAATGTTTATCCCCCTTTTTATGTCAATTTTTTTTCTAAGTGTTTATCCCCCCTTTTGTCAATTTTTTTATCCTCCCTTTTTATTGTCATTTTTTTTCTAAGTGTTTACCCCCCCTTTTTTGTCATTTTTTTTTCTAAGTGTTTATCCCCCTTTTTTGTCATTTTTTTTCTAAGTATTTATCCCCCCTTTTTTGTCATTTTTTTTTCTAAGTGTTTATCCCCCTTTTTTTCATCATTTTTTTTCTAAGTGTTTATCCCCCCTTTTTTGTCAATTTTTTTCTAAGTGTTTAGCTGTTTTTTGTTAATCTACAAATGTTTTCTTAAGTATTCTGAACTTCAAATGTTTACTTGTAAATAAATTTTTTGAACTCTAATTGTGACTTGCATTTTTTTGTTACATAAAGACCAACACATGTTTACATTTCAAAGCTTTTATTTTGAAAAACTTAAATAAAATGAAGTAATTCCTCTAGTCACCAGCAGGAAATCTGGAAAACAGGAAATCAGCTTTTATTTTGAAAAAGTTTGTAGATTGGTTCCCGTTGGTGCTCCAGCATCGTAAAAAATCGAATCTTCTCCACCCTCTGGTGGAGAAGATTCGAAAATTGAAAAAGGGGGGTTAGTACACAGTTAGTTCAAAAAGCAATGAGAAGGGCTCACCTTTTATTTTGAAAAACTTCATAGACTGGTTCCCGTTGGTGCTCCAGCATCGTAAAAAATGAAATCTTCTCCACCCCCTGGTGGAATTCTGGAAAACAAAAAAAAAAAGGGGTCAGTACACAGAGTTAAATAAAAAAGAAATGAGAAGGGCTCACCTTTTATTTTGAAAAACTTCATGGGCTCCTGAGGCTATCTGTTCATAGGCAGAAACCAGGTCCCCCTAGTGGATTCTGAAAAACAAAAAAAGGAAGTCAATGCACAGAGTTAAATATGAAAACAATGAGGGGCTCACCTTTTATTTTGAAAAACTTCATAGATTGGGGGTTTCTGAGGCTATCTGTTCATAGGCAGAAACCAGGTCCCCCTGGTGGAATTCTGGGGATCAATACACAGAGTTAAATAAAAAAAAAACATTACGGGCTCACCTTTTATTTTGAAAAACTGCATAGATGGGGGTGCCAGAGCCTCTGTACATAGGCAGAAACCTGGTGGATTTCTCAAAAATGAAAAATATTCACAAGGTCTTACCTTTTATTTTGAAAAAAACTCAGATATGCTCAGGCAGAACAAATCTATGAGTTTTTTCTAAATAAAAGGTAATACCTTGGAAATGTTTTTTTTCACTTAACACTATGTATTGACCCCCTTTTTTGTTTTTCAGAATTCCAGCCAAGGGGAGCAGGTTTCCTGCCTATGTCAAGATAGACATAGGCAGGAAACCTGGCCCCCCCTTGGGTGGATTCTGGAAAACAATAAAAGGGTCAGTACTCAGATTGGGGTGCCTGGGCCTCTGTACAAAGGCAGGAAACCAGCTCGCCCTTGGGTGGATTCTGGAAAACAAAAAAAGGGGGTCAATACACAAAGTTAAATGAAAAAAAACTGATTGGTTCTGCCTTTCAGAAAACCAAAATAGGAGTGAAGGCACAATAGATTTAAGTACAGACTAGCACCGAACATCAAAATTTGACAAAACTACCTCCTACATTTAGCTTTTTTGTCTACAAAAAGGCAATATTAAACAGTCTGCTGTAGAGACTAAAAAAACAATCCATCTGTTTTCCTCCACAAAAATATATCAGGATCTTGATCATGTGGTGGGAAATTTGAAATTACTGGACAGGGGCCTACAAGGTTAAAATAAATCCTACTTCTGCCTCAAGTTTTCAGTCAATTATTTCAAATCTATTCATTCTTAAAAAATATATACAAAGAGCTTCTGTTTTTCTCGTTACATTTAAATGAGTCAAAAATGACACCTGCACTATTGTTAAATAAATCTGTTTTGTCAAAACCACATTTAAAACTATTATGAAACAGGTCCAAGCCCTAGGGTCTTTAAAAAGTTAAGGGGCTGAAAGTTTATAATTTATGTTCAGTTCCACTACATGGCAGATTTTTTTTTTTGTAAGTTCACAAAGCTGTGAAAAGCCAAATAGAAACTCACAAGCAGAAGCTACTCCTTCACTTGCCACTACAGTATTTTTTTTTTTAATTTACTTCAATAGGGATGACCCTACTTTACAGTTTATCATTCATCACAGCCATGTTTGGTCTACATTAACCGCGATAATCGAGGGATTACTGTTTATTCCTTACACATCCACTAATGACGTGTGGGTGACTTATCCACATTTTTTTGTAATTTAAAAACAAATTGAATGCATCATGATGCAAATCGAGCCAATTGCGCAAAGCCCTGAACGCTGGCGTTTAAATATTACACGGATAGAGAGAATCGGAACTATTTAAAAATGACTCACTTTGTTATGGCGTTGACAAGCTGCTACTTTCTGGTCGTTTTGGCCACATTGTTGATGTTTCCCAGCAGTCTTTGCTCGCCGAGTGTCTGAAACACACAATAGAATGATTTCTTTTTAAACAAGGAGCGATCGGTAACGCAATGTAGCCAATTTGTTTGCAAACATTTTGCTGTTTGCATACGCATGGGGCTACATCGCGTCAAAAATCACTCTTAAGACGAGAACTGAGGGTTCGAAATCCCCAAATGACAATGTACCAAATGTGCAGCATCGTTCTGTGAGAAGTTTGGCAGGATTTCTTCGGCAAATCGTGACTTTCGTGGTGCTCTGCAGTGCACGCACGCACACACCCCCTTCCTTCTTCCGGGCCCCATCAGGCATTTCGGGGTTTGACCTCGGCTATTTGAACTCTGGCTTCGGCCGCGCCTATTAAAAAAAGGACACATAAAAAATAAATATTTTTTTTCATAATAACGTGCGTTAGTGCGTATATGTTTGTGTGGAGGGGCTGTAAATGCTTTTTGGTTGGACTTTATTACTTAAAAGAAAAATACATGGTTTTCATGATAACGTGCATTAGTCAATGGGTGGGGCAAGGGCGGGGCTGTAAATACATTGTATTCATCCTAACGTCTGCGGGGGAAGCTGTAAATACTCTTTGGTTGGGCTTTAATCCTTTAAAATACAGTAGTATTGCACGTTATGAACATTGTGATGACATGCAATTTGGTGTTTGCATTTAAATGATACTAATCAGTGGAGGTTAAGAAATAAACAGTTTACTTATATAAATTATATACCAGTGGTTCTTAACCTTGGAGTTACCAAACCCTACTTAAGTGTGAAATAAAATAGTCTTTTTTTTTCAAAGTCAATATACAGTGGTACCTCGAGATAGGAGAGGTTTGGGAGCAGCTTGTGGACAAAGCACCGCCCCGACCGGTCACCTTTGTATTGGCTCGGTATGTGATATGTTCTCAAGTCAAGATTGCATAATAGTACAAGGGATACTTTGCTGACAACTTTTATTTATTTTTTATTCAGATTAGTGACAAAGGCAAAAATGGATGACTTGTGGGATGGACAGTCTTCCAACGAATGTCTTGATGCTATAAAACAGTTGTTCGTACACTATTTTCTACCAAATATTGAGTAACATGTTTACTTATTATTTTACATCAACTCACCTTTATTTCAGGCCATCTGACTGCATTAAAAGTTAACATTTCATACACAAAGAATGCTTCATTGTCTCATCTCATTTTCTCAACCGCTTTATCCTCATTAGGGTCACTGAGGTTTACAAAAATACATATGGATTTTCCACCAGGCACTTTTAAAGTAGAGTCTTTTTATTTTTGATAGCACATTCCACTTTGAAAAATATGAAGTTGTTAACAAATTGAACAATATAAACATGTATTAGCAAATAACTACAAGATGTGATGGGATATATTTGCGATGCATTTTTAGTCATGCACTTTTACATGAGCATATTACAACTCCTCAGCCAATTCTAGATCGTGTATAGCGTGACACTAAGGACCCCAAACGAATCAGGCACCTAAATAATTAGCGTACCTACACGAAATTTCATTGAGCTTAGAGGCCGCCCATTTGGTCAATTTTTAGAGCTATTTCAAAAGTGGACAAATTGGACCCATTCATTTAGAATTCTTTATATAATTGTGTGACTATTACAGAGGTAAAACAGCTTTTTTTTGTTGTTGTCTGGATGCATCTTGGTCATTTGGACGTCATCATCTTGACAAACTCTGCAAAGAAAAACACTGACATCAAGCCTAAAAACGCCAAAGAAGAAAGCCATCACCACAAGCACCTTCGTAGTTGACGTGTCCGTCTCCGTCTATGTCGGCTTCTCGGATCATCTCGTCCACCTCCTCGTCCGTTAACTTCTCGCCCAGGTTGGTCATCACGTGACGCAGTTCGGCGGCGCTGATGAAGCCGTTACCGTCCTGTCAACACGCAAGTGAGCGTCAGTCAGGTTTGCGTTTAGGCCAGCTGGATCAGAAGAGGGACTCGGACTCACCTTGTCAAAGACCCTGAAAGCCTCCCTTATCTCCTCCTCGCTGTCCGTGTCCTTCATCTTTCTGGCCATCATTGTCAAAAACTCAGGGAAGTCAATGGTCCCGTTGCCTAGGTGATAGTAGTAGTACCAAAATCAAATCAGGTCAAAATAAACCATTGATAAAGAATGGGATGCTAAAGTATCTGTATTCAGTTTATTGTTAAGTCTCCTGGTTGTTTTGGAATGCCCTTTAGTACATTTTGTTTATAGTGAGTATAGTTGTTGTTTTTTTTAGCGTGGTGACAACATTATGTGGAAAAATATGGAAATTGAGAACAGGGATGGATGCAGCATACCATCAGCATCCACCTCATTAATCATGTCCTGGAGTTCAGCCTCTGTCGGGTTTTGCCCCAACGACCTCATAACGGTGCCCAGCTCCTTTGTGGTGATGGTGCCATCGCCGTCCTTGTCAAACAGCGAGAAGGCCTCTTTGAACTCTGTATAAAAAAATTTAAAAAATACATTAAAAGTCGTCATAAATTCAGGAGTGTCAATTAAACGACGGCATTCTTACCGGCAATCTGCTCTTCTGTTAGTTGATCAGCCTACGGCAAAAACACCAAAAAAAGACATCATATTACAAATGTTTCATCAATTCTCACATTTTAATTTGATATTGCTGCTAAAAATATTCTAGGAAACTTCAAAAAGTACATAGATAATAAAAATAAAACAAACGATGACCCAATGAGCATTCATTCCTTCTCTGCCAAACCTCCCACTTTAAATGGCTTAGTAGTACTTCTATCTTAACAAATGGCATTTACAGTCTTCCTCTGTCCATGGCATAAATTCCCACCAATTTACCATTTGAGTCAATGGGAGGATTAATAAGAGTTCAAACCGCTAATGGACTGCTGACCAATCAGAGATAGACAACTCTGCTCTATTTTCAACTTGAATATTAATGCTTCTTAAAAAGGCAAAAATATAATAATAAACGAGCCCACTCCAAAGAATATTGTCATAAGCCCATTCAAAAGACCGACTTAGCAGACTATTTACCGCTAAATTAAAACAAAGAACTTAATTGAGCAACGTAAACTAAGACTTTAACTATTCACAGAGAAACAAGAAATATTGGTACGAGTAAGGAGAGCGTGATGACCACCTTTAAACAATCAAAGCAGATATCCGTGAGGTCCGTCACCAGCTTGAGCGCTTTGGGTTCCCCTCTTTTTTTGGCCACGCCGCTTTGTAAACCCCCTCCGCCTTTCCTCTGCTTCTGATCGGAACTTTTCCCCCCGCTTTTACCGCTCAGGGCATCCAGCGCTCCCCGAACGTCCACCAAACTCTCGGCCAGGCGCTCCACCCGCTTGTCCGATCGGACCAGCTGCTCTTTGACTTCGGCCAGGTCGACCTTGGCGACCCGTAGTTCGTTCTTGGCGTCCTGCATCTCACGTACCAGAGCGTCCGTGCGGCTGGATGAGCACTCCATGAGCATCTGGAGGAACGCTCTGTAATTCTTCTCTTGCTGTTGAAGGAGTTCCGTGTAGAAGCGCTGTTGCTCGTCCAAGAGTTCATAGACGGACGACAGGCTGACGAGCTCATCTCCTATCGGATACAGAGTGACCTTCTTGGGCAGCATTTGGAAGTGGACAGCAGATTTTGGGCATCAAGAGTAGCCGATGGCAGAAGAAGAACGCTACTGAATCTTTCCTTCTGTCTGTCTGTAGTTTCGTTACGAGAGTGGGGTCTAATGAGCAGACGGCAGGCATCCCTCCCAAGCCACATCTCAGCCGCCTGAGCAACTTTGACGCTTTGACGGACAGCAGGTGGCCAATATGTAATGACAACTGGGATTTACAGTCTATGCGCTAGTTTAAGAGCTACAGTTGCCTCTCCTGGAGAGGATCGGTTGGCAGGTAATTGGAGTGCTCTCTGACTAACTAAAGGGCTTATAAGGGAAGTAAGGGACACTACTGTTGTCATAATACTAATAATTTCAGCTCCATATAAAATTCACAATGTTACTTGCAGTACTATTGACAAATGATAATCATGTGAATCTCCAGAACTAAATTAAAACTCTAAATGACTATGGATTTTCTTAATATGACAATGTATACTTCGTTTTTAACTTCGTTTTTAAGAGCCACATGATTGATTTACATTTTTATTATTGTGACAGCAGAAAAGCTAAAATTGCATACTTGGGGCCTCTGACGAGTGTTTTTTTCCAAACAAAATGTATCTTTAAAATTATAAGGATATGGACATTCCTAGTACATATACTAGTTTTGCTGGAAATACAATTTAGAGAAAAGAAAACAGTATTATTATGCATTGGACTAAGGACTTGTGTTTTTTTTTTTAACACTCCCAATAAAAGTGAATATCTCAATCAACCCTGACAAAAAACCACTCAGAAATCGACTAAATCAGTCCAGTTGTATTAGTTTCACCAAACTCATCCAACTGGTTTTGGAAAGGCATCGTCACAACCTGGCAAGATGGCGGGCGCTCTGTGACCGCTTTAACCAAACCGGTTTAAGGAAGTCATTTTTGTAGATGGGCGTGTCAAAAACATTTGCAACACCTGCTGGTGGAAAGCAATTTAAACTAGACGTAACACAGCCTAAAAAAACATGTCAGTTCCAGAGACAATGGGACCCCATTGATTGGACACTGGACCGTTGTTATGCCTATGTTTAGTTCATTTGCATCTTCCTATTTAAACTTGAAACACACCATTCATACACCAAGCAAATTTTATGAACAGGATTACTAAAGTGCAATCCATTGAAAATGGAAGGTTTGGCAGTGAACAGTCTTTTTCTTTTTTATGAGCACTTAGTTTTTCTGTTAATAGCGCCATTGACTTGACTTTATATATATATAATAACATTACATGTGGGGTAATGCCATTATTCTTTAAAATGAAATGAATATGCAGTAAAGTGCAGCAAAAAAATGCTTTGACGAGAGGAATTTCACTGACTGGGGAGCGGTCATGTCTGTACATGCACGTGGTTAAAATGAATGAAGGGTTTGCTGGGAGGGTGCTCACAAAGAACTGAGAGTAAGATTAATCCTTAAGAGCTATATTCATTTTGTAATTTCAAAAAGTACAACAACCTTACAAAGACCTGGCTTCTTTATACTTCATCTCTATTGGTATAAAAACAATTTGGTTGTGTGCATATGTAGAAACCAGGTCTCAATTAAGTATATATTTTTAAAATTCATTACTGTATTTATTTATTATTTCATCTCATTTCTTAAATAATTAAATTATAAATGAAAAGAATGTTTTAAAAATGTACATTTACATTTGCCTGGCATACAAAAATGTTATGTCGACATATTGTAGACATCAAATCTCATTTTTATTATGTATTCATTATTATTTATAATAATAATTATATGAAAATATTTATTTTTTTCTAAATTGATCAAATCTATACAAAAAATAAAAATTAATAACAACCAATCCACTCCGATTATCACTCCCTTGAAACTACATTTTTCCTAATTTATATTTAAATCATGTTCTTCCATTTACAAAGACATCCAACTTATCTACAACTATAAATGCTTATGTTTCAGTGCCATTCGCGGCATTAGACGTCCAATTCATTTTACCTGGGAGGGTCGAAAAAGTTTTTTCCCCACACACATTTTAAAACATTATGCCGTCAATTTAAACTAGTTTATTCATTGTACCTAACATTGTTAAAATCTAGAAATGGATCTTAGGGTTTATAAAAAAAATCACGTTTGTAGCATCTGTCAACAAAAACGAATCGCATGGACTTAGTTTAGACAGGTGTTAGTAGTTCCCACATTATTCGGCTATCCCTGCAACTGCATTCAATCGGTCATATAGATCGCTTCCAAAACAAACATGCGGTATAACGGCGTTTTGTCACGATTAAAAAATGTTTGTTAAAGACATATAGATCATGCTCACCATAAGTGATACTTGTGTGCGGCTGTCCGATGGCGTTACCGGCGTAGTAGTAAGCGGTCGGGTAAATAGGCGTGGTGAAGGAGGGAGCGCCTGTCGAATCACTCCTTCTAAAATCCAGGTAGTCCTCCGCACTTGACGAACTAGTTCATCAACAACACCAACTTAACATCGTCGGCCCTATCTTCGATAACTGTAGGATTTTACATCTTTAAAAGTATAATCAAAATAGACAGTGTGTTCATTTTGCATTCCTCAAATGTCCCAAATATGTACATAATCTACTAGAATATTATATTAGTTTTTCTTAACGGTACTTTTCAGTGTTTTGTCCAAAATTCGCCCCCTCAAATGATCTTGTAAACTATGTAAATAAGTTAGAACAATTAAACAGGGAAGCCATAATTTATACAATTCGTGCCATAAATAATGAAAAACATATAGAAATGAAAGCAAGTCATTGTCTAAAAGCCATTTTTACAAACAAGTTGTTTAGTAGACATCTATAAGGCTTATTTATAAGACTATAAAATGATAATTCTATTGACGCAGAAGAAATAGCTACATTCAATCTTACAAATATTTTAAGAGTAGCTACAAGTCCTGACAAGTCATTGAAAGCTTCTTGCAAAACACCGTGATCATCTGCAAATCTGGTTCTCCTCCTTGGGACATTAGTAGTTTTATTTTCTGGATTCAGCTCTTGAATCTATTTTTTAAAATTAAAATGAAATGATTTTTAGTTTAAAAAAAAGTTTATTTTTAAAATAGGGTGAAGTTTTTTTTAAATACATTTTTTTTTTTTACAATTTACACCTCTTAAGTCTACCTCCTGAACGATGAAAGCGTTGCAAGCGAGTCTTTTTCAGTCTTCCAGCAGTATGTCGAGTTCTTCCAACGGCAATCGTACTCGCAGCTCTTTCTCCGTCATCAGATCTACAGACTCTTGCAGATGTTCGGGAAACAGGTGCACTGCATCCATGTACAACCCCTTGAAGAACAAAATTTCCCATCAATGCAAAACCTAAAAATATACATTGCCACATCTGCCTTAACCTGCACATGAATAAAAACCCGTTCTACCTTGAACTCATTGACTAACATTGACGTGCCAACGTATTTTCTCGCTTATAAGCCATATTTATAACAAAAAAAAGATGACAGAATGAAGGGTACGGCCTAATAAGACTTATAGCGTTGCTATACTCTTTTTCACTAGTAGATGTCAGCAAATTAACATGTACTATTTGTAGGTGTTTTTCTGGAGTACTCCCAGATTAAATGTATTGGATGTTTATTGTTGTCAGTGGGAAGCAATGAGTTGAGCAGTTGACGTACCTTCACCCAGGGAATATTCTGCAAGGCTTTGTAGAAAAGCCCCTTGGCTTTATCCGGTTTACCCTCTGACACCTATAAATGGAAAAAAATATTTTACTATCAACTGTGTGTTGTATGACAAAATAGTGGGAAATAGTGCAGAAATGGCCCAAATTTAATTCGAAATGATCCAAAATCTACAGAAAGTGATTGTATTTTCCCGTCAAATGCATTGGATGTCTAGTGTCGTCAATGGCACTCAATAAGTAAACATATTGTCTAAAAATAGACTGTTCTGGTCGATATTAGATCAATTTGCGATGAATGTGGCCCAAAAAACAAAAACTGATTTTGATATATGTGCTGGAGGTGACTGAGTTGCTGCCATCTTACCAGGTAATGAATATACATCCTCCAAAGTAAAGGACAGTGAGCCCCCATTTCCGTTCCTACAGCATTCTCAAACAGTCCACGGATCCGGTTGCTGAGACCATTTTCAGGCAGGACGCTCAAAGTAGCGCTTTTATCACAGGACCTGTTTAACATCATTGTTTTATATGCAATAGATAGTACAATTTATAGTTCTAAATGTCTTTTTCTATGCTGATTTAGAAAAAAAACAAGGCAACCTCCTTTTCAAAGGCATTTAAAAAATAAAATAAAAATAACAACAGACTGAATATAATTTTGAAACCACTATATGTTGGCAAAGTAACATTTACAATTTTTGGGTTATTTTCTGTTTTGCAGTAAGAAAACAACCATGACTTGATGAATCAATTCCTTATGATATTGACTTGAATGCGCTTCTGAATCATACAGTATCTCAGAAATACCACGTTTCTTAAGATTTTCCCTTTGAACTAACACATTTGTACCCTTTATACGGCGTATACAGGCAAAATTGTAAAATTCAACGGTTTTAAGACAATTTGAAGGGTAATTTTTTTTTTTACCTCTGTGCCGCATCCACCAGCTGCTTCCTTTGTTGTTCGGCAACAATAGCAAATAGCCATGGCACAATATTGCCATTTTCCCTTGTTACAGTGTGAAAAAACCTTCTCGCCCGACCAGCACTATGGTAACGATTCTCCACCTGAAACAGGCCAAGATGGGGAATCAATCGGGAATGGCAATTTTGCTTAGATCATTGAATCTGAGAAACGGGTATGGCCTTACCTGCACATATATGCTCCAAAGAGACGCACTTCCAGGCCATTTTGAAAGGGCAGATGTGAGTGTGTCTCTCAGCGTCGCCAGTGGAAACACACCAATGGCGATGTGGTACTTGAGCAACGATGCCTGCTGCACCGCCAACATCTCGCATTCAGAAGCTATCCTGCTAACCAACAGGTTGCTGCCAGAAAGGTTTTCCGACACAAAGGTGCGATGGAGCTCCTCCATTCGTTCTCTGTTCTGGATGTAGACGCAGTTTGCTGCTTTGATGCCCATAGTGAGGTATTGGAACAAAGCGTAGGAGCCGACGAGTCCTCTCAATCTAACTCTCTCTTCCTGGACATCCAATTGACCACCTAGTCATGGGATAATAATAAATAACATCTCATCAATCACAAAAATATCTAAGATACAATTTCTTTCCTAACACGTTGACAGGATTAGTTAGTGAGAAACCCCTTTCAATTCACAGCATAACAAATTTGATACAAAAACGGATGGTAGTGTAAAGGTTCAATTGCCTGACTGCGTGTGCTCTACGGCCAACTGTCGACCAGTCTAGGGTGTCCGCAACTTTTTAGGGAATCTCTTTGTATGTAAAAAAAAAGAAAAAGCAAAAAAAAAAGGGATCTTATCTTATTAGTCTTTGTAATGAATCAAAACTTGGCATTTGGTGTTGTTTTTTTCACCCTAAAGATAACCTACCCTTTTTATTATATACTACTTTTAAATCAATCTTTTTTTTCAGTGCATAATCTTCAATTGCAATGAAAATTTTGCATCTAAAATATAAAGCCCAGATTAGTATTAGAGTAATTAACATTAAATTCAACTAAAGAGAGATTAGTCGACAGATTGAAAAAGCTATGACTAATAAAAGTCATGATTTTTGGTACCAGTGTATATACCAGTATTCATCAATATGCAATAGCAATTTAGCCCATGTCTATGGTTTTGTGGTGTGTGTGTGTGTGAAGAGGCAAACCTTTTTCCTTGGCTTGAGGATTACAAAGGTCTTGATCGAGACCAGACCAAGTGGCAGTCAGAGTTTGTTCATATGACTTCCTGGCCTTGAGGATGGCAACCGGCGAGACGGGCTGTGATGACGAGGCACTTCCCGAGGCGAGCCTGGTGAGCACGCACACGGCTGGCGATGCACCTCCTTCGGGGAGAACCCCTGGCCCATTTGCTTCATTCTCGACCTCCAGTTGAGCCCACAGCAGACACAACTCACAGAGGGAGGGGTTACAAAGCCCCTTTCCCCCACCCAATGTCGTGGCTGTAGAAAACACTTTCCGAGCTTCTTCCACGTTACCCAGCAACCACTCCATGTGGGCGAACTCTTGCCACATTGCCAAAGATGAGCGGTTGTCGGGTTCTTTCAGCAGTGACTTGGCGATCCGTTTGCTGGTTTTGCTCTGAGATCGGAGGGCTTTTTTGCTGTCGCGCAAGCAACGAAACACCTGGAAATGATGAAAAAAAATGGTTTTGATTGAAATTGCAGAAAATTTGCTCAATCAGTTGTCTCCCAACTATGAGATAAACAAATGAAATATGACAAACAATATGAGTTTGAAATCATTGGTCCTGAATTGCCTTATTTGTTTTATCTTCAAACTATAGAATGGAAATTAGCACTTGGCTATAATAAGTCATAATAATAATACATATTTAAATATTATATATGTTTATTAACATGGACATGTATTTGTTCATTAATATGTATTGTTTCTTTAATCAATTAATCGAAGTCAAACTCAATATTGCAATATTAGATCATCATCATTTTTAGTCATTTTGTTGCTTATTTTTTGTATTTGTGAACTTTTTTGCATCAACTTTTGGTAACGTAAAGTTTGTGTGAGCACAAACTGCTTTTAGGGTGATATCAATGGAAAAAGACAAAAATTTAAAAGGATCCTCAAAGTTCAACTTTTGGCAATGTAAAGTCAGTCAATGTGAAAAATGTCATATTAAAATCCCTTTTGTATGTTTCTCTGATTCCTGTTAATACATAAATCCTCACCTTAAGTTTCTCATACCACATCCGGCTGAGTGACAGGATAGCTCGCTGTTGAGATGAAAGGACAGGTTGAAGCATTTGAAACATTGCGTTGACAAACTTCTCGCCCTGTTTTCCGAGCCCTGTCAATTTTCTGGTTCCCTGAAGTGTGGTCATGTGACCCAGAGAGCTCGTTCCACTGGGTAGGTTGTTGAGAGTCAAACCACGTCGGGAGTCAATACCTAAAAAGAATTCCACACTTTTTAATTTTCTCTTTCATCTTCATGTTGAATATAGTGTTGTATCGTTACTGATCCTCGTATTAATACTAGAGGTGTCCTGATGCTCTTTTACCATCATTATCTCTCATCTTGTGTATTTATATATTTCTGCCATATTTATATAATCTCTCTCTCTATATATATACATTCATCTTGATGATTAAGCAATATATTGACCTTGAGTGAGCAAAGTGAGGTCCTCCAGCAACAGGCCAGGTAGACACTTGCCCGCAGAAAGCACATTATCCACTGGCAGCCCCAAAAAAGATAAAAAATTGAGAAGGAGGCGGAGCTGGTGCTCTGGCGAAGAGAGACAAATTAGAGAAGGGCCGATGTCATCAAACAGGACCTTGAGATGGAGAAACAAACAAGAGGACCTCATTTGAAGATGCAATTTAAACAGTGGCAAAAAAAATGATCAATCGTTTCAATAGTACAGCTATATTGACTTTACCTGCCTCTCTGGGTCATCACAGTCATCTTCTGTTTGGTCCTTTTCCGGTCTCCACGGTAACCAATGCGCAGCCTCGCGGGATGACTCCACATTCAGCCACACCGCTGATCGAGGTTGACTGCGGTCCTTGATTTCCTCCTCTTCATCCCCCTCCTCCTCCTCTTCCTCATCTGTTTTTGTGATGCAATTGACATACACCTTGCAAAGAGCATTTTCCCCGCTCAAAATGATGGATGTGTTGGCGTTACCTGCGCTGGGCTGCACCCAACCGCCTTTCTCCTGGTGGATCATCCACGTTTTCCAACCTCTGGCATCCCACTCCCCAACTCTTGCCTCCCCACTATCCCAAAATGGCTCAAAAAATTCAGCCTGCACACACACAAACAAATAAGCCCCTTTCAGACATACAATGAAGTCCTGTAATTTATCGGGTTTTTTTTTTTACCCCGCAAGCCTAATGTGGAATGTTGCGTGATGTATATTAACATGTTAGGGAAGTAATTCATTCCAAAAGGTAATTTGTGGCTAGGTACTTTCTGCAAAAAACTACTTAATACTTTGATCTGTCTTGATAGCAACTGTGAGAAGCTGACTATATTGTTGCCTGTTTCTCCTCACAGCACAAAATGTTCAATAATGAATAATAATTGCAAAAAAAAAAATACAGATCAAATCATCACTAAGTCATTTGATGACTATAATAATGGGGAAAAAATTCACAGATTAACACTAATTAGTTTTGTGAACAATAGAGGGCGTGAGCTTTAATTGTGTGTTTACATACCTGTTGCTTCGTAGACAATTTTTGTACACTGTCAGGTTTAAAGAATGTAAACTCAATCATGGCTTGAAAAAGAGAAAACGCTTTCTCGGCGTGTCCAGACTGACGGAGGAAATGGCACTGCTGGATGAATATATCTGGAAAAATGACAAATGATCACCCTATGTCGGTCGGGCCACTCGTTATGTCAAGGTGCCGCTGTATTAAAGTCAGATTTGTGCATATTCTCATGACATTTATGAAGACGTTGTATTCATAGATATTAATCATTAAATTGTATTATGACTAGATCATTTATGGTTAGTAGACATGCACTTGCTTATGGCTGGCGTGATACTGGATTAGATGGCACTGATAAAATGAAAGATCTAAAAAGACATGTTACCAAGCGTATCCTCCTCAATTCCTGGAAGCGCAGGGTGGGACACCAAACTCCCATCCCGGACGGCGCTAAGCATGCTGAGACACTTGCCATACGCAGTGTTAACCTTTGACACACTGAAATTGCTGAAGTAACTCTGAGTGAAAAGGAGATACTCCTTCCACAGAGGGCCACTATTCGGGTGGAGAAATACCTTAAATAGAACATAAAACAGGAGTGAGTTTGATGGATCGATACTGTATGTTTCTAAATGAAAAGGGCAATAAAAAGGCTGTAAACCAACCAGTTTTTTCCATTCTTTAGCCAGTGCTGATGGTTCCCAAAGCTCTTGGCAGATTCTGAGTCTCTCCCGTTGCAGAGCCACACAGCTGGGGTTTGTGGCTACAGCACGCTCCGCAATGGCCAGCTTTTTCTCTAGCACAGCTTTGTGAGAAGACTTGCGGCGCTCCAGTTCTTTGCTCGCTTTGTCTTCTTCGCCTCCAAATACAGTCTCACTCAGTTCATCCTAATGTGGGACAGGCCAGACAAAGTTCAAAATGAATGGATTCAGCACCACTCAGTGTATGTATATATATATGTATAGATGTATGTGTATATGTATATATGTATATATGAATATATGTATATATGTATATATGTATATATGTATATATGTATATATGTATATATGTATATATGTATGTATGTATATATATATATATATATATATATATATATATATATATATATATATATATATATATATATATATATATATATATATATATATATATATATATATATGTATATATATATATATTCGCAAAAAATACAAGTTCAACATTTATTTAAAAGGTGAGTCATCCTACCTGATATCTAATGAATTTCAACCAGAGTTGTGTGTCTTCTGGTGTCTCTCTCAGTTTCCTGTTAAACTCTTCAGTCTGACCCATCGGAAGCACAATTTCCTGCTCAGTCTCCAAGTTGGGTTTGTCGTTAGGATCTATCTGTTCTGGCTTTCCCTTGCCCTGTAGCCAGAGAGCTGTGGTGGAGTCGTACACGCCAAGGGGATTCACGGATGACGTCTGTACTCTGACACCTGAAAAATGGCAGCCTATTGTCTTGCAACATAGAACTTAAGCAGAAAACCACCTGCCTAAATGCTTTACATCAAATAAGTATAATCTAATTGTGATTTTAATTGACATCTTGCACTGATTGCAAGGAAAAATCAGTATATTTAATCAAAAGCTGCCACCGCTTAACATCCAATCCATTTTGACTTAATATTGAATGAATGATGGTTCAGGATTTTTTAAATTTGTTTCTCTTGCTAAATTCCTTACCTGCCTCTCTTCTCTCCACCTCACCATCCTCCAGTGGAAGAAAGAGACTGGAGTTGGTGACATGACTACTTTCAGGAACACTTGGTAACGTTAGCAGAGGTAGTTGAGACTTGAGGAGCTGACGACATGCTGTAGAAAAATATCTGTCCGCTCCTTTCTGCTTGTTTCCTCCTTTACGTTTCTTTTTAGCGTCCTCCCAGTTTACTTCTTGTCTACGGTGATCCAGACCCAGTGATGAGCTGCCTTTTCTTCTATACCTGCATCATCACAGTTTTTCAATCAATTCATACATATGTGGATGGTCGGTGGTAGTCTTGAAAAAAAGTTTCCCAATGCAGTGTGGACGATTTTATCTCGTGATATACTTTTAATTTTTTTGAGGCAAAAATGATACAATAATTATGAACACACTACTACAGCAAATGGAATCCAATCAGCAATGCAGAAATATAGATTTATGGTGATAAATAGAAAAAATCAATAAAGTGTAAATATATAGCATGATATATTGCATTAAAAGCCAATACTATATTAGCAAAACTAATTTGAGTGTATGTCATTTTGTTTTTGTTAAAACACTTTTTTTATCCACTAGAGGAAATGAATGCTTTGCAAATTTTAATATTTTGAGCAATTGTCTTTTACGTGCATTACCTTGCTACGTCTCCCCTATATAGAGACTTGTACGTCCAGTTGGCAGCATCAGCTTTGCGGTCGACACAGAAGGGCTGGGTTATGGTGGACTGGATGTCATCCAACCATGAGAAAGAACTTGCAATTGGAGCAGCCTCTGGTCTGCATTCACCAGAAGACACCAACCAAGAAAAAAGTTAGCATGTGTAATTATTTAATGTGATGTAAAAAAAAACTCAGAGGGGGTGTACCTATCGAGTTCTTGTTTCCGCTTGAGATCACTTGGAAAGATTGGTTCAGAGTCTGAACCACTGCTTTCTGTTGACCTTTGAATCTTTTCTTTATGTCTTTTCTTTTTTTTCCCATGCTTTTCATGCGTCTTTTTCTTTGACGGCACACTATCCTCATCCTTTCTGTCTTTGCTGGATATAATGCAACAGGAGAGTCATATTACAAAATTGGCTTAGTCTGAAACGTCAACAATGCATTTTTTATTGGGGCGTATTATTAAATTTTTATCTTAAATAAAAGTGTTTTTTTTTTGTTGGTATATTTTTAATTGTTACCTTGAGTCCTTGATCAGCAGTTCATCACTTTTTTTCTCTAAAAAGCGACTGTGAAGGGACAGGGCATCACTTGTCTGAAAACTCTTATTGTTTAGCCAGTTTAATTCTAAATAAGGAAATAAAACAGTTACTTCAGTGACAATAATAATACCAATACTAGCCAGCACATAATCGAGCAATGGTATTAGGATTAAGTCAACCCCGGATTATCCTTCCAAGCATTTTCATTAAAACATAACAATATTGAGAGTGATTTGAAATAGAATGGGACTTGAAAACGTCGTGTTCAGCCCTGTCATTTCAAACCACTGAAAAGTAATGAGGGATGTCGATCTGATGTACTTTTAATAAAACAATCACAAATACGCGAATCCAACATGTACGATATGGACAGATCGTTACCATTTGACGATTCTGCAGTTTTATCACTAGAAACTCCTGCAAAAGCTGCAAACAGTGCCATGTTTACATCGACGGAGGTTACCGGGCATACAGTCGCAGGAAAATTACGTCATTGTCACATGACTCGTTCGCGCATAGTATTTGTTCCAATTTAACGCCTATATATTTAAATCTTTAGAATATGGTGCTTTTCTTTATCAATAAATTCAGTGGTTATGTTATTCTATTTATTCTTTGTTGTCGTTTAGTTGTATTAATGCGTGGATGTGAAAATATAGTGTATTTGCTTGTTTCAACAACAATAAATGCACAAATTAAATAAATATAACAACGCGGCGCTCACCCACTATTCACTATTAAGTACGCACCTAAAAGTAATCGGATTTCAAGTGTAAACAATGAAAAAAATTAAAAACAATAAGAAAAACAAAAAAAAAAAGAAATACAGAAAATGTCAAATAAACACTGAAGATTTTATTCAAATGTGTTTAATGTAAAAGCTACAAATAAATGTTAATTGAGAAAAATGTTTGAAAATAGATCTAAAATAAGATGAAATAAACATGTTAACAATACACAAAGTTTAATGATCAAATGCACAAAAATGTTAAAGCAATAAAATAAAAAATAAGGTAAGTATTTATATGCATTTCTTAGGGATCTGATGATGAAGGTACATTTTTCATCCACTCCACTTTTGTAAAGTTTTTCTTTCACTTGATCAAGGTTATTATCTTGTAACTTTAGAAGATTCAATTATTTCATGTACACGAGAGGAAGCCCGCGTACCACAGGTGGTCAGTCCCGTCGAATTGCATTGGACGTCTGGTGCCGTCTTTGGCAGTGAGACATCATTACTCAATTCCAGTCAGTTTGAATTGATTTGATTTCTAGCCTGCGGGGAAATCCAGTATCAACCAGCATTTAATTTTTGCTGATGTAAACTGGTTAACATCAGCAAAACACTGGTTTGTCATCATGAAGGTACTGGTCCGGGTATACTGGACTAACAACCTTTTCAGTATTCAGTTTGCAACTGTGGATATATACATATGTATTTAATAATCAAACAATTACGTGTTCACAGTTACTGAGTTGGTGAAATTGATTGGCACTACGCATGCGTCATGAGCTTTCTTAACGCTCAAAGCATCCATCACGAATACGAATTTAACGTCTTGTTCTTTTACCCAAAGTGAACGTGAAGCAAACCATGCCTTTGGATGATCGCCCTCGTAGTTTCGTGTCTCGTTTATTTTACCATTCGTATTTATGACGTTGCGCTTATATAGGTTGGGAAAGACGCATATTAACGTGTTTCCCATACACTGCAGGACGCGTTTTGCCTGTGCAGTCTATCACACATTCCTCAAGATCGACCAGAAAAGTTATTATTTCAGTTACCATTTCACACAATATCTCTCCAAATCGACCGGAAAAGTTATTATTCTTAGTGTTGGATCTGCGAAGACGACGGCAACATGTCAGATAATGCTGAAGTGTAAGTGCGCAATATTGCCCATCTGTAAGCCTGAAAGTTATGAATTATTACTCCTTCATATTAAATGTTACTTCCCATTAGTAGGAAACTGAAAATTTCTCTTGAACCCTTTAACAAGAGGCAATTTCAGTTTTTAATTGTCATTTTAATAAGGTATATATTGCATATTCAGTCGATAACAAGATCTAATTTGGCCCTTAAGAATGAAATGAAAACATTGGGAATGACTAATCACCAGTAAATGTCACATTTATTGCATATGGGAACATGATTGCGAGTTAAAGGCAGTCAATTATTTAATTCACAGTCTAATATGTATTCATAAATATATAATCATAAATATATGAATTAATTCATAAATCGACTGATTTATGTAAATAACAGTGACAACTGGCATCAGACATGATCTAAAACAGTGTATACATAAATGATAATCCCAACCCACATATTTAGAGATCATTAGAGGGAGTAAGATATATATTTTTTAGTTCTGTTGATATCTTTGACTCAATATTTGACACTATTTTGCACTAGACAAAAAAAAAAAACCAAATCTTCCATTACTCATATTTTAGAGCACACATTTATGGAAATGATACATTCATTTTACTACCAAAGTTAGAATCACAGAGTGAATTTAAAATGTTTCATTATTATAAAGTAATAGGCTAATGGACACCTGTGCCATCAAAGTCATTAGTCACAAAATATCATAACATACATATCTTAGGACTGATTGTGATGTCATGTGCTGAATTATGCAAAGTTGTTGTTTTTTTTTTTTGGTTGCTAGCTCTGATGGGATGGCCAACCTTCAGCTGGGAGAGCGTTCAGTGAAGGATGACTTCCCTAACTTGAGCCAGCACAACAATCACATGGCCAAGTTGTTAACTATGGACATGTACAACAAACTCAGGGAGAAATGTACCCCCAATGGCTTCACCATTGACGATGTCATTCAGACCGGAGTGGATAATCCAGGTATGATATCTCATTTTGGCAAGATCTGTATGGTGTTCATGACTTTATTCAGCAGTAATAGCATCAGTCACAGCATAAAAAGTGCATAGTGGATACCTTCCTGTTTGTGCGCCCCTGCCGTTTAATATATAATAGTAAATTAAAAGGGGTATATTAAACAGCAAAATATGGTAATTGGCATTGATGTGAGTTTAGTCTGTTTGCTGTCAAATTACTTTTCAAACAATAATTGTAGGTCACCCCTACATCATGACGGTGGGCTGTGTGGCTGGCGATGAGGAGTCATATGAAGTCTTTAAAGACTTAATGGACCTCATCATTCAAGAAAGACATGGAGGTTACAGACCGTCGGATATCCACAAGACTGACCTTGATCCAGAACACTTAAAGGTACCATTGTTTACGTTTGACTATTCTTTATGAATGTAATGCTTCCTGTGAGCCTTGCAGAATGTGAATAGTGTCACAATCATGACAGTCCTTTGATAGTCATAAGACAAATTCTAATGAAATGTTTCAAAAATCTCTGCCTACAAAAGGGAGGTGATGATCTGGACGCCAACTATGTTCTAAGCACGCGTGTGAGAACAGGAAGAAGCATTCGGGGTTATTGCCTGCCGCCACACTGCAGCCGTGGCGAGAGACGTGCTGTGGAGAGGATCTCCGTTGAAGGTAATCAGAATTTGGCACTTTCATATCTAAATATTTGATGGTGACAAGTTCATTTTCACTTTATGTACCCTCACATGAGCAATACATTTTCTCCTATGGGAATGGGTTACTTATATAAACTGCGACTAATCCTTTTCACAATGCGTCGGAAATTAAATTACTCTCATGCTGGTATTAATCCATATCAACTCAAAATGGACATCAAGATAATCAACATAATTCAACTTTACTTCTAGCCCTGGATTCCTTAACTGGAGAATTGCAAGGCAAATACTACGCTTTGAAGAAAATGACCGAGGAAGAGCAGCAGCAGCTGATTGACGACCACATGCTGTTTGATAAGCCCGTGTCTCCGCTGCTGCTGGCTTCAGGGATGGCCCGTGATTGGCCAGATGCCAGAGGCATCTGGTGAGTAGGCTGACGCTTCCCGTTGAAAAATCCCAATTTGGCTATGTGGTTGCTAATGCGTCTTTTACTTCCAAAGGCACAATGATGAAAAGACATTCCTAGTTTGGGTGAATGAGGAGGACCACCTGCGCGTGATCTCCATGCAGAAAGGTGCTAACATGAAGGACGTGTTCACTCGCTTCTGCAATGGACTCAAACAGGTAGCATTTAACTCGTTGATGGTGCACATGTAATTCTTTGGCTTCCATTATGGCTCTAATCGTCATTTTAATAACTGATTGTCCTGGTATTTGTTTTCAAGCTGGAGGGCTTGTTCAAAGAAAAAGGGGAAGAATTCATGTGGAGCGAGCACCTTGGCTTCATCCTAACTTGCCCATCCAACTTGGGCACCGGTTTGCGCGCTGGTGTACACGTCAAGCTTCCTAACCTAAGTCAACACCCAGATTTTAAGGAGATTCTTAAACGACTGCGTCTCCAGAAACGTGGAACTGGTATATCCCTTAAAAATTGGACTGAGTGAGATAAATATCATTGAATTGGAAATAAAAGAATAGTCTGACCCCAAACAGGTGGTGTGGACACCGATGCCGTGGGTGGAGTCTTTGACATCTCCAACGCTGACAGGCTGGGCTTCTCTGAAGTGGAACTGGTGCAGATGGTGATTGATGGAGTCAAGGTTCTGGTGGAGATGGAGAAGAGACTGGAGATACAAGAGCCCATTGAGGCGCTCATGCCATCTAAAAAGAGGTACAACCCAAATCCAAGATGGTCATTTCTGTATTTAGCATAGATTACCAGTGGGCGGCCCAGTGGCGCCAGTGGTTAGTGTTGGCCTCACAGCTCTGGGCTCAAATCTAGGTCATGTCCTCATGTGTGTAGTTTGCATGTTCTTCCTGGGGCTGTGTGGGTTTATTCCTGGTACTCAGGTTTCCTCCCACATTCCAAAAACATGCATGGTAGGCTGATGATTGGACACTCTAAATTGCCCCTAGGCATCAATTGGCCCCTCAAAACTACCGTCGTATATATTAATGGTGGGGAAAAAAAATCCTCATTGAACTCATGATTGCGTGCATATTTGTTTAGTATCACCAAAGAACCTGAGGAAAAGCCTCAGCCCGAGCCAAAGAAGCTGACACCAGAAGAGGAGTTCCCAGATCTGAGTCAGCACAACAGTTACATGGCCAAGCATTTAACCTTGGACATGTACAAAAAACTCAAGGAGCGCACTACATCTAACGACTTCACCATCGATCATGTCATTCAGACAGGCGTAGACAATACTGGTAGCGTAACAACATGGCTTAGTCCACATTCATCTTTGTGCCATTAACTATATAGTAAGACAATGATAATGTGTGCAGGTGACCCTTTTGTCATGACGATGGGATGTGTTGCCGGAGACGAGGAGTCGTATGAGGTCTACAAAGACCTTATGGACCTTGTGATTCAGGACAAACATGGAGGTTTCAAGCCAACAGACAAGCACAAGACTGAACTCAATTCCGATAAACTGAAGGTACCATCATGAGAGACTGGCATATAGTGCTAAAAGTAGGGCTGTCCAATAATGTTTAGCTTAGATAACAATACAACAATTATCGATATGGGGGTCCTGAAATAAAGCATAACATATTGTCACATTGGCAGCTGATAGTATTTGTTTTGCCCCCTAAGGGAGGAGAGGACCTCGACCCTAACTACGTTTTGAGCTCCCGTGTCCGTACCAGTCGCAGTATCCGAGGCTTCTGCCTGCCACCGTATTGCAGTCGCGGAGAGAGACGAACTGTGGAGAAGCTCACAATCCAAGGTAGAGACGGCCCCTGAAATAAGCAAGCGCTCCCAAGTCTTTACGAGTATTAACATTATTAACACAATGTACTTTTGCAGTTTTGGAATCAATGACTGGAGACATGAAAGGGAAATACTATCCATTGAAGGACATGACTGATGCTGAGCAGCAGCAGATGGTTTACGACCACTTCTTGTTTGAAAAGCCAGTGTCCCCTTTGCTGCTGGCCTCAGGGATGGCTCGTGATTGGCCCAATGGCAGAGGTGTCTGGTGGGTTTCATGCACAAATTGAGATTTTTTTAAAAAAGAAATCATTACCTGCTATTGATGGTGCTGGATATCCTCCAATCCATTTGTCTTGACCACTGCAGGTATAACGAATACAAGACGTTTCTGGTGTGGGTGAATGAGAAGGACCATCTGAGGGTGATTTCCATGCAAAAAGGAGGCAACATGAAAGAAGTGTTTACTCGCTTCTGTGATGGACTGGCTGAGGTTATTGACTTTAATTTTGAAATTTAAATATGAACTCACCTATAGTTCATTGGGAAGACTTGACACGTGTTGAATGTTTAGATGGAGTCCTTGTTCAAGAAGAAAGGTCATGTTTTTATGTGGAATGAGCACCTTGGCTTCATCGCGACTTGTCCTTCCAACCTGGGAACTGGTCTACGGGCTAGTGTTCACGTGAAGCTTCCCAACATGAGCAAGCACCCCGATTTTGATGAGGTCCTCAAGAGACTAAGGCTCAAAAAGCGTGCCGTGAGTGCAGGTAAACATGGTCTCTACGACTTATTAGCGACTTGATTCCACAGGCGTACCTCAAGCCCTTGAATCTATCCATCAGGTGGTGGAGACGCAGCTGTCGCGGATGGAGTCTTTAACATCTCCAACATTGACAGACTGGGTTACTCCGAGGTGAGGTTGGTTCAGATTGTGGTTGATGGCATCAGAGTACTGGTGGAGATGGAGAAGAGGCTGGAAATGGATGAGTCTATCGACGACCTGATGCCCAGCAACATTGAGCTGAAGGGCTTGACGGCTAAGGACGAGTTCCCAGATCTCACAAAGCACAACAACCACATGGCCAAACTATTAACTCTGGAGATGTATAAGAAGCTGAAGGATCGCACGACCCCCAACGGCTTCACAATTGATGATATCATTCAGACAGGCGTGGATAATCCAGGTAGTGTAACAAACCCACCTGAGTTTCCCCCCTATGGTTGTTCAATATATATATGCTATATCTTCCACAGGCCATCCCTACATCATGACTGTTGGCTGTGTGGCTGGAGACGAAGAGTCCTATGAAGTTTTCAGGGATCTGCTGGACCTTGTGATTGAAGATAGACATAAAGGTTACAAAGCTAAAGACAATCACAAGACGGATCTCAATCCAGATAATCTCAACGTATGGCATCATTTGACTATTACCCGATATTTCTATTACATTTTTTTCTCTGTATTCTACTTTAGGGAGGTGACGATTTAGACCCGGATTATGTTCTGAGCTCCCGAGTGAGAACAGGCCGCAGCATTCGCGGATTTTGCCTTCCGCCACTGTGCAGTCGTGGAGAGAGGCGTGCTCTTGAGAAAGTCTCTGTTGAAGGTAGGCTCCAGCACCCCTGGCCGGGACCCTAGTGAGAATAAAGCGGTTAAGAAAATGAGATGAGATCAATAAATGCATGACCAAACACTTATTTTTGCAAATTTAGCCCTGGACTCGCTGAGTGGAGACTTACAGGGAAAATACTATGCCTTGAAGAACATGACTGAGGAGGAACAGCAACAGCTAATCGACGATCACCTGCTCTTCGACAAGCCAGTGTCTCCTTTGCTGCTGGCTTCAGGGATGGCCCGCGACTGGCCTGACGGAAGAGGAATATGGTAAGGCGTCTGAATCCCACAAGTTCATTTAAAAAAACAACGTATACAATGTCATTATTTTCTTTCTTTCTAAAGGCACAATGAAAGCAAGACTTTCTTAGTATGGGTGAACGAGGAGGATCATCTGCGAGTCATCTCCATGCAGAAAGACCATAATATGAAGGAAGTGTTTACTCGCTTCTGTCGTGGACTCACTGAGGTTTGTAGAAAATAATTAGGAAATGTTCTTAGCGGTGACTGTCTGTGTCTAACTGTCTGTGTTTTAGATCGAGTCCTCGATTAAGCAGAAAGGTGAAGCTTTTATGTGGAATGAGCATCTTGGTTACATCCTGACATGCCCATCTAACTTGGGCACCGGTCTTCGCGCCGGTGTGCATGTCAAGCTACCGAAAATGAGCAAGCATCCTGAGTTTGAGGAGATTCTCCGCAGGCTGAGGCTCCAGAAGCGTGGAACTGGTACTTGCTAAATTCTGCGCCAATTCGTCCTATTTTTGGGAAGAGTTATTTTCAACATTGTACTTTGTTTTTTCCTTCTTCTTCAGGTGGAGTGGACACAGACGCCGTAGATGGGGTTTTCGACATCTCCAATGCCGACAGGTTGGGTTTCTCCGAGGTTCAGTTGGTCCAGATGGTGGTCGATGGCATCAAGCTGCTGGTGGAAATGGAGAAAATGTTGGAGAAGGAAGAACCAATTGATTCCCTAATGCCAGCTGACCGCCAGCTGAATGTGTTTTCTGCTAAGGATGAGTTCCCAGATTTCAGTCAGCACAATAACCACATTGCCAAGTTCTTAACCCTGGAACTGTACAAGACTTTGAGACAGCGTTGCACCCCCAATGGCTTTACCATAGACGACATCATTCAGACTGGCGTGGATAATCCAGGTAAGGAATCTTGGTTGGGGAATCATTTCTGCATTATGAATTTCTGCTTTGTGCGCAGGTCACCCCTTTATCAAGACCGTGGGCTGTGTTGCTGGAGATGAGGAGTCGTACAAGGTCTTCAAAGACTTGATGGACCCTGTGATTCAGGACCGACATTCAGGATACAAACCGAGAGACATGCACAAGACTGACCTGGATGCAAACCATCTGAGGGTAAGAGACTTACCAAACACAATTGAATTGCAATTACACTTAGTGTTAATGTTTTAGGGCTATGGCTTATTTGCGAAGGTGGCCAATAGTCATGCGCAAAAACCTAACATCTCTTCTTCTGTCTTTCAAGTGGAACAACGACCTGGACGCAAAGTACGTCCTGAGCTGCCGAGTCCGAACGGGCCGCAGTATCCGTGGCTTCTGCCTGCCGCCACTTTGTACCCGCGGTGAAAGACGAGCCATTGAAAAGCTTTGTATTGGCGGTAAGGCTCAGAAGAGACATGCTCATTGAATCGAAAAGCCAGGCGGCGGATTAATACTAGCTTTTCTTTTCCCTCCAGCTCTGGATGCGCTTTCTGGAGAGTTTAAGGGAACCTACTATGCATTGAAAAAGCTGACAGAGGCCGAGCAGACGGATCTGATCAATAACCACTTCTTGTTTGACAAGCCAGTGTCCCCTCTGCTGGTGGCTTCGGGGATGGCCCGTGACTGGCCTGATGGTAGAGGAATCTGGTAAGACCATCGAGTAATGGGTTCACAATTAAACAAGAAAGTGACTGATGTCTCTCTCCAAAAGGCACAATGACAACAAAACATTTCTGGTGTGGGTTAACGAGGAAGACCATCTCCGAGTGATTTCAATGGAGAAAGGTGGCAACATGAAGGATGTGTTTAATCGCTTCTGCACTGGGCTCAAAGAGGTAGATATATGACATAGTCAGAAAATATAAATTCAGTGTGTTCAAATGCCATTAATGTCGACTTGTTCACCTCGGATAATGACTAAATGGGTACATTTCAATTTTGTTTAGATTGAGGCTGTGATTAAGGAAAAAGGAGAGGCCTTTATGTGGAATGAACATCACGGCTATATTCTGACTTGCCCCTCCAACCTGGGCACGGGTCTGCGTGCCGGCGTGCACGTGAAACTTCCAAAGCTGAGCCAGCACCCCAAGTTCCAGGACATTCTTAAGAAGCTGAGGCTCCAAAAACGTGGCACTGGTACGTGGAATGTTCAATGTTGTTCATGATCATACCTTCTGGGCGCTAAGATTCTTCTTCTTCTGCCAGGTGGTGTCGACACAGCTGCTGTGGATGGAATCTTTGACATCTCAAACACGGACAGACTGGGTTTCTCTGAGGTGCAGCTTGTCCAGATTGTGGTGGATGGTGTCAAGTTGTTAGTGGATATGGAAAAGAAGCTTGAAAAGGGTGGCTCCATCAACAGTCTGATGCCCGGAAAACTTAAGATGAAGAAACTTTGTCCTGAGTTGGACTTTCCAGATCTTTCCCTGCACAACAACTACATTGCCAAGTACTTATCGCTGGATGTGTACAAAACGTTGAGCGATCGGAAAACTCCTTACGGTTTCACCATTGACCACGTCATCCAGACAGGCGTGGATAATCCAGGTACAAAATCTTTCCATTTTCCTTTTTTTCCCATTTAAAATCCATTTTAATATTAGATTTTAGGGATCACAAACTTGGTTGAAGTACTCCAATTTTGTGACAGATCCTTCACGCTAAAAATAGCCAGATGGGACCCATACCGAGAATCTGCTATCTTTAGGTTGTCTCATTGGTTTGATGATGTTGCTGTTTGTGTCCAGGTAACCCATTCAATTTGACTATGGGCTGCGTAGCTGGCGATGAGGAGTCATACGAGGTCTTCAAAGAGCTGCTGGACCCTGTCATTGAGGACAAACACGGAGGTTATAAGGCAACAGATGTGCATAAGAGTGACACCAACCCGGAGAATGTTGTGGTACATACAGATGCTTTCTCTTGAACGTTACGATCCGTCGTTGTGTGAGTTTGTAGTAAGTGATGTTTGTTTTTTAAGGGGGGCGATGACCTTGATCCCAACTACGTTTTGATTTCCCGTGTCCGAGCGGGTCGCAACATTCGAGGCTTCCGTCTTCCGCCACATTGCACCCGTGGAGAGAGGCGTTTCTTAGAGCAGTCCATTGTTGAAGGTAGGGTTGTGACAATGTATTGGCATGGTGTTATATGCCGTTAGGAAGTAAACATTTCCCCAATGGCAGTCTAACATGAGCATTGTTATCATTGCAAATGACCCGTGTATAACTATTCTACCACCTTAACTATTAATTGTTTTGGTATTATTTTTCTGCAGCTTTTGGTTCACTAAGTGGAGAACTGAAAGGGAAATATGTGGCAGTGAAGAGCCTTTCAGAGGCTGATCAGAAGCAAATGATTGAAAACCACCTGCTGTTTGAAAAGCCAGTCTGTCCTATGCTGCTGAGCACGGGGATGGCCCGTGATTGGCCTGATGGCAGAGGCGTCTGGTGAGAGAAAACCGCAGCCCTTTTTTTTAAAGATGTCAACATAGAAGACACTCATGTGTTTTCTTCAAAGGCACAATGCTGATAAGTCATTCTTGGTGTGGCTGAATGAGGAGGAACACCTAAAAGTCATCACCGTTGAGAAAGGTGGCAACCTGAAGGCAGCCTTTACTCGCTTCTGCAGTGGAATCAAAGAGGTTTGTTCATTCGATCAAACGTGAGTCAACGGTAAATCTCACCTCCATACGTTTTTTTTTTGTAGGTTGAGTCCAAGCTGAAGGAGAAAGAGTTTGAAATCATGTGGAATGAGCACTTGGGTTACATCTTGACTTGCCCATCCAATGTGGGAACTGGTCTACGTGCTGCAGTACATATGAAGTTGCCCAATATGAGCAAACGCGGTGAATTTGATGAGGTTCTCAAGAGGTTGAGGCTGGAGAAACGTGGAACTGGTAGGATTTTGGGGGAGGGGCCGCAAAAAGCGTCACTTTCAGACGGGTCATAAAATGAAGTGTTTTTTTTTCCTTTAGATGCCACGGGAAGCCAAACAGAGAGTGGAATTCTTGACATCTCCAATGCTGACAGACTGGGCTTCACTGAGGTCCAACTGGTACAGATGGTAGTTGACGGAGTCAAGGTGCTGGTGGAGATGGAGAAGAGGCTTGAGATGGAAGAGGGTATTGAGGACCTAATGCCAATCCAAAAGTAGAACCACTGACAACTTTATATAATCAGTAGATAACCACAAAGCCTTGAGACCATTTAGTTGTGATTTTCTTCTCTTGAAAGACTTCTGTAGTGTTCTGAAACCCCTCAAATAAAGTGATAGCCTTTTCAATCTGACACTTTGTGTGCAAATACTTTGTATAAAACAGGGGTGCTTTTAAATGAGCTAACTTCCCGCCATCTACTTTGTTGTTAGGGTTAGAATTCAGGGGTGGGATGCCAAATTCATAAGAGCCTTACTAAGGAAATTGACAGAGGAGAGGGATCAAAATGTTATTGTCGTGGGATCTACATATACTACCTTGGCGATCTACGTAATGGGCAAAAGGGTCAGTTCCTGCAGTCACTTCCTGGTGATTTTGGGCCCTTGAGTACCAATAGAAAAGGGGCAGATTTTATTATTGTTTAAAAGACAGTGACTCAAGATCGTTTTCACATTTGTTGTTTGTTGCACTTAAACTTGACCATTTATTACACATTTTGGATAATTACCTGTTGGATCATTGGTCACTTCTTGCTTAATTTGTCACTAGTAGGAGGTGTGGCACTGAACCAGATTAATGCAACAGACTTTATTCCTTTAGAAAAAAAAATACATACAAATAGAAATGATCAATACAATGTTTAGGCAGACCTCTAAATTTTGCTGCTTATTTATTGTTTAACCAATGAAAATATTTTTTTAAACCTTACAGACCATTATATACACAGTTTAAAAAAAAGACTTGCTCTTTAAGAGCAAAGCCACGAGAATGTTAAAAATCAAAAAGTCCAATCCAAACGTGAGGCAAAGATGACACTAGGAATGGATGGATTTACAAAATAAAAAAATTGGTATGAGGGAGAACTGCGAGCAAAAGAGGCAGAATAAGGAACAAATGTGCTCTTTTGAAACAAAGGCCACAAAAGGAATTAAGAAGGTTGAAAAAGGGCAATATGTCTGATGTAATCATCAATCCAAAAATGTGAGGCACCGTGAGTTTAATCTAGTGTCGCGCACCCCCTCATTCAGCAGATGACGGCATTAGGGCAGTGTTTCCCAACTGGTGTGGCCATGAGCGATGATGGTCAGGTGTTCCACTAGAAATGACCTGCCAAGAAGTTATACATTGTAATATTACAAGATTCTCAACTTGAAAGATGACAAACATTGTCTATATTGTAATATTACAAGATTCAAGTTGTTTTGTTGCTCATTATTGAAACATTGTTAGGGACCCATACCACCCACCCTGGTCACAACCTGTTCCAGTTGCTGGCCTCTGGCAGATGCTACACGTCTCACAAAACACGGAAAAATAGACTTGGGGACAATTTTTTTTCCCAGAGCCATCGGGGCCCTGAACTTGCATTAGCACGATACACAATCTCGAGTAAATTGACATACGAGATCAGTCCCAGAACGCATTAAGCTCGTATCTCAAGGTATTACTGTATGAATCGTCGTTTATTCACTTGGGGTGGGGGGCAACAGCAACAGTATAAAACATGTGATGCATGTACAATGCACAGCTTTGAATTCAAATTTGATGTTCAAAACTTGGAACATGAAGGGCAAAAAGAAAATTGAAATTCCAAAAACTGAGATGTGGACAACAGTGGGGTTTTTTTTTAAGACCCAGGAGAAGACCACTCAGAGGAGCGTGACCAAGAGTTCTGTTTCTCCATTGTGTCGTTGAGAGCACGGCGGCCTGCTTATTCACATCCTTTGATTGTCGGCCTTACCATAATGTTCGTCAGTGTAAACCAGGACTGAGAGGAGGCCGCCTGCTGTTACCGCTGGACTTCTTTAACTGCCAAGATGCGAGTTAGCATGCTTTGTAAAATTGTGTGATGGAGTGTGTGAGACGTATACCAGTAGGAACTGTGTAGAAAGAAAAAGACAAGAAATACAGTGAAAATATGAAATTGTTATCATATTTTGGGAAAACGAGGAGTGATGTAATAATACCGATCCAACACTAAAACAAGTAGATGTTTAATTCATATGAAGTGGGAGGCCAGGCATGGAATCCATGTTTGTTCGTACGTTTACTGACAAACGGATTTGATATCTCACATTGTCAACGGCAGACACGACTTTGAAGGCTTTCTAATAGCAATTACTTTAAATTGAAGTTTATATATGTGTATATATGTGTATATGTGTATATGTGTATATATGTGTATATATGTGTATATATGTGTATATATCTGAATATAATATACAAGTCGGTTTGAAATCATAGGCAGAGGTTTCTGACCTGTGTGTGTGGACATTGCGTTCAGGTTGGAGGTAAAACATGTCCGTCCTCTTCACTGCTGTTGGGGGGCTATTGAGAGGTGAGAAAGTGATATTAAGAATTTACCTTATTGGGAAAAGTAGTAGACAGTCAAAGTATGTGAAATGGACAACTATAAGTAGATGTAAGTATTGAAAATTGAGAGGTTTTATGAACCCTGACCTTTGAAAACCACAGTCTAGAATTTTCTTTCTACCATTGGAAAAGACCTACTTAGTAGAACCATGATCTCCTGCTCTGATACTCAGTATCGGCTGACTACTCTTGGAAACATACTTTTCATGTCGGCCATGGTTTTATTCTAATGAAGAAAACTGACACGTCTCATTTGAAAATCTTGCAATATTTGTTCACAGTACCTAAATATTTTGTCTTTGGACATATTGCAATGGGTTTATTCCTCTTTTTTCTAAAGTGCAAAGATGAACAGGAATACATTTGTGAATTTGAATTTAGTGCTGGGCATGTTGTTTGGTATAATTTATATGTTTGAGGCTTACCATCTGGAGAGATAGAACTCATAGAGTCTGACTGGACAGTGCAGCGGATTAATAACATTTTCTTCCATCTCCATGTCAGTAACAGCCTTTTCGTGCTTTTTTTTCATTCGCTCTGAAACAATAATCAGTGATCAAGTGGAATTATTCTAGGGAATGCAAACAAATGTCTACATTTTGTTTCAAAGTGTTACACTTACCCGTCGTCTCCCCACGTCCGGGCAATGCAATGCTTTGCTGGTATTTGAGGTAGATGACTTTGCCCGTTCGACTGCAGGGTTTGGTATGCAAACTGAAGTTGGCGAAAGAGAGGCTTTGGTGCTGCGCCACAGTGGTGAACTGGAAGTTCTTGGTGTAGAAGAAGAGAAGTGTGTTGAGCAACACAATGGGTGAGTAGGCACCCAGCTGCTTACACTCCCACAGGAAGGACTCCTCGACTCGAGAGGACATGAGGCTACCTGGAAGAAAAAAATTGGGATTGTGTTCAATTTGTACACAAGATTTGATCAAATCCATCAAATGACTGTGGGAGCAAATATCATGGCTCGAGTCAAATTACAGCCATACCTCTACTTACGGAATTAATAGGTTCCAGAACTTTTTTTTCTAAATTTGAACATTTCGTAAGTAGAGGAGTACTATATATGTAAATTCTCTTAATTCCTTCCATGCTCCTCACACAACTACCAACTAAACCCTTAAAAATATTTCAATCCACTGTCGCTAAATTGCAAGTAGACAATTGATTCACACAGTTCAGGAATTTGGACTGTAATAAAAATAGCTTACATACCATTGGGCAGCTGCTTAGGTTTCCAGAGTCGCAGCATCGCAGAGATCTCTAATGCAAACTGGCTGTACAGCTCATCGTTAAAAATGTTCTCTATGCGGCCTTTTGTGAAGAGATACTGATTGCACAATAGTAAAAAAAAGGCAAACAAAATACAAATGGTCAAGATCAAGTGAAAAATGCTATCATCGAGCTTGGAATGAATCCACCTACCTGTTGTATCCCCAGGCAGAGGTAGAAAATGCTGTCAGCGCTGTAGGCTTCACCGTTTGGCCTGCGCACTTCTTTTACAAAGTGAGACAGAGCATAGCTCAGCTCAGCAGAATCACACTGAAGAATCTCCTCTTTCACAACCACTGGATTGGCTAACAGAGGAAAATGACTGTGAGATTCTACCCCCCCAAAAATATGTAAAATGTATGTTCAATCAAAGGAAGGGATAAAAAAAACAGCATTGTTGCTCACATCTTTTAGAATGCGCGTTGTGTAGCTGGACCCAGCATTTCCATGCTTTAACACCATACATGTATTTCAAATCGAAGTTGACTGGCGTCAAGGCAGCGGTGCTGTCTACTGGGCTTGTTCGCCTTCGACCCTATCTCAAAAGAAAAGGTGAGTTTATAGTAAGATGATTACAAAGAGAACATTCAGGAACATTTGTTGATTGTTAAACTCTAAAGAACTTTTAAGGATACATTTTTATGTGATTCTCAATGTGAATATTTTAACTGAAGCTGTCTGAAATTACAAAATGAAATGAAAACAACTTCTAAGTTCTAAAACAGCTGTCAGCAAAAAAGAAAAATCCTGGGAAACTGAAGCCAAAAATGTCTTTTTTGTGTCTAAAGAATGTTTTTTTTTGTGCCACGACTTAAATTATTAGTATTATGGTGAATATTGAATTTGGTTTATTATAATGAGCACAATGATTTTTCTAAGAGAGGAAAGATTCATGTGAAAGGCATTGTTGAATTCAACTTGAGGACTTAGGGTTGTGATTTGGATTTTTTTCCCAATCATTTGATTCATCATTAAAAAAATATATATATAGAAAGCCGATAGGAGATGAGTACATTGCAATATGGCCCGGTAATGATTGAACTCTTACCCGCTTCCGACCAGAAAAGCCTTCTCGTGGTCTCTTTACGCCTCGCTGAGGGATTAACGTCTTTAGATCTGGTTGATCTTTAAAAAAACATAAAAAAGTTGTATTGGTTATTAAAAAAAAAATAAGCTTGACTAGTAAAACAAATTGCTCAGGGTGTAAAACGGCGTTGTGGCGTGTTTCGCAAAGTGGCATATGTAAATCTGCATTAAACTATGGACCACTGTGTATAGTTTGAAATCTTTGTAAAATACATTTACTTCAACTGAGAATGCGAATACAACCCTTGAAATGACTTTTAATTTAATGGAATCATATCACAAGTTAAAAGTTTTCTATGTCTCACCCATTGGAAAGTCATTCTCCAAATCAGCCATTGGAGAAGATGGGGCCTGCTGTTCTGGAGTGATGCTGTCCGAGGGTTCACTTGATGATGATTTTTGTGCCTGGCTTTGACGGGTAGAACGGGTTGACTCTTTTGCCGTTGTTGGAGGAGGAGGAACTTTGGTTTGTACCGTGTTTTGGCTCTCCTTAACTTGTACGATTGCTGGATTGACCAATTCTGATGCTATAAAATACCATTAGAAAAACATAGTACATTGTGAGCCCCAGTGGTGGTGTCACAAGTTAAAGAACTTATGGGAATAAGTTAAAAATCGAGTATTAATATCAGATAACAAGACGGCTATTTCCAAATGGTCAATGCGTGTAAAAAAAATGATAATAATAAAGATGATCAAAGAATACAAATGATTTCTTTTAAATTATATCGGACAAGGACAGAACTTTTTTTTGACACTAAAATGCTACCAGTTTTATGATAAGGAAAGGCCAAAAGGTCATTGCTTAAAAATCTCACCTATTGGAATTTCTTGCACTGACTCAGTCATTTGAGCGGACTGAACCGGTTGTTCAACAGTCATGGAGTCTTGTTCTTCACTTGTTTTTGGTTCAGCCTTCACCTTGCGTTTACGTGTGGAACGAACTGGTACTTTTTTCATTGATAAAATAACTGAAGGGAGAATTTGGGTTTGTGCTGGGTTTGGATTCTCTTCAACTTGCTGGATTGTTGCTACTTTTTCCCTTGTTGAAATAACTGGAAGAGGAATTTGACTTTGTGCTGGGTTTGGATTCTCTTCAACTTGCTGGATTGTTGACATCACCACTTCTGGTGCTTTAGTTTGACTCTGGTCTGTAAAATACCATAGAATAAACAATGTTCAGTGCTTCATTGTTGCCATCCTACAGCAAAATGACTAGCAAGAAATAAAGTATCCCTATGAGAAAGAAGCTGTAATGGGACTACAAATGTTACCGACATTGAAAAAAAAAATTAAAACAAAAAAACAGTACTTTTGAGTGAAATACACTATTTTTATCTGGCAAACCCTGCTTTTTTTTACTATTATGTTGTGTGTTTTTTTTAAAATAATACCAGAACAAGGATCGCAAAAAGGTGAATTTGCGATAATTGAGGGAAAACTTTACTATTGACCTTCTTTTCTGCGCTTTTCCTATTATTTTCAGTTTTAAATAATGCCCTACAGGCCATTTCTTTCCTACCATCGTTGTTCTAAATGCATATTTTTCCAGAAACCCAACCAGAACACCAATGAGATTAGACAAGAAAAAGTGAAAGTCAGTAAATCAGCATAAACATCTCAAACTCACCAAATGGTAAGACATTATCCAAATCAGTTACTAGAGAAGGAGCAGCGATGGTATCTTTGAGGTCACTTGTTGGTTTGGCCTTCAGCTTGCATTTACGTGAGGAACGATTTCCTTTTTTTTTCTTCACTAAAGTTATTGGAAGAATAATTTTTGTTTGGGATGTGTTTGGACTCTCCTCAACTTGAGGTATTGTTGGAGTGTTTAACTCTGATGTTGCACTTTCATCCTTTCCTGTAAAGAAGCATTGAAAAAAGATTGTGTTAAGCGCTTCATTGCTGCTATCACACAATAATAATATCAACAAAAAAAAAACTCTAATGAGCTTCCCAATCATGAACAATTTTGAACATATCTCACCTAAAGGGATTTCATGCTCCAAATTAATCATTGGAGAAAAAGAAGGTTCTTCTTCAGCAGTGATGGCATCTTTGTTATCACCTGTTGGTTGAGCTTTCATCTTGCGTTTACGTGATGTACGAGTAGCCATTTTTTTACTTGCTAAAGTATTCGGGGGAAGAATTTTGGCTTCTTCCACAGTTGGATTCTCCTTATTCTGGTTGATTGGTGTCTCGACCACTTTTAATATTGTACTTTCATCCTGACCTGTAAAATTCCATTGGAAAAAAGAAAAATAGAACATTAAATTTATTAGGTGCACTCAGGAGGCTTCATTTAGAGAATGTCACGTTGCAAAACCAAATGAGACATTTCATTTTGCAGCAGAGTGACCATCATCAACAATTCTTATCTTATTTGTATCTCACCCATTGGAAGTGAGGGAGATTGTTGACCACCATTGCTTGTGTCTTGGGGGTCACTTGTTGGTTTAGTCCTCAGCTTGCGTGTGCAGGGGGAAGGACTTGCCACTTTTTTCCTTGCTATGGTTATCGGAGGAAGAATTTTGTTTTGTGCTGCGTCGGAAGTGTCCTCGATTTGGGTGATTTTTGGTTTGACCACTACTGATGTTTGACTTTCATCCAGACCTGTATTAAGCAAAAAAAAACATTATCTTAACCCTTTTATGCAGAAATTATTAAAAAAAATAGTATACATTTTTCATTGAAAAGAAACTGACTTGAATTGATTCTTTTGTCTTTATCTATGTCGGTTGTTTTTTTTAGTGACAATCAGCATTAACAACTATGAAAGCTTATTCCTAACTCACCCAATGGAATGACATCCTCACAATTACTCATTTGTAAAGAGGGAGAATGTTGTTCAGCAGTGACAGTGTCTTGGTGCTCCTTTGGTGTTGACTTTGCCTTCCGCTTACGTTTTCGAGAGTAATGGCTTGTCTCTTTTTTCCTTGCTAATGTTAAAGGGCGAAGAATTTTGGTTTGTGCATTGTTTGGACTCTCCTCAACTTCAGCAATTGTTGGATTTTCTATTTCTGATGTACTTTTACTGTGACCTGTAATAGAAAATTAGAAAAACATAAATTAACTCACGGGTTAGTCTTGACTGTGAGACTTCAATGGTACAGAAACATGGTCATTCTTAACACCATCATACATTAAAGGCGAAAATTAAGATTATGAGTTTCAGAAAACAATTCTAGTTCTAATGATATCCAAAGTGTACATGGAAATCTAAAAATAAACACATGTATATACATGATCACAAAGATAATGTATGTTGAATTAGTCATTCCAATATCACCTGCGCTGGAATCATCACAAGTCATCTGGCGTCCAGGCTCCACTGTCCAAACACCATACTGGACAGGGTCAGCTGTCTCCTCATCCAAAGCACCGGGTTGGACATCAGCAGCTGCTTTTGTAGGTTTGCACAATGGTGGCACACAAATAGGTGGACAAACTATGGGAGTGAGTTGTGTAGAGTCGTCTAAATGGTCCTTCTTTTCCAAACCTGAATCTGTTTGGACCGCTATATTAACTACATCTTTACTACTTGGCAAGGGAACCTGTGCAGCAACCATGGCATCTGTCTGGACAGCGAGATCTTTCACATCTTTGATTTGTGATGCAGCCTTTGTATTATTCTGCACTTGGGTCACTAATACCATAGGATCTAACTGGATGGCTACATCTTTTCTCTGTGGTGGTGTGATAACGGGGACTGGACCAAGGGGTAAGTCTCCCTGATCTAAGGAGACCTCAGCATTACATTGACCTTCAGTTCCATCATTCCAAGGATCCCATTGCGTGGCTGCATCTCTCACTTCTTTACATTGTGGTGGTATAACAACGGGCACTGGTAGCTGAAAAGAAATAATGAAGTCAAGATATTGATGTGCAGGCAACACTTCAAAATATAGATGCAATGAAAATTCGGTAGCCAAAATTTTTCATCCGAATTTTGACTGAAAAAGTGGTTTTGGTTTCGGTTCCACCAATGGAATAACATGATCGAAATCGAAATCTGTATCGACACCGGCAAATATCTCAGTAGATTGCACTTCTATTTGTATTAGTACAGGTAACGTCTGGGGAATGAGGATGGAACAGTATATTTTTGCAAATAAAAGCATTAAGAATTCATAATAATTCAACTAATTGGCTAAATTGTGTGCCATATAGACACAAAATACATTTTTATATACAGACCATCTTCTCACTAGGGTTGCGGGGGTGCTGGAGCCTATCCCAGCTGACTGCGGGCCAGAGATAGGGGACACCCTGAATTGGTGGCCAGCCAATCGCAAGGCCCGAGGAGAACATGCAAAATCCACACAGGGGGAACGACCTGGATTTGAACCCAGGTTTCCCACTGTGAGGCCGACGCACTAACCAAAATGCTTATTATCAGGGGGTCGCGGGGGTGTTGGAGCAGCTAACAACGGCCAGGTATGAATAATAATCGATATCAGCCAAGAATTTTCTTTTTGGTGCATCCCAACATCTCATCATTAAAATGTTACAAGTTAATAAACAATGAAACCTACGGTTATTGGCAAAGCCATTGGAACAGGTGTGTGCTGGGAATACATGTTCATGGGCACAGGGATAAAGACGGGCACAGGAACTGGGACCATGACCACCTTCACTTTGTCCCCCTGTTTTGAGCAGTTTGCTAAAGGTGGTGATGGAGCTAGAAGTCAGAGCATATACGAAAATATTAAATCACAAATATCAAAAGGAATGATTGATAAGCGCCAGAGGTTTCAAGGTTTGGACTATTATAGATGTTAGGAAGTTTATAAAAAGAAATAACTAATATTTTGCTACTTTAAGGTTATTTCCTCAAAATATATATTTTTAAATAGTTATTTTTTTAAACTTTTTTACTAAATTTGAAATCAGATAAAAGAAATGGATTCCATTGTTCAAGAAACTGCATTTTGCAATCAAAAGATTATTTTTATTTTTAAGATGAAAAAGAAAAATCATACAGAACATTATACTTAATTGCTTAGATATATTAGCTTTGGTCAGTTCATAATATTGCCCTTTAAAGCTTTTGTAAACAAGTTTTGATTATGCAAAAGCTAATGTTATAGAATAATATATAGAGAAAAATAATATGTATTTTACTGAAAGTTTCACTTGCAACTTTTATATACATGTAATTTAGTACAATACAAAGAATCTACATACTAGCGGTATTACATTTACAGAATTCTGCTTTTATAGAAAGTAATATATATATATATATAACTTGGGAGTTTCAAAGGTTGTGGCTTGCATATTTAATTGTCTATTGTAACCTATTTTCATTATCTAGTCATTGGCAAAATAGTAGTTAAGTAATATCGGTGTAAAACACTCACCTGTTTCTTGGTCTGCCTTCATCTTTTCAACAGCTTTTTCACAGCCATATAAAGTCGAATCATCTATTTGGAAAGAGGGAGGTGTGATTAGATTATTACACCAATGCAGTAACATTGCTCCAGTAAGCTAAATACATTCATTAGTTATTGTACATTGTACATGCCTTTAACTAATTTATTTAAAACCTCCCGAGACCAATGCGTAAGAAAATTTGTAAATATGGCCTAAATACCAAAATGGTATGGTTTTGTAATTATACCTGAACGATCTGTAGATGGTGTGAGAAGCAGGCATGAGCATTCTTGATCCACTGTGAAAGGCCGGCAAAGAACGGACTTATTCTTCATTTGACGTCGATAGGATGGGGGCCCGCGCATGGCATCGGTTTGAGTACTAGCCTGTTGCATTTCAGCACATAAAAAAAAAAAAAAAATTGATTTGTTATGCGCTTCCTCACAGAATACTCATTATACTTAGAACATGTAACACATACATGATCAAGAATCTTGCCATCAAAGCTGGAGTTTGGTAGTCCTCCTGTAATTGCGGAGAAACAAAAAAAGATTGAATGTGATCTGCTGGCAATGTATATAACAAGTGTGTGGACCGTAAATAGATGATTAAAAATGAAATATTCATTTGTAGCTGCCACCAAACTATGTATCAACATGTGAATTACTTGAACTAACCAGTGAGAGCAATATCTGATGGGACATTGGGCTGAGTTGCAGAGCCATTTGCAAGTGACACGACATCAGCTATGACAGGGTTAGCTTTTGAAGACTGCTGAGGCTGGGCTGGAGCTGGAAAAAAAAGCGACCAAAAAAAATAAAATGAAATAAATTAAACCAAACCTCTAAAAGGAAAACAAAACATTACTGCAACACAAACTAAGTAAGCAAAAACCAAAAAAACTTATTTTGAAACAATGCTGATCAAGCATATCATCTCCTCTCACATCTTTCTCTATATTATAATGTAACCTTAAAAAATGATGCCTTCAATTATGATTTATTATTCCAAACTACAGTCAAAATAATACACATAAAAACAGAAAATGTCTTACCATGAGGTGGTTCTGCTCCAGTACCATTACTGTGGTGCCTGGATTCAAAATTTAGCGAGCAGTAGCTGAGCAAGCAGGCCAAGTTGCAAAAGTTCCGTACTGAACCCATGTACTGTAGCTTCTCATTTAAGTAGCCCTGCTTCCTACAACTGTCACATCGACCCATCTACACATCACAGAATAACAAAGTCAGACTTAATATTTGCTTATTTTCAATGAATGAATAGTTTAACTAATACAATTTGTCTTGCTTCAAATTCTTAATTCATGCAAGGGCTGGTTTTGGCAATATATATTTTATGATGAATGCAAGCCTCTCCTCCTTACCCCATAATAAAGTACAGTGTACTGGGACATGCAGAGGGGTTTGCAAAACTCTTCCAACTTGCCACCATAGTGACTATGTAACATCTTTTCACTAATGCTGAAGCAATAACTGCATGGACGGCACAGTGCGTCCTTATTACGAGATGCGAGGGAAATTTGGAAGCTCTTTTTACATTCTGAAACACATCATTAAGGAGAGTTAACAGTGAAAATGTAAGGTCACAAGCAGTGTAAACTCATTGGCATTGAAAACATGTATATTAAAAAATAATTGATTTCGAAAAAATTCTCCAGAAAAATGCTGACTCACGTTTACTGCAGAAGAAAATGTCTTTCCCATTGTAGTGCATTGTGTCAAAAGGCATCTTATCCTTATTACAAACCTCACACATGACCAAGATGTTGTTTTGTGTTTTATAAAGGTCAAGGCATGTCATAGAGCAGAAGAGATCTATCTGATCCTTTATGGGGGGGTTAGAAAGAATTAGAAATGTTTAAAAAATAATAATCAAAGAAGGGATTGAGGGAAGAACACTTGTCGTACCTTGTGGCCGAAAAGCAGCGGTTTGGTAAAGAAGAGCTTGGTGCACTGATGACAGGATACTTTGGGGTCACCTCTTCCGCCCTCTCCCATTTTCATTGGCTGAGCAGCTGGTGTTCCAGGACGGTCTTGCCCAGGTGCAGAAGTTGAAGTCAAGGCTATTGGCGGAGGGACCAGAGGGGGCACTGAGCTGTTACTACTACCATGGTGGCTGGAGTAGGGGGCTGACGATGGGAAATCCTGAGGAAAAGGGGGGACTGAGCTAGCTCTGGAGGAGGGCCCAAGTCGTGGAGCATCTTTTGGTGAAGACTTGCCATTAAGGAGATCTGCCCCAACAAAATGTCCAGTTCTCTGTTAAAAGCATGTATAAAAAAAAGAAGAATAAGAAATTGATTTTCTATCCCCACATATATAGATTGTGTGAAAAGTTTAAAGACTTGTTAACAACTCTGGCAAATTTGGAGAAAAAAAGTCATAATGGCAATTGACCTTATTTTATTTTTTTTGAGACCTAAATCCAGTAAAGTCTCACTACTTTTATTCAAGAAGCATATTGCTTTTAGGGTAATGAATCAACACTAGTCTGTGAATTACGGCCTAAAAGCCCTTGGTTCCTTCAAGGTAACAATCAATAGTCAGTGAATGACAATGATGATTTTTTTATGAAATTATGCAGCATCCTTACCCTGAAAGTAGACACACATTTATAGGAACAAAAGTTCCTTATAGTGCCGTCCACCATTGCCAAGTGAAATTGAGGAATAGCAACAGTCTTGCACAGACAGCATGGGAATGAGGACTCTGTGAAATGGACAAACATTAGAACAAGAATGTTACAAAAATTATGAATTTAACTTTTCAATTATTTTAGAGAACTACTGCATGTACAGTTTAAAAAAAATTGTTCAGAAGTAATGTTCATTATTCTTAAAAAAAACAAGAAAGAATGACTATTAAGGGTGCATCCTGTTGTTTGTAAATTAAAAAAATAAAAACAAGATGAGCAAAACTCGAGAAAATGTGTTTTTTGGGAGAGAAATGGTTGAGTATTGAGTCCCTTCCTACCACTTAGTGTGTGTTGTTGTGGTCTGCTCATTTGCACACAAACGGGAGAACAGTAAAGTTGAACTTTTCCCTTCTCGTCTCGCTCCATGATGGTGACAGACACCATTGCAGGCTTGTGACATTTGGCACACTCAACTGTCCTCCTGCATGACTGTTGAGACAGGAAGCAATTAAACACAACTTTTCACAGTACAATTATTAGTGCTTGTGAGTTATCCCTTTAAATCAACAACACACTTTAACCTACCTGTTTGTAAGTGGCGATGCAAGTCGGACCACAGAAGTTGAGCTCAGATTTGTCAAATGTAAGGGTATGATAGGAGTCTGAACTACTGTTACAGTAAAGTCCACAGCCTTCACAGCAGTTCATGGCTAACTGTCTCATTTTGCGCCAAGTTACAAAACAAGCGTCGCTGCAGAGTTTATGCAGACGGCCATGGTGGCTCACCTCATGTTCAATCTGGTGGAGATCATCAGAATCATTAAAACGAATTTAATCAAGGGATGCCATTCAGATTGAGATTAAGTTGGCTAACTGACATGGAAAGCATTCTCTTGCAATACAAACTGATGTCATTGATTACCCGGGTGATGGTTCTGCACACACTACACATAGCGCTGTCCTCCGGTTTCTCAGCGGGCTTCTCCTGTGGCTTCTCAATCTTCTTCTCTGGCGGTTTGTCAACCACTTTTTCAGGCACTTTTTCAATTTTCTTTGCTCTGTGTCTAAAGATTGACAAACAATGCTGCCCACAAAAGTGGAAGTACATGTTGTCGTCAGTTGGGATCGTTATTGTGTCCCGTGCACGAAGGATTTCACTGCAAAAGGACAAAAGCAAAGAAATAGCTTATAATATTAGCGTAAACCATTCAAGTCGCAAATTCAAAGATATCAAATGACGCAGTATTGTCCACTCAATATTATGTCATTTTAAAAAGGGGCAAATTTGTTAGGCTATCTTCTCTGAGCTCATTTTTTTCAAACTTTTGCAAAAATATGTAAGCTGCAGTATAACTCCAGTCTTTATCACATTCAGTAAAATCTGATGCTTTTGCCCCTTACAATGTATTGACAAAACAAATCCTTCCATCCATCTGTTCGTTGTAAATAAAGTAAGTCCACCAAAACGTACCAGTTGCATAGAGAACATAACTGGTTCCCTTTGCCCTCTACCCTGGGGGGCAAATGTCCTGTCAGACAAACAGTCGAGCAGAAGAGTTGTGTTGAGCCTTTTCTTTGGAATGCTGTTTGACCTTTTAGCAGAATCTAAACACATTAACAAACCATAAAAAAATATATATATGTTGTAGAAGTTGCTTTTCTTTTGTATGAGAAACTGGAACAGCAGCTCGGGGTATGTAATGGTTACCTTCATGCAGCCACTGCAACGAACACTTCCAGCAATGGGGGGCACAGGGGGTCGAGGGCGTAGTTGTGTCAAAGCTGCAAGTGATGTGTGAATTGGAGCTGGAGGTCGGACAGAAAGGGGGGCTACAGCTTGGAGAACGGTACCTCTACCCTGAATAAAAATGGTTGTTTGTTGGGGAGGAGTTACAGTCATTTGATGAGCTGGAAAGAAGAAAGGAAAGGTTGATGAGGCAGGAGGTATTAGCATAAGCTTTTTTTTATTTATTTACAAGCAATGACATATTGTGATATATCGCCGAAACAATTTTTAAACAGTTACCCGCGACATTGTGAAGACACGTGCAACGGAAAGTGAATGGATAAAATGTACACACTCACCTGTAGGTGACAATAATGCGTTACCTCCGCCAACAGAGTAAACAGAGCTGATCCGGAGCTCATCCTAGAAACCATAAATAGAATTGAAGTGAGCGGTTGATTTTAAGAAGTAAATACATATACAGCACTGAACAAACCAGACCACGTCATTCAAAATCAAGATCTTTATCTTTTTTTTTCTTTTTTGTATACATATTTCTTACAAAATTGGTATAATTTTCTTTGTCGAAACAGATTTTGCTAATTCAATGTAAAATATCCTTCTACTTACAAAAAAAAATCCAAGTTACAAAACCACTTCTGGAACCAATTAGTTCATAAGTAGAGGTACCACTGTATATTTCATTAAATGCTGTTGGAAAAAGACAGACTAGCCCACTTTAAGGTGAATTTGCGACTGCCTCGTACAATATAAGTACAAAAGTTACCTCCTGATGTTCGAGTTCTTCTTTGATTTGTCTTGGGTTGCTCTGAGGCAATAAAGCAGCATTATATCCCTCATCAATTGGTTCATCTTTAATGGTGATATTGGGGGACAACACAGGGTTCCTTTCAACCACGGGTGGGTGCTCGGACTGCTGACATGTAAAGAATGTAGAAACTTTACATGACCACAAAAATTCAAATTGACATTCAAGGGGAAAAAAGTTTTCAACTACAAGAGAAATATTTTTAGGAAACACTTATATCACCATCACAAGTACTTTAAGTTTAATTTATTTAATAATGCAAAGCATATATTAATAAACATTCATATTCATGTTAATCATGTAAATATGTACTTGTTGGCTAGGAATAAAGTTTACTCACCTCTATTTGCGCTACTGTTTCTCTTGTCTGATTTACAATTCCCACATCTGAGAAGAGTTAAAAAGTCATGTTAGGAAGGGTAAATTAGAACTTGATATTTTTCAATCTGACAGGAAAAAACAAGAATGTCAAATATCTGAGACATCGCTCAGGCCTATTGAGGACCTTATAATCGTTGGAATTAATTACTGTGTTCCAATAAGCAGGACATATTAAAAGGTAAAGTGACACATACCTTGGCAGCTCTCAGGTGTGTTGTCCTTGGATGAGTGGGAAGTGTTTGCAGAACCACTAGTTGCTTCCCTCTGTAGCTGCTCTTCTACTACGCTAGGTTCCAAAGGTGAAGACTGTTCTTGCATTTTGTCAAGTTTCTTTCTTGAATGGCTGTTTTTGCCTTTTACTTTGACATAGTCACCATCCTGCATTGACTCGGCTGGTATAGCAAAGTTCCAGTCCTCGTCTTCTTCTTCCTCGTCCTCTTCGTCTTCATCGGGGCCAAATGAAGGAAGGCCATCCAGTGCATTATCAAATGCTGCCTCTCCAGTTCCTCCTCCACTTGGCCCCATGGTAAATGTGGAGCGTTGGTCCTTTGCAGCAGAGGCTATGCAGGGGAATAATGACTCTTCGACCGCCTCAACAATCTTTTCTTCGTGCCTGCTACCACTACTGTTGCTGTTATCTTCTTCTAGCTGTTCCTCTTGTCCAGAAACTCGCCCTCCTGCCGGTGTTCCCTGTGGACCATCACTCTTAGAGGAGCTGTTGGAGCATTGGGAAGAATCAGCAAAGTTTCCCAGTCCCATTACCTGATCGAACACCCTGGACTGCTCCTGTTCATGCTGCGGAGAAAGAAAAAAATAGTGGAAATAATGATTTCAGAAAGGCTCACAATATAACCTGGCTCCTCATTTACACCCACTCAAAAAATCCTGCTGGCTGACAATGTGGAAAAAAAAGTTTTTTTTTTTTGGTATTACATAGCATCCCTAAATAGTTCTCAGTCTTTGCATATTTTCGACAATTAATATTTCAAAAGTTTAGAAACACATCATGAACAAGGCTAGACAGCCCCTTTAACTGATGATCAAAATAGTTGAATGGACATCGATTGATCAATGAAATGTGGCACTTCTATCAGTATTTTTATTGAATATATAAAAACACATTGCACCAAAATTGTTAAGATATCATACCACTGGTTCATCAAGCAGTTTAGGTATCCAATAAGGCTGAGAACAAAAATGTTAAGACATCCTACTATTGGTCCATCAAGCTTAAGTTTAATTGTCCAATAAGGATGAGGAACCTTTTTCCTTAAGCAACATACATGTAATTACATGTATTTAACACTGCATTGACCATAGGTGGAAGGTAATGTTGGCATAAATAGTGCCAACATTTATGTTGGCATAAATAGTGCCAACATTACCTTCCACCTATGGTCAATACAGTGTTAAATACATGTAATTACATGTATGTTGCTTAAGGAAAAAGGTTCCTCATCCTTATTGGACAATTAAACTTAAGCTTGATGGACCAATGGGAGGATGTCTTAACATTTTTGTTCTACATTTAGGCAAAATACCTAGGCTAAGCTCATTGAATGTTTGGGAAGCGTTTGACGTAAATGCATGGACGTTCCTGCATTTTAACGCGAATCGGGGTTTCAATGAAGTTATTTATGACATAGCCTTAAAATATAGACGTAATGACAACACACACAAAAACTATGAATGGGAAAGATCGCAGGCCTCACTTTGTCCCCTCTCTTACTTTGTGGCTGTTTAACCCCAATCAATGTATGCACTCAAAACGCTTTGCAATATAAAGTACTATTACCCGATTCCCTTGAACGATCGTGTTAGAATAAAGTACTTTATACAACGTTTTCATTGCACATGCAAGCCCCTTGTAAGAGGTTTGTTGGGGGCGGGGAGTTAAATCACCGTGAAAACCGCAGTTTTATTGAGCGATCAGATTTTACTTTGTGAAAATGGGCCTATTTAATACTTAGGGAGCTCCTGTCTTATTTTAGTGACCCGATTCTGAGCCAGGGATGTTAAACGCGGAGCTCGCATCATGCTGTAGAACAGCGAGCTGGCAACACATAGTAACTAGAAGCTAACTAGCTTATAGCCCGAGCGTCCGGCAATGCACTGCGAAAAAAAACTGGAAAAGGCGCTAATGACAGTTCGTGGACGGACGCAAGAAATAAGTTGACCCGGTGTCTGTCATGCCATATGATGATAACATAAGATCATATCATAGCATTTTTTTGCTTACCATTAATCGCTTGATTCTAAATTCCTCCGAGTCGGCCATCTTTAATTATGCTGCAGTCATTGGGCTTCCAAACACACACGCAACCCGGTGGTACCCCAACCAAAAACGTCTTTCTCCTCCTCCCCTCGTTCTCGGCCTGCTGCTTCTTCCTAGTCCAGTCAATGCAGGAAATATAACATTAAAATGTTAAAAACATGGATGTTGCTGTAGATGAGGAACGTAATAAAATAGACTTGTAGTACCAATTCAACTCGCCATTATTCTCTTCGTAACTAGATGTAAATGAATACTTGCACAGGTAAAAGTAACGTTATTTTGTACTAAATGACTTTTCCCTAACTCTTTATTTTAAATGTCTGAAAACTCCCTGAGGATAAAAGTTTGGGTTTTTTTACGACTGATTTCTCTCACTCATAATATTACAAATACCAGGTTTGATCTGTTTGTATTAGTATTAGGGCTGGGAAATATTGGTATTTGCTGATGTGAATTGCAATATTTAATTGAAATGTATGCTTAATTATCCTTGATTGTGACAATATATGACTAAATTAAACTTTATCCTTGGTTGTCTGATTGCTTTTCTTTTTGTAAACATTGGAACTCGATTAAAAACATCCGAACATGAAGCGCTACTACTCCTGTCCAGCAGACGGCAATAATTACATGAAAATATTGCAAAATAAGGCATATGGGCTTCCATCCTTTGTCTCTAGAAAAAATGTAACTTGCATTCCTAAATATATAAAAGAGCTCCTGTACACATTACTGCTTACGGTTAATGATCTTGGGTGACTTTATTGCCATTTGATATCATGCTTTGCAGAGTTATTATGTTTCCTATCTCCCTTGCAGCCGTTACCCGGAAATAGTAGACGAACTGAAGAGCTGACAATTGTTGTCATTATTTTATGTCCAGGCTAGTGAAATATACTGTCATTTAGCTCAACGGTTCATTTGGGCACGTTTCGTGACCACCGCGTGAATGGCGAGAGCGATCGTGGCAGCGGCGGGGCCGACATCTCTGTCCCGGTTCAGGGGTGCTCTGGTCGCGGCTGTACTGGGCGACTGTGTCGGGGGTGAGTTCGAAGGAGTTGAGGAGGTTCCCATGGAAAATGTCCTGCAACACATGAACAGTCTGGACGACGAAACCAAGGGAAATGGTAAGACGCACTACATGCATACTCCCATCCTATAAAGTGTATTGTTTTTCATTCAAACATTGGTTGTGATTGACGTGGATTAACGATGCGATGCTTCATAAATTACTTGTTTTGACATCAACAACATACAAAAAAAGTCACCAGCTGATCTGGAATCTGTGGTGTGAGGTAAAATTCTAAATAATGTAACCAATACATGATAAATCTTAAATCATGTTTTTACCTGTTTATAAATGCATTCATTTTCTGAACCACTTAATCCTCACAAGGGTCGCGGGGGGTGTTGGAGCCTATTCCAGCTGACTTCGGGTCAAAGGCGGGGGACACCCTGAATCGGTGGCCTGCCAATGGCAGGCCACGATTAGACGGACAACCATTCACATTTACACCCATACCTATATGCAATTTTAGTGTTCAATCAGCCTATCATGCATGTCTTTGGAATAAATGGGTAATAAATAAGTTTTTTTTTAAATTACATATTTTCTTTGTTACAAACACAATTTTTAAGGTATCCTGGAATACAGCGACGACACGGCGATGGCTCGTTGTGTGGTCCAATCTCTGCTCACCCGGTCTGGCTTCGATGAGCAAGACATGGCTCGCAGGTAGATAGATCACAGTGTGTGCTTTGAAGTAATTCACTAAATATGTCAACTTTTCAAATAGCAATTTCATCCCACACACACACACACACAAATGCTGTGTTCCTTCAGGTTCGCAAAGGAGTACAGCACATCCCCAGGGCGGGGTTATGGTTCTGGGGTGATCCAAGTCTTAAAGAAACTGGCCTCACCTCATCTCACGGATGTTTATCAGCCAGCCAGGGATCAATTCAATGGCCGGGGGTCTTTTGGGAATGGTGGCGCAATGAGGGCAGCCCCCTTTGCTCTGGCCTTCCCTGATTCAGCTGATGTCAAAAAGGTAACTGCAACAGTATTAGGTCTTTCAAAGTAAATATAGTGTTATTCAAAATACTACAGCACCCCCTGCAACCCTTGTGAGAATAAGTGGTATGGAAAATGATGGATGAATAAAGGAAATGACAGTCTTTCTTAAACTATGTTATTTGTGTTTGTACAACAAAATTAAAGACTTTTTTTGCCCTTATTTGTGCATTTTTTTCTGAAAAGACTGTCACAAAAATTAAGTTATAATAATAATAATACATTTAATAAAAAATTTTCAATGATCCCAACTCAAAATGCCGCGGTTGGGTTGGAGTTTTTGGGGATAGCCACCCAAAATTAAAGCAATATTATATTAATATGTAGCCAAAAGATCCCACATAAGCAGCATTGACTATTCTGGTTATACAACCTATAATATTTTTTTCATCTTTAGGTTTTAAAAGAACTTAAAATTCCTTGATAAGACTTGGAATCTTACCTTACGTACTGTACTTCTGGTCTTTTTCTTTCTTCAGAATATGTTCCCTTTGTCTAATGAGGGTCTTTTTCGTCTTGCTTTCTTAGTTTGCTCGTCTGGGCGCCATGCTGACTCATTCCTGCTCGCTGGGTTACAACGGGGCCGTGTTGCAAGCGTTAGCCGTCCATCTGGCGCTCCAGGGTGCATTGGACCTGCCTCAGATGTTTATCAACACGCTCATCACGGAGATGGAAGAGGTCGAAGGGGATGAGATGTCACGCAACGATGCCAGAATGTCAGTGACCGCATACTTCAAGGAAATATTGGTGGTTTCTCTTTTGTGTGTAATGGTTGTCCCTCGATGTGTTGACACAGACTGAAGGAAGCAGAGAAGCCATTTTGCAACCGTCTTCATCGAGTCCGAGATTTGATGAACACTGGCAAGGTCACCATAGAGGAAGTCATCTCAGAGCTGGGTTAGTACTCCTCTTTAAAAATGTCTCTACGAGGTACCACTGTACTATATCGAAATCAATTTAAAAGTGGGATATTTCGGCTCAAGACGTCTCGTTTGTACCGCAACACCGGAATGTACCCAAGGTTGTTTTCTACTTACACCAGTTTTCTCCTTGTAGGTAATGGCATTGCAGCACTCCAATCTGTACCAACTGCCATCTTTTGTGTTCTCCACTGCCTGCAACCAAGGGAATACCTTCCAGAAAACTACGGTGGACTGGAGAGGACAATAGCTTACAGTTTGGCATTGGGAGGGGACACAGACACCATAGCCTGCATGGCGGGTGCCATCGCTGGAGCTCACTATGGCATTGAGGTCATTCCTCAGCCTTGGATCCATTGCTGCGAGGGGGCAGATGACGCAGATGTGAACGCCGAGCGGCTTCACATGCTCTACCATCAAGTTTCACAAGGGAGCGAGAAAAGAACAGGCAACCAGAGCAGTGAAGACGATACATCTGACAACTGTCAAAAGACGTCCAACGGCAGGCAGAAGTAAAGCACAAGCCAAAACAAAAACATCATCGTATATGTTTTTTTCAAGGGAGAAATGTTCTCTCAGTGTATTCAATGGGAAATATTTGATTTGGGGGAAAAGATGCTGAATTTAAGTCTTTTAGTACCGTCGACGACACTAGGTGTCAAATCGGGTTGGGACCAAATCATCCTTGCTGTGTGAATTCAGTTGAGATTTGTCCAATTTGTTTTGTGTGGGAGGGTTGACAGCCAATGAAGGAATTTTTAGTGCTGTCAATGACTGCAAAAGAGTTCAGAAATATGCATAAAGAATTGGTGGAATACATGGTATTCATGAATGCTACATCAAAAATAGTATTGCTTAAAAAAATACATGCTTCACAGCTGAAGGATGATCGCGTGCCATAAGATTGGAATTGTCGTCTATTATCACCTTAGGAAGAAGTATGACAACTTCTCCGTTTTTTATGGTGGCATGCGTAACTGGTGGATATTTTGAATATTTTATACTTCCCTTCTCAAAAGAATACAAGTTCTCTTTCAATTTTATTCAATCCGGATGATGGGAAATGTTTTAAAAGTCTAGTATACCGTTTAATATTAGTATTCACCTAAATGCAGATTTTTTTAAATTTTTGTTTTCCAACTGTATTATCATTATTGTTCTTATTTCAGGGTTTAATTGACCTGTGGAAACCATGTAGTAGCACTTTATTATCAATTTTGGGGCAATTTAAGAAAAAAAAATTGGATTTTCAAGTGGGCAATCACTTATTTATTACTATGGTGGATATTGGTGGTCTTTTATTCATAGGTCTTTCCCACCCTATTTTTTTTTTTAATTCCTGGCAATTCCTAAGTACGTTCTCCATTACGTATACTCCTGTTCTTCCCTGTTTTGTGGCGATCAAAATTGAGTCATGTGAAAGTTGTTAATGCTTTTTCATTGGGTTATTTTCATGAGGAACTTATTTAATAAAAATGTTAATAATTTAAGGAATCTGAGTTGTTATTTACATTTTAAATTTGGGGGGGAATAATGGTCAATACACTGAAATCTAAAAGATGTCCGTAAAATCTCATCATCTTATACATGATTGAATTAATTTTTATTCGAATCCAGTGCAAAAAAAAATAATTAAAACAATGCGCTTTGTAAGGCAAATTTACAGCTTCTTTTAACATAAATGACTCCTAAAAATATATAAACATGCTTTTTTAAAATGGAATCGACTACTAAAACGATGTAAACACGAGTAATGTCCAGGGAACAGTTAGAAAAGCAGGAAATTGACATTTCTGAGGTTACGTCACAGGTTTTTTTCTGCTGGAGCGACCTCTAAAAACAACTGCAGGAATATGGTCATCTTAGTCAACAAGCTTGGGCATAGCTTGTAATGAATAAAGGGTATGTAGATGATGACCCCACTGAAGATGAATAAAGTCACGTAAAGGTATTCGATTTGAGGATTGTCAATGATGGGCGCCAGCACAAGGAAAACTGCTGCGATGATGACCAGTATGGGCAGTATAATGGGAACCTGAAGGTAAAAATTCATATGTATAGGATGGGTCTCAAATTTGGGGGATAGGGGCCAGTTGTGGGAATTTTTGGTAAATAATTTGAAAATATAGTACAGTGGTACCTCAGTATTATTAAACACATTTTAGTACTATTAAACCCCTAGTTATTTGTTACTTTGTTAATAGATGGCAAATTAGAACAAATACAAATGTTTTTCCAATCTGATATCGTGTTTTGTGTGTTTTTTCAGAGGATTGGAACAAATAAATTAGTTTTTAGTTCATTTCTATGGGAAACGTTCATTTGAGTTACGAGTAAGTCAACATATAAACTCGTATCTAGAGGTACCACTGTATGTTAAAAAACAGACACGCATAATTAAAATAAAAGCTAATACAAAAATAATAAATACAATTAGAAAACTAAACAAATTGTATTAAATTGAAAAAGACATTCCATTTTTTTTGCTTTGTTTTATAAATAAATCTTGTGACTTGACATCACTTGACTCTTTTCACCAATCCATAAATTGAAATGGATGGAACGTCTATTGCCGTCACTAGTTTTTATGTAAATTAAGCTAATGATGGTGTAAGAGTTAAATGAACAAAGTGCCACTCACCCTGTATGGCCTTGGAAGCTCAGGCTTCTTAATCTTGAGGTAGAGAAGCCCAGACAGCGTGATGGCATAGAAAAACCAGGCAGTGAAACTTGCAAAAGAAAGGAAAGATTCATTTTGGGCAACGGGAAAATGACTTATTCTTATTTTCTTTACACATTCAGTAGGAATTCTCAACCTGTGCTCACCTGAAGAAGTTGACGATACTCTGAAAGTCTCCGGGGATGAGCACCAGCAAGGAGACAATGGTGGTGAAAATGAGTGCTGGGGATGGAGTCAGTCTGTGTACGTGAGCCATGGCAAGAATATCTGGCTAGAAAACAAAATGCACTTAGTGCTACAACGGTGAATCGTTTAAATGGAGTAATGCCATCAGAAAAATAAGCTCAAATTTACTTGTGATGCTTCATCTAATTGTTAAAGTAGTGTGTGGTGGTGTAATGATTCTCACCATGTGTCCTTCACGTGCAGCAACAAAGCACACCCGACCGCCGCTGAAGAATGTCCCGTTTAGTGACCCAAAGGCGGACAAAGCTGCGGCTATTGACATGATCCATCCCCAGGATCCTAACACTTTGTTCCTGTGGAGGAAAACATCTTAGATTTTCTTAAAGTGTAAGTGGCTCTTTGACTCTCACAGTTTAACATTTTGGCTCTTTGTGTCTAACTTGTTCGCCATACCTGCATTTATCATACATATTTCACAGGGTGTATGATGAGTACGCAAATTAAACACATTTGAATGCTTGACAAGTGGAAAAGAAAGCAAAACAGTGGAAATGGATTGATTGTTTTCATGTGTTTCTTACCCCCATGTGACTGCCACAGCATTGGATGAAATGAGCTCTTTTGGTGTCATCACAGTCAGGTAGCTGACATTGACCAAAAGATACAAGCCAGTCACCAGCGAAATGGCAATGATTACTGCTCTTGGAAGATTTACCTGCAAAAAAAAACGGAATGGCATGAAACTTCTGATTTATTTCACTGCAATTTAACTTTATTAAAGACATTTTTTTCCCAAAGCTGAAGAAGGCATGTCGCGTCACCACTTTCATTTGAATTCAGTCAAAAAGGCATTATTCACATCAATAAAACATTTCTTCAATTGAACTTTTGCAAATTCATCATAACACATTGACCCCTTCCCCTTCATCTCACCTGAGGTCGTTTCAGTTCTTCAATGACATAATTTAAGTTGTACCAGCCAGAATAAGACCACAGTCCTTGATAAAAAGCCATCCCAATCGTACCAAAAGAGTACTGCGTCCCTTTAAATGTATTCTCAACATGAAAGTTTTGTACAATGACATTACTGCTCTTTAGAACGGCAACAATCCCTCCTATAACAATAAGCGTCAACGTTAAGACCTTGGCCACTAGGAAAACCACTTGGATTCTCACAGCCAGCCGTACATTCAAAACATTCACCATAGCGACAATTAGTATAGCCACAGCCGCCACACATTTGACCACGAGCTGTGGGGGATCACAACCACTGTAAAACGGCGCCATTGCATACTGCGCGATGCTGATTGCCATGGCGGCAGCGCTAAAAGGCTTCACGATCCAGATGAAAGTAATTGCTGCAAAAAAAGCGGGAAATGAGCCATATATCCGCAGGATATATATGAATTCACCCCCAGATTCGGGGAGAAGGGTTCCCAATTCAGTGTAGCACAAGGCAGCAAACATTGCCACCATTCCGGAAAGGGCCCAGATTAGCAAACTGGATCCTGGACTTCCAGCATAGGCCAGCACAAACTGGGGCGACATGAATATGCCGGATCCAATCATGGTTCCTGAAATGAACGCAATGCCGCCAATCAAGCCGATTTCCCTTTTCATTTTCACGTTATGCTGTTGAAACTCCAAATGTTGAAGTCGCAACTCTTAAGAGCGAAGGACGAAATACTGGAGACGACAATAAAAAAAAAAACCATTAAAGTACCTGCTATAAAACTCCTTATAAATGTTTATAACGACAAACTGTCTTATCTGCATGAGACAGAATGCATGCGTCTTATGTAGAACATAAAAAGCTCATAAAAAAAAAAAAATCTGCCCCGAAAACTCAATCTTATTGGTCTTACTTCTGGATGTTTGAGTTCCTCAGTTAAATAATTCAAAGTGTTCCATCCGTCATAAGACCACAAGCCCTGGTAAAAAGCAAGGCCGAAGGACCTGACACGAAGATTGGTCCCATCAAAGGCATTCTCAAAGTTCTCAGTGCCTTTCTGGAAGAGCATCACCACTCCCCCCACGATGATCGCCGTCAATGCCAGCACTTTGACAATCATGGAGACCACCTGGATGACGGTGGCCAGACGGGCGCTGAGACAGTTCACCAAGGCCAGGGCAATGATTGCCACAGCAGCCACGCACTTTACCAGCAGCTGAGGCGGGGGGCAGCCGGCGTAAAACGGAGCCACGGCGTATTCGGCAAAGCTCAGCGCGATCCCCGTGGCGCTAGCAGGTCTCATGACTGTGATGAAGCTGAAAACAAACATGAAGGCCACCACTCTCCCCGCCGTCTTCAGCATGTAAATATATTCGGCGCCGGACTCTGGAATGAGCGTTCCCAGTTCAGCATAGCAGAGCCCCCCCAGCATGGCGAGTAGGCCGCACAAGGCCCATATAATGAGACTGGCCCCCGGACTTCCAATGGTGGAGATGACATACTGGGGTGATATGAAGATCCCGGAACCCATCATGGTCCCCGCGATGAAAGACACGGCTCCGATGATTCCGACATCCCTCTTCAGGTTAAGTCCGTGTTCGTCACTTGCCATCTTGGGAATACTTTAGAGTAGCGGCGTTCAAGACACACAGGGTAGGCATTGATTAATGATACATCTGTGCAAACAATGAAAGGTCAACCAATTGCGAGCCAATGTTTCCTTAAAAAGTGGGCTAATTATTACTTTGAAAGTATAGTGGCACTATCGCATGCCATTCGGGGTGCACGTGATAACACGCAACCCAATTAAGTGTGATATGACCGTGTACTTAAAATGAAACTTTGCTTCATTGTAAAAGATGGGAGTGAAAAGCTTGTATAGTGGGTTCAATCTGCTGTGCACTCAACTTTAATCATGTCCAAAGAGCAGGCAAGAAAATGGACTATAATAAGTGTCAATATTTTGTGCATTACTGTTGTTTTATGTGTGTGTATTGCCGAATTTGCCTCTTGTGTACTTAATACAAACCAATAAACTAAATAAAGTTATATTTAAAAAAAATGTAAAGGGCCTGAGTTGATATCCAAGTCCAAAAGCTTTTGACTATGAGGCAAAACTGAGTTTGTCTCCCATTCTTAACATAAGTTGACCTATATTTACAAACTATGAAGCCACCTCAAAGTTGTAAAGACAACTGTTCTTTCTTACTGAATAGAGCAGGCTTCCTTAGTTGTAATTTTAAGTGTATTCCTTCTGTTATTATCACAAGCTTAGCGGATAAAGATAACAATTTGTGCAAACTGTAAGCATAATCTGTTTTAAGCAATTTTCTGAATTCCAAACCGTAGATCCGCCCATCCAATAGGAAAAGTGGCCCTAAGGAATTGTTTTGTCACAGGATGAGTGAATAACTAGTAATTGGTATGCAAGACAGTCAGTCACTAACCCACAAGGGGTGGAAAAACAACTAAAACAACTCTACACAAAGAAACCCCAGATTCCCATTCTCCATGTCTAAGCAAATGAACAGCACGATCTTAAATGCACGGCTAAACGTAATAAATTGATAAAGACTGTTGTTAACATGCCTGACAACTTTGCATGAAAAAAGAATGGTAAAGAAATTGTGGGATTGAATGTGAAACATCAACAAACAAAACCAGTCCACTTCCCAATACGTTTGCAAACATGACCTTAATAACCACAATGATAGACAACACACACACTATCTCCTGAACCATATCTTTTCAAATGCCTATCAACTGGTTTGATCTTCATCTCTTTTTACAACCATAATGAAAATATAAGTATGCAATAAAAAAGAACACCATGTCTGACTTTTAAAACATGAAAACTTGGAATAATTGACCATACCTCAGGACGCTTTAATTCCTCAGTCACATAGTTGAGATTATTCCAGCCGTCATATGACCACAATCCCTGGTAGAAAGCAATTCCAATTGGATTGATGCCAATATTGGTGTTTTCAAAGGAGTCCTGAAAGTTCTCGGTGTGTCCCTTGGCAAGCATGACAATGCCTCCAACTATTATAACCGCCAGTGCCAGTACTTTGGCCACCATAAAAAACACTTGCAATGACATTGCGAAGCGAACATTGAAACAATTTACCGCAGCTAAAGTGAGAATGGCCACGGCAGCCACGCACTTGACCAGCAAAACTGGAGGCGCGCAATCCAAGTAAAAAGGGGCAACCACATACTGAGCAAAACTAAGCGAGAGCCCCACCACCCCGGCGGGTCTCACGAATAAGACAGAGCTGAAGATTAACAGAAAGGCCACGGGTGGGCCTGAAGTCCTGAGAATATAGATGTACTCCCCCCCTGATTCTCGAATGGCAGTCCCCAGTTCAGCATAGCAAAAAGAGGCCAGGATGACCAATAGGCCACAGCAGGCCCAAACCAGCAGACTGGCTCCAGGACTACCGATCGTAGCGAGCACCGTCTGCGGTGACATGAAAATCCCCGAGCCAATCATTGTCCCCCCGATGAGGGACACCGCTCCCACCAGGCCAACTTCACGCTTGAGACTGAGTTTTGGCTGCTCATCCTCCATGTTGTCTTCTCCTGGACGCTTTTCTTCAAACGAAAAGAAACATTCGTTCTGTGAACTGAGAACTCTGAGAGCTGGAGTTAATAATTAACCCCTCGAGTGCTGGATTTACATTTAACACATTCACTGACGTTAATACACGTCCAATCCAATTTGATTGTTCAATGCAAGAATACATTAAAGTAAGAATGAAATAAATAGAAAGTTGAATTGTAAAATGCGAGAATGGAAAATTCTAAAAGGAAAAGAATCAGATAATGTAAATAATGTTTTTTTTTTATTTCATTAAAGTTTTTGGGTTAGGGTTAAAAAACAAAACGTTTGAACAATAAATACAGTATGTATAATAAGACTAAGAGGAATTATGTGTTGTATAGCAAAACTCTAAATACTAATAAAAGCAGTAAATGATTGATTTGATTATTTCGGGAACACCTGTGAATGAAAACTGGCCTCATCTCACAAAAATATCACCAATTCCACAAAAAAGTCATGATTTTCAATGTTTATAGACTTGAGTGACTGATAACACACTGTCAACAATCATTATACCTTGCATATGATCAATGGTGTATTGCCATTTCAATGTCCACTTTTATCTTCCCCTCCTGTGACAAAGAGATGGAGGTCCTTGTTGGAGTGAAGCATCTGTCCAGCCCGCTGGGCACCAGTAATGGCAGCCAGTTTTTGGGCATCAAAGCGGCAGTACAAGGCCGTGCACGTCCAACTGGCCTCCTCCCCCTGGTCCCCTGCCGTGAGCATGTTACACAGCTCACTGTAGAAGTGCGGGTAGGACGGAAGGCCGTAAAAGATCAGATTCTGAATTCCTCTGATCATGTACCTGAACAGAGAAGAGTGACAAGTTAGGTCAATGATGATGACAAAGCCTATGTCCGATTATTATTATTATCATCATCATCATCAGCATCATCATCATCATTATTCAAATGTTTGCACTAAATTTTACAACACACACTCACCTCTTGTAAAAGTGGAATCGTTCTGTGAATAGCATGAACTGTTTATCGCCTTCCAAGAAATAGTGCCTTGCACGAGACACCTCCGACTTGCTGGAATACTCGCACACGCTTGTATAGTTCATGTCTTCTTTCTTCATGTAGTTGCGCAAGCGCACATAGTCGAAGTATGAGGGAATGTAGATCAGCGTGTGTGACATGACTGAGTCTTTATACTGAGGCAGCACTTTATCAACAAAAAACTGAAACCTAGAGGAAGTAATCATAAAAATAATACGTTTGATTTAGACATTTGGAAAGACAAAGTTAGAGGAAAAATGGCAATACAAGTTACCAACAACAAACAGTTTTGCCCTAAATTTTGATTTGATACTTTTATGAAATATTTTTTTGCCATGTGAAAATCAAAGTGAAACTTCCCAAACTACTACATTAGATTAGAACTTTATTTCTGTACTAGGAGGTTGGCAGTGAATTAATGCTTGCGCCATCTCTCCCTCTTTAAACGGATTGGACGTCAATCGCTGTCAATGCCAACCAATGAATTGACGTCATATTTTGGATCATCTTACCGTGCATCGTGATTCAGGCAGCTATCAGAAGAGAACAATTGGAAGACATGAGGCAGTTGGACAAGCACCTGGCATATAGACCCTGTTCTTGGAATATTCTTAACTGAAATCTGTGAGGGGAGAAAACACACTATGGTTATGAAACCAAAGTATCAATGAGGCAATCATAATTGAATGAACAAAAATAGGAAATTTTCAATAGGAAGAGATAAGCTCGGCTATTTGAGATTTTTGGGAGAATAATAAATGTTTCTATCTTTGCGCTGTCCAACAAAAGTAGTCTCTGAAAGGTAAGTACCTGTCCGCGGTAGTTGGAACACTGTTTGTTGAGGATGTTGTTGATCTGAGGGTCCTGGATAGAACTGAATACCAGTGTTTGTCGGTAATGTCTGGCCCAGTTGTTGAGATTCCACATTCGAACCCGGGAAAAGTCCACTCCGTGCGAATCCAGTGGCTGCAGGTTCATGTGTTTTATCACATGCTGGTAGTGAGGGAGAAGAAGTGATCAGACATGGTAGGAAAAACTGTGGTTGGCCAATACCACACACCAAGAGTTTGGAATCGGTTATCAATGATTGGCGTGTGGATCTTCATGTTAAAAAAACGTGGCAATACTAAACAGTGAAATGGAGACAGATGATTCCTACCAAAACATGTTCCCAGTTCTGCATGAGTAATACATCCGCCTGGTCGACTACTAGCATCTCGATAGAAGACTGGAAGTCAAAGTCCCTATTAAACTCTCCTTCAGCTCCCAGTACTGTGCGAAGGCCCAGTGGCGAGGCAATGATGATGTCCGATGAGTAAAAGGGGGAGTAGAGGCGTATGTTGCTCCTGATGATGGAGATACCTGAAGACAAATGGCACAAAGTTAGCATCAATTCTATTTTAAAAAAAAGGGTCAACTGATGTATATCATTTTGTTTTGCAGCACCGATCCTGAAATGATCATCGATGTTTCCAGAGAAAATGGCACGGTAGTCCTCAGGTCGACGCAGAAAGGCCGCTTTGTCGTCCGATTCTTGACCAAACTCTCCTTTGAAACGTTTCTTGTTGTTGACTACCACCTTCTTGCCGTTGCTCTCCATTAAGCTGGTGAAAGTTTGGACGATATCTAGTGCTACGCTCCGAAACGGCACGAGAATCAGAACCTGCCGTTGTACAACATCAAAAGCTCAGGTTGACAGCCAAAATGAAATGTAACATAAACACATTTTTCCTTAAAATGTTTTTTTTTTTTCCAGTTACAACATTACCTACCACTCATCTATGAACGATTCTAAATACAATATTGAAATTTGCCACTTTCACATGACTGCAATTGGTTCTTCGTATAATTCTCCCATTTCAAATGGCTTGGACATCTCATGCCACCAATGGTAGCCAACATCCGACCAAAATTTGATAGGAGTGACTTTACGTTTAATTTAGCATGCAGTAATTTAGAATTAAAAGAATTTAAAATATATATCTATGAATTGTTTCAAAATATACAGGATCAGCACAGTATCGTGGTGTGTAGGGTTTTTTTTAGTCATAACACTAGAGTCAATGCAGCTTCACAAGTTGTAATTATAACTGACCTTGGGTCGTGTCAGACCTTGGTCTCTTGGTTCGTCTAGCACCTTTTCTCCAGACTTCTGGTTCTGATGGTTCTCCCTGAGCTGAGCATTGTGCGCTAGCACCCAGGAGTTAGCTTTCAGCACGTGGTTGAGAACGTGGAGACAGTAAGCGCTTCGAACCTGCGGGCCCACCTTCACCTGGTTGGTTTCGGAGTAGTAGAAATCTTTGTACGTTCCCAGGAGAGCCAAAAGCTCCAACTGGAGTGAGGTGGTTTCATTCTTAGAGTTCCCACAATTGTTTAGTTTCTTGGAACTGCCTTCCAAGAGTTTGTGGAAAGTTGGGAGGTCGGTGTCATTGTGGGACTGAACTTGTCCAAATCTCTCCAAAGGTTGTGTGCAAACAAGTGAACCAAATTTCGGCCACTGATTTCAGCAGAAAGAAAAAAATTAACATGTAGATTGATACAATTTTTGAATAGCACCTTGTACAGGATAAATAAACTGAAATATACCGTAATTTGAGCCTTTGATTTGCTGCCCGATGTTATCTTTTGCACGTCATCGTCACTAAGCTCCGTGCCCAAATGCTGGAAAAAGATATCTGAAAGTAGAAGGTATATGTACATACGTTTATCTTGTGAAACTTCCAGACATGTTAAATTGCGGCTCCTCACCTTTTTCCTGATATGCAAGGACGACGGGATCTTCTTGCCCTTTTTCGTCACTCAAGTTGGTATCCAGGCAGAATTGGGTCTCATACTTTTTGTCAATAAATTCTTCACCTCCTAGTTCCGGCTCCTCGGCTTCCTTGGGTTGACTAAGCACAACACCACTATCTCCAGATACTTGCTCTTGCTCCTTCTCCTCTTCCTCCTCCTCTTCTTCATCGCTGGCATCTTCATCGCCCGCATCTCCATCATCACTTTTATCTACAATAACAATTTTCCTTATAATGATTGTAAAGATCATATTTACGGTCAGAAGCAAGATCATTTTAGACATAAATAGATAGGTCATAAACATTAATACTGCAAAATCAATAAATATATCTAAAAAAAAACTCAAATTGGATCCCCTGAAAATGATTTGGGATGTTTACATCTAGTTTGAAACATTACTGCTATAAACGTGCCTTCGTCAACAAGCTCCTCCTCTTCATCATCATCATCATCATCATCATCAGTGCTGTCTTCTTCACTTTGGTGATCATGGTTGTGTTGACTGAGCGTCGAAAGAAGTTTTTGATAGGCTGTTTTCTGCTCTGGCTCCTCCTCCTCCAAATCGCCCAGCTCAACATCAGGCTGTTTTGGACTCTGAGGCTTGGATAAAATAAGTGTGTTATTTTAAATTTCATGTTCTGTCCCAAAAATATCAAGTCATAGACAAAGAATTCCGGAAGAAATGTTGGTGTAAATTATAGTTGTCAGTGAACAAAATTGTAATTGTTGCCTTAATAAAATTGACTTTTAGTTGTTTTTTTAAATATAAAAACTGATTCTGGAGGACTCTGTTGGACTGTGGTCACTACAGTGGACATTTATTCAAAAAGTATTATTAACTTAACTCATTTACTGCCGGTTTAGTTAACAGAATATGGGATGTGGTAATTAGTAGAAGGAAAACTGATATTGAAAAATTATTGACAGCAATAGACAACCATTTTTTTCAATTTAAAATGATTCCTTCCATGTAAAAAAAAAAGATGATGACTTACCATTTCCACTATTTGTGTCCTTTCTGATTTGTCATTGACTCTGCAAAGAGAACAAATCAGGGAGTTACAATGAGAAAAGCAACAAAACATTCCAAAGGTTCACAGGGGGTGCTGGAGCCTATCCCATCTAACTATGGACACCAGGCAGGGCACAAGGAAACAGGCAACCATTCACTCTCACAATCAATTTAGAGTGTTCTGCCAGCCTATCAAGCTTGATTATGGAATGTGGGAGGAAAACAGAGTACCCGGAGAAAACCCAGCGAGGATCGAACCCTAGACCCCAAAACTGCGAGGCCCCGCGCCCAATCCACTAACCGGGCCACCCCGAGAATTGCAAAACTTCCTACATTGAAGCTATATACATTTTTTAGCATTCTATTATTTTGCATTATTGCTGTAGCTATAAGATGGGCAGATTCTATCGAAATGCTAGAAGAAACCAACAGTTATGCTTGAATTTAGCTAGTTGGCTACGAATCTGCCAATGTGAGAGTTTTAGACGTTTCCGTGACAACTTACACATCGTGAAATGGGTGCTCCTCTCCAAACTCTTTCAAGTGTTTCTTTTGTTTTTTGGAAAGACCGGTAAAAAGTTGTTTACTGTGCCTTCTTTTGCCCATGTTGACACCGTTGTCACTCACGCTGGCTGGCCCACGTGAATCTCTTACTCCCCTTTTGCTCAAAGTCAATATACACGACACTGCCATCTTTAGTACAGGAGTGAAATAACAGGTCAAATCCAGGCAATACCGGGTTGATAAAAAAATGGTTACCTATAGGTACCTAAGATAGTTTTTTTTTACCTATGCAGTACCAAAAATGGTATCAATTCCCTTTATATACACCAATATAATACATCCAAATTACCAATAGCATTTAATTTCCTGTTCAAAATACAAACTAGAGAATAGATATATACATATTTGATATCATTAATTGTAAATACTGCCCATCCCCGATTCTAAACATCTTTTCTATTCTAGAATGTCATGTCTCCAGCCCTCACAAATAGCCTAAAAGGTCATTGGTAGTATTTCCAACTGGGGGATAACTCTTAGTCACTGCCTATTTCTCGCACCTTTGCTTGTGTGTCTTCTGAAAACAAGACACAGATATCTGCACCTTGAAAGCTATACAGCTCTCTTATTCAACATGCTGATATCAGTTTTCCTGTTTTCCCATTTTAGCCGTTGCCACGGCAAAGACTCTTTCATTATTCATCAGTTTTGGTGTCTTGTTTTTGGACGCGGAGTATTTTCAGTTCATTTTGCGTCGGGATGTTTTGCTTTGATAATTCCACAATGATTAGTTAAGGCTAAAAAAAGATGTTTGTTGTTGACCAGAGTGTGAAATGTGAGGCATTATTGTGTTTCCATGGAGTGCTCCAAAGTGAAACAGGAGACTGTGAGGACAGTCAGGTTTAGAGTCGCATCTGCCAACAGTGGTCGCGTGTTGGCTGAAGTGTTCAAGGATGAGACGAGGTGGTCTGGCTCGGTGCCTGACCCCATAGACTTGGACATTGGCCGCGGTCCGGAGACAAAGCAGAGGGTCTCGTCCCCTCCTAGTGAGGCTAACAGTCACCTTAAAGGGCTGGTGGTGGAATCTTCACTTGAGGAGAACGGCGGTGAACCCGATGACCTGCTTTTGTATGCTAGTGCCAAGAGGGAGACGCTCTTCAGCAACACACGGCTCAATATCTGCAGCAAAAATGGAACAATTCGAGGGGTGAAGAACAAAGTGAACGCAGGTCAGGTGCTTTTCAACAACCTCTCCAAAATGTATTCGGTAAGTCGAATTTGTATATTATTATTGTGATTATTTGGAATTTGCGATCTCATTCGTAACACCATAATCACGGGACCAATCATGAAAAACATATGGTTCTTTGTACTATGTATTTATTTGGCTCTAATCTGTATATTTTCTTTTTTTAAGGGACCCATTCGCCTTCAGAAGAGGAGACCATGGGAGAAAGATTAGATTCTTCAGGAGTAAAAAAAAAACATTTAAAAGAAAACAAAGAAACTCACTTTTAATCAATCTGATTTTATTGAATATATGCAATGTGTTTTAAGAGAGAATAAATATAAGAAAAACATGAAGCAGGTGAAAGAGCTACAGTATATGCATACAAAATATGATAAGAAGCAAAGAGCCACATGCGGCTCGGGAGCCGCATGTTCACCACGCCTGTTTTCTATATTTGCTCACTCTGCGACTGCTTTTGACAACAATATATGTCCAATCCATTTGGAGTTGGAGGGCTAACGTTCATATGCATCCATATTCCCCAGTCCAAATGGGGATAAACTAGTGATAAACTATTTTCAATTCCTAACAGAAGGATGAATGGACGCTACATGATTGGACATCTCGCATCGTTAATGGCACTGAAAGAGTTAAAGGCAAATTCAGGCACCAATAGGTTAAAGCCATTGTTATTGGATTTATGCAACAGCCTCGCGATGCTACCACCTGTCTCCTGCGTGCCTTCTTCAGCACCATGGAGAGCGACCCTCACGTCAAAAACGACGCTGTTCACTAAAAGAATCCGCGCTCCGGAAATGCGGCTATTACTCGCTGCCAATATTTGTGAACGTCGATGTGCAGTCCTGTTACTGCGGCACACCGTCAAGGGGGGCACAGCGAGGTGGGATTCGGACTCGTATTCATCCTGACGTCGTCACTTCCAAGATGCGTCTTGAGAATTGCTGTTGTTTATGAGCAATCTGCATTAACGCGCTAGAACTCACGCCCCGTTATTATCATCAATTCGGTTATCGGTGTCATGTCTCCTCCGGCATCGGCTGTGACTGCCAGTGAAAGCAGCACCGCGACCACCACGACCGCCGTTTTTGAAGAAGAAACGAGAGAAGAGGTAGTAGTATACCTTCTTTTTGTCCCAATCAGGGGAATATAAATCATACCTTTAACACCGCAGGGGTCCATTTGGAGGAAAAAGAGCTTTCGATTGTTAGTATGGAATATTTGGAGTGAATGTGAAAAGGAAATAAGGTGATGACATGTAACACAATTGGTTTTACTAATTAGCTGTAAAAATATTTATGCCCAAGAACCAATAGATGACATAAAAGTAGGCACTTGCTGTTTAAAGTAGATTTATGGTATGTTTTTTGTTGCTTTGCTACACACACAGTGGCGTTGTTATGGTCTCTAAGGGGGCCAAGCATCAAATCTCTTGGGCTGTGCGCATGGAAACATGTTTTTTTGCACATTAAGGGCTTCATAAATAAGCAATGTACAGTAATACCTTGTCTATCGCGGTTAATAGGTTCCAAGATTTGCCGTATTAGGTGAATAACTGTGATGTAGGGGCAGTGTGTTGGTTTTTTGTGTCTATTTAACACTATCTGGACTTTTAAAACCCTTTCTGTGCTATTATTTAACCCCTCGAAGGTAGACATTGCGCTATAGTGACCAGTGAAGTAATGTCCAATTCAGACTTACCCTTTTTTCATGTTTATATTAGTTTTTCTTCTCTATAAACTTTTCAGATGCAGTAATCCCTCGATTATTATTATTATTATTATCTTCTTCATCTTTTTATCTTTGCAGCAAAAACCTCTCAAGCAATCTCTGAGTAAGACCCTGTGTCGAGAGAACTTCTGGAAATGCCTCCTCCTCTCCATTCTCATGTACAGCTGCATAGGAGCCATGGTGTGGTGTCATGTCACCGAAGTGACCCGTTTGAACTTTGACAGTGCATTCAAAGGGAAATCAATGATGTACCATGAAAGTCCCTGCTCCGATGGCTACATATATATTCCCGTGGCTCTCCTGGGGATGCTCTACTTGGTCTATCTGGTGGAATGCTGGCACTGTCACGTGCAAAACGAACTACAGCACAAAGCCGACGTGGAGGGTGTTTACGAGAGGATTCAGAGAATGCAGCAAGCCAGACCTTGCATCTGGTGGAAGGCCATCAGCTATCACTACGTGCGTCGGACCCGGCAAGTCACGCGCTACCGGAACGGAGACGCGTATACCAGTACCCAGGTTTACCACGAGCGAGTCAACACTCACGTAGCCGAGGCGGAATTCGACTACGGGCACTGTGGGGTCAAGGATGTCTCCAAACAGCTGCTCAGCCTGGAGAAGTCGGCTTTGACCAAAATGCGTTTCACTAAGTGTTTTAGCTTCGCTAACGTGGAGTCGGAGAATTCCTACCTGACACAGCGAGCAAGGTTTTTCACTGACAATGAAGGACTGGATGACTACATGGAGGCTAGAGAGGGCATGCATCTGAAAAATATTGAGCTGAAAGAGTATATCATGGCTCTGTCCGACCCGGATCGTCACCCCTGGTACCTTTCCCGTTACGTCTTCTGGGTGGCTTCTTTTCTAACCTTCTCGTGGCCTCTACGAGTGTTTGCCGAGTACCGAACTGCTTACGTCCACTATCGCGTGGAGAAACTCTTTGGCCACGATTACATTCCGGTCACGCCGTGCGAGGACCGGCCGTATTGGCGACGTATCCCTCGCGTCAACACCATAGATAGCACGGAACTCGAGTGGCATATTCGCTCCAATCAGCAACTGGTGCCCAGTTACTCCGAGGCAGGCCTTATGGACCTAGCCCAGCGCCCTAATAGCTTCGGTGGGATTCGTCAGAATTGCGAACGCTGCCATAGGGCCTTTAGCTGCTCCTCGGTCTTCTCCAGGAGCGCCCTCAGCATCTGTACGGGGGCTAGCTCCCGGATTCCCTTCAGCAGTAGTCGGTTCTCCTTAGCGCGACGATATGGATCGCAGAGGAGCTGCTTTTGGAGGAGCGGGAGTTTAGACGACCAAGACAGTCCCAGCGAAAACACACATTGTCTGTCAGAGCGCATTGTGACAGATGAAGAAGAACCTCCAGACTATGATGACGCACTGTGCTACCCGGTGCTAATCGTCCACTGCAGTGAAAACTGTCATAACCACAGGTCTTTTCACAGAAATGGCTCTTGTGTGGAGACTTCCCTATGACCGCGTTGAATCCCTGAAACAAATCAAGAATATTTGTAGCATACAAATACTGGGCTGCATGTGAGACCAACAAACAAATGCCTGTCAAATCCTTAATGTGTGAACCAGCAAAGCAATATTTACTTGGTATAAATAGATAACATTGCACCGATACCGATGCTAGTCTCGGTACCGATAGGGCACCAAAATTACATCATCGGTAGGCGGGAGTTGTGAGTTGCCAGAGTCCAAAAATGACCTGTCAACTCTATTGTGTTCAACATGAATTTTGCAGTCAGATGTTTACATTTTACAAAACATGAATTCATCTTCAAAATATCATCAAGACACCAAATCATGTCCACAAAATGAACATTGTATCCTAACTGTGTGTTCATGATGCAAAAGTGAATGTGAGCCACCAGCGTACATTAAATATTATGTCAAATATGTAATTAAAGTAGCAGAACATTTCATGCAACTGTCACAACATTCCCAGAAGAGTTTGACTGTTGACATATCCTAGCCATTTTATAATATTGCTGTGATTGTTTTTTTTAAAGATGTAACAGGTAAATACGGTTTAGCGAATAATATTTACAGTAATAATTTGTTGATCCAGTATTATGCTCTTGAAATCCCAATAGACAATGAATTGTACTGAGACGGAATGTTAATGTAAATTAATTGAAATAATACATAATAACTACTCAAGTTGGTATGTGGTAATAGATGGGTATTGCTTGTAAAAAGTTACATTATTGTTGTCTTGATAGTGCAAAAGACTGTATTAAAAATAATGCATCTCATGCTGAAAAAGAATATCGGCAATAAATGATCTTTACCACCTCATGTTTATATGTTTCATATATATTGTGTGCAGTATTACAGACGAAATGAATGCGTATCCAAATGTACAAAAAAAGTAATATTTACACATTACAAAACGTAATACACCCTCCCAGACAATAGGTGTCAGCATTACTAGAAGGCAGCTAGATGGCACAAACCGTCGAAGACGTTGCTGTACCATAACAAGCTATGCGAGGTTATTTTCTTGGTAAGTTACTCTTTCCCACGTGTATTTGTAAAGATCGGGTTCGTTCTAGACTTTAGCTATACATTAAAATACGTTTTTTAAGTAGATCTGTTGCCAACATCTCCCGTAAACGAGTTAAGAGTTCCCTTCACGTCGGTTTCAGCCTGATGAATGTCACTTTCGTCTTAAAAGAGGAAACGAATCTTCACTAAGAAGAATCAAAATCACCCCAAAAAGTGCTACATTATTTCACTGTTGATATGTATACTGTTAAATTGTCAATAATTGAATCAGATGTCTGGCAAGAGAGCCATATTAATCCATCAAACGAGCCACATATGGCTCCTGAGCCATAGACTGCCCCTGATATAAGTTACCAGTATCGGGTGCAATCCTTGAAAAACAGAAAAACAAATGTGATACTAATTTTTAGTCACAAATTATGGCTGCGCGTTATTCACGTGTGTGCGTTATACTCTAATAAATAAATGGTACATGAACCTTGTTTTGCAGTGAAAGAGTGGCGCTCCAACATGCATAGTTTGATGGTACAAGCTCTTACCATGAGGCAGTTAGGAAGGCTGAACCCGCGACATCTACTGGCAGCCGGCTACGGACCAATACAGACTGAATGGTGTCCCAGAACCATCCATACACGCCAACTATGGGGCTGCTCGGCTTATCCCGCGCTAGGCTGCCACAGGCCGGCGCTCTGCAGCAAAGATGCTGTGAGGAGGTGGTCAGTCCATCAGTTGAGGTTCAGAAGCAACAAGAAGAAAGGTGCCGCCAAGCCAGTGCATGAGGAAGATGAGGAAAAAGACCCTGAAAGCAGCGATTCTGAGGATGAGATGGAAGAGGACCAAAACATACCAAAAGACTATAAAGACATGGAGAAATATGTGCAGTCCTTCCGTTATGATGTCATTTTAAGAGCTGGGTTGGACATGGCACGCAAGTACTTGATTTTTGTTTTTATTATTTATTGCCATCTTAGATAAGGGAAAAAAAAGATTTTGGTTGCAATATAGCAAGCCATACATTGTTATTTTTTTCTTTCTCCCTCCCAGCAAAATTGAGGACAGTTTCTACAGCCACAAGCTGAGACTAAATGGACAAAAGCTTATCAAGAAAAGTAAAACGGTGAGTTTGGTTTGCAGCCGTTAACATAACTTGTCTCGCACTTATCTTGTCACTTATCCGGACTTAGGTGAGAGTCGGGGACACGTTGGACCTGGTGGTGTCGGAGAACCAAGATACCAACACGGTTACATTAATGAGAGTTGTCCTGAAACAGGTTTTGGGTGAATCCAATAATGCTGAAAAATACAAAGTTTCTATAAGACGCTGGAAGGTTTTAACGCTACCCAAGGATGAGGCCTTTAAGTTTTGAAGTCTATATGAACATTGTAATTGTCATTGAGGTACTTGAAGGACAAGATTTGCTTTACAAATACCATCTACTGGGATACGTCTACAAAAGATGTCCTGAGACAAACTGGGAGGATGAACTTGAGATTCTAAGCATGAAATATGCCACAACTTAAACTTGCCTGCTGTGTAATAAATACGCACTTAAATGGACCTTGTTTGATGACTCAAAATAAATGACCAGTATACTAAGTCGCAGCTATTTTTGTTGGCTCACGTTTAATCTGTAATATTAAATATTTTTTAGATCCTTGACCTTTCAATGTTAACATAAAACAAAGCTATTGTCAGGCTTGCTAAAACTTGACCACCAGGGAGTAGTATTGTGCAATGTCAGTAGAAAATCACAAGCTAATTTACATTGACTTAATTGTAGTGAACCTAATTAATTTGGTTAAATTGATTGTCACTTTTAACAATGTTTTTATTAGGCTTGCACAGGATAGTTAAAAATTGTTATAATGCGATATTATTAATGTTCTTGAAAAAAATTACAACTGCTGTTGTAATAAATAAATACTTACAAACAGTCACAAAAGAGAAGAATCTGTTCAACCAGTCCCAAATTTTATTAGAAATAAGTGCTCCACCATTATCATTTGATAGTATAAACCTCTATAACAAGGCTTAATATTAGCATTTTTACATCAAGTGACACAATGTAAGCTCAAAATATAAAACTATGCTACTTACTGCTCTTGTTAGTATTGTTGAAGGCTACAAAATGTGTTAGATTAAACTGACAGTTATGGGCTTTTTAAAAGTTGATCCAATGATAATTGCACAAGTCATACATCTGGCTGGAGCTTTTAGCTAAGCTATTAAGCTGGACCAGTATAGTACAGAAGAAACACATAACGGCTTGGCTTCATCCTAAATAGGACAGGTTTGTAAAAGTTAAGCTTATATGCTGTGCAAAAAAAAATGACTGGATAGAGCTGGCACTACAGGACCGAATTTGACCTTTTGGCCTTCTTCAGAATGTCACACTTCTTCCGATTAGGGCGCCGACAGCGTTCGTCGATGCTTGGCACGCACTCGTAGTGCCACACTTCCTCCATCTTCTCCACGGGATACACCGTTTCCACGTAGTGACGGATCAGTCTCAGGCGCACCGGGTCCAGCTGCTTCTTGTTGCAAGCTCCCGAGTGGTTGTACTGCAGACGTAGGTTCTCCTGCGTGAAGAGCTCGGGGAAAAGGCGCACCAAGAGTCGAGCCGCAAAGTTCCCCACTGAGAGACTCTGCTGGACTATTTCACGCACCTCCGTGTCCGAAAGGAGGTAAGCGGGCGGGACCGGGAAGTCAGGCTTGGAAACCATCAGTTCCTCCATGGGAATTTTGCAAAAGTCTTTAGTGCTTTTCTCAGGGGGTAAGGCGGGAATGTCGGAATCCTCCCTGGCGAAATCCGGGTGGATCTGCTTGAGGAAAAAGTCCTGCTCAGAGTCGTGAGCGTATGCTTTCCGGTGCTGCAGGTAGGATTTTCTCTGCTCCGTATCGCGTCTCCGGCACCTCTCATCGAGTTTGCCCACAAACTCCAGCATCCACACACGGTCATTCCTAGCCCGCGGGTAGACCAGCTGTACGTAATGGCGGATCAGGTTCACACGCACGGGATCTAACTGCTTCTTACCAAGAGAACCGCTGCAGTTGTACAGCTTCCTGGCGTTCTCTTGGGTGAAGAGCTCAGGGAACATCAGGACCAGGAGACGCGAGGCAAAGTTCCCAATGGACAAGCTACATTCATAGTTATACTTCAATTGCTCCTTGGATAACAGGAACTCGCGGGGGACGGCAAAGTTTGGTTTAGGGATCTCTAGATTGTCAAAATCGATCGGCGATAGCAGTGACTTTTTGGACTTACGAGAAGGCCTCTCGTGGTCGCACGTCTCCGGCAACTTAAGTGCGGAAACGTCCTCGGACATCTCGTTGGCCGGCTCGTAGTTTTCATCGTTGAGGTTTTCACTTTCGCTGGCGTTACCGTTGCTGTGAGGACCGTCCAGCGCGTCCTCCATGTGCTGAACGCACACTTGGAGCCAACTCTCCTCGGGCACGTCTGGATAATTAGTTTCCATGTACTTCTTGATGACGTCCATCCTGTCGGAGTCTAGAATCAGTTGACCCACGTTGTTGAAGCAACCCTCGGGGACTCTGTTCCCCTCTTCGTAAATCTCAGGGAAGAGTCGATGAATAAGGAAAACGACCAGGTCTTCGGGGGAGGACAGCTCATCCAGCTCCTCTGTAGCGTTGTGATCGTTGAATATTCCGACCAATCCGCACTGAGGGTTGTCCTGCGAGAGAATCTCCTCCCGCCCCTGCTCGTTTATCAAGCGATAGGCCGGAGAATTCTCTGTTCTTAGCTTATCTCCCATCGGGGTCTGTTTCCTGAGCAGCCGAGCGCTCTCCATGTCTCTCTGGGTCCAGAAGCGATTGAAAAAGTCATTGATCTGTGGTAGGCACTCTCCCTTCCACACACTGTTGTCTTTGACCGAGGGATAACACGCTTCCACGTAGTTGCGGATTAGCTGCAAGTGTAAAGATTCCAACGACCTCATACCTGCCAAACACTCATGGGAGCACTCCCTGGTTTTGAACAATTGGGGGAAAAGATGAACCAGCAAGCGACAGCCCAGTTCTCCGGCGCTGGATGTCTGCTCCATGAGAGGATTCAGTTCCTCGCTCGTTAGCAGATATTCCGGAGGAGGTTGGAACTCTGTCACTGTCTGTGCCGGTTTGATTTGCTTCTTTATCCGCATGACTTCCAGACTTAACAGGTCCACTTTACTGTGTAGCTGAGTCATGCTGGAGCTAAGGCTATTGAGAATGAAAAACATCTTTTCAATCAGAGGGTAGATGTTTGAGTCTTTGGACCACGTTTGGCTGGTGTCGTCCATATTTGGGTAAGCCTCTGATGAGTCATTTTCCTGGGGGAGGCCCGGGTGAGTGGAAGAGAAACTGGTGGAGTTGATAGCGTTTCCAGGACTTTGACCTGTTTGCTGATGATCTAGACTGGCCGTGTTCTTCTTCTCTAAGATTCGGTGGGAGATGCTAAAGAGAGGCTTTCTATATGAAAACAACCTGGATTTGTTGGGGAGGTTGTCCCTTAAATCCTCATTGGTCCTGAGACACAGAGGCTCGTGTCTTCTGCCTTCGTCTACCAATTGCTCCCTCATCTAGATCAAGCAAATGAGACAATAGGTACCATATTTTCTCGAATGTAAGCCGTATTTGTAACTCAAAGGGTACGGCTTATATGCGAACAACAATGATACATTGAATTATTCCATTCAATGTTCTTTATTTTCTTTAGAAATCACCTTTAAGAGTGATTGGGACCAATTGACTATAATTTGAAGGCACACATTGTCTGGGATTGTTGTATACATGTATTTTGCTAAAAAAAATGCAGTATTTTGAATTGTGTATCCTATAATATTTAATGAGCCGTATTAAATTCACCTCTCCTGTGACTCTGACTCTCTTGCCACTCAAAGACTGCTTCGAATCTAGTTCCATTTCTGAAGAAGAGCGTTTCCCAGACTCAGTATACCCAGGAGAGTCTCCATGGCTTCTGGGTTCTTCACAGAAGTCCTCAGGCTGCTCTTTTTTACCATGCTTGTGTTCTGACAACAGACACAGATGATTATGTCTCTTTAAAAGAGAAAGATAACTTCATATGTACAAAAGCGGAAAGAACCCTGCTTTGATAAATAACAAAACAAAATAGATTTTTCGGATAGGTAATAGGTGACGAAGGGTCTTCTCTTAACTTGTGTTAAACTAACATTAGTGTCATCACATCATGGCTGAGTGAGTACAGATTGGCGACTCCCCCACTGATGAGTTCTTATTAAATGGTAATTGTTCGTCATGTAATAACTTCCCACCAACACATATGGTTGATTCCAAATCCATGTTTTGAACAGAGACATACCTTTTTCAAGCATTTTTCCATCTGAAGCGTCCCCATGCTCAGTGGAATTCATAGCCTGAAAGAAACATTATTGTTTACAGATTAAATCAAAACACCATATTAACGAGTCATATCTTACAGATACCGGGATGGAACTTTAGGAATGAACATAAAATGCAGAATATCATTAGCTTTACATGTGAACTAATTGACCTTTTTTTTTTTACATTTAATGTTTTAGTGTTTTGTTTTGTCAAAGCATAGGGTTTGAAGTGCAAAATTCACAATAGGTGTTCTATCTATAAATGGACCAATACATGTCCAAGGATGTATTTAGTGGTGTCAGTGGCAACCCAAAGTTACAAAAAATAAATGTAATTTGTTCTTTGGGCCAAAAATGTTCTCATTAGTTTATCACTAGAAGACATCCAATCATTTTTAAAAACTTTATTAACATTGAATGAACAACTGGATTATCCATGGCAAAATATATTTATGAACAATTAATAACTTAACTTATTCTGAACTCATTTTATTTTATCCATTGGGTTGAACCCAAAAAACACAGAATGCAATTAAACGCGATAAAAATTCTAACCATTGCTCAGCCCCTAACTTATTTCAATATTAATTCATATAAAAATAAGCATATAGGATTGAATTGACTCACCTGTAGTGTTCCAGGTTGCTCTTGAAACCAATCTACATCTTGCAATCCCTATTTTGGTCCCCCTCCAGTCTGTTGCAGATCTGAGCGTAAACAAACAGACGCGAGTGGAAAACGGTGTTCTGTTAGATGACGTCTTGACCTGTGCGGGACCCATGGCCGAACATTGTTGGGTATGAAACGTAAACGTGGCCCATCATGTCATCGAATAACCCATGAACTTGTCAATGTTGCCACGCACGCCAGCATAGTGACACAGTCTGTGATCACATCTTGTGTCATTGACACATTGACGTGACGCCAATTCGTCAATAAATCAGCTGTGAGGTCCCAACCACGATACTTCCGCATTCCGTCAACCAAATGACATATTGAAAATCTTGCACCACAGAAAACGCCAGTTTCCCCCCTCATATCTATTCATTCATTAAAAAATCACCCCAATTTACATATAATACACTAATGAATTAAAGTCGTGTATTGTGGGTGAATTGGAGGGAGATTGTGGAAGTGTTTGCATGGAACAAGCCATCGTTGTGCTGAAGCTAGTGCTAATTTGACGCTACTGTCGGGGGTGTAACAAATAAAAAACATCAAAAAGCGTGTGTGTGGGAGTTTAAAGCTCACCTTAATGAGTGGCTACAGTCCTTTAAAGATGTTTGCGCCGTGATCGCTCAATGTCACCCGAAATAACGGTTGTTGCTCATTTCCTCTCCCTGGCTCCAGTCCTATGCTCTTTCTCGTGACGTGTTTCTGACGTCGCAATGTTTGCGCCTGCTGTCATTTCCGTACAACTAATTCGCCATCTACTAACAGAGTAACTAATAACTAACTCGTGGTGATGATGTTGAATACTAAAACGAGACAGTATTTAGTACCACTGGGGGAAAATGATGCTTGTTGTGCGGTGAAACAGTGCCCCTGGTGGGAAAATGTAACATTGCACGACATCGCTGGGCGCGTGCCGAGCGCGCTCGTGTCCGTGCTGCGCGCGCTCGTGCCCGTGTGCGTGCCCGTGCTGAGCGCGCTCGTGCCCGTGCCGAGCGCTCGACTCCCCTCGCCTGTCATCATCGGATCCGGGAGGAGGTGACTCCTCTTCGGCAGAAGACAGCGCGTTTGGTCGCCTCTCCGGCGCAATGGTTTCCTGGATCATCTCCAGAGTGGTGGTGTAAGTCATTAATCATTTTCAACAAATTACCATGTGAGCGTGACGATTATTATCTTCTAAATCGATTTTGGCGTTTTGGGCAAGGCGCTGCCTGAGCAGGCGCTAGAGATAATATATTATTTATTTATGTGTCTATCAAAAAAATGTAACCATTTAAATGCATGCAATAATACCATGCATGGTATGAACCAATGCTGGAATGCTGGAGGTGGTTATGTTTATTTTCAACAGGCTTCTAAATAGCTGACTGACAGTGTTTATCATTTCGTTTTTTTCTTTTTTTGTATCGTGACAAAACAAAATAAGCGAGTCATATGTGACAGGGCGGTAACTCAATAATAATAATGTGTTGAGGTTTTGAAAAACACAAAAAGGGATGGGTCACCCTTCTCGGGTTACATACAGCCAGTCATGTTATTCAAGTCACGAAAAGAATACATTCATCGGAATACTACCCATTATTACCAGTGCGTACGTTTCGGCGTCATTGCATGTAACAGAATGTAAATAAAATCGCTAATTAAATTTACCGGTCTAAATTCACAATGGCCGAGTCCAAAATATAAAACGTTAAGTGTGTGTGTACACTTAGCAAAATGGTGATCTCCGACAAGTGTATCTATTTGTGTTTGGGGAGATATGGGCCAGAAGTAACTTGACCGGGTTCTTCCTCAGCTGTTGGCCGGGCCATGATGCACCTTAGCCGGGTCGCAGGCTAACTTTGACCCCCCCAGCACCACCACCACCAGCAGCCGCAAACAACAACCTGGCGTAGCCAAGTCTTATTTCTCATTGGAGCTTTATAATAAGCGTTATAAATGGTGACATCATCATGAAATAAAGACGTGCGTGAATTGAGTCAAAGTTTAAGGTTTCAACGTGTATATTAATAATAGTAATTCTATTTTTTTTCAATTTATCTTCCTTGTATGTAGAGTAGTAGGACAAATATTAACTACAATGTTGACTTTTGCAGATTTAATACATACCCTTATCAAGTATGTATAGTAGATTCATGTAGAAAAATGTCCACACTTTGGCTGCCATTGACCGTGATAGACGTCCTATCCAACTGCACTTAACTCTTATATATTCATTTAAATTATTTGTGAATGCTCATCTTTCATTGCCATGGACGGCGATAGAATCCAATTTGACCAAGAGGAGGTAAATGGACAACCTTCCCAGTCAAAATAGATTGGACGTCTAGCGCCGTCAATGGCACCCAATCGAATGAAGGGCGTTTTTAATAATACTAATCTTGTTAACACATACTTGGAATGTTTCACAATACCTTCACTGTCAGTAAATTAGTTAATATTGATTGATTTATTATATTTTTTGTATTGATATTGTTTTCTTCTAGACTGGTTTTTGGTACGCTATATCCTGCTTACTCATCATATAAAGCCGTCAAGTCAAAAGATGTCAAAGAATATGTGAGTATGTTTATGTGTATTACACCACTACCTCATACTTACTTTAGTCACAGTTTAAATATGCATATTTTTGTTTTAATTTGTTAATATATTTTAAAATGACCACTAGATATATATTTCTATTGGGTTTGTTATTGCAAATTTCAGTACCTGTAATCTCTTGTTTTTTATTTATTTGTTTAGGTGAAATGGATGATGTACTGGATCATATTTGCCCTATTCACATCTGTAGAAGTATTTACAGATATGTTTCTTTGCTGGTAAGTAGGTTCTTATAACTTTACGTTGACATTTCCACGTGAACATGTCACAATGTCACGTTTATAGTTTGGTGTAATGTTCTTCCAAGTGTCAAAAATAAAGCCGTTGTTCCATGAAAACAATTGAAAGTGATTGTGAGGAAGCACTTGACTGACTGTATGTGTGTGTCATGACATTCATTCCAGGGTTCCTTTCTACTATGAACTCAAGATAGCCTTTGTGGTGTGGTTATTGTCGCCGTACACTAAAGGCTCCAGTGTGCTTTACAGGAAATTCGTTCACCCCACTCTTTCCTCCAAAGAAAAGGTGAACTTTGACCTTTTGTTTTTTTTTTCCGTTACGGTGTAGTCTTAAGAAAAACAAAAGGGGAAAAACAGCCACTATCCTTGACCTAAATTGTTCCATTAATTCTCTTCTCCCTTAACAACATTTGAAGTTCTTGGCTATCCAGGGAACAAACACATCTTTGTGCTAATTCACTCTTGTTGTGTTGCAAAGTGTCCTTTTTCTCTACGTGTTGAGCAAAATCAGATGTGACTCAATCAAGCAGTTACACGCAAATAGACTTGTTTTTGTTTCGCTGCTTGCCCCAGGATATTGACGACTACATCCATCAAGCAAAAGACAAAAGCTACGACACCCTGGTGCATTATGGGAGAAAGGGGCTTAATGTGGCCGCCACCGCTGCAGTCATGGCTGCAACAAAGGTAATGCTGACTCTGGTCATTTTTTTTGGAGAGTTGAAGTCAGGATATTGTGCTTAACCACTAGACGAGAGGTGGATCCACAGACAGGCTTGCCTTCTGATTGGCTCTATGTAGCACATTAAAATGATATCATGAAAGATAGTAGGGAACTTTTTTGTAGCACTGATATACAATACTTCAAAAAAATGATTCAATATCTAAATGCATCTACAATATAGTCAACACTATTTTTTTTTTTTTTTACCAATCATCTCATTTTCTGAACCACTTTATCCTCATTAGGGTCACGGGGGGTGACTTTTCCTGTAAGTTTTGTTGCAGTGTTCAACTTTAAACCGTGTGAAAGCATGCTTGCATAAACAAGTTCACTCAATCACTGCCCAAAAATGTATAAACAATGTTGTTTTTGATGTTCAACTGCTCATAAGTAAACAAAAAACTGTAAAAGAGCTATTTTGTAAGATGAAAGAAGGAATCTAATCATTTTGTCAGTTCTTAGTTCAGAAAGCCATTGAACAAAACATATTTTAGTAGTCAAGGAGTTAGGCAGAAAAGCATGAATGACTCATGACCTTCCTTATATTAATTAAGCTTTACTTTTTATCCATTATGTGTTAGGGCCAAGGAGTTCTGACAGACAGGTTGAGGAGTTTCAGCATGCAGGATCTAGCGGCGTACGAGTCGGACACAGACGGTCACACGCAGGCCACCAGAGCGGAAGCGGCGGCTCAGCATCGAGCCCGCACCATGATGCGAAGCAAGTCTGAGAGCTACAATAAAGGTGAGCTGCTGAACCGGAATGAATAGTCAGGGAAATACGAAGCGGTGGGGAGGGCTCGTGATATCACATCAATGCATACATGTCAACTTATACGTTTTTCTTATATATTTATACGTTTTTTGATTACTTCAAATTGTCAACACCGTATAAAAACTTTTGTACAGGATTTTTTAAAGTCCGTTTTTGTAAAACCGATCTCATTTTTAACCATTTGTATCGTCTTGGTCAAATGGTAGTAGACAAAAAACGTCACCGTCGACTGCTAATATTGTCATGCTTTAAGCATGACGCCTTTTCACTATATAAATATAGCGCATCAGCAAGCAATGTACCCAGACAGATTTGGCATCTCGTCCATTTTGGAGTAAATTTTAGACTTTTAAGTACGCCCTATGTGAGTAAATATGTGCTGCGTTGTATTTTGACGTTTTTTTTTTATTGCTTATTGGTCATGTGAAATACAAGAATGAGCAGAATGATGTGTCTGCTGCTTATCATGTCAGTTGCTTGGGTGGGTTTAGAAATTGTTTACCCTTTTGTGCGTGCCTATCTTGAAAGCCCACCCCCATCCTCGGACCGGTCTCCCTAGGTCACCTTCCTGTTTTAAACGGGTCAGTGCGTCGTCCTGTGATAATGCTCACATGCACTATAGCTGGAGGGATTTATTACTTATGTTATATCATATGAGCACTCTTATTTTTCCTTGATAACATTGTTTTATTTTTTTCATGCGCTAGTCATGTGTTGGAGGATAACATAATTTTGTACTGTAAGTGAACGATGACTTGTAGAATGTTGCTTCCTGTCATTTTGGGCCGTTTTACATCAGCAAAGTGCTTTGCATTTTCTTCACTTGCGGGTTGTTATTGTCTGTTGGTTGTTTTAGCAAATATGAAAATAATTTACAATATGCAGCAAATAGTTACATTGAAAACATAATAACTATGAAAGCTATCTAATGAGGCATACGGCATGCTGGGTTCAAACCAGTTGGGTTTTAACGTACTAAAGTGTCAGTTCATAAATTGAAAATACAACTCGGAAGGTTATAGGTAGTCTTTTGATTGACTGTGCTTTTTCGAAACTTCATTTATGATGACAGGTGTGTTTCTTGGGATTCGCTGCCAATTAAAAAGTTACTTCCACAGGCTATTCTTAGTCGGTCGCTAAATGTCAGAAGTGGGTTCACTCCTTGAGCTCAATGTCATATACGTACACCATACTCTTTCAAGGCCAAACTTTGGAGAACCAAGAATTCATTTATGTAAAAAAAATAATTCTAGAATCCTAGAAAAACCTGCACCCACTGCAGATCTGGTATAGAATCTCAACTTTTACCCCTAATGGCTAAATGACTGGTCTTAGTCAGTCAGTTTCTTGAAAATTGAAGGCAAAAATTCATGACTCACCATCCCACCCACCCCCTTTATAGATTTTGACATGACTGACTTTGAGGTGTTGGCATTAGACCAAAGAGAGGCGGAGGAGTCGCTGACACCCGATCCCTCCCCACCCTCCACGCCTTCTTCCGAGGGCGCGTGGGGGGCTCCAAACTCTTCTGAGCACAGCCTGGTGAAAAGAAAAGCTCCCGAGGTACCTTGTTCTGCCTGGTCACTGCTGCCTGCCTTTAACATGGCGGTGCGCCTTTACCCACCCAGCCTCACGTTTTTAGTGTCCCTGCATATATTAACAATCACTCCTCTGGTGGAGAATTGGGTGGTGTTGTTCACTGTGTGACTGAAATTTGGAAAGGTGGTGTTTAACTCATTCGCTGATAGTGACGGCAATGGCTGTCCAATTTGTTTGAACTGGGAGATGTGGGGAAATATCATTCTGGCGAGTGAGTTAAAGGCCGTAACGTTGGTCTCAGAATGACCTGGAATAAATAATAACAGGGAACATTTTGAAGTGAAGTGTCTTAACCCTTTCATGCACGAAATCGGACTTTTTTCCAAAGGGTTGACTTAAAGTACTTGATGTGCCTGTTCACTTAAAATGAAATAAGGATCATTCATGTGGCCAAATGTGCTTCTATCAACACAGGGCGGTTATTTGCACTCCCCTCAACGTTGGCGGGAATGAGCTCGGAGCTGCGAGCCAAAATAACTCCTAAAAAAGCAAGCGTTTTCTTCAACAAAGTGATCATGTGGATAATCTTTTCCTCTCTTCCCTGTAGCCACCTCTTAGAGTCTTAAAGCCTCTCACGAGATCCAGGAGCGCTGTGTGTTCCAGCACTGAAGCCATGTGACCGCGTGGGCCTCGGACAAGGACGCCTCCTCCCTCCGACTGCCTCCATCCAGCTTGCTGCAACACGTCAATTTTTTTTTAGGGTGACAAAAACGAACCTTACGTGTGACTAGAGCAGCATTGCTTTGGAATTTGGTATTACCAAAGTGACCTGTGTGACAGGCTGTCTTTAGGAAAGTTTTGATGTTGCAGCAAAGTGTTAGATCCATGCTGATCAGACCTGCTAGGCGTTATTACATGTATAGCGTGTATTTTTTCTTTATTTTTTTTCTTTATCTGTCAAGCTGTGACTGGACACTCGCATGTGTGTCTAGCCATGGATTATTAGTTGTCGTTTTCTAGAATGTACTGCGGCTTTCCTCGTAAACAATTAGTTGCCATGGTCAAAATGCATGGCTGCTGCTGTGTGGTGAGAAAATGTGGGACTGATGCAAATCCAAAACAAACAAAAACACACAAAAAAATATGAAAAGTCAAGCAGCTTCAGCTGAATGATGGACTTCTTAAAGCCTTAAAGGGACAGTTAGCGCAACACAAGTAGATGAAAAGATTAGTCATGATGCAATTGAGGTGTTTTAACATTTTGGCAGTTTTTTAGCTTCAAGTTGAGGGATTTCCACCCCAAAAATATGGCATTTATCAGTTCGGAATTGCAGCTGGAAAATGCAGAGTGCCTCCAAAGGTCTTTGGAAAACAAAGACATGGACTGTCCAAATACTGGTGAGTCCAACTGGAGTATTTCTAACCATTGTGTTTATGTCATTTTGCACTATGTGATAAATCACAATCACTGCACTTAATCCCCCCCCCCCCCCCCCCTCAAGTCAGGTACAAGTGCATCTCAATAAATTGGAATATTGTGGGAGTTATTTCAGTTCAGTTCAAAGATATTTTGTCAAGTAATTCAGTTTGCAAGATTACATCTGATTCTATTTAGATCAAAATAGTGGTAACAAACTAACATCAAGTACAGATTTCATTGATTGGAGACGGTGTGGATTTTTGAAAATGCTGTTAACAGACATTCTTGGGATATTTTTCCCACATAAAGGCCTTGGCATGCTTATCCAGTCCACAAAATGACTGACTTTTACTTAATAATGTCCGTACAATCCAAGTAACTACTATAGTAAAATAGCACGTATTGACTCTTAGCAATTTTTTTCTGTTAAATAAATCCATAATTGGAAAAAGTGTTTGTATGAAATGATCATTTATTGAGATGCACTTGTGCTGTAGTCGTATTTCTTATTTTATTTAGTCATCAAAGTTATATTTACAACCTTTTATTGGTTAGCATTTAAAAGGCTGTATAATGCAAATCAAAATACTTCAGTGGGTTTGGTTGTATTTTTATTCAAAACCACTGACCTCTACTACTTCCTAAGCATCTCTACTGTGGAATTCTTAAGGAATATTTTGCAGATTCCCAACATTAACATGGACAGTATTGTAGATGTACACTTTCATGCTTTATGAGGGGTTATTTGGGATATAATTCAGTATTACTGGGTTTTCCCTGATATCCCTCAGTGTTTTTTCTTCATGTTACTGAGCCTTGGCAACATTTAAATATCAGTCAGTTTGTTTATTTGCACAGTAGTAATGTTCTTGTCCTCTTTTATGCTGAAACAATAGCTTCTCAGGTACAATAGTCTTGTTTACACACCATTCACTACTTGTAGATACACCTGCCATTCACATTCTTTTAATATATAATAGTATACATGTGTTTCAGTTTTAATAGTATCACTATTCATGAATTTCCTGATAAGAGATCGAAATTTGTGTTCAGAAAACACGTTACTTCAAAAATTGGGCCCTACCCTCAATTTGAGTGGAAATTAAAAGAAACAAATGTACAATAATAAACATTTTTGAGTATTTCATTATGTCTGTTCATAAACTTTGTTGTGTCAATGCTAAGTAAGATTTTATAAATGGATGCCACAGGACAAAAATGTCTCCCCTGCCTTGCCTCAAAAAAAATTCCTAAGTGAATTCATGTGTGAATCCAAAGGTGATTATTCAAATGCTTCCACTTTGCAGGGTTTATTTCACGTTTTTGTTCTGGCAGGCCAGAATAACATGACTTCAAATTGATGTGTGTGCTACATGTACAAGTAGCAACAGTAATGTGAACTGGTTTATTGTTGGAAAAATAAACATGAAGCAAATGTTTTATGTAACTGACCTCATTATTTCTTTGTGGACTAGTTACAGAAAAAAGACAAGATTCCAAAGTGTAAATTAAACCTTGAGGTTGACTCTATCATGGTACTTCAAGTACGGATCATCCACATACCAGTTCCTCCTTTTCCAAAACCGAGTTGTCATTTTATCTAACAATTTACTCTGTGTTTTGTTACAAAAAACATGTTCCCTTAGTCGCCTTCGCCTCGCTGGCTTCTTCTTCCAAAGTTTCTTCTTGTATCCAGCCTGTATAGGGGGGCAAAGGAGGTAGGAGATGAATACCCTTTTCAAGCAAAAGGAGAAATAAAGCGGTACCTTGCGTCGAATCCATAGACCGCAATGGAGCCGCATGAACCGTTCGGTGACTGACTTGACTGACTTTCTCTTTCCCAACTTAATACTGTAGTATGTGAGACTTCTGTTGGGCTGCTGGCTCAAAGGGGGAATCAAAGCAGACACCCTAAAAAATGAGAACAAACATATTTCATACACACCAGACCTTTGTGAAGCACCTTATCATTACATTTTACATTAGTGCACCCAAACTCAGCTGTGTTTTTCCTCCAACTCTGCTTCACTTACCCCAAAATTCATAAAAGTTAGCGACATTTACTGATTTTTCTTCATACTGAGGACTATATTAACCCCCAACCACAGCCCAGAAGAGGGCAAATGGAGATAGGAAGGCTATTGGTGCTGAAAAAAAAGTGAGTGTGCATGGTTGTCTGTTTCAGGGTGCTCCAGCACCCCCCGCGGCCCTAATGAGGATAAAGCGGTTCAGAAAATGAGATGAGATGAAAAAAAAATGAAATGTAATACATAAAGACATATGGATATCATGATATTAATGGCCCTCACACAGCACTATCATGATTGTTAGTTTGATGGTACTATGGTCATTACTATTATTATTTCGTGCAGGTTATAACTGTATTACGGCGTATATTTTGCCCGTGGTCCATTAATCTAGCCTTAGTCCAAAACTGGCATACAGAAAATGTGGATAAAATGAGTTGTTACCGTTGGAGCAGACTGAATCCGGGTAGTCGACAGGCTGTAGCAGGTAGATAAGACTGTGTGCATCGGGCCGTCGGGACACTGAAGGGATGAACAGCACGGAAGAAGCCCGAAAGCCGAGCAATATTTGCCGTCCGGCCATACAGAGTGAAGGGTAGCGGCGACTTCAGCAACCCTGTCCGAGCCGAAGGACAATATGTCAACACGAGAAGAATCGCGTTGCGGCGGCTAGCAAACTGTTTTCCATGCAAGAATAGCAGTATTGAATCAATAAGCACTACATGACGCCAAGATTCAATATCCCTGGTAAATTTTGGCAAAATTATTGCAAAAAAACGCGATAAAAGTCAAAATGTTAGGTTGCATACCAGTCAGTTTCCTTGCCAAGTAGGCTGCCATGTTTTCTTTGGATATGACGTCAATACAGAGCGCCATCGGGACAAATACGATTACGCATTTGTTTTGATATTTTAACTCACATGCCGTGGAAACATAATTAAATGTTCAATTTTGAATGACATATACTATTATTATTATTCATTTATTTTATATCGTTTTTTTTTTCGTTTCTGTGTCATGCCTGGAGTATTTAAGTTGGTCGCCAGGCAACACACTGAAACATTACTGCCCCCTTCTGTCTTAGTTCTGCCTAGCAACTATTCATCCCTCGATCATTTCCTCCATTCATTTAATTTCCGTACTGCTCATTCTCACAAGGGTTGCGGGGGGTGCTGGAGCACATTCCCGTGACCTTTCTAAAGTTGTTGAGAAAACACTGGCCTAACCCTAAAATTGTTGTGGCACAAATATGTACTTGTAACAAGTACAACTAATCGGCGTAATGAATGTCACAGCGTCGACAAGACAACATGTTGGAACCAATTTTATCAGACAGACTTATTGCTGTCACATGGTTTAAAAAATGCTAAACACGATGAACGGCTATTTTTGTTTTTCATCGTCTTTAACTCATTTAGCACCATCCACAACAGCCAATGTGTTAAATGAGTGTAAGGGTTAACCCTCCCAATAAATACAAATAATGACATGCTAGGTTGTAAGTTGTTTATTTATCGCTAAAACATACAAATATATATAATTTTACTAAAAAGCCCACTGAGACAAAACAAAGAAATATATTGAAATGCATTACAGTCATGTCCAAGAGCAACTATACATGAGTGCAAAAAAAAGCAACTATTCCAGTAAAAAAAAAAAGAAATGAAAGTGCTTTTTATGTTAGAAAGAAGCATCTGTTTTTGCAGCTTGACGCTCCTAATCTAATAAATTCGCTAAGAAAAGGAGAGGGTTTGAAATGTGTTAGCCTATTAAAAGTAGAAGGTCTCAGGCGGGCGGCAGCTGACGTGTATTTCGGAAGTGTGTACAGACAGTATGTGCATTTTTGGTCCATCCTTTGGTTCACCAGCCAGCGTAGACGGGCTCTGCATCGCAGGGAATTCCGTAGTAGCGACCTTGAGGCCTCTCTTTGCGTAATAGCGGTGCTCGGGACACACTAAGCTCGCTGTCAGTCTCTCTCATTTTGCGTAGGACCGTTAGAATGATGAGGAGTAGAGCCACTGAAAGCAAAGGAAAAAAAAACCCTTATTTGGAGAAATCACAATCGTGGATGAAGAATGCCGTATGCCTCATTGTTTACTTTGAGATAGAAAACGTACCCCCTCCTCCGATAACTAATAAAGCAATGGTGACTGGGGCCAGTTCACACGTGTCCCCTGCTTTGCGAAGGAAAGTCTCCATGCAGTACCCCGGAGCCAAGCTCCCTTCTGGACAGAAGGCATCACTGGGACAATGAATTGGATTCACGTCTGGACTCTGGGGGGACAAAAAAAGCTACTAGTTAGTAGTTCTTTTTCATTGACTCCAAAGAGAGAATGAATGAGAAGTACTGACTGGACAGTAATGGTTTTCCGGGCAGACATCACAGCTTTCTTGGCCCCAGTGGATCTGGTAGGACCCACTGCTGCAAATTTGACACATTGTCTGACGAGGAGCCTTATGCATGCCTGTTCAAAAATAGAAAAGTAGATCTCATTTTAACATCCAGTCTGCAATGGTTTACTGAATCCTCTTGTAAGCTAGACCAAACCTGGACGACACGGAGTGCACTCTTTTGCCGCGGCCTGTAGTGCCTCTGACCCGCCAGGACACGTCTGGCATTGGGAGCACCCTGACGAACTATCAGAGAGGAAAAAAGAGCTGTATTTTGATTGCAGTTTGATTCGCTATGACAACAGAACTCGATCACAATCCCAGAACTGTGAGGCCTACTCACTAAACGCTCATCTAATGGGCCGCAACAACCCACATCTTGCGGAGAATTCAAATACTTACTTGCAAAAAGTCCCTCTTGTACACGGTGAACACATTGTGGAACTGTGCATCGAGGAGAAGAAACCTGAAAGTAGCATAGTCATTTTGATTTTGCATAAATTAGGGTAATTGAACTCATCCAATTTGATTCATGAGTCACACAATTTGTATTTTAAACATCATTTTTTTCTCATTTCTACCACAATAACACATATATATGTATATATATACATATACACATATATATGTATATATATACATATACACATATATATGTATATATACACATACACACACATGCATGTACATATAAACATATGCATATACATAGTGCATCTACATATCACATATACAAATGCATATACAAATTGCATATACATATTGCATATACATTTTGCATATACATGTTACATATACACATACACACGCACACAAGCACATACACATACACATGCACATGCATATACAAATTACAAATACAATTATTTATGATCTAAACACCTACCTGGGGAGCAAGTTTCACAACTGCCTGCACCAGTGTTGTTATTGAAGGATCCAGGGAGGCACGGGTGACAAAGTGGGCTCCCAGTGAAACTGCCAAAAAATGAATAACAATGTGCATCCTTTTCCAGACATATGTAGATTAAATTACCCATATAGTACTCATATTTATGTATATAAATAAGTAGGCGACGTCCATGGTTACTACAGCGAACATCTATTTAATAGTTAACATTAGTTTAACTCAATCATTACTATCCCTGTTCACAGAATAGGCCATGTTATTTTTTCTAACTGTCCATTAAGCAAAATTCACTGTTAATTTACACCACCAAAAGGTAAAAGATGGCAAGGATGGCAAATTGTTATATTGATGACTGAGGAAGAAATTCAGAACGTTTCTATTCATTTCCATTATGAAAGTTGATTTGACTTATGAGCACGGTCATGGAATAAATTAAACTCATAAGTCAAGGCCTCACTTGAACGACTGTGAATATTGTTCATGTAAAATGAGGTTGTAAAAGAAATTAAATTCCCTTGTACTTTTGAACACTGTTCTGTATGAAATATGACCCCTGTTTAAAAAAAAAGGATTTGCAGCCACCAATTGTCTTACTTTGTGTAAAAGCCTTGTCGACAGGGCAGACACTGCTGCTGTCCAGCCAGTGGCTGATAAAAGCCAATGGTGCATGGTAGGCACGCTCCAGGAAATAGACACAGCCCAGGCTCAGGGCAGCACATGCACAGCAGGGTCCCTAAGATGACAAGTCCCAAAAAAGCATCAGTTCTTGGCACCACTACCCCAAGAACAGTGAAGAAACAGCACTCACGATTGTCGTACTGTGATCCGGGAGCACAGGGCTCACAGTTGGAAGTGTTATATGTGGAGCAGCTGGGGGTAGTGCTGCTGAGAGCAGGAGTTGGCGTCACAACTGTGGCGTTTTCCACCAGAGATGTGATAAGAGTAGCAGGAGTGGATGTTGTCTGACTCATCACCATGCCTGCAAAACAAACAGTACTTTATTCATCTTTCGTGCCTTGCATCTTTGTAAGTGTTGCAGGACCCTATCCCAGCTGACTTCAGGCAAAAGGCAGACTACACCCGCGACTGGTCGTATAACATTAGTCAAGTACCAAAATGCAACAATCCAGAAGGAATCTGCTGGATTTGTTGTCGTTTGCAACTGGATGCAATGTAACCAACCCAACCACCAAAAATCGCTTGTTGTCCTTCTTTTCATGAGGTTTAAAATCAATCTCAAATGTTTATTTTTTTTGTATCCACGCTAAAAAGATGGAGCCAGAAAGTTTAATATATAAGCACATCAGGCCGGACAAGAGGGCACATTGTGTGAGTAATCACATTAGCCATGTGCTTGAGTGGGAGCCATCTTCCTCGAGAAAAGCAGTTACTCAGAGCGGAAGGATCATGTGATTTGCAGTCAGAGATGGATTGTCAACAATTCTTAAAATATGAATCTATTGTCGCAAATGCAACTGGAAAAATGTGGCACAACCAATGAAGCCTTATGGCAGTTATAGACATTAATTCCATTAGAAAAATGCCACTGACTGATGACGTTTCACTGCCATTGAGGGTATAGACTAAAGGCAGAAGACACCCCAGACTGGTCGCCAGTCAGCCACAGGGCACACCGAGAGACAAACAACCATCATAGCTCCCCCAATCATAGCACCCACCACCAGCGGGAATTGAGCCCGCCCATGCCCGCACCAAGTGAACTTCTATACCACAAGTGACAAATGATGTATCCATATTTTTGTGCATTACATTATGTGATATAATACACAAAAATAGAAGAACAAATATATGACACAGGTTTCCAATTCTTAGATGAGATTAGATACTCACCAATGAAGCTAAAGGTAAAGATGAGGGTCAGAAGGGCCATCCTCCTCTTGATGGTCCGCAACTTTTTTCCTCAGCAAAATTCATCTACAGCATCATCTAGTCCTTGACAAATCACTGACAACTGCATTACCTTCCTCTGGTGAAGTTTGCTAGTCCTCTCGACACCATCATGTGACAAAATACACATCATGTGATTTTGCTTTAGAAGGGAGAAAAAGGAGGGGGAATTCCATGTAAATGGACTTTTTTTTTAATTTTTATGGAAGGCTTCCAGCAGGAGTGCTAACGTGCAAGAACAAATCCATTCGAGGGGCATTTTACCACTGGTCACACATTCCCAGCACTTTGATCCAAGACTACTACTGTATAAACAAACAAAATAAAAATGATTAATACATTCTGCACATGGTTAAGGAATGCATTAACACTTTATTTGATATGATCCTGATGACAGTATCACAAGATCATGATGACACAACACATAAATGAATGCTTATTATGGGAAGATGGCCTTTATGGGTGGTAAATTCAACCTTAACCTGACCCAGTGCTTCTCAAATATTTCCTATGATGTCTTTGTATAACTCACGAGTTGAAGACAAAACAAATGAAATTCAATTGAATTTATTTCTTGAGTGAGCTTCTCTCTGTGAAATGTGAGGGTCTTTCTTATCGATGTACTGCTCTAAGCACTGTTCCAAGTCCTCCCAATTGATCTTTTTTAATCCGTCCTATTAAAAACAGAGCATAAAATGTCATGAGTTACTGTGACTGTGACAATTTTAACAGTAACATCAAGTAGACCATGTCGAGTGTTTGTTGTTGCGGATTTCACACTCACTTTGCAGTGAGTCTCGATGATTCCGTTTGGATGTGTTGCTGCCTGTTTTGATGGTTTTGCAATGTTGCGTTCATTTTTTTTCAGTTTTTGACACTCCTTCTTCACGTCTTCAATTTTCTTTTGAATTGCAAAGACTTTCTTATCCTGTACTACGATCTGCTGCAATTTCAGTTCCGCGTTCTTCTCATCCGCTTTCCTGAAGCACATCAGATGAAGTACCGTGTTTCCTTAGTAAGGGGAAATGAGTCTTAAATGTGCTTTGAATTCAATTGTCTTGCTGTGATAAATTTTGTTTGATTAGAGTGGTGTTGTAATGATTTGTTTTGAAAGTGCTGTTTTGCGATTTAGTGATTTGGGAGCAACTCCCTTGTGTAATGTCTCTATGAGCACTGGGCGGAGCATTGCATTTTTTTCAGTGTTTTTTCTTCCGTTAGACAGTGTAAATGGCGTGTATACCACTTCTCATTGGCAAGTGGTTGTTATTAAGGTCTAGCGGCAACATTGTGGATAGCATGCAATTATCAAGCTGCAAAAATCTGGCTGTGGATTTTCTTTGTGGAGCTGAGAAAGCAAGACCAAGTACAATCTCATTTCAATACTAAAACTACTTTTTTTGGATGGATTTGTAGAAAATATAATCTCCTATCATATCAAAGCTACTTGCTGTAGGGATTTCATTCAAGTAACGAGCTATGGGATCAATCTCATGTGTCTAACCTGAGTGAATTGGCTATGGCCATGGCTCTACTATGGAGGTTGATATTCTCCATGTCTGCCATTAGTAGCTTTTTCTTCTTCTGCTTTTCTTTCTGGATGTAGTCACGTTTCCTCTGTTGTTCGTTCACCTCTGCTTCTTTCATGAGGTACAGACGCTCCTTCAACTCAGCATGGGACATCTCCACTAGCAACTCATGACCTGCACTCTGACACAAACAGGGTATAAAGATATCCAAAGTCAACATCATTTGTGCTGACCTGCTAAATGTTCAATTTTTACTAACCTCCGTGTTATCAAACATATTGTATCTGAGATTAGGGAAACATTCCATGGCGTGGATTTCACTGATGATTTCCAACTTCTTGGTAAGTGCATCCTTTTCTTTTTCCTGTGCCTGCCGGACAATCTCTTGCTGGTATGCTACAAAATCTTTGACTGTAGTTGTTGCAGTAAAATACAAAATTTTGAAAATAATTAAAAAAAAAAAAAAAACAGTGTAAAGTGACGGATGGTATGTACCAGCACTCTGTTTGGCTTTCTTCAATCTGTCAGTAGCTTTTTGGGCATTACTGTGACCTTCTGCTACTAGTTGGACCAAGTCTTTTTTTTCTTTTTCTTCCTCCAACTTTTTTTGTATAGTTTGCTTGGCTCGTTTTACTGTCTGCAAGAAAGGTAACCGTGGATACGCTGGTTTAGTACGTAGTCAATTAGTACCCTTTTGTTTTTGTGAACCCACCTCATCTCTTATAACCCGAGCAGCCTTCTTTTTGCGTTCGGTAATTTGTGCTCGGGCCAAAACTGCCTCCCATTGACTGAGAATTACACTGGCATGTTTCTCCTCCCTTTTATCCAACCTGGTTTGGTGGTCTTTCTCACGCATTTCCCTCTCTCGTTGTATAAAAACTGAAGGCTCGTGTGCTCCTTCCACTAGATTTTCTATCCTATAGAAACCACAAGAAGACATTTTTCTTAGGTTGATAGGTATCTAAAACTGGATTATGGTATGCACTTTAAAACTGGTGTAGCAAAAGCAAACATGACACTTTTTTTGTCGCAAAATGTATCTCTCCTGCTGCATTTTCCAAGGTTGCAACTTCAAAATAAATGCAAATACTATTCTTCCAATGTACTTGTTTCCAATGATAGATTCAATCAGAAATTGATGATTCAATTCTCATTGTCACTGACTAATACCCACATTTACCCTCTAAAAAAAATCTCAATTGATGGATATATGAATAAATGTGCAATATTTTATAATTGACCTTGCCAGGATGTGATTTTTATATTTTTATATTACTTTTATTTGATGTTTTTACTTGGAAAATCCACTTTGTGCAGTAGCATCACCAATTTTGTTTTATACTACGCAGCTGTGTATGATGACAATAAAGGCTTTTGATATTTGATTTGTTGATTGATATTTGATAAATCTCTTTTGATGGTTATTATAGCTGACAAAAAATCACCAAGTGCCCCAAAAAATGCCTCAAAACAATAGAAAGTGACCCATAAATCCCCCCTAAAACAAGAAAGCGACCCATAAATCCCCCCTAAAAATAGAAAGTGACCCATAAATCCCCCCTAAAAATAGAAAGTGACCCATAAATACCCCCCAAATCCTCAAATGACCCAAAGTGCCTCTAATGAAAATACAAAGTGACCTACAATCAACAAGTGAGCTAGTAATACCTTAAAATCTACAGGTTGGCAGAAAATCAATAAAAGGTGACCTGGAATTGCTACAAAGTATAATCCAAAAATCCACAGAAGTTAATGAGCATAATGAATACATTCCTACGCAATTTCAGATATATTCCCATCTTACCTTTGCAGTTTGTCCGCCAAATGGCGGTCATGTAGCACCCTTCGCCTCAGCATGGCTGCAGTGTTTAGTTTAATTGGATGGACATCATGAGAACCCTGGAAAGTGTCAAGAACATTCATAGACATGAATAAATAAATACGCAGATTGACATACAGTAAATTTGCAACTGGAATAGTAACTTCTTACCTTAATACTGGGAGGGGGAGGAGTCTTGGCTGGAAATGATTCAAGCCTTGATTCCAAATCTTCAGATACATACCGCGATCTCTGTATTCACAATGAAAAACAATGCTAAAAATGACAATTTTAATACTTTCATTGTCTTTTCAGTGCTGTTTTGAGGATAGTAGCCCAGTTTGAGTGAAACCAATTATGGAAACTAGTAAATGAATGAGTTACATTTAAAGTATTCAACAATAATTTGAGATTTTGACTGTTTAAAATGGCAACCACATCGCTGATATATTTCACTAGTATACATTTCATTGGTTTTACACTGAAAAGACAATATTTGTTGCAAAATGTCAGTGATTTGAATTGACATTCACTTTTTTTCAGGTGCCTTAATTATGCTTTGTTAAGAACTGGCTGTTTTTTGATGTTCTAACAGCCTATGAATGTATGTTTTGTAATATTTCTTGCTTGAAAATTGGTTCATACCCTTGAACATTCAGTCTCTCTGGGTCTTGCAAATCCAAATCGTGCAATATTGATCTCATGGAGCAGCTCCTTCAACCAATAAGAGACTTGATGTCAGTGTAATTCAAGAAAAATTGAATGTATTTATACTTTATATATTTTAGTGGTTGTACCTCAGCCAGTTGATGGTTTTTTCCCTTTACGTCTTCTAAGAGCTGAATCAATTTGGGAGTTCTGTAAGTACTGCTGGGTACCTGCAAACATTATAGGAGAGGAACATCCACCACAAAAACCTATGTGAAGCTTAGTAATGTTATGTTTTTTTTTATTATGGAAATGCATTGATGGAGGTTCACATGAATTCCATGGTATGATTACAAATGGGGCTGACTTTTGTTAGTTTGTCTGGCAGAGGGCTAAGTTGAAGCTGACGTGGAGTTGAAGGTTTCGATTTAACAAAGGAGAACTCGATCAGGTCAGTAGTTTTAGCTGGCGCTTTCCTTATCCGCATTCCTCCAGATGCATTGGCAGCAAGTTTCTCCATGAGTGCCTCAATCAAAGAGCGCTTCCTATAGGATTCCAAATAGAGTCAACCCGGGAGAAAAAAGGTAGTATTACATTTTAAAACAAAATTAGAATTAAGTTTAGTCTAAAGTTAGATGAAATTTATTTTTGAGTGTGTCTGCATCGTAATCCAAGTTCATTTAAATTTGCTTATGTTATGTTACGAGCACGTTGCTGTGCTAAAGCCCCTCTCCTCCCTCCCATCTGCAAAATCAGTCTAATTTTAGTACTATTAAACAGATTGTAGTACTACTAACCCACTACTTATTTCTTACGTTGTTAATAGATGGCAAATTGGAAGAATAAAAATGTTTTTCCAATCCAATATTCTGTTTTTGGTGTTTTTTTTCCAGAGGCTTGGAACAAATTAATTCTTTTTTAATTCATTTCTACGGGAAATGTCTGTTTGAGTTGCGAGAAATAGTTACAATATATGAGCTCAGTCCCGTACGCATTAAGCTCGTATCTCAAAGTACCACTGTTGTATCAAAATTGGTCCTTTGTAAACACAAATATCTCCCACCCAGTGCATCCAAATACATGAATCGCTTTTGTCTTCTATTGAGGATATTCAGAGCTTTCCAATTTTTCTTTTTCAGCATTCCCATTACTTCATATAGATGGGGAAATTTCAAAATAAATGTGATTGAACTTTTTTTCCGCCTGGTAGTCAGGAGGATAAATTGATTCCAACCTGAGCAATGGGTCAATCCAATGATCCTTCACATAGGCAGCATCATAGACTTGATTCCACTCATCTTGTATCCAAGTGGTGAGGTTCATAAAAAAGAAGCTCAGGAACTAAAAAAACAAGCACACGATGAGTACATCATGTAAAAACCTTGGTTATAAGAACAAAGTGTCTTCTTTTTTGCTATTCTCACAATGTGCATGTTTTTAATATCCAATGATTTGACAATGTTGCTGAAAGCTTGAAGTCCAAGGCCATCAAAGTGGAATATAGTGAGGTAACAGATCACTAAAAAACAACAGAAATACAGCAACATTAAGACTTAATAAACAAAAAAAATGAGCACAACTTTGTCCTTTTTTAACACTTACCAACAAAATGGTTGTGATAACGTTTGGATATTAGTTTGCCACCCTGGCCAAAAAAAGGATTGATGACTATATCCAGTAATTTCTTGTATTCGATGCATCCGGAGACGAGATCAAGAACGAACTTCATACATCCAGGTTCCATGTTCTATAGAAAATATATCCAAAAATGATTCTGTACATGCAGTAAAGTAGTTGGCTTATTTATGATTATTTATGGCAGGAATTATTATCTTGGAAATTGTGAATACACTGCCCAACAAGTTTTTCTTCCCATTTTCTGTTTTTTTTTTTAATTTTACTAATTCTATACCGGGTGGCCTAGCGGATGAGTTGTTAGCATGTGGGCTCACATGGGAGGAACCTGGGTTCAAATCCATAGGGAACAAAATGGTGGAAGCTTTAAAATCAGCAACTAAAATTGCCATATCTAATTTTCTATCATTAATTAGTTTGTCATGTTTGACTTTCAAACCAACTGTTGTAGTCTGCCATGTTTGCAGTTGTGACAAACATTGCATAACAGATATTTCTCTGTACTTGTTATTTATTTTAGGTGCCAAACTTGTAAAAATATACTTTTGCAAAATTATTGCAAGATCTTCATTTGCAAAAACTTAAAGGAAAAATATACTCAGATCATACTTGAAAATAACAATGCACAATGCAAAGCAGTTTTTGTTGACAAGTGTTTCAGAAATGCATACCTGCAGACCCTTGACTGCATCTTCCATAAAATCATCCAAATTTGTTCTCCCAGCAGTGAATTTGTCGAGAAGCGAAATTGCCACCTTCACTAGTTCTCCATTGCTTTTTGCCATTTTTACAAATTGTACAATTTAAAATCAATATCGACACAAATGTGCAAAATTCCTGAACGGTTAGAATACTACACAACGTCCACACGTTGACATGACACACGTAACGACTGACGGGATGTATTGATGTATCGATTTATCCACGTTATGTTATGTACGATTAAAAAAAATACGATTTAGATTACGTTCACGATGCGACAAAGCAAAACGTCGCAGGGTATGCGTTCAATAGTAACTTGTAAAATTACACATGATCGCTAATTTCACTGCCAAATTCTTCAATTCGAAGTACTATATGTTGTAGTAGTAGTATGTAAATAGGTTGGAAATTTTTGTTAGGGTGATAACAGGATTTTTACTTGTATTTATGGAAATAAAATGACTAATTTGAGGGCTAATTTATGAAACAATATTCCCTCAATGCATCATGACCTAAGAAAATTGGACGAGGATTACGTCAAGTGTCGGTTCAATGGATGAGTCAGACTGCTAAAGATAGGAATACTACGTCATGAAGGATAATAATTATTCATTAGCTCCGCAATGTTTATTTATACAAGAAAGACGAGTATCACCGAAAAAGGTGAGACTTCAAATAAATGTATTTTTTTTTCTTGGTACTAAACATGCATTTTCCACAAGAAAAATTCACTCCCAAAATTATTTATTACGGGTGAAAAATATTTTCTCATATTATTAATGTGCACAAATGATTTTTGCACATTCTGTTGGAAACTCAAATTGTCTCATTTTCTAGACTACTATATCCTCAGTGGGGATGCGGGGGTGCTGGAGCCTATCCCAGCTGACTTCAGGCCCTGAATTGGTGGCCAACCAGTCACAGGGTACAACAAGACAAACAACCATTCACCATTCAAACTTTATTTTGGACACTTTTGTTTTTTTATTGGTCTCCTCTGAGATACAACTTGAGATTCTCCCCTCTCAATATATTCCTCTATACTCTTCTCCAAATCCTCCCAGTTTGTCGTCTTTAATCCAACCTATCAAGACAAAACACAAAAAGACAGTGAGTGAGTTTTTTAGTTTTGTTAAAAGTACCGAAAACAACTATCACTCACTTTTCTACATTGGATTTTTAATAATGTTTTTTGCTGTTGATTTTCCTGTCCTTTCTTTTCTTGATTTTTTACATCTGCCTTCTTTGATGGCTTGACTTTTTTGTCTTTTTCATATTCTTGCTTCTTCTCTTCCAACTTTTTTCGTAGCGCCAAGACCATTTCTTCTTGATTTTTTTCAAATTTACGATTATCTTCCATTTTTTCTTCTTTCCTGTGATGTAACAAGACGAGATATTAGTTTAGAATTTTATTTCATCCCGTATATTTGGGAAATTTCTTTGTTGCAGTAGCAAGACAGACACAAGACACATAAGACATTGTAGACCCATGCTTTGATTGGTTACTTTTCTTTAAAAATGCCACATTATCTGACCTTAAAGTAGCAGCCATTGACATGACTTTACTTTTCAGGTTAATGTTGTTCATCTCCTCCCAAAGCAACTGCTGCTTTTTATGTTTCTCCTCTAGAATGCCGTTTCGTTTCTTCTGCTGTTCAATCATGTCTGCTTCCTTCATGAAGAACAGACGCTCCTTCAGCTCGGCATGGGACATTTCTTCAAGCAGCTCATGGCCTGCAATCTGACACGGGGTAAAAATTGTATCCCATTTTTATACTTGTATTGTCTTGTCATTCAGACAGCTGACAAAATGATCGCAATAGTATAACTGTAGAAAGGTAAACTAGCCAATTATCTGAGGCTTTTAAATAACAGAAATGTTCTCCCCGGCCTTGGCGGGTTTTCTCTGGGTACTTTGGTTTCCTCAACCACATTCCTAAAACGGTATCAAACTATTTCAGTGGCAGGCCTATTTGATGCAAAATAGAGATATGAAATGGGCTTTGCTTCTGACTGCATTCATTCAAACTCACCTTTGTGTCATCAAAACATTTGAGTCTAACGGTGGGCACATTTTGGATTGTTTTGACTTCACTGACGGCTTTACATTTCCTTTGGAGCTCTGCCTGCTCTTCTTCTTTGGCTTGATGATGAAGCTTTTGATTGTGCGCTGACATTTGTTTTACTGTTGCAATACAACCCCATTTTTAGTGTCAAAAAGGAAGCTATAGTGATTTTTTGACGTTTAGGTTCTTACCGACAGTTTGGTTGAATTCCTTCACTTTCTTTCTAGCCTTTTTGGGATTTGTTTTACAGTTTTCTGACATTTCTTGCACAATGTCTCTCTTTTTGTTTTCTTCCTGGATTTGTTTCTGCATATTTTGCAGTTTAATCTGTGATCTCTATTAAAAAAAAGACAAAAAAAAACCACATTCTTTATAACGGTAAGTCAAAGCATTATGTAAATATAATTGGTTTCTTTTGTATGCACCTCTTCTTTTTTAAGCAAAGCAGCCTTTTTTTTACGTTCTGCAGTTTTTGCGCGCTCTATAGCAGACTCAAGACGATGGACTAGTGCAGTCTCATGCCTTTGACCAAGTATTGCCATTTTCTCTTGCTGGTCTTTGTCACGCATTGCTTTTTGCCACTGCTGAAATGAATAAGGTTCACATGCCCCTTCCACCAAATTCTCCACCCTGTCAAAAGAATAAAAAAGTCTTCTCCATAGCGTCCACATCAGTTGACATCACAATTATTTCGGTTGTCAAAACTATAATGTTAAATTTTGGACTACAAGGGCCTGGCGACGTCCACTTATATCATTTGTCCTCAGAAAGTACATCATGTAAAACAGGGGTAGGGAACCTATGGCTCGGGAGCCACATGTGGCTCTTTGGATGGGTGCGTGTGGCTCTTTGCTAACCTGTGAGCTAAAATATGGAAATCGCAGGTGACAGAACTGAGATATTACATCTAGAACTGCTTTAATCTTCATTTTTTTGCAATAGACTCATTGATTAGCAACAGCATAAGAATATTTGTAAAAATATTCATTTTTTTTTTCACTTTAAAAGTGGTGAAATTACAAAAAAAATGTAAAGGCACTCGTTTACATGTATTTCTTTCATTTCCAATACCACAGTAACTCATGTAGTAGATCCAACCAAATGTATTGTTTAGTTACCTCTGGAGCTCTTCTATGACCCGGTGGTCATAAAGCGCCCTCTGTCGCAGTATTGTTGCACTGTTGAGTTTCACAGGCCATGTTTTCTAACAAAAGTGTGGAAGGAGCAAGTTAATATTCATAAGATATACATTTTACCTTTTAATGCTACATTCATTTTTTCTACCTTAGTTATGGGTAAAGGCTTATTGGTGAAATTGGAACTGAACTTGAGTTTTGAATCCTGCTCTTTCTTTATCTTGGCCATCACCTGCTGTAATATGTATGCAATTTTATAGTTGGTTATCCTAAATATTTTCCATGTTTCCAAAATTCAGAAGTTTTTCAATCAATACCTTTGCATGTTCAGATTTTTGTGGGTTTGCATATGGATGATTTGTCATTTTAATTTCATTCAGCTGTTCCTTTAGTAAAAAAAAGTAGAAAAGCTGTTAGGGAATAGATTTTTGTGGTAATATTAAAATGTGTATTACATTTCTTATTTGGTGGTCCCTTTGCTTCAAATCCTCTAAGATCTGAAATTCTTTTGGACTTCTATATGTGCTGTTTGGTACCTACAAAAAAAATCAAAATAAATTCAACAACTTGTTTTCATTGCATTTTACATACAGTGGTACCTTGAGATACAAGCTTAATACGTTCTGAGACTGAGCTTGTATGTCAAATGTTAACATAATTTCTCTTAATCTAAAAATTGCTTCTTACTGGTACATATTTTTCTGGCAGAGGGCTGGGTGAAGGTTCAGGGCTGAGTACAGGCTGATGTCCAGGTGGGTGTTTACAATCGTGAAAAAAGAATTCCACAGGCTTGGTGGGTTTGGGTAGAGTTTTGGTCGGACCAGCACCAAGCTTACTTAGGAACGTCTCAATCTCGGAATGCCTCCTAAATGGATAAAGACTTTAAAAGCTGTTAGATAGATTTTTACTTTATCATTTTAAGACCTCAACAGTGGGTCAATCCAATGGTCCTTCACATATTCGGCATCGTAGATACAATTCAACTCGTCTTGTATCCAAGTGGTGAGATTTTCAAAGAAGAACGTCAGGAACTGCAGACACAGTACTCATTAATACATATTTTATATTAGATGGCTATAATCTTATATATATATATTATATAATCTTACATTGAGCATATAGTCAATGTTCAGAGATCTCACAATGGTGTTGAAAGCTTTGGGTCCAAGGTCATCAAAGTGGAATAAAATCAGATAACAAATTGCTGAAAGCAAAGTATATATGAAAAGAAGTTGTTATTTTTTTAATATAAACTTAAAGAAAAATAATCAGCGGACATACCGACAAATTGGCTACGGAAATGTTTATGTATGGTTTTTCCTTCATGGCATAAGAAAGAATTGATGATTATGTCCAATGCTTTCTTTTGCTCACTACACCCAGAAACAACCCTAATCACGAACTCCCGATGTTGAAGCTCCATATCCTGGAAGACAAGTACAGCAGAACTAGAATTTCAAAGTCAATTATTTTAAAAAACTGTGTGTGAGGATAAAGCAGTCCAGAAAATGAGATAAGATTGCCACAACCAAACTCACTGACTATTTTAAGTGTTATCATAGCTTACCTTGAGATCTTCTGATGCATCTTCCATGAAGTCGTCCAGAGACTGTTTGCTTGCAGCAAACTGATCAATCAGCACAACGGCCTTCTTGAAAAGTGACCCATAACTCTCTCCCATTTTATCCTAACGCTATGGCTGCTAAAATAAAAAAACAATTAACCATAGAAGATGTCAAACACTGAATATGAACTTTACATACACTTGTGACGAATTAAACAAGACTACATTGAATGTGACTTTTGTTTTGGTTACTTGTTTTCCACTCGTTGCCATGGTGACAGGTTGCGTGGAGACAAACGTGTAAACATGGCCAAGAGACTGTATAGGTATGTGAAAGGCACCTTTTCCTTCGAAACTGTAGATGCTTATTTTATCTTTATGTTATGATAATTTTGGTTCAAAACGTTTTGTTTTTGCAAGTGGTCAACAACCTAATCCTTTGTTAACTGCTTTTACTGTGGATGCTGGCATAATAAAATGACGTCATGTGTTGTGACGTTAGCCAAATCCGTGTGCTGCCTTCAAAGATCATGGGAATTTACCCCTACTGACAGGCCGCATCCCCTTCTTAAACCACAAGAATCCATGTTCTGTAGATTAATTGCAGAAAAGCTCACTTCACTTTACTGGGCAGAAAACAAGATTATGAGGATAAACACATGCGAACGAGCTTCGACCATAGGAGCTCACAATGTATCGTCTGTTTGCCTAAATCTGATTAAACTAATCTGTTTTTTCTTGATCCTATATACTGTACACAAAAACATTTCCCACGTAGTGTTCTCAATAACAAATATACAATTATCTAGTGTGAAGAAAACTAGGGGGTGCTGCAGCCTATCCCAGCTAAGTATGGGAACCAGGCAAGGGACACCCTGAATTAGTGGTCACCCAATCTCAAGACACAATGAGATGGTCATTCTCACATTCACAGGCCGGGAGTTTGGATGTTCTCCCGGGGCATACGTGGGGTTTCTCTGGGTATCCCAGTTTCCTCCTACATTAAAAAAAAAACATGCATGGTAGACTGGCTGGACAATCTAAATTCCCCCTAGGTATGAATGGATGTTTGTTTCCTCATGCCCTGCAATTGACTGGCGCCCAATTCAGGGTGTCCCCCGCCAATGGCCCGAAGTCAGTTGGGTTAGGCGCCAGCACCCCTCGTGGCCCTAGTGAGGATAAAGCAGTTCGGAAAATGAATGAAAGTACCAATTATTGCTCAACAAAGGGTTAAATTGTTTCTCATAACAGATAGGATCCCGACGCAATACTTTAGGTTGTTTGGATTTCCGATTTGATAAGTGTGCACTTGAATGCAACACTTCCTGTGAAAGTGGGAGGTGAATGTTGTCAACGTGACTGTCATCAAGTAACGTCGGACGTGCGTGGGGCGCCGCAGACGTCGGGTCAGTTCATTCGCTCCTTCTCGCTGCGTTCACGGAACTTCGGAAGTGGCATTCAGGACGGGGAGGAAGAATAGGCGTCCAACCCGGCAGGAGGATAACATGAAGAAACAAGTCATCGTCTCTGTCTACCCACGCCGTCTGCATTCAGGGCCATTTTGTAGCATTTAGGATAACTTGTCGCACGTTCTTTTATTTGCTTCTATTTATACCGTGTGGTAAGCCACCATCGCAAGCTAGCTAGCAGCCGAGCGGGGCTGTCAGGGCGCACAGGTACTACCGCAGAAGAAGACGAGCGCTCAGTGACAAAAGGAAGGTGGCGAGGTAACGATGAACCGCTTTCGAAAGTGGCTCTACAAGCCCAGGGTAAGTTCCGTGCGTTTTGCATGTCTTGTCATGCCTATGCCTGTGCTATTGTGGTTCGGATCGGATCGGATCCGTTCGGTTCGGCTCGTTTCGGATCGGATCTGTTAAGCCACAAGCATCACTTGTACCCCGCATCTGCTTATGTTAGCCGGCCGGCCGGTTGAGTGTTGACGTTGACGTATGCAGCCGGAGACCCCCACTCCGTTGTTTTTGTTGACCCCTTTTGTTCAAGCGCTGGGGAAAACATGTTTGTGTAAAGTGTAAACCCTCAAATCCTCTCATCAACCTTTTTAATTTCTAGCACTTATCAGTCCACGAATGCTTTTAAGACCTTAGAAAGCACCCCCCAGATGGGATCGTTTGGATTGATTTTTTAAAAAAGATTGATGAATAGTTTGATCATTTTTTTAAATAGAATCAGAGGTATAACATGAAAACAATATTTTTTTTACCAAACTTAAATTCCCCATTTGATGTATTTGTTATGTATTCACTTATATTGCATTTGTATTAAACTAGTGCAGACTAAGCAGACAAATTCAAAGCATTGTACGTAATGCCTGCAAATGAGTTGAATAAGGCTATGTTAAGGGTTAATTTACCATCATTTGTATGATTTAAAGTAAATCAGAACCAAGGTAGTTGAGTGGTGAACATGATGGACACACATTTGTTTCCATGTTTTTACTAAACACAAAACGTAAATGTCACCCTGCAAGAAAAAGTATTTTAACTGTTATTTTTAATAACTGGTAACAACTTTGCTGCTATTTTTGCATATTCTATTCAGTCAGTACATGAGTTTATACCCTGTTGTTGTTGTTGTTGTTGCCTGCAACCTGCAAGTAGAAGAAGTGAGGCCAGGCGAAGCAATTAGCGGGCGCTCTCTGTGGAGGAACGTCTGTTGGCACACAGTCGATGGAGGAGGGAACAGCAAACTGCTGAGCGGTGGCTTCATATTTAGCCCACTTTCTGTTGCTCTTTGTGCATGTCACGTTCTGCTTCACCGCCAGCCCTGCAGTAATTGATTTGGTGTCATTTGCCTGAATTTAGGGCAGTGACCCCTGTGCAAAGGTGATTTGAAGGCTTTTTTTTTTAATATTCATTGAGGATTCTGATGGGAATTGGAGCCCGCTGAGCTAGGTGGTGGGGAAACAATGATTGAAGAAGGGATGTGGCTGTGGGGGGGGGGGGGGGGGGGGGGGGGGGGATGTGAGATTTCAAGGTACAACACAGATGTGGCTTACTGCCAGGGAGGCTGCAGTCATTAGCTATCACACCGGTCGGTCATTGCCATTAATTACCGCAAAACCTAATGAAAGGCTTTTTTCTCTCGTTTAATTCTTCGATTAAATACAATTTCTAAAGGGAATCGATCAATCCAGCGATCATATTATGCCATCAAATAACTATGAACATTTGACATTCCTATATTATTCAGAATAATGCCTCCCTGTGGTGTTGTTAGACCAGAAGTCATGTTATTTGTGTGTAAGATGAAACTGAATTAACAGCTCATTGAATATGTAAGATGCGATTCATTCAAATGCCCATCCTTAGTTTCGATTAATATACTCAAAAACTGAAATTCACTTAATTTTTTTTATGGTGCTCTCACAATATCTACAGCTTTATATACACCAAAGTCTTTTTCAAAACATCACATGCCAAAACAATAAAACAATGCAGAATGCTACTAACGTTAGTTATTAAGGTTACTTAGTTTCTAGTATCAGCAACCCTGAGCCCATAGACTCCATAAAAAAATGGAGTATTTGTTTCAAACTTGTTTCTAACTCCAGGGCAGGCCCACATTATATCAGTTCAATGTCGAGATCTGCCTTAGCTGATAAAGTGAAACACTAGAGGCAGTTTGTCACATTTCTTATAACTCCCGGAAGCACCAAAAACACTTTGATCAACTGTATGATCTAGAAACAGAATTTTATATCTCAGGCCACACATGGCTTCGTGCAAATTTTTGATTGGAGCTTTTCATATGTGGAAAAGTCTTGCACCTGTCTTCTGCTAATTGGACTTGTGAAATCATGTCAAAAAATGGACCCTCTCCACTGCATCTGCAAGTTTGCCAAAACAGACACTTCTGAATTGCATAAGCAGATTATTGGTTGGATAATAGATGCGCACAGGGTGTCTTCATGTGCTGCCGTTCAGGAGTCAGGGGACGTGGGACACATACAGAGGTCACTGTCTATTTCATATGTCACATCGGGACAGGCTGTAAAGAAGAGGCGCAGATTAAGCCATCATTCCAGATGAGTGGATCAGTCTGAGTCAGCGGACTGAGATAAGTATGCTCGTCTGATGTGGATCCAAAATCTTCATCCTGCTGGTAAGAATAGAATTCAGCATGAGTGGTACTTTAGAACATTCTATAGTTAGACAAAGCAATTGTGAAGCACAAAGTAGCTGCGAGCCTATTGCTACATTCTGATAATGTAGTTCACTATTATGCCCGCTTTTGCTTTGTAATGTTCTGATTAATAAATGGCTTGGTGCGCCAATACCTAAAGTCTCGGCCCAAAACTGCATGGGAATTTTGGGTTGGGAGCTTCAAGGCAGCAAATAGAATTGAATAGAGAGTGTAGAAGTTACACCCTTAAGGGGGTGGGTGCAGTGTGCACACACGGCTGTGGCAGCAATGATATTCAAGTGTTTGATAGCTCTCATCTCATCAGCTGCATGCTTTAAATGGAAGTGAAGTGTAGAATCTCAAGACCTTGGAGAATGCAGAAATGACAAAAATGCGTCCGTGCAATGGCAGCCGCTGCCCTTTACTAACGTACAGATGGCAAGAAAGCAAGAAGTACAAGAATCCTTGTGCATTGTATTGTTTTGAAATGTGGTTTGCACTATTGTTGATTGTTTCATTGTTCTAGCATTCACCATTGGGACACAGGCGAATTTTTATGAAAGATTTAACTGTCTTCAAAAGTTAAATATGGAGTGTCCTGATTGGTTGCATGTCAAACCAGGAGAATTGCAATTGAGTCAGCCTCAGTGAAATTGTGGTTAAAAGACCTTCTGGCCAGTAATGATATGAATAGCCTATTTCTGTCATCCAATATACGGGAGTATACTACTTTCAGATCAGGATTTGCAATTCCCTGCTTTTTCCTTTGTTCATACTGTCATCAGGGGGATTGGGTCACTTGAACCATGAAGAATGAATACAGCCTGAATATGGAAGAGGAGAAGAATTTTTTGGAGGGCAAATGCCAAAATGTGTAGGCTGGAGGGCAATAGCTGCTGCGTCAGCTACTTGAATATGTTGACGTCATTCTAACCCACAAAGAATGACACTGGAAAAATAGAACAGAGTGAACGGGGGGGACCCTTCCATATAATTTAGCCTTTTTGTTTATTCTCTTTGACATGTGGCTGTTTATGCCAGATGTCGTAACTTTTAAGGAATCATTATTTCATGAACTTGTGACCCAAGTAAAGCAGCTTATGCATCTGTAAGTTTCAGTCTATAATAAACGTTGAGTGTCTCATGATAGTGTTGCAGGAATGTTAACACTTGTATGCGGAATGCAGCAAGAGGAGCACCATGGCATACTATATGCTTGAGGAAAAAAAAGGGAAAAATCATCTTTCAAATTATATTTTTCTGTTTCCTTGCTGGTCAATTTTACCTATGTGTCACAAAACCTCCTATTGTTTTCAAACATTAACTAAAACTTGCATACTTGGGACTTTACTGACAAATATAAACTATACATAACAGCCTCCAAACTGCTTTTTTGAAGAAAAAAAAAGTTTTATCCTATAAAGATCTTTTGAGCACCGTTTTAAAAAAGTGTCTTCTTACGCAATGATGCGACAAGCAGCCCCCCCCCCCCCACTGCAGCTTCTTATATCTCTGTATACCCTCCTTGCTGTTTCTTTCATTATTAATGAGCGTGAGTGAAGGAACAGCATTGAGTATCATATTCAGGGAGAATATCCACAAGGGAGGGGGGATCACACAACAGGAAGACCACTGCAAACTTAAGGGGCAAGGCACCACCTGTAAGAGTCTTCTCCATTACAGTAGTATGCTAATGTTCCATTTAATCTGATTAAAAAAAAACACTTTCATTTCACTGCATATAAAAAATACACACACTAACGTCTCTCCCAATCCACGCTGTCCTGCTGCCCTTTTAGCACCCGATTTCTCGCACTATCATTCTGTGTCTGATACGTGTCGGCATGCGGTGGCCGTTTTCAAATCCATTAACCTTTCGCTCTGTCTGAGCCCTCCTTCGATTCAGTGTCTGCGTGTGCATAGATTGTCCTTTGTTCTCAAGAATTGCTCTTTTATTCTTTTCAAGTACAAGCAAAGCTAAGATCCAGCCAGCTATTACCTTGTGTAATGTGTTGTCACTCAACCAATGCACAATTAACCTAAATGTGCTGTTGGTCCCAAGGCCTCCATTGCATGGTGGGAGATAATGACACAAATGCTCTACAAGGGTTCAGCTCACTAATTACGCCTACTCTTCTGGGACTTTTCATGTATTAAAGCTGTTAACTTGCCGAATGACAATGAATACTAAATATATCATTTCGGTCGACCCAAATAAACTGGAAATCAAATTCTGACGTTATCCTGAATTTGCATCTAATGTATAAAAACTATGGTGAGCTGTCGTCTGCCCTATAATATATGTTTTTAATATAACTCCTATACATCACATGCATTATTAGGATTAGATTGTGTGCACACAAAATGCATCATTTTACTTTAGCATTTAACCTACTTTGCTGTAGAACAAAGATACCCACCATATGTGTCTTTATCTGACACATTGGTTATTTATGTCACAAACTTTCTAACATGGCGAAAGCAGGCAAATGTTGATGAATGTAATTGGCAGTGAAGAGTTCTGGGAGGACTCACAAGATGTTATGTGTGATGGGATGTATGAGTAATATCATTATCCTAGTACTGTATAGTAGTGAATAGGAATCGGGTGCAAAATCATCACAATTTTAAATATGTAGAAAGACTACTAAAACCGAGCTATCATGTTTTGGCATTCTGATATTTTTGTCATAGTAGTGTGCTTTATTTCTTTGTAGAGGACGGACCCTCAGCTACTGGCCCAGTTCTACTATGCCGATGATGAGCTGAACCAGGTAGCCGCTGAGCTTGATAGCCTCGATGGCAGGAAGGACCCTCAAAGATGTACCCTTCTGGTCAACCAGTTTCGCTCCTGCCAGGTAAGCTGGAAGAACAAGGCGCAATATAGTATCTATCGTACAAATTATTCAACATTGCAAAATCCCTCTAAGGACTTTTGAGAACCGCAAAGGTTTATCAATGAATTAAATCAATAAAAACAACAATATGATTTCACACTCTCATAGATTCCTGGGCATATTTGTGCAGTATTACACACAAATTACCTGATCGGGTATTAGGATTTAGCAGGCAATGTGAAAATAGACACTAACCTTATCAACTTTGGTCTAAAACTTGGCGTGGTGGCCTTATCTAGGTCAAATTTCCACATGAAGCACGTTGAGCTGATAACGGGCGATAAGAAGTGTTTTGCAAACGATACAAGGGTCTTTGAAAACAAGGAAACACATTCAATTTTATGAGCTAACACACTACTTTAGGTCAGTATAACAGTGCCTTAGCTACAGGTCAGCTGAGATTTAAACCTGAATCTCGTAACTGAACTCTGTGAACGTAAAGTTAAATCTTTTTTTAAGAGTTTGCATTACAAGGGTGTCTTTCTATATTGTGTCCCTGTTGGTGTGTAATATATCTGGCATTGGTCACACATGGCAGAGATAATGGTTTGGGTAGTCTTTGTGTGGTCATGGCTGGAGAACAAGGCTGCACATGAGTAATGGATGCCATGCTGTATCATGCTAAGAGAGCTGCAGGTGGTCGGAAGATCATCATGTGGCCTGTTGTGCTCCAGCAGGCCCCCCCCCAGTTCCACTACACACTGGGGCAGTGCCTAATAAGGTCACCACTTGACCCCCTGCTGTTCTTTTCCCTTCTATTCCTGGAGTGATTTTTTTTCTTGCAAACATTTGGATGTCTATTTTATTTTAAATGGTCTTATAGAGGTTTTTTTTCTCTCTCTTCTCCTTGATTTGATCGTCTTGGGGTACCAGAAATCCCTTAACTTATGAATTATTCATATATTATTGTTATTAGAACCTAATATCTTCAATAGCTTAAGAAATCAGCAAGCTAACATAATTCAGGTCAGGAATACAGATTGATTATACTTGCAAATTCTTAAAGCTTGAGTTTACACACTTGGATAAGGTAAAGAAATCCAATCAATCGTCTATTAGGATTCAACAGCTGTTTCTGGCTACCATTAAAAAAAATTCAACTCTGTACGATGCACGGTTTAGACAAATATAGCGAGAGAATCTTAACACACACACACACACTCCAACACCCATAAATCAGGCTTTATAGGGATTCTAGAAGAAACTTTTAGCCAAAATATCCTTCAATTCTGGAACAACCTGATAGCATTAGAGCAACAGCTGTCTGTTTGGCAAACATTGGGACAGTCAAAAAAAAACAAGGGCCAACATAAGAATGTTAGAAAAAGATCTTTTGTCAAAAGAGGATTTGCAGCCTGTCCTTAAGATGGTTGTCAGCGACTTCCCCTGCTACTCAAAGCTTACAGACACTTCCAACAGCTCCAAGCCGTAAAGGAATCACTGGTCAAGCTTTTTGTCACAAAGCTTTTTAATCTTCCTCCTGTGGGTTTGCTCAGAAAGACGCAGTGCTGTGCCTGACAAGATTACGGTACACAGTGCCGCCACAGTTGAGTGAAAAGCTTATTGTAAGTCATTGTTACGGCTCTCGTACATGCCAGCGGCACATAAGCTTTTGATTAGCTCTCACCGTGTGACACAGCATTCTCACAGCTTGAATTATGGGCCTCATTTTAGTGTGTTTTTTTTTTTTTATTGAAGGACAGCAACCCTAATGGTCCAATACTCTCGTCAAAGTGCTTTCATTCACATCTTAATCGATGAAGGCTCCAAAGGCTATGTCATTGGTTCTTATGTTTTTTGTTCAACACGCCTTTGTCACTGTGTGTCTCTGCAGGACAATGTGCTGAATATCATCAATCAGATCATGGATGAATGTATTCCCTGTGACCGAGCCAACCGGGACTTCTGTGTCAAGTTCCCCGAGGAGATTCGTCATGACAACTTGGCAGGGCAGCTGTGGTTCGGAGCCGAGGTACGGTATTCCCTTGTCAAAAAACAAGCTGTCGTGAAGACTGTAAAATGCTGCTTATTTCTTTCCTAAAGTTTTCCAGGAGGAAATTTGTGAAATTGTCGTTAACGATCTTCCTGCGTCTGTGCAGTGCTTAGCCGCAGGCTCCATCATCATGAACAGGGAGATCGAGAGTATAGCGATGAGACCTTTGGCAAAGGACCTGACTCGCAGCCTGGAGGAAGTACGTAACATCACCCGAGACCAGGCCCTGCGAGACCTCAATTTCTACACAGACCGCATGAAGGACGCACTGCGACATTTCGACAGCCTTTTTGCTGAGTTTGAACTCAGGTAAATTAGGAGCACAGCCTCTTGGCAGTCGTAGTGCAAATAATAATTCACATTGGTCAACAACAAACCTTTGACTCAACACCAAATGTGTTGGCTTCATTCACTCTGTTGCATTGCAGCTACGTGTCAGCCATGGTGCCTGTCAAGTCTCCCAAAGAATACTATGTACAGCAGGAGGTGATTGTACTCTTCTGTGAGACGGTGGAAAGGTAATGTTTTTACCCCAAAACCAAAAGACAAGACAAATTACAGTGGTACTTAATCCTAGTCACAAATTTCTCTACTAATGAAATATTCAGGTTATGATAAGTGTCAATGGAGAAAAACCACACATTTAAACACGCTTTGACACCATAGTAACTGTACCTGTTCGATATATATGCTTATTAATTTGGCTCATAATTGACTTTTAGGCTTGGCCACAGTTGTGGAGGATTATATGTTCAACAGCAATTCTTATGTGACCACTGAGCAGTAATGTCATATTATGTAGTGTTATATATACTATATATTGTCAACATTTGTGCTTCCCTTAAGAGGATAGCTCCAATGGGTGCCTAACGTATGTAGAAGACACTATAATCCTATAGAAAGTATTATGCTGACATAGGTGGACATTTTTACCCCCAAAAATTTGGGGGAACAAGACATCTTGAAAGATAAAATGTATATATAATAATAGTCATCTGTACTCAGCCAGTGATTCATGCCACACATAGAAAAGAAGTGGTGTAGATCAAATTCTAATGATGTTTGTGCTTTCTTTTGTATCCTAGGGCACTCAAACTGGGCTACCTCACACAAGACATGATTGATGACTATGAGCCTGCGTTGATGTTTACAATTCCCAGACTAGCCATTGTATGGTAAGTGTTAGCCATCTACACCAGACTTCCAGCCGTGTTCCTCCTTCCAATCTTTGTTTTTGTGTCTATTTTTAGTGGCTTGGTCGTGTACTCAGAAGGACCTCTCGACCTTAACCGAAAAGCAGAGGACATGTCTGAGCTCTTCCGTCCTTTTCGTACCTTATTAAAGAAAATCAGGTATAGTTAACACTTTATGAGGCACTTGTATCTATCTCCATGGAAAGGTTGAAGGCACTAGGCCTAAGGGTCCAATTCATTGTGACAGGGAGAGATGGAAGTGGTACTCCTATCGGTACTCCTAATGGCTTTTGTCGAGTCAATGATGATGATGACAAAGCCTATGTCCGATTATTATTAAGTGATCGTTCATGCCAATCTATCCCAGGCTAAATGGTTTAGACGCCAGGCGCTGTCTATGGTGCTGAATTGTGAGCTTCACAGCCAGTTTAATTGAATTTGACATATCTGGCAGTTGTTAAATACTACGCATATTTTTTTTTTAAATCGACTTTTTACCTGGGGCTATAACGGGTAGATGAAAACAAAAACTTAATATTAGAAACAAAACAACAACAATTTACATCTAGCGTCCATAGATGCAGACATCACATTTTCGGTCATGTTGGCCACACGTGTATATTGTGGCCTATTTTATGAGCCCACAATATGTTGTCCACGGACAAAATGTGAACTGTGTTACCTAAAATAATCCCTTTCATTTCTAAAAGTTGAATGAAATTCACTGTGATTTTTTTGTTCTTGAGAATTAATGGGATCTTACAGCTAATTTATGACGCTTTTTCCAGAGACCTGCTTCAGACTCTGTCAGAGGAAGAGTTATTGATGCTGGAGAAGAACCTCTGTATCTCTCAGGAAGGCGAGTTGGAAACAGGCCACGAGGAGACTCCAATCAATGCACCAGCACACATTGAAGAGAATCAAGCCTCCCACAGCCGTAGTAATGTCACCTCCAAGGCGAACGGCGGTGACGAGGAGCAAAAGCATCTGTCTCTGTTTGTTTGCCCCAGCCACGAGGAGGAGTTGGCACAAGTGGAAAAAGGCTGGGAAGAGGTGGAATCCGAAAAAGGGGAGCAGACTGAAGACCTTGTCTGCGAAGAGGCAGAAGAGGCCGAACTTGCTTGTTCCATGCAGTATGACGAGGAAGAACTGGAACAGCTCAACATGATGGTCTACCGCGTAGGTGACGAGATGTCCACCTTGCTCTCGCCTCCGAGCCAGGGTCAGTCCCCGGCCCGTGTTTCCGTCAAAGGGGAGGCGGGAGGCGCCAGTGGTGCTTCCAGCAATGAGGCCTCACCGCTCAGGTTAATGAGGGGTAGAGGAAGGACTGGTATTTATTTAGAGGAGGAAGACAGAGTCTTCTTCATGGAAGATCTTGAACAAGTAGGTGATGGTGTTACCAGCAATTCGAGAGAACTCACTAACTGTGTTGCTTCACCTTCCAAAACCCCAAAGTCTGCTCATCTGTTGCAACGTAGCTCGGGTCTCCGGCCAGACGCAATTAGCAGCAACGGTTGGCTTCCCGAAGGACCTGCAGTGCAGCGCAGTAAGAACACACGTTGTCTCAATCCAATGCGCCCGCCATCGTGCACATCTGCTCCAGGCTCTGAACCGCTGCCTTACACCAATGGCTGGGAATTGGGTTTAGATGGCACGGTGAATGAAACGGCAGAAGTCATAGCCCACCGTATGGGTGGCATGAAACTTTCCGCCACCGTCATATTCAACCCGCGCTCGCCCAGCTTGACGGAGCTGGCTGTGGATAAGATGCTGTTGCCTCGCCCCTCTCCCTCTGAACTCGAACCCTGCGGCCCGCTGGTGGCCACCCACTGCTTGCTTAACTCTTGCGTGTGCTGCGGGAGTTGTGAAGACGGTCGTGAGGATGCCATTACCTCTGCCAGTACGGGGCTCGGTTTAGGCTTCGCTCTAAGAACAGAAAAACACTGTAAAACCGTGGCCCCCGGTGCCGTCATCCAGTCCTCCTCCGCTTGCCGAATGCCGCCGCGAGGAAGGAGAGAACTTTGCCAGCTGTCTCAGACGTCTTCCCGCTGCTTGAACCAGCCTTTGGAAGAGGGAGGGAGTTCTCAACTGTGTGAGGAGTGCCTGATGGGCGAGCCACAACCGGGGCATCCTTCTCAGGGGTGTGGAAACAATATAGGGGGTGAGAACTCTACATGCAACTACCAGGAGAGGATTGAAACGAGGCAACATGCAACTGGAGGTCCACTACGGGACAAGGACAGGCAAGGAATTAAGGAATCCAAGAGAGAAAGCAAAGAGGAGATCAGGAAGGCCTCCAGGTAAGTTTTCTCTTGCAATTCACCTCACAAATGTACTGTGCTAAGTGTTTGATTTCCTTGTATTTCAGCGCTCATAATGTTGCTTTACAGTAGATGTTGACAAATTAACAATGAACTATTTGTTGGTTATTTTCTGCTTTGCAGTAAGAAAGCAAACATTACTGGATTGCGGCTTATAAGCAAGAAATTCTAAAATTCAACGATTTTAAAGGCGTATACGCGGGGTAGTGGCTTATATGTGAGAAAATATGATATACATCATTTGGAACTCTACTCGGGGCTCCCCTCACGGCTTTATAAGCCTTGTGCGCAACTAGCATCCCCTGTGCTGAGTTAAAATATTACTACAAAAGCATACGTGTAAAAATTATACAAATATAGCCGCCTCTATTGGTATACAGGGAGCTCTCGGGTTACAATGTCTTTAACCTACAATGTTTCGACTTAATTACGCTCATCCCTGGTTCACCATTAAGTCAGGGCATGCAGAGTATCATAGTTCCCACGCCGGGAATATCTTTGCCTTTCTAATAAATATGAATTTGGTTGCATGCATATTTCATTGTTTAAATATGTATGTTAAGTACTGTTTTCTGGGGGCTGTCCCTAAATGCACTGCACATATAGGCACATAGAGTTGGTTTTGACTCCATTTTGTTGGCATTCACATCAGTCATGTTCCATTTGGCTAACATCATAACATACACATTCATTGATAGGCCTCATTTCAAAATTCCTTCCATTTAATATTATTAATTTGATTTATTTATTAGTTTTCCTCCAAACCAGTGGGCTTTTTACCATTGGTTTTCGAGGGTGGAAAGCCTGTGACTGCTATTTTTTTTTTTAAATTCCACAGTGTTTGTGCTTTTTAATTTTCTTTCCTAATGTTTCCTTATTTTCCCTCTCTCTTTTTTTGCACTGTTTTTTTTAGTCTTCACAACTCCCCCCTCAGCTCTATGTCAGGTAGTGACTGTGAGAGTGTGTCGGTCACTACCTGTAGTCTATCCAGCAGTGTTTACACTCCCAGGTAACTATCAGCAGCATCATATGGTAGTAGCACAGTAGTATTTAACTCATTGGATGCCATTGATAGTGATACAAACAAGACTTTCTCTAAAATGGAGCCCTTTTTTTACACAAGCCACACATACCGAAGGGCAATTTAGTGTCCAATCAGCCTACCATGCATTTTTTTTCGTATGTGGGAGGAAACCGGAGTACCCGGAGAAAACCCACGCCGGCCTAGGAGAACATGCAGCTTTAATATCTTTATGTAAATTAACTCTGGCTGTCATTGATAGCGATTTTGGGCAGCGATTGAACAATAGCTGTCAAAACTCCCCAAAATCTTATTGGATTGGACGCCAATACCTATCAATGGCACTGAAACTTGATCATCTTATACTAAACATTCATATATAAAATGGCTTTGAAGTCTATCACTATCATTGTTGCTGGTTTTTAGTTGTCTTTGCTGTCTTAAATCGCAACATCTTCACTCAATAAAATATGGATGAATGATGTGAATAATGTAGCGACAATTGAGGGAAATCAACGGCTTCTTTTGCTCTGTCTTTCTTTGCTTTTTCTGCAGCCCTGTCAGCAGCCTCACTACCAGCTCAGGCACGTCAGAGGACCTGGACCATGAGGAAATCCGACTAGCCATGCAAAATGCCAAGCGGGCTACCCGAAATAAGATTCGCTCACGCTTCCACAGTAGCAGTGACCTCATCCATCGTCTATTTGTTTGTATATCAGGTAGGTTCTTCTACATTTTTTTTCACTCAACATAAAAGGTGTTTACTACTACTACAATTGAGTTTTGTGCTCAATGACCCAACACTATACACACACACACACTCCACATAATACACAAACTACCCTGAACCAGTGACTAACCAGTAAGAGGCATCTAGCCTGATTTTTGAATATGCACATCTTCTACATGAACTACTCCTTATTATTTCATTTTTCCCCTTCGTGGCTCATAGGTGTTGCTGATCAGCTGCAAACTAACTATGCCAGTGACCTTCGCAGCATCCTCAAGACACTATTTGAAGTTATGGCAACCAAATGTGAACAGGGAGACAACGAAAAGTCAAAGACTGGTAAGCCTTGTTTGTCTTGTGTATATAAATAATAATTGAATGGCATCTTTCCTCTCGATAATTGGGCCAGAGAAGAGATACCATTTTATTAACTTGACTATGTAGGGAACCCAAAGGTCTCCAAACCTCAAGTCATTATGTACTTTTTAGTGAGAAATCCCCAAGACTGTTTGCCCCATTTAAACCAAAAATAGCCAGTTTCTTCTTAAATATTTGGTTTAAAATATTTAATGGAAATTGTGGTAATTCTTCACAGCTCAGATTTCGTTTGTTTTTCGCCGTTTTGTCTACCAGGTCCTGTTCTCCGAAGTGCAGTACTAGAGGACTGTGCTCTCTGTCAGGAGACCATTTCATCATCAGAATTGGCAGCCAAGGCTCGTGAGGGCCAGTTTGAAGGTCAGTATAACCACAAACACACTGAATGGAGTTGAAATGTCAGCTACTTGGCTTCAGATGCAGCTACTCTATTTTTTGTACATACACATAGATGTACATGTATACATATAGTTGGTCTTAACAATGTTGCAGTGTGACTATTCTGTCATTCTGTCAACATGTATTGGCTTACAATTCTGGTTGTGATTTGAAAACCAGAATTGTTGAAAACGAAAAAAAGGAGTGAGGGTTCCCTGATGCATTAGTGCAATAATTCATTTTTTTTGACATGGTAGCTATGTCAGAGCTTAGGTAGTTTAAATGAAACTTTTATTTTTTAAACCTGTCCGCTGCAATCGTAGCACAATACTTGATCAACAGAGCTAAAGACTATTAAGCACTAAGTTTGCAAGACATGGAGAACAAACATGAGGGTGAACATAAACCTAACAATTTGAACCATGTCACTCCTTATATTTTGTCCTAGATCCTCCTGACTGGGTTCCAGATGAAGTGTGCAGCTCCTGCATTGCCTGCAAAGCTCCATTCACCGTCATCCGACGGAAGCATCACTGTCGGAGCTGTGGAAAGGTACCCCCATCCTTCTTTCTCTATGGAGCACACTTCTCTGGAAATCCCTTTTTAATGCCTACTCTCCCCTCTCAGATCTTCTGCTCTCGCTGCTCCTCCCACTCGGCTCCTTTACCCCGATACGGGCAGGTGAAACCCGTTCGGGTGTGCACGCACTGCTACATGTTTCACGTCACGCCTTTCTACAGCGACAAGGCCAATATTTGAAGCGCACGCCGTCAAAAAACTCACGCAAAGATGCCGACGGTCTACGTAGCCACGACGAGGTGGGGCAGAAAGCGAGGGCGGGTCTGGTCGGAAGAAGGTGGAAAAAGGCTCGGAAGGTTTGAGCCTGGCCGGTCGGTACGCGCACGGTTGTTGACACGTTTTCGTGGAGAAGGCAATCAGGACTTTGAAAAGCGGCTTTTGCGCAGCACAACACGAAAACAGGCCACCTCACGAGTTTTCTTGCTTTTTTGCGTCCATTTGAAATGGACTTCCTATTCTTCAGCGAGCTTCCTACATTTGTGCCAGAGCTCCCATGGGACTCGGATTAGTCAAAGAATGTAAGTCATGAAAAGTATGTAAATAAGGATCATTCCGGTCAGAACCAATACTGCAATGTTTGCTATTGCCGTTCTCACTCTGATTGACACAATATTGATAGCAGTGAATGTTCATTTTCGACTACACCGACACAAAAGTTGGCCTTTTTTCTTTCTTTCTTGGTGCTTCTCTGCTCATTCAAAGGATTAAAGGGATCTCATAATAGTTATTATCATGTGGTTGTGAAGGCCATCTAGTGGTGGAAGCCTTCTTCTTCTTCTTCTGGTCCGCTCACTGCTTTTTGTCCTTTTTCACTCTCATGCAATATTAGGACTACCACGACCAAACATTTCCTATTTCAAATAGTCTCAAGCTATTCGATAGAATTGCATCATGCACAATTTGCTTATTAATTTAGATAAAGACACCTTTCAGGTACGGAACACTGGAAGAGACATTGGTACGAAATGTCCTGCGCTTAATTAACTCATCGGTCGCCGGTGATGGTGATGGACGTCCAATCCATTTTTGGAGGCTCTTCCATACTGATGATACCAATTGGGATGTGAAAGTGGACATTGTCATTTTTTGCTGTAACTCAAAGCAGCTTCTCAGGCATTTCATTATCAGGAATACGCACTTGTAATTGTTGGCTTTTATTGGCCCGATTATACAATCTCACCTCGGAAGAGTTTTGATTTTTCTTTTATAAAGAACAAAAACGGCAAATGGAGTTAGAGCAATTTTATTTATATACACAGGGAATCATGCAGTAATTTTAAGGTGGAGTACAGTATTCTTTTATTTCAGAGCCTGGTCTTATTTTGTAAAATGACACGACATTTTCCTTGATGGAAGCTGTGTACTTGGAAAAGATATTTGATTTCAAATGAAATGTGGATTGAAATAAATGGCTTTTTTGGGCACTGGTGGTTCACTTCAGTCTTGTGCTCATAGCATGTGATTAACTCAATAACTCCTTATAAAAGATGTTGCATATCCAAGAAGTTTTACCTGACAACAGAATTTCAAATGCCTTTTATAAAACAATAATGATAACTCCATTTTTTTAAAAGATAATGGTACGAAATAATAAAACCAATGTATGTTTTCCTCCCTCAATACCTGATACTTGATCACATATTGCACATATGGCTGCGAATATGGGTAATAACGAGGTTGAAAATAGGGAGAAATGTTGTGTCTCTGTATCGACACAAGAGGGCAGAATTTCTTGTTTGGTTTTTACATGCTTTAATTGAACAGGGATTTGAATTGTGAATGCAATTTATAGTTTTAAAAACAACCAAGGGTTAAATGCATTTTGATTTTTTTCTCCAATTAGCAAGAGTAATTACTTGCTCTATAAAGGTTTAAATATTAATGAAGGAACATTAAGGATTTGTACAACAGTTATTAATTTTTAACACTTCTGGACCAAGTAACCTTAATTTTTGGTATGCAATATATAGAGGCAGTATGTCAGCCTTGTAGTTTTGGGGTTGAGGTTTCAATCCCAGGATACTTTGCAGGTTCTCCCGTGCCTTGTGTGGGTTTTATCTGGGTAGTCCGGTTGAACCTCTGTGGAATAGTTTGCCCACCCATGCTTTAAATTGCTCCTAGGTATGAGTGAATTATTAGCTGGCCATCAATTCAGAGAGTCCCCCCCAGCCTTAAATCAGCTGGGTAAGACTCCATCACCCCCCGCGAGCCTTGTGAGGGAGGATAAGTGGTACAGAAAATGAATGTTTTAAGGTTTTTTTTCTTATTATTTTTGAGGACTGTGGAAAGACTTAAACAATTTCCAAATAAAATACTGATCTACTTACGATAAATTGGAACCAATTAATTTTGTAAGTAGAGGTACTACCACTGTAATAGTATACTATTGGACAGCAGTCTTGCATGTTGCTCCTTTTACATCTACTGTACGTAGTTGTGGATATGGAAGGGTTAAGAAATACGCGGCCTCTGATTGGTCAGAAGTCTCAGCGAGCACACGCTTGGCGTTCTCGCGCACGGCACGAGTCTCCAGTCAGTCACTTGTTGGGCAAAAGCAAAGAGGGGAGGCACGCTGGACCGTTTTTCCAAATTAGCATACGGGAGGCAGGGGGGCTTTTTTGGGGGTGACTGAAGCCCCGTTTTGCTCTCTTCCAAGTTGTTTTATGTCGACGACAAGATTTACTCCAAACGATTTTTAAAAAAGTACCCGATTTGTCACTTTTAATTCATGGACTCTACCCGGACTTCAGCTAAAATTGGCAGCAGGCTGGTACGATCTTGACTTCTTGGTGTCAGCGTTCAGGTTTGTCAGCAACATTTTGATTTATTGTGACTTATTTGATGTGTTGTTTTGCTAAAGTTGAATCGGGGGGAAATTTTAGATGGTTAATGTACGACTTTTTGCTGTGATGTGACTTGATCATCACTGAAATTTCATTGTGGAAAATGTTTGACCACGTTCTAATGACGTTTAAAAGGAGGCGTTTCTTACTACGAATAACAGATTCCTGCTTTTTTAGTTTAAGCGCACATGAAAAAAAATTGTAATATTAATGATGGTGATGCTTCATTTATTTCAAAAAGTGTTGACATTTTGTTGGACTAAATTTTCCTTAATATTCATCACACAATCTACATCACAACACATGAACAAACTCAAGAAAAAAGTTTTTTAAAAAGAAGTTACATTTCATAATAACATTATTTTTTTTTCTCCCATCAACTATAATGTGCACTGCCATGATATTTTAATTAACAATATGCATTTTTTTTTAAATAACACCTGATGTGCTCTTCGTAAATGAGCAATCAGAACATCCATTTTCACTCCTACTAATATTTTCCAGTCACAAAATCACATTGCATTCATGTGTTTTTCAGTTCGAGAAAGTATGAAGTTTTTTTTGGACTCTATGGCTATACTGAAGATTATGCTGTTCATCATGGAGGCTGTCTCACTAGTCCACTGTGCACGAGGTGAGTTGAACGTCAACTGTCTACGGTTGAACGCCAGGCTGGAACTCCCGCGTTCGTGGCTCTTTCCGAACCGGGGAGGTAAAAAAAAAAAAAAACACTCAGTTAATGTTTTCACACAGAGAAGTAAGAGACGGAAAAGTAAGTTTAAAAAAAAAAACGTCTAAAAAGAGCCCAAAATCAACACGAGCTAAGGAATGAGAGAAGGGCAAACTTGCTTTTTACTCCAACGTCTGCATGTGTGCACGCACATTCTCCAGAGCTAAACCAAACAAACATCATCCATCAGCTTCCCAGGGTGAAAGAACACAAGTCTGTGTAGAGAGTCCAGCTCTCCCGCTGGCGGCCAACTGGCTGAGAAACGGCCCACGATTCACAGTTTTCCGTGCCAGGGTCAGTCCGCTTCTTTCTAAAGACAACACGCGGCGTTTTTCTGTTACGCTTGGATGCACGTACTGTGATTGACACGATCCGAGGCCCTCCGGTCAAAGGCCGGTAGGAAAACCAGGTTGGAATGAGTGGCAACTGAAAGCCAGACATATCAACCCCCCCTTGAGGAGGACCAGGCGCTGGAAAAATAAACCCCAGAGGGGTGTCTGATAGGTACAATACCTGCATGCGGCAATCAGGGATGCAGGAAAGTGGTCCGTTTAGAAGAGTTGGGCAAGGGATTAGATCTCCTGGTGCGTAGACAATGCCTCATTCACAGTGTGGCCCCCGCCGCGCACATAGCGCCACTACACTAAGAGTAAACAAGTAGTGAAGGCTAAATAAGATTAGGGGCCATTTTATGTGTTTACAGATGGACTTCTTGTGTCAAATAAAGCCTGTTCCTCTTCATTTCTCCTTTAAAGCATCGACAGATACCATATTTTCTTGCACATATGCCATATTTGTCGCTAAATGATGACTGAATTGAGGGTATGGCTTATATGCGCACAAATTAGAATTGATATGGACAAAACGCCATATTTTCAGAGTAATATATTTGTACACTCCCTGTTCAAACCATGAATATGGAGGTGAAAATTGTCGATCAGGGTTATCTCATAAATTGTCCAATTTGACAATTTTTAGACAAAGGGCGAGGCTTACATGCGAGAAAATACAGTATGCCGTCCGCAGATTTGGTTGGATGATCCTCAACCATCCGAGCAAATACACATTCCCGTTGCTCCGCGTGTTGCGGTCCAACTCTGACAGCGTGCGAGAGACAGGCTTCGGCGCCGATCCAAACCCACTTTTTCAGAGAGGTCGTAAAAATGGCTCCTGTAAAGATTAACAACACACAATGACATTTGTGACAAATGTCAATGAAACGATCAAGGCCAGAAGTTCTCCACTGAACCCCCCCTCCGTGCCCGCCCACCTCCTCCTTTGACTTTAGCGCGGAAACACAGTAAAACTACGACGGTCGTGTCGCTTTCCCGCTGTTAGCACAACAATACAGTCAAGGAGGAATAGGCAGCGAGTTTGAGCGAAAGCATTTTAAAAGCCTGTTGCTGTCAGTCATCAGGTGACATCTGATCCCACGCACCCCCTGTCCTTGTGGCACACTAACATATGGAACCCCCCCCACCCCACTACCGCCCAGCCCACTCTCTCCACACTGGAAAGACTTTACGCCTGGCCAAGCGAGACCCCTCCCCTCCTTTTTCTCCAGCACTTCCTCCACCCCAGTGCCCGAAACACCCCCAGCAGCTGCCGGAGGTGCCCAGTGATATGTCCCAGCACAGTCTCTAATGCGGTGACAGACTCAGAGACTGCTGGAAACGTTCTGTCCCTCTTTTCCATTGCAGTGCTTTAGCATTTGAAGAAAGCAGGGCAGCCAGAGTTCCAGGAATAGCAAAGCGAATACTACATCTCACAACAGCTTTAAACTTGGGATGGATATTTTGCGGAATCGGATGAGTGTGTGAAGTCCATTCATCAATGTTGACGCAAAAAGAATTCTGGTCATTGTCCTCTGGTGGACCATGTTAGAAAATGAAAATAAGTGCTCTCAGTGCATCTTTAAATGCGGGAATGTACCAAAATAAAGTGGAAGTGACTCCAGATGAACTGGAAATGAGCTGAAATACCCCAAAATGTACTCATTGTGTGCCGTTGATGAGTATGGATGTCTGACATTTCTACATTCAATGCCATCCTTTCCACTTCAAACTGATTGGACATCTATTACTGACGAACTCATTTCATTTCACATCAGAAGAATGAAAACTTGTATTTTGGGTAGAGCTGGTCGATAAAACGATAATGATAATTATTGGGAAATCATTTTTGTCAATGATAATATTCAATTTTTTTTCATATTTGAATAAGGATGAAAGTAATTTATTTACTTATTCATAGAAGTTTGAAGTTCCAAATTTGAAACAAAAAATGTTCCAGTTATCAACTGATCATTTTTAAAAATTGTAATAACAATCTTTGTCATATCGCCCAGCTCTAAGAATGATTTCCCTCACCTCAATAAGTATTGTGTCTCCATATTGTGAGATACACACAATACATTCATTGTTTCTTTGCATTTTAATCAGCAACAAGCAAATAGTACCTCACGTGGACTCTATGCACACGTTTGCTCTACCTTTGGCAGCCATCTGGACAAACTTAGCGCACACTCCGAAACCCTAGCGGAAAATATACATTTTACAGCACCGTTACGTCACGCTCTCATAACAAGGCGGTATTGTGATGCGCCGTGCGCCAATGGCTGTTAAAATCACAAGGCCATTTGGCAGCATCCCCAGTTTTCCATTTCCTTTACACATAATGAAGCACGATCGAAAAGTAACTCATTTCCCTAGTGTCCTTGTAGTTCAAAATATCTTCACAATTGTAAGCTTTAAGGTGAAATTACGGGTCTTGGGTGGTATGTAGGGAAAAAGAATGGCTCGCCTTGTGTATAGTTTTTGAATATTCCATTTAGAGGTCCAGAAAGCCAAACATGGCTCATTTTTTCTGCTTCGGCTCCATCTGTAGGACTGATGCATCATCGCACAAAGCAGACAGTTAGTCCTGCCTACGAGTACTGCATTTCCTCCCCTTTATTGCAGCTGTAAAGCAGGAGGAAGTAGGTTAACTTAATGTGCTGTTGTTAAAACAAGGCATGAACTGACCTTTACTCACCCACCTTCAATCTTTCTCGCCTCGGTTTAGCTCCTATTTACCCAGCGGTGCTCCATTTGCGCCAAACAATGGCTGGATTATGATATGGCCGTCCCCCCCTAGTTTGGACGGGACGGATTAATTTTAAATGCTCCTAGACTTGGAGACTCGAGAGCTCGGTGCAGTCCAGGCGCCGCCATTTAGGTATGCGCGGAAAGAACTATAACAACATTGGAGCGAGATTGTTATGATATCTGATTGGGGGAAGCATGTTTTATTGAGGGTAGTTGTAGTAGTAGTCTGCAAAAAAAATCGTTGGGTGCTTTTCTGCTGATTTGGGGGCATTTCTAGGTGACATCCTGTTGGATTGGGGGAATTTTAAGGGTCATTGGCTTTTTTTTCTCCCCTAGAAGTGTGATAAAACGCTAGTTTTTCGTGCAGGTCGCCATGAAAACAATCCCCGTCTATCGGCAGTTGGCAGGGGGAAGGAGGAATGTGTCAGACTTCACCCCAAGCAGGCAAAGAAAGGAAAGGGCTGTAGCTGTGATAAGTAGTCATAATGGAGGTCATTGGGTGTTTACTCAAGCGGGGTCATATAATCCCTGTTTGCAACACTCACTCATTGACTGACTTAAATGGCCACTCCAATTAGCATTCATGTGGAGTTTTAACAAGCCATTGTCCACTTTGTACGTTTATCTCTGTCAGCTGTATGCTAATGCTGACAAGTTTGTATTTTTTGGGAGTGGAAAGGGCGTGTGCAGAGATCATTAGTTTCCTTTGGAATCAGGATGCTTTCAGACCACACACACACTTCTCATGTTGGCTGAAATGCTCCGGTTAACCTCCTACAATCAACGTGTCATGCAATCACTATTCAGATGCACAGAATCACAAAAACACTAATAACAGCATTTTTTTAATTTGAATGTATTTCAATCTTGAAATGACTTTTCAAATTTGAACCATAACTGTAAAATCCTACTCACGCGGAAATCCAGGGTTTACAAGGGGGACGGAACTGGGTTCAAGGACTCAAAGACTCCCTGGGTAGACTTGGCTTCTTGTCACAATGTTGGGAGAGAAAAAAAATCACTACAGTCTGTAGAAACTGTGCCAAATTCTTTGTCCTCTTGAGAAAAGCTGTCAGTGGTGAAAGATGAGGACCATCGGGATGTCTCCACGCCTCATCAAGTTTGCTTTTGAGTCAGGTTGATTTGAAGTCAAAAAAACTTGATGTATGTACATTATGCTTCGAACCGTGTACCCATTGAAACGCCGGCATAAGAAAATTTTGAATAAGTCCACCGCTGACTTCCCCATACTAGCCTCTTCCCAGTTTTCCGTCCAACTCTGTCTGTAAACACTTTTTCACGTCACCTTTGATGGGGCTTGAGTGAGACCCCCACATAGCTTTTTGGCTTTTCCAATCCCATTTTCTTCTCCATTAATGATTCTTTTGAGCCACCTCGGGAATTCTTTAGCGCATTGTCCCTTTTGATTGAGCTTCAATGTGGTGCGGGCCAGTGCTTGTCACACTTCATCAAAACAGGAGTTTTTACTGATGAAGCGTAAGATGTCACGCTGTTCTCATTTCCTTATGCTTCGTGTAGACTGGCTGGGTTTTGTCTCTCCCTTTGCCAAATGCTTTTTTTGTCTTCAGTCGGTGTGTACCCCGACCAATTCCCGGTAATGTAATGCAATATAAAGTGATTCAACTGCCTTAATCTCCTAATTTTACTAATGTATTAATTTTTAATCTCTTAACAATTGTTTTTTGGTTCTAAACCAGCAGGTGGGACCGGCAAATCCGCCACACAAACCCCTCTAAACCCCCCCACCCCTGCTTGTTTTTTTTCTAAACGGTAAGGTGAACCGAGAACCAAATTGTCACAGTGAAAGGGTTAGCAGCTTGTACTAATGACAGGCTCAACTGCTCCACAATGACAGATTGATTCCACACAATATTTCTGGATTGTCAAAAAGCCCTATTGCTGTCAGTGGGAGCTTTACCGGTTCACCAGTAAAACCCTCCCCAAGTGACCTATTACGGGTTAATATAATATGGTTACCTACAGTACTTTCTATCTAAGGAAATGCAGTGACACAATGTTACATGCCTGTGAGCATCTACATTCTACACAATGTCCCACTCCAAGTGATTCATCCATCACCAAACACCCAGACAGACGGTTGTAAACAGGTGCTTGTCGGTACACTGCTCTGGGAGAGAAAGAGGTCTGTCGGAAAGGGTCATGTGGCTGAGTCCAAGCCCAGAATCTGGGTGTGAGATTGTTGAGATTCCTGGTTACCGCCGCCGCCGCCTCAGCCCAACCTAATCCTCTTTCACTCCCCCATGCAGCCCTCCTCTCCCTATGAACGCTGTTAAAGGAGACCTGGCTGCCATCTTAGCTCCTGTGCCTCTAAACCCCTCTTTGGCTTCAAGTTCACTTATCCACTGCCCCCAACCAACCTGACTGCCGGGACCACTCATCTTATTCTTCAGTCTGTGTTTGTCACTCTATCTGACTGTTTTCTTCATTCCCAGACACCCACATCAGTACTTCTTTCCAGATAAGTGGCCCAAAGCAAGCACTCAGTCCTCCTCGGCCTAATGGAGTGAGATAAAGCCAGTAGAGTGCCACTCACTCCGGCCGGCCCCATTGTGACAGCGCATGACTGGCCGAAGGCGGGCCTAGATTGCAGAGATACTGTATGCTGCAATATTATTGCTATTTCAGAATACATGTCAATATTTACTAATGACAATACAGTAATCCCTCGAATATTGCGGTTAGACATGGCCGGGATCATTGAAAAATGGTAGGGTCATCTCTATGTAATGTAACTACCTTTTTTTCTAGTAGTAAGAGTGTCTTCCAAGTTTCAGTGTGGATTTGCACATTTTTATGAAACATTTTAGTTTGTTGTTTTTTTTTAATTCATAAAAATGTGAATTTTTTTCTGCTATTAATATTTTTTAAGTTTTACTTCAGCGCTGAGTCGTAGTAGCAAAGCATGGATTTTCACATTGTTATGCAAAAATATTTTTGTTTTTTGAAAGTTCATAAAAATGTGACAATCCACGCTTTGCTACTATGACTCAGAACTGAAGTAAAAAGTGTTTTTTTTATAATTAATAGCAGAAAAGTAGTAGTGCATTTGCCATTTTCTAGAAGGAAAAAAAATACTCATGGAACCTTTAACCTACATTAAATGAAGCTTTTCATCTATAATTAAATAAATACTCTTAAAAAAAAAAAAAGGCCATCTTCACTTTTGAATTCAAGATTGAATGTCCCAAAGAACACTTTATAGGTATTTGGAGAAGCATTCTTCTTTCCACGGGCAAAACTGTCATGAGGTAAACAGAGGCGGTCTTTGTTGAATAACTCCGGGAAGCTCGTTCGCGATGACGCCGTTTATATCTGGTTGATTTATCGCAAGCGGATTGTGGATTTGTGCCGTGTCGTAACTTCAGACGACAGTAGTGCTCACTGCTTTTGTAAAAACACGCACGCACACGCTGGGGTCCTCCGACTAAAGCGGGCGGGCTAGCAGACAGCCGTCAAGTTTAATGAAATATAGCAGCTTAGAGTTCAAAGGCGCCACAGTAGGCCGGCCACGTTATGCGCGGGGCCGCGTGATGGAGATGTTTCCAGAAGCTTTCTGACGGCAGAGCCCTCTCTCCTTTTTGTTCTTGTTTTGAATGAGCCATTCTTAGGGACAAAGTTTGACTGAGAACCAAGTAGTGGAAGATGCTTATTCCAGTGGTTGTGCTTTTAGGGATCATCTTCTTTCCTCCTCAAGTATCCCAATTGACTCTTTTTCCCATGATTTTGCTATTCAGCCCACAAAGAAAAAGATGCTAAAGAATAAAGAGCCATTGTGCAGATGATACGCCGCTCTTACCTATTAATTGGAAAGCAAAGTAAGGGGGAATACCCGGTATTGATTACCAGTCCTTGGCAGCATTCTTCGTATTTCCCAGCCGTCTTGCTGCTGTCAAAAGACCCTCGAGTCCCCCCCCCCCCAACCTTGCTGCCAGCCGTCTCTCTGCTCTGGCTTTTTTAATGCTGATTTCTATCTGCTTGTGAAATGCAAAGCCAGCACCGAACAAAAAACGCTTGGCTTTTATAAACTCCCCAAGCTGCGGCCTTCTCTCTCTCCACATCTTCGCCTTCGCTCATGTGAAGTCACCGACCAGGGATTTGGTTTCTAGCTCGTGTTGCTTCCCCTGAACTTTTGCTTGATTTTTCTGGATGTGCATTATACAATTAAGCCTGAGGTTCTAAGAGGTGCAAAATGGAAGAGAGCCCTGCAAGCGTAGGCTCCATTAGAGTGCTCTCCTCTGTGATGTCCGTCTCAATTTGTACGGTCTGTTGGCCTAACACAGTGCTGCTGAGGAGGATGAGGAGGAGGAAGAGGAGGAGGAACCACTCGCTATTTTTCATCTATCTTTTGGGCTCTTATACATGAACTACAATTCAGTGCTAGCTTGGCTTGGACTTTATAATATACAGTGGTACCCCGAGATACCAGCTTAATTCGTTCCAGGACTGAGCTGGTATGTCGATTTATTCGTAGCTCAAATGCACGGCAACGCGCTCGTAACACCAATGGCAACAACCAATGAGACACTCACACATACTGTAGCAAGCTTTATCATCAAAATGAATCACTGTGTATTAAAAGAGTTTGAACGCACAACAAATTCTTGCAGTTGGCAGCAGATTAAGGAGCAAATCCTTTTTTTTTTTTTTTACGAGATGATGTTTACAGATGTTGTTTGAGTAACCACGTCCTGTGTTTTATCCAGTTGTTGAAGTTCCAGGTGTTTGTTATTATGTGGTTTTCAGAGGCCAACCTCACCTTTTATTGACGTGTTTGCAATGATCAGAATAACAATTTGTGTGTGTGTGTGTGTGCGTGTTGAGGACGGCATCTGCATATCATTACAGACCCGCCGCAGGTGTTCATAAATCAGGGTTATTCAAATCTCTCTAATCTTGATATTTTCCTCCATTTGTTTGATTTTGAATTTCCTAACACGTTAACCTTCTTGACACATGCCCAGACTTCCAATCTTCCAAATCTCAAGCATGTTTTGAGCCATCCAAGCGTCCACTCTTTAATTCGTACATCACGAGAATGCCATTTATTCAATGCGGCTCTTTCTCCTAAAATAATCCATCATCGAATTGAGCAAAGACAAACAGAGCTAATTCTGTGAGTCGCCGGGCCTCCTCTTCCTCCTCCTCCTCCTCCTCTTCCTGAACTATGAAAGATTCCATTCACACATGGAACCCGGCTATAATAAGGCGCTCCATCCATACCAGCGCCGCAAGACGGGGAAACCCATATGTTGGCTTGTATCGTTTTCCCGTCCAGAGAGTGGCGACCCATTCTTACAATTTGACTAAGCAACCAGTTTGGCATGAAGCTACCACGCCATCATTTATGAAAACTTCAATGTGTAGTCGACCGTGTGCTCAAGTGACCGGGAGGAAAGTTTAGTTTTCAGCGATTGAATATTACATTGGAGTATCTCTCAATCACTCAAGATAAAGACGTTATTTCATTTTGCACAGAGAGCCTCTGTGGTTTCGGCGCTTTCAACTTCAAGGTTGCACAAACCTGTCCTTGAGAGGCAGGAGGCGGAGGAGAGACACTACTGAAGAAAGGATAGCGGTCATGCACACAGGCGCAAATACTTATTACGTGATGCACACCACCACGTCCTTGATTTCAGCACCTCTGTGTGCCTTGTTTTTCAGAAGGGAGTTCAAACGTTTTGTTGTTTTTTTTTTTTTTTAAAGACCAAAGATTGAGGGAGGAAATAATTTGTTGCACATTCCAAAGAGTCGGCGCAGCGGCCAAAACCTTCTCGTGCATTAGGCTCATTTATAACGTCTGGAACCGGAGGGGTCCCAGAGAACATTCCATATGATTTACCATATCTTCACCACAGTAAGGATGACAGTGATGAAAGACAGTAAATGAAAGTGGAAACACATGTTTAAGGACTATTACAGTACGCTACAGTAGTCACAAATGTATCATTGAAGATTAGATGCCAGATTTGTGTTGGGTGATTGTAGTTAGCATTGGTTATGATCGGAGTGAACAGTTCACTCAAAACCCTTAAGGTTACATACAATACAATTCATGCTGTGACATGGGTTGACTTCCACTTTTCGGGATTTCAAAGCAGCATGCATATACCATAGGAAACAGGGCAGGTGTGAATATGGCTTAAGACGCAGATTGTTACATCTTTTTTTGTAATGGCGCCCTCTGGCTCGTTCTCATCAAATCTGAGCAAACCCAGGTCAACGACGTTGTGCATGACCCAATTGTGGTCTGATATGGGCCAGCTGACAGCAGCAAAGGAGACTGCGGTTGCGTTCTCTTCCCAGACATAAACAAAGACACTTTCCATTTCCTGTACACAGCATGATATAAAATGCATGGGTGCAAATGAACATGCTTTTCAACTTATTATATACAGTATGTGAGTTACCAATATAAAAAACAATAACCCTATGATTTAGCTGGCCAGATGTTGCGTACGCTGCAGTAACAGGGCATTGTTTAATATTTGTAAACACAACAATTTTGAGGAGGTATCGCCAAGGCCCACTTTAATATATGTTATTTACTGATTACATTATCTTTTTTTTACAATAATTTTACTGGTTTAATAATGAGTATCGGATTGGCTGTGGACAAAACATCTTGGGGGAAAAAATCAAGTAAAAAAATCTACATGGGACCCCCGCTATGTAGCGTGCCAGATTAACCGGATGAAGTTACCTGGCTCACCTCTACACTTTGGTCACCCCATCAATAAAGTTCTTGTTTACCATTAGGTGTGAAATGCACCAGAGGAATGTGACTATGTGTTTTTGTTTGAGTGTGTGTATGCATTGGAAGAAGTCATGTGTACTTACCCTCCCCATTGTTTTTACTGCAACCAGAGCAGGCCCATTTGTTCAGAGGCCCAGACTAGCGATAGTCTTTGGTTTCATTTGATTGGCTGTCTGGTCTGCTCAGCATTTCAGGGTTTTGTTTAGTTTCCAGTGGGCGGGCCCAAGGAATCGGTGCCCGCTGTTGTGCGGGCCTCCTAACGCCATCACGGGGTGTTTTGGGCCGCTTCACTACACCAGATCTGAGGCAGCATACCCCCGGCCAATTAGGAGCCGCCGCTGTCCGCCGAAGTGCGACCTGCCCCGCGAACCCGCGCCCGCCCCCATGAAGGCTTTGATCTCTTGCACGCTACGCAAAAAGTCGAGGCGGTACACTTTGCCCTCTGTGTGCAGGCCGTGGACGACAGGCCCTGTCCAATTATTACAATCTGGTTTCAGCATTTCTGGGTAATCAGACAAGAAAACGACAAATTACCTCCTTCTCATTCCATCTGCCCCTGACTGAGATGTTATTTTTTTTCTCCTTTTTTTTTTGCTTCAACAATGAAGGCTTGTATTCATAATTTGTTAAATTGAGGTTTATTGTTGAATGGTAGTTCTCAGACCATCTCAGACTTGGATAGGCTGCTCATTTGTTCTCGTACTTTGCGTCGTCGCAAGGGTTGCAGGGGGGATTTTCTAGAGCCTATCCCACCTAGAGAGAGAGAGAGAGACAACCATCCGAACTCACAATCATACCATCATGCGAGAATTGAACCTAATAATGGTCAAGTTTACCCAGAGGTTTCGCAATGTGCGCTTGTATTTTGAGGACTTGAATTGCAGCCGATTGAGTAGACCAAATGTGTCAAACTCGTTTGAGTCTCAGGTTACATTGGGCTCATAATCATTGGTAAACTATATTGAATGTACACAGTAATATGTTTTGTGTAATAGATCATGGAATTTAGTATTTGGAATGATCCTATCATTCATGTTTTTTTTAAATGAGAGGGAAGGCTTGTATGTGTGATCTTAATGTATGTGTGATCTCAAATAGTTGATAGTTACAGTTTGTATTTGCATGTCTACCCTCAGGACCACCTCGTGTGTCTGAGAAAGTGGCTCAACGGCAGACTGTCCGCCTCGGGGGTGCCATCAAGCTGCCTTGCCCGGTGGAAGGAGACCCTCCGCCACTGGTCATGTGGACCAAAGACGGGCGCAACATCCACAGCGGCTGGATCCGTTTCCGCATCTTGCGCATGGGTCTGAAGGTCAAAGAGGTGGAAGCAGACGACACAGGGACGTACATTTGTAAAGCCACTAACGGCTTCGGCAGCGTCAACGTCAACTACACCCTCATCGTCATCGGTAAGCAAAGTTGATTGAGTTGAATGATGAGAATGACTTTATAATGTCAATATAGAAAACATCATTTTCAATTACAAATATTTTTAGCTAGTGGTGCGCATTGACATTTTTTCAATGCAAAAAAAGTGTGCCACAGCTCAGAAAAGGTTGGGAAACACTGTTCTAGACCACCCCCGACCCCTTAGAGGTGAAGGTCGAGAGCAAGTGGATTTACAGAGGTTTAGCAGTGAATCCTTTCCCGGGGTTGTGTGTATTAAAGCCGCTACCTCTCGGTGCCCAAAGTCAACAGCAACATGGGATTTTGTTTCATACTACTTCATCCTTGATGAATCAAACAGATCTGGAGCTTTCCCCCCCCCCCCACCCCACCATAGGCTACCCTCCCTCCGTCAGCAGGAGGGCCACAATAAGAAGCTCAGTCGGTTTTCAGACAGTCACGCGGCGCTTGAAAAAGAGGCACAAAGGGGCGAATGTGGCTGGCTGGCAATGGCCTTTGTGTGTCTTTGCGTGCGCAGCCACTGTATTATTTCCTTTCGGGCCGAATCGGGGCATGATGAATGAGCAGAGCCGACGAGTGTGAGGGTTGTGTTTAGGCTAATTACTCTAAGATGCCTAATTAGGGTCGGAGAATGCGCACTGTCGCTTTGCTTTAGATTAGAAGAACCATAATCAGGCAGATGTGGCAGCGCGTCAAAAAAAAAGGTGCTTTACTGTAATAAAGCCAGCTCAGTGTAGGAAATAGAATGTGCGCCTGTTTATTTGCAGTTTCCCATAGGAGTTCAAAGAAGGGGTGTCTGCTGATTGTGCTAAAATGAAAGGTTGGGAGTGTGGAGGAGGCACAACGCCAGTTTTAATGTCAAGGTTCGTTGATGCCGCGCATCATCAAAGCGGACCGCGTTTACGTCATCGTGTAAAAGGCTGTTGAGAGTTTTTCAAACACTTAAGTGGCGTTAATTCCGAATTGATCACATGACACCAGCAGTGTGTCATTTAAGCCTGCTTGAAGGGCCTGTTGATTAGCCTGTGACAATTTTGGGGCTTTTTTTTGTTTGCTTGCTAGGGTAAATATAGATTTTTTTTTTAGTGGAGAAGGTGCAAAACTCACACAGGAAAGCTGGAGGCCTGATTTGAACCCGTGATCTCCTTGAACTGTGAGATGTATGCTTTCAAGGTGTCTTCAACAAAATGAAGAATTGGAAAGGAGTTGCCTTTTGAGACCTCCCTCTGTGTGGTCTAATCACCATAAATAAAACTGATATGTGCACAAATACTTCAAATTCTGATTTTTTTGTGCAATCTATTGCAATAAAATCGAAAGTAATAATATTCATTCATTCATTTTCGAGAGACAAAATCAAATAGTGGGGAAATTACATAAGCAAATGTATTATAAATGTATTATAAAAATTAAGCAAATGTATTATAAAATTTCCAGCAGCTGGTGAACACCCCCCCCCTCCAATGAAATACAGTCAAAAGCGAATAGTGGGGAAATTAAGCAGAAATAGATGAAGATAAATGAGGTCTTTATGGAAGGCAGGGAGCTGGGTCTTTTCCCCATCTGCCAGTGGACAGCCTGTCCTCCCTAAAGCTATCTAAAGAATCTGGTCAGTCAGTGCAACATGGCGCCTCCTCAATCCCTCCAGCTGGCTGTTTGGGCCTGTTTAGGGTGGTCTCTTGACAACTGGCCCCAACACTTCCAGGCCCCCCCACCCCCCTCCAAGTTGGAGCTGCTGCATCCTCCGGCAGGGCACATAAACTATAAACACGGGACCTTGGATTTATGTGTGGAATTTCTTAAGAGTGCGTTCAAGAATCATTCCAAAGCTGTGTGACAAGTTCTCTGTTTCCTTCCTCCATTCCGCTGATGATTTCAGGCTAAACAGGGTGTCCTGTTTGCACCGGGATCACCTGTGGAAGCAAAGTGTGATGAACTTTCCCCTCGTATTAGATTGTCGCCATCAACATCTGGAGCTCATTGTGGCCCCAAATCATCCGGGCTTTTTCCTGTGATTCAGCTGGCACAGGAGGCCAGGAACCCGTTTCCTGTAGCTGGATTTGTGAATGAAGTGAGAGCGGATGGCGTCAGCTCGTCCGTCCGTCCCCCCCCAAACACTGTAACTAGAACGTGTATGGATTCTGGATTGTAATTCCAAGCTTTTGTACCCGTGTTCTTGACTGCTGTGTCAGATCAACTTGGTTATCTGCACTGTAAATACAAATTGCAGTTTGTACTAGGCTATTTGAGAATTCCAGATAGGGAAAAAAATTATTCCATCTTGGTGAGCCACCATATTCATATGTACTTTCAAACGGACTAGTTTTGGCAGATTTGTTCTGTTCCTGAAAGTGTTGATGAATGGTTTCAAGCCGTTTATTTCACTTTTGGTTGAGTAAACCTTAGCACACAAAACATATTGTGCCCTAAAATACTAAATACTTTTTTTTAGACCATTGGCTAGTTTAATATTAAACAAAAAAAAACTTAAGCCACACACAGACACAATAATAATAAGAATTGGGCAACCATGTCTTGTTTGACCACACTTCTATCCACAACAACTGCCCATGCATGAAAACACAATTGTTTCCCAAATTTTGCCCAAATGGAGTTCTGGGGGGGAGAAATGGTTAAAGAAAAAAAATCCTAGGCGATGAGGGACCATGTTCTGTTTGGATTGGGAGGTTCAGGAACCAAAAGGAATGTGGAGTGCCTAAGTGAGCAACAGAGAGAGATTTCTTTCAGTGCAGAATGTTTTTTAAAGGAATGGGTTATTATAGTTGGCCAGTTGAGGGCCCTTCAAATAGCCGTGGTGACATCATGGCTAGGCTTGGTGCTACAGGGGACAAACAAAGGAGGGTTTGTACCTAGAACCCTCCGGAGTTTTCAGGGTTTCGGTGGGACGGTGGGAAGGGGGAGGGCAGCTTCGGAAAAAAAAAATCACATCTGCTCTCTTTACCTGACCCAGTGGAACCTGGCAAGGCACTGGAGTACGCTAAACTTTATCGAACATGTGGCCCAGCGATGTCTGAAATGTTTGTAAGGCAATGACTGTGCTGAAACCTTTACCTTGGCACACAGTTCATGCGTAGTGCAAAAAATATGAGCTCCGAGTGCTATATTAATTCTCTGTTATGCTGCACACTGGTAAATACAGATAAACCACTAATACTTACTGAAAAATAACTGAATGATGAGCCTGGAATTTGCAAAATTGACGGATGACTTGGGGGTGATAGAAAACTGGAGCTTTTTTGGCAAAGTCACATCAGTTCAATGGTTAATAATGCAAAAAAAAAATAATAATAAAGCATACAAAGAAACAGTGGAACATGGAGAAAGAGCTTTTGTTTACTGGCTGCTTAATTACTCTTGTAAAATTCTCAAAACAGCTCCGACATTCTTCAACTAAAGTGTTGAGTACTGGCGTCAAAAAGCTTGGTCTGTTGCGAAAGACCCAAACCCCACGACCAAAACATACAAAAAAAAAAATAACATATATTTAGAACATACGCTTAGGTGAGCCAAAAAAATTAAAGATATGGTCATTTTTTTTATCCAGGCCAATTTCATTCAAGCAGACTTTTTTTTTTTTTAAATAAAAACTTGAGATTATTTGACTCTTATCATCATTTCCATTCTCAAAAGGTGCAAGAGAAGGTTTTGATCAAGTTTATTCCATAAAAAAAGATTCTTGTTTAACAATTTAAGAGGAAAAACATTAAAGTGAATAACAATCATCTATTTTCCATGTTTTTAAAACAAGAAATTGCTGGTGACGCACTCCCTTTTAATTCATCACCGCTTAATTAAAAAGGTCGATACAAATCACAGATGCTCGATTGGGTTTCAGTCATTATACTTTCTGTAAGCTGGGTCTTAAGTGCGCTGCATGATGTCAGCCAGTGACATAAAGTCCACAGCTGTCTCTCTCTCTCCCGGAATTGCACTCGTGAAAAAAAAAAAAAAAACGTCTCACGTTACTTCCAAATGCTACACAGTTTTTTTCACTATCTATGTAAATGCTGAATTCACAAAGATGGCGCCAAGAACACATTAAGTTCGATACGGTTGAAGCGTCGATTTATTTCAATGCCGTAAACCCCTTTCGAGTGTTGCATCATGAACAGACTGATGGTGGGGGCTGCTACGTAAAAATGCCCATTGGCTCTCGGGGGCAACTTAGACATCTTGCTTAATAAGGTCACTAAGGGCCTCAAACTGATTGACATACTCTCTTAACGATGCTTCTTTTACTGTAGAAAACGACATTTGTAATCAACATTACAAAAATACAAAGGCAGTGATGAATCAAATTAAATAAGACCAAAAAATAGGAGATCTTAGGAGGAGTGCTATACACTTTGGGAATCAAAGACACCCTCCTTTTTTGTAATCTGCATATTCATCATTTACTACAGATTGTCAGTGATCATGGGAAAATGTATAAAAAAAAGAAAACTGCAACAGATATAATAGAAAATAAATATAAGAAATTCATTTGTGCAAAAAAAATAACTGCCTTGATTGTGAGTGAGCCAGCGTGGCACTTTTAGAAAATAACATATTTTATAGTCGAATAAGAAGAAAATATAGCTGTCTTGATATAACTTTTTGACACTGTAGAAGCAGCATTACTTCAAATTCATTTTGCTCAAGTAAAAGTAGTAGTGGTCAAAAGGACTCAAGTACAAATAAAAAAATATTCAGTGAAAAGAAGGAATGAATGAATGCTGAAGTATATATATTTTTTCTGAGCACAATTTCTATTGTAAAACAGTAACCTACGACAAATCCATATTATAATCCTTACCAAACATCTCTTTTTTTTCAAATTCACCATGCCTGTACTACAAATTCAATGTTAACTTTAATACCTGAAAATTCAATTTTTCTTTTTGTCTCATCAGATGACTCCAGTTCTGATAGGACCAGACCTGCTGTGTTTGATGGAGTCCATTCAGCAGCACATGGTTCTGATGTTTTGGCAGAAAAGTTTGGTAAGTGTCACAGATTAATTAGCCTAATAACTACTAAAAAAATATATTAAAAAATAAAAATTCTCATTACTTGTCAATAGTGCGCCCCCGCTTCACCCAACCCGCTAAAATGAGGAAGCGAGTGATCGCCCGTCCCGTGGGCAGCTCGGTGCGCCTCAAATGCACAGCCAGCGGGACCCCTCGGCCCGACATTGTGTGGCTGAAGGACGAGCGGCCGCTGAGCGGGCAAGAGGTTGGCGAGGGTCGGCAGAATAAGTGGACTTTGACCCTGAAGAATCTGACGCCCGAGCACAATGGCAGATACACCTGCAGGGTGTCCAATCGGGCAGGAGAAATCAACGCGACGTATAAAGTTGAGGTCATACGTGAGTATCATTGCCATTTTCCACTTACAGTCACACGAAGGGACAAACAAAAATTGTGAATCCTGACTTCGTAATTGAGTAGTCATAATTCTGACTTTGTTCTCAGCATTTTGACTTTGGTCTCAGAGTTCGGACTTTATTGCTAATCAATGTGTATCATGTGATGATGCAAATAGAAGAGTTGTAATTCATAAATAGACATTTGTATGAACTCCTTTTAATTAATGCTTTGTTTTTCTTTTATCGACACTGGGTGGTGTTTTTTTTTCTTCTTCTTTTTTTTCTCCTCAAATATGGGCACTGACTGCGGTTCTGATGTTTTACAGAGGAAGTACAGTAACCTTCCTAACAATCAATGTTCTCCTCTAGCTCGCTACAACTAAATGAATCGCCATCCCATCTTGGCCCCGTGCCGGATGAACGTGTGTAATCACGCATATGAGAAGCAGATTGAGGAAGCAGGCGGGAGGGTTAGGCCTTGTCCCCTGGCGCTTACTCCGGGGAATTGGGGCCGGCCGGGGCGAGTGCAACAGCCCCTTTATAACTCAAAGACCCTCCAAAATCCAACCTGGATTCCATTAAAGGCCAGCTGCCTTGCACTGTACAACCGGGAGCACAGAAAGAGAGGAAACTAATCACACATACTTAAGCTGTTACATGCGGTTCTCAATCCTCCGTGTCTGTCAATGAGAGTTGCGAGGCCCACTTCCATACATTAAGACATCTTCCTTCCATGGATGGACTAAAAGCTTTATTTTTTTCTCCCCCCCGTGTGTAGAAAGGACCAATTCCAAACCGGTTCTGACGGGAACGCACCCTCTCAACACCACGGTGGACTATGGGGCCACCACGTCCTTCCAGTGCAAAGTGAGGAGCGACGTCAAGCCGGTTATCCAGTGGCTAAAACGCGTGGAGACTAATGAGGAGAGCCGTTACAACTCTACCATTGAAGTGGGAGACCACCGCTTCGTGGTGCTGCCCACAGGGGAGGTGTGGTCGCGACCCGACGGCTCCTACCTCAACAAGCTTCTCATTACCCGCGCCAAGGAGGAGGATGCCGGCATGTACATCTGCTTAGGTGCCAACACCATGGGCTACAGCTTCCGGAGCGCCTTCCTCACCGTGCTGCCAGGTGAGGGACCGCATGTGGAAAAGAGCATTTTCTCTAAAATATTTTTTTGTTGCTAATCGTGGATGTACAGTATCGAGCTGGCATGTTAAATTGGTTGGTACCTTGAGATACCAGCTTCATTCGATCCAGGCCTGAGCTTGTATGTTGATTTTTTTCGTAACTCAAACGAACGTTTCCCATGAAAATGAACTAAAAACTAATTAATTCGTTCCAACCCTCTGAAAAAACACCAAAAAGGGGATATTGGATTGGAAAAACATTTTTATTTATTCTAGTTCACCATCTATTAACTAAGTAACAAATAACTAGTGGTTCTGGGGGAGAGACTTTTTGCACACAACACGCTGGTAACATAACATAAACAAATTTAAATTAACTGGAATTACGATGCAGACAAACTCAAAAATAAGTTTCATCAAACCTTGCACTCAACTTCATTCTAATTTTGTTTTAAATTTTGATACCTTTCTTCTCCCGGGGGGTTGGCTCTATTTACCCCACCTCTACCCTTACTTTCGACAACCTATCGAGGGTTATTTGCTTTTGGATTTCCTTCAAAATATTCCCAAAGAATACAGACTCGCGTGAAAAATCCCAAATTTCAGCTTCCTTCCTGGATGCCTCCATCCCAGAAGATGGCACCAATTTGTAAAACCAGAAAATGTGAATTCCATTTTCCTGAATACCATGGCATTCTCTTTTCCAGACACCAAACACCCCATGGCTCCCATCTTCCCGGCGGCCTCCAGCTCGCTGCCCTGGCCGGTCATCATCGGCATCCCCGCTGGAATCGTCTTCATCTTCGGCACCGTGCTGCTCTGGTTCTGCCAGACTAGAAAGCAGTTCCCCAATCCCACTGGCGGCGCCTCCGCCTCGGCGGGGGGCCCCCAGCGACTCCCTCGCGAGCGGGGCTTTGCCGCGCCGCCGTCCGGCTCGTCCAGCCCGGACAAAGACTGCGCGAGCTCGGTCAACTACGAGGAGTACCTGGCTCAGCAGCAACTCCTCCTCAGCCAGGGGGGCGCCACAAAGGTGTACCCCAAAATCTACACCGACATCCACACACACACGCACTCGCACGTGGACGGCAAAGTGCATCAGCATCAACACATTCACTTCCAATGTTAACGGATGGAGCTTTTTTTTCTCACGCCGCCGGGAAAAACAAACCCAAATCGGTCAGGTCGTCAGACGGCGTGGTGATGTTTTTGCCCACGGCCAAATTGTCTGACTCTCCAGCCGCAATAGACCCACCGGCGCTCGCCGGGCACTTCATTTTTGCGTGAATGCAGCTGTCGGGGCCTAATGAAAAAAGGGGTTTCTTTCGCAAAGCCCTTTGCCGGGAAACGGAGCTCGCGTTTCACCTTCTATTTCGTCAGCTGTCAACGTTCAAAATGGTACCAGAGGGGCACAAAAAAGGGCTTTTTAAGTCGTTCTCAGGTCGTCCCTTTGTCAAGAGACGCTTGGCGTTTTTTTTTTGGAATGCTGACCACTATTGTTTTATTATTGAGCCATTGGCCGCCATTGTTGGTTGTCCGATCCATTCGAACGCAGAGGGTACAAGGGTCAAGTCGGCGAGCGAGAAGCTCATTAAAATTCACTACAGAAGAATGCAAACATAATTCGACGTCTATCGTCGTCAATGGTACTGAAAGGGTTAAATTACACAAACTGGTCAGATGAGGTACTCCTGGATAATCCAAGGAAATGTTGCTTCAAAACTTAACAGTATTTTACAGACCTACTTGTCCAAAACCTCATTTGAATCTTCTGCTAGGGGTTTCGGCCTCCATCTCTTCTACCTTGTCTTTATCTGTGTGCTTTCTTTTTAAATGCCATTTAATAACTTGACAGCCTTCAAATTTAGCTCCTTTTGAATCCAAATCCATTTTTTTTGTTTCAATTAAAAAAAAATGGGATCTTTGACCAGGCAAAAAATATATATAAATATTTCTATTGAATTTAAGTGAAATTAATGAAGTGTCTGGTGAAGTGTCTCAACATTGTCCAAGACTGCAAGTTTTGAGTGAAGTATGTTTTTAGTGTTATTTAGGAGGAGAAATAACATTTATTTCAAATGTTCTTACCAAATCCCTCCTACCTGTCAAGTTAAGAATTCTCAACCAATGACAGTTCATGAAGCTCCATTCATTTCTAATCAAACTGAGTGTTCAATACTTAATTTATTTTTGATTTCAATGTATCAAAAGTTTATTTTTCTCAATAAGTCTTTTTACACTCGTAAGTCATGTACAGTATACTTTGTGCCGTTGTGTTTAGTGTATTTGAAGTACCGTTTATTCACATTTAGTTGGATTTTAGTGATCTATGTATGCAAATAGTTCTATTTTTGACAATCCCAATTGTTCAGTATTCAAATCATCTTGTTTGGTGGTTCGATTAAATGTTCAAAAAAGTGGCTTTGCGCGTCTATGTTAAGAAAGTCATTTCAATATAGTTAGGTAAGTTAATTAATTTGAATATCAACTATAAAGCCCGGGTGTCAAAGTGGTGGCCGGGGGGCCAAATCTAGCCCGCCGCATTAATTTGTGTGGCCCAAGAAAGTAAAATCATGATTCAGGATCATAATCAAATCAACATTAAAGATATACATATTATATTTCCATACAATAATTGCTATTTTTTAATCCCATTTTTTCTTTTTCTGTTTTAAGTTCAAAAAGCATTTGGTAAAATCTAAAAAGAAATATTTTATTTTTTCCACTTTATTATTGAACACAATTTAAAAATATTTAGTCTTGTTGTTCCCTTACTAAGAAAAAAAAGCTCTAATACACATTGTTTTCAATCTTTAAAAAACGGAATATTTACGGCTTTTGATTCAGTTCTTTTAATCCGATTTTTTTTAAATATATACATAAATATTGCTATAAAGCTTCTCATCTGGAAATGAAAGCAAAGTAAACTACAGTACAATGACAACAAGGTTGTAGATTTATAAATTTTTTAAGGGTGCTCGAATGGCGCTACTCCATCAACTCAACAGTTTTCAACAATGTTTTAAAGTCATTCTTGTTAGGGATAGATTTTGTTATGTTTTTTTTCCCCTGTGTGGCCAGTCCAAGTGATTGTTCATTGAGTTCACCTTTCGTCTCCCCACCCCCTGCTCTGACTGACTCAGGTGTTTCTGATTGTCTGATCCACCCCTTTTTTTAGCTATTTTGAACACTATGTTTTGGCAGACTTGGTCAGATTGTCTGCATTGCTTTGCTCCTGTCCAGTTATCCTCACTTTCCATGTCAGGTAGGATTTTCTTTTAAAATTTCAAAGTCTTTTGTTATATTTTTTGTTCATTCTTGCCAGCATCATTCAATGTCTTTGCTTGGATTTTGCTAAATTCTGCATTCACCACCCTGCTAAATCCCGATAGAGCTGAGAATGCTGACAATTCCTTAAGTGGAAATAAGGTAAGCACTAAAGTCAAACAAAAGATAAGAGTCCAAATGTACTTTTAAGAGTGGAAAATTGTTTCTAAAGTGCTGTCAACATCGAAACAGTCTGAGGATGATGCATTTATGAGTACCGAGTACTTGGGGTCAAATATTGACCCCACAAAGGCATTTGATACGGAGAAGAAAGCCACACAAAGTTAACTAAATTCATCCGGCTGTTCCATAAAAACATGAAATGGTCGGGTTCTCTCCTCGAGGTGATGCATCGAAGTCATTTGAGACCCCCAATAGTTCAATCTCTTCTTCACCTGTCTCCTTAAATACTATTTGAAGTGCAGTTCACTTTGGGCCAGAGGTGGGGGACACCCTGAATTGGTGGCCAGCCAATCACAGGGCACAAGACAAACATTTATGCTCACACTCATACCTCGGGGGAATGTAGTGTCCAATCAGCTTACCATGCATGTCTTTGGAATGTGGGAGGAAACTGGAGTACCCGGAGAAAACCCACACAGGACCTGTTATTTTAAGTGTAGTATTTTCCGTGTATTTATTAGTCTATTGTAGTAGTAGCCGTGATGTCATTGGTTAAAGTTTAATAAAAGCAATCCATGAGTGTATTTTTGTGACAAGTGCAATTTTCATCTGTTTGCGTTTACATTACGTCTTTTGCAAGAGCAGTGATGTGAATTAAGTTGCACTTTTCAAATTGTATTTATTTTTTTAAATTTAGGCTTGAAGCGTCACCTTGTGGCGTATTGTATTAGTTAAAATGAATACATAGTTGCGCTTTTCAGAGAAAATTATTTTTTATTAATACATATACTTTATACTTATACATGTATAAATGTCCAAAGCATTCAATTTGAGAAATGGAAATATATGACTAGTATTACATGAGTTGTTCATACATATGACATGATCTCAACACAAGTTAAAATTGTGTACCACAGTAGTACAATAGTGTGTGTGTGTGCACATCATTTTGGTGGGTGATGTGGTTACCCATCAGTGTAGATATTTAAGTCACCAAGATAAGTCCCCTTTTCTTCTATCTTTCTTTTTTTCCCATGAGTGACAGTTACGGCTTAGGCCACAGTGGACAACTGGCGACTTTCTCTTATTTATGCCTCTCTAATGTTCCCTTTTGGAGCTCCGATTTCCTTTTCAATGTTTTGGAAGTGCATTGTCCCTCTGTGGGAGAGTAGTCGCCATTATTCTGGGGAGAAGGGCTGCATTGTTGGTTTGCTCTGAAGGATGGGGCGATGAGGACAAGGACAGTGGTGGGGAGTAATATTGACTTCATGTAGGTGTAAATGGGATGTGGAATTCATTTATCATTAAACCTCTCAGCCAAATTTGTCCTTAGATAAAACAATTCAAAACACTTGTCAGATGTTAATCCTTTTTATTTTACAGTAAGAAATGACAAAAGTATTGACAAAATGAAGACAGACAACACCCAAAAAAATCAACAGCAGACAAACCACTATGTACAATAAAAGTCAAAGCAATCATCCATTCTGGGCATTGCTTATAAGTTCATCGCACAGTTTGGTCAGCTCCTCTGCTTCTTTCACCTGCGATATTCAACAAAAAGTACATTTAAATGTTTACATTTCATAGATTGACTACATTCCCCAGTGTTTGCTAGTATTCACCTTCTGGTCCAGATTCTTTTCCAGAGATTGCACCTTCATTTGCTCACGACGCAACTGGATGTTCAGTGCCGATATCTCCGCCTTCTTCTTAGAGCGCACCTCAGCTATAACCTCATTAGCCCTATTGAAATGAACACAGAGTTTAATACAAAAGGTGTAAACAGGTTTCGATTATTAGCCGAGTGTGTGTGGACATACTGGGTGATTTTCTCCTCGGCGTGAGCTTTGAGAGTTTGGTATCGCATCTCTTCCTTTTTGAGTCTCACCATATAGTCTTGAGCACATGCTTTCAAGGTCTCCTCATTCTGGAGGAAGGAGGAAAAAAAATTAAGTGTCAAGTACTGCCAATTCAGGTCAGGTGGCAGTTCAAACCTTTTTGTAACCCTCAAGGATCTCTTTGTACTTTTCCAGCCGTCTAAAAACATCCGAGAGGGATCTCTCCGTGTCGTTGAGGTCACTGGAGACGGTGTCCTTCTCTAGCAGGACTTTGTCCAACTTGGTTTGAAATTCCTCACGCACTTTCTCATGGTCCGCTGGACAAAAATGTGCAGAATGTTACATGTAAATCTCTTTGATGCTTTTCTATTTCTTTTTTTCTTCTTCCATTGTTGCTCACCTGTCATTTTTGCAATGATAAGCTCAAATTCAGCAACAATTTTCCTATTGGCCCAGGAGAAAAATGCCATCTGATGAGTACAGTATATCAAGTATCATTTCATAGTGCTTTTTTTTTACCTCATTTCTTGACCATCACGTTGCAATTGGTTGTACTTGTCAGACATGAGCTGCTCTTTTTCCTTTGCCTACAGAATGAAATTAATCCAATACATTAATGGATTTGCAATGGAAACTCAAGTGCAAGAGACTTTTTTTTTGGCATCTCTTCAAAATGTCTTTCAAGTAAATCCCACCTCAGCTTGCACTCTGGCAATGGTGGCATCCATGTCTTTCTGACTGTACTTCAGAACATCAATGATGTCCGCCGTGCTTGCAAGCCTCGGATAGGTCGGAAGGTCGCTATTGTGGATTTGGGACGTCTGTGGGAAAAGGTTGACAAAAAAATATATATCTATATCAAGTATATACATATGAATTGTATTTCAAATATTTAAATTTTAGAATTTTCAGAGTTTTACTTTGTTAATTTGCATTTTATTTTGTCCAAGTTACTGTATGAAAGCACTATCTTCTAAATTCTTCACATTTATAATTAGTCCTGTGTCAACTTATGCAATTTTCATCACTTAAGTGTAATTACTTTTTTGTTTAAAGCACAAATGTCAATTTTTTTGCACTCTAAATAATACATCTAACAGTAAAAAAATAGTCTGAAGTCACAGATATTGTCCATCCAATGACATTCATTCTAATTGGTGATACACATTGAGACTTACTGGAGCTTCAGAAGCACATTCCGCCATTAGTTGCGTTTCTCCCCTTAAGTAGACAGAAAATTTGACATTTTAAATTTTAATCACTACATTATTTGACTTTGAGCAAAGCAGATTCATACCGTGACGCAAAGGTGGGGCGAGAAATCTGTAGCGGAATCATAGGGCCTCCTCCTCCACATTTTTTTGGACTTTCTTTCAGCAGGGGGTCAAATTTAAGATATAGCGACTGTTTACGCAGGGCAGACTCCTTAAACTGGTCACACAAAAAGATATTTAATTAAACAATTGAAATCTTATGCTCTGTTAAAGCTTATAAAATAGAAAAAAAAAATCACTCACCCCACTTGAGCCAAATTGTTCCAGGTAGTCAATTTGTCCCTCAAAGTTGTTGTTGACCATAACTATGATATGAATTTAAAAAAAGAAGAAAACATTATGGAAAAGGTTCATTATAGCAACGTTGAAAAATAATTCTAACAGTACGAATACTCACATTCAGTCCCGGGTACAAACATTTCAGTGAAATTTAGCAAGCTGGCCTCTGGTGGTTCAGCCAAATTGCTCATAGGCTTTTCCACGTTGCAAGGTGACCCTTGGTCATCACACGAGGTCTCAATTTTCTGTCAGATTAAAAAAAAAGTATTAAATATTTGTGGCCAATTGAAACTATTTAGTAACAAAACAAAAATTTGTCTCACATCTGCAGCATCTCCAGCTGCCAACTTGACATCTGGGACCTTGTCAGGCAAAGACTTCTTGGGCTGAGATTTCCTTTTCACCTGGTCACTGTCAGAGTCAAACTCCAAATTATTTGGTTGTTTTTCAGTCGTCGAGGCCACAGTTAACATCTCTGAAACAGCCACTTCAGCACAAGATAAGGGATTCACGGTGGCAGTAGGCAGGTCTTCATCTGTGGGCTTGATTGACATCTCTTGTTTACTTTCTAACTTTTGCTTCAAGGGCACAGGGGAATTCTGGATTTGGGAACTGCAAGATTTAAATGGATCCATTGTATCAATGTCATCCAAATTAAAGTCGTAGGACCCTTTGGAAGGCAGGGCGGCGTCTTCGTCAAATGCGCCAGGTTCTTTTTCGTCACCTCTTGGGGTCATCGTCATCGTCGAGGACTGTTCGGGTGTCCCACCGCGTGACTCTTGCTCTACGGCCGGAAGCTTGATTGTGATCACGCTGCTGTCCGTAGAGCTGACTTGAGCCGAGTTGTTGACGAGGGAGTTCTCCGCAGAACAGGTGAAGGGAAGGGTCTCGTCTAGAGCTGAATCGCACTTGTTGGTGGGCCCCTCATGTGTGCTGCTGTCTGGTTGTTTGGGAGAAGGGTTCTTAACAGACCCCGGAGGTGACAGGATCATCCTATTAGAGCCTGCGAAAGGGTTCATGTTGTCCAAGTTGTCAAAGTCCAATTGGTAATTTCCTTTGCTTTGTATCGGGACATTGTCTTCGGGATATGTTGGTGGTTCTATGGCAAAATTAAGAGTAGGATGTGAACAAACTGCTTCGGTTTTTTTGAATAAATGGTTTAAACGGGCTAAGAATGTGACAATTGTTTGAGCCGCTATGGATTTGTAAAATATTTAATTACAGGTGAAACATCCCTCATTTTCGTTAGAAAATTGTGTCCTAATTTTGTTGATTGCGTAACTAAGACTTTGGAGTGTTTTGTTCCTGTGATTGAAAATATGACAGCATTTTTTAATACAATTAAATTAATTAAAAGATTAATTCAAGTACCTTGCGTAATATGCTCCAGCTTCTCTTGTGTCAAAGTACTACAAGGAAAAGAAATTCAGTTAAACACAGTTCATTAATCCATACCTACAATGATTATTAGTTAAACATACATTGTCATGTCAGAATTTAAGGACCCCACAGATCTTGCATCCTCATCCATGGTTGTCATTTTCACTGAATTTGTAGGCGAAACAATCCTTTTAGTGAATGGGTCTCTTCTTGGAGTTTGGAAACAAACCTAAAGAACAAACAAATGCTTAGGTACATGTGGACACCAATTGAGAGCCAAGCACGACGATCTACCTTTACGCCCTTTGGCACGGTCTTGCTCGGGAGGTTTTCAGTCTGACGCAGGATTGAGGGCCTCCCGGTTGGCTGTTCCAGGTCGAAAATGTCACTCGTGTTGCTGTGTTTAGTTCCTCTGGGGCAAAGCACCCGATTTTCATCGTTTACGTCAACAGAGCTCATCCTGTGGATGGAGGATCACCGGTGCAGGCAACTCACTGGAAACCCTCAAAGACACGAGGATGGGCGGGGGTCTTTGGTAAAGCTGCACACAGTTGATAAGAAACATTTGAGAGTTAGTATCAAAATAAATCATAAGGTTGCTTTGAAAAGCTGAAATTCCAGGAAGATATTTTCAATTGAGAGGTTAAGTTCATCTTAGAATGTGGGTTAAAAAAACAAATGAAGACGTGTGTACATTTGAATATTATTTCATAATGATTCATTTGAGTAAAACCACCACCAGATGGCCAATGTTATTTACCATACACGAAAAGTGCCCTAAGAAATGGGTCACGTGACAGCTCACGAGTCGAAGCCTAGTAACCGACGAAACTAAAACGTCAATTGCTCTTTATTGAGAAGTAAATATTTCCTTTGTCATGGTGAGAATTTTGTTCACCAAGGCCGTTGCAGTGCAATTAGCCAGCACATTCTTCAACTTATTTGGCGGCCGAATGTAGAACGGGGTTATGTTCAAATATCAATCCGTTAACGTTGAGATCTTTTAACACCGTTAACCCATAACTTGCATACTTTTGCAGAGATTTAAGAACACGATTGCAATACATGGGACAGCGACGATTTGAGCATTGCCTTCGTGACTAAATAAACATATAGCGAACGTCAAGTACTTGTTTGATGGAGTAACTCGTAAATCTGTTCTAGGAAATAAAATCACATGGAAGTGCGCCACATACCTCAAATTACCCCAAGAGGGCAACTTTACAATGGAAAAGGCTGCAACGATGTGCTTTCGAAATATCCTCGCGTTACTGGTGAGACGACAGTTTCGAATTTAAATAGCTCGGAACCGCCCAGTAAATTGTTGGGATTTCAAATTGGCCAATTGCATGAAATCCGGAAATGACAGCACGGGCAACTCCCGGAAATTGAATCACAAATCACAATGTTCATGTTGTTCAACCTGCAACAAATGTGCTCTCTACGGCTAAATCTTAAACGAAGAAGAAATGCAGGAAGTAATTGTAACGTACCGCCAAATTTGCTTGTAAATATAGACGCTCACCTCTTATTCCAATGAACTTTTAAGATTTTGGACTTTTCTACGTAGCAACTTTTTTGTTTCCACTACGACAACAATGAATTTAGTTGGGAAAGGTAATAAACACCGCCCGATTTCAGTGATATGGAACAATAAACGCGATTAGTTAAATCGTTCAATCACTGTGTATACTATGCCTATACTATTCTGTTTACGGGACTAACGGATGATTTGAATGGAAAAGTACTATAACATTTATAATCAATGTATAAGTTATTCACGATCAGCGTGTGTTTTTTATTTGATTTCTAGGAGGTGTCGATTCTCACCAGATTTCGGCCAGGTAAATGAATCAATGTTGTTCATTTCTATCAAACAGATTTATGTCTCATATACACTCATACTTCCCCAATGCAATCCTATGACAAAAAAAATACATCACGAGCCAGCCATAATAACTACATTTTTGTAAATATTGGGATGTTGCAGCAGTGACAGCGATTCCATTAAAGTTTTCGTCCGAGTACGACCTTTGACCCACGGCACTGGGCTAACAACAGATGGAGATCAGAACTTGTGTCTTAAAGTCACATCTTCCAATACCATACGTTTGCTCTCCAAGCCGGAGCCTCGAACCTTCACTTATGATCATGTTGCTGACATGGACACAACACAGGTTTGAGAAACTTTGTATTCTTTTTTTTGTTCCATAATTCTATAACTGTGTTTTGAACCTTGTGTGTTATTTTCCAATAGGACTCTGTATTCTCCAGTGTGGCCAAGAATATTGTAGAGTCTTGCATAAATGGATACAATGGAACCATTTTTGCATAGTAAGTTCATCAGATTGTCAATGGAATATTACAATGGAAATTATTATTTGCTTGTGTTTTAAGGAGACATACAGACATATTTATATATATAAAAAAAATCACATTGTTCCTGAGAGTGAGTACTAGCAAATTGGGAAAGTATACAAAGTAATGTATTTCAAAATGTGAATTTGGATGGAGGCACCTAATGTTGTAGTGGTTCACTGGTGTGGGCAAGTGCAAACCAACAAAACCTAGAAAAATGTTCAGATATAAAAACTTAATTTGTATTATGTACAGTTATTGTTGTTCTCGTCATATTGATGTATCAAAAACCAGGAAGCCAATTGTTTGATTTACAAATCATTGTAAAGTCCATTTTCCAAAGAGCTGTATGTCCCCTTTTACTTTATTAGCCATTAAGGGCCTCATGAGTTATTTCTTCCACAGTGGGCAAACAGGATCGGGAAAAACCTTCACAATGCTTGGTGAGAATTCAGGTTTATGTTGACTATACTATTGCTTTTGTCAATATAGTAATATGGTAATTATGTATCGCTCCTAGGCCCGTCAGAGTCAGACAACTTTTCAGATGAACTGCGTGGTGTTATTCCTCGCAGTTTTGAGTACCTGTTCTTTCTCATCAACAGAGAAGTAGTAAAGGTCAGCCCCCCTGAGATTTTGTCTTGGTCAACACCAACTACAGATGCAGTTTTTATGACCCTTCTTATCTTTTTCCCCCTTTCAGTCTCAGTCCAAAAGCTTTCTCTGCAAATGTTCATTCATTGAGATTTACAATGAACAAATTTTTGACCTTCTGGACACGGCATCGGCTAGCCTGTTTGTCAGAGAAAATATCAAGAAAGGTGTGTTTGTGGAAGGAGCTGTGGAAAAGTTTGTCAACAATGCTGCCGAAGCATACCAGGTAGGACTTTGTTGGTCATTTCATGAAAATGGACCAACCTATGGACCAATTTTCTTTCATGTTTGGAATTTGTTTTTTTCCGCAATATGTAGGTGTTGTCTCGTGGATGGTGTAATCGTAGAGTGGCCTCCACCTCAATGAATCGGGAGTCTTCTAGATCTCATGCTGTGTTTACTATGACTCTGGAGTCAAAGGAGTCCATCAATCAAGTGGTGAATATTCGAAGGTCTCAGCTCAATCTGGTTGATCTGGCTGGCTCGGAAAGGCAGAAAGATACGCACACTGACGGATCCAGGCTCAAGGTGAACAATTTAGCAATTTAGGTGTCAAAGTGGCGGCCCGTGGGCCAAATCTGGTCCGCCGCATCATTTTGTGTGGCCCGGGAAAGTTAATCATGAATGCCGACTTTCTGTTTTAGGATCAAATTAAAATGAAGAGTATAGCTGTATATTAGACTTCCTGATTTCCCCCCTTTTAAATCAATAATTGTAATTACTATTTAATCAATTTTTCTGTGTTTTTAGTTAAAAATTCATTTTGTAAAATCTAAAAATATATATATAAAAAAGCTAAAATAAACATTGTTTTAGATGTATAAAAAAACTGAATATTCAGGGCTTTAATCCAGTTCTTTTAATCTATTACAGGAGGCCAGCAGTATCAATCGCTCCCTTATGAGCCTCGGTCAGGTGATCATGGCTTTGGTCGACGTATCTAATGGGAAAAACCGACACATTTGCTATAGAGACTCCAAACTCACCTTCCTATTACGGGTGAGTTTTTAAGGCAGTGTTTCCCCAAACACTGTGCTGTGAGCAATGTTCAGGTGTCCCATAGGAAAGTCATAGAATGTAATATGCAGAGAGAAAAATTCATATGATTATAATGAGATTAAAATTGAACTGTTTGGTTAAAATAGATGAAAGACTACAGTAATTTAACAATCAAATGAAAAACACAGTCTCTACATTGTAGAATATTTTAGAAATGTAAGTACAATGATGTTGCAGAACATTGAAGACTCTGATGTTTCAGGACTCGCTTGGTGGCAATGCAAAGACTTACATTATAGCCAATGTTCACCCTGGATCCAAATGTTTTGGTGAAACGTTATCAACTCTACAATTTGCCCAGAGAGCAAAGCTGATCAAGAATAAAGTATGGCTGTCGTCACTGTTTTCCAGAAGGGCATTTTTTTTTAGTTTAAAGCACTTAGAATTTTGTTGTTGTTTTTACAGGCCATTGTCAATGAGGACACCCAAGGAAATGTGCGACAGCTTCAGGCGGAAGTGAAGAAACTTAAAGAGCAGCTTGCTCAGGCTCTATTGTCTCACCAAGTGGATCATGGGAAAGATGTTACACCTGGAGGATCAGGGATTCCCGTTTCGAGTAATTTACACAGCACATTTAATGAGAAAAGGGAGTCCTCGGGTTATGATGTCCTCTACCGACGTCGGTTACAAATAAATCCAAATCTGAAATCTCCATGCACTTTTCAGCTAGAATGGAATATACAGCATCTTATTTTTTTTAAAACCTATTTACATTTTTTGATACAAAATATTTTCACTTTTTGAAATCCAACTTGCGTGTAAAGTCGTGTTACCTCAACACCATACAAACACAAATTCAATCGTCACTCAAGGACTCCCTGTAATGCACTTTCTAATTTTCTTTTGTCAAACAAATCAAATGTTCTCATTTCACCAGAATTGTCCGGAGATGGTAAAAATATTGCCTTGTACAAAGCCAAATTTATGGCTGCTGTCCGGTTGTGGAGAAAGCGAGAAGAAGAAAAGACGGTAAGGCACATTTGATACTCTTTTTAAGTGGTTGAGCAGTTTGACCTGTTTGCTAAAATCACTGGTATCGGATGAATATTAATATTCACTGAAATGGAATGGTGCATGCAGGTTTTGCTTAAAAAAGCATCTCAGCTGGAGGAAGCCTGGACTCAGAAAGACAAGTTCATCCACTCCAGTCGTTTGATCATCAAGTTCCGAGAGGATCACATAAGTCGCCTAGAGAAAAAACTTAAGGAACAACATGGCCTGATTGGAGACATGGAATCCCAGGCTCTCATTGATCAACTAAATGAAGAAATTCGAATTTTACGAGACCAGGTAGAACATTTTCTCTAACCTAATGCCATACTAACTACTTTACGCTTCATATTTCATATGGAGAGTACGTTTGTCTTTAAGGTGGAACATAACCCCAAGATGACTCGCTATGCCGCCGAGAACTACAGCCTCAGAGAGGAGAATCGGCAGCTGCGCTCCCTCGAGTCGGTAATCATTGTTGAAGAGGAAACAGTGCAAGTTGCGCAAGAGCTGGAGGAAGAATTCCAGAAGGCAGTGGAGGCTGAGAACACCCAAAGTAAGATGGGAGGGATCATGTTCCAGTTGGTCGGACTGTTTATTCCACAATGTTTGTGACACACCTTTTATTGCTTTGCAGCTTCAGTTGGTGCTTCAACCTCTTTGGCAACTGATGTGTTTACCATCTCTGCAATGGAGAAACTTAAAACTCAGCTGCTTCAAAAGCAGTCCGACTTAACTGCCATTTTGCAGGCATTTGAGGAATACAAAGAAGTCACTAAGTAAGATGGGAATTTAATTGGGAAAAGTGTTAAATGAAAAAAAAAAACAGTTTAACAAAGTAGGAAAGGCCATTTTTTTGAAAGATGTATGGTTAGGTCAGTTCATTATTAACTCATGTTTCAGTGCCATTGACGACCCTAGATGTCCAATCCATTTTCATTAGAAACATCAAAACAGATTGGACATTTGGTGCTGTCAATGTCAATGAGAATTGGTCAAAGCATTTGATCTGTGGAGAATGCTGGAAAAAATGAGATGATTTTTTTTTTTTTTAACTTTTGTATTTTTTTGGTGTATTGGAAAGGAAGCAGATGTCTCAATTGGAGTCGGACAAAAGATACCTTGACAAGTCCAACAGGTATTTGGAGAACATCTTGGAAGCCACTAATGCCTACAAAAAGCAAGAAGTCTCTGAATTGAACAGAATTCATGTTGAAACTCGAAAGGTGAGGTTTGGATTTACTCAACTATGCATTTTTCAGTCATTTTATTGAAAACATACTGTCAATAGTTTTTTTCCTCCCATTATAATTAAACCTTTCTTAATATTTTTTTTACTCAAAAAATCAGATTCTCACTACTCCCACCAATGCGTGCAACTTGCGTTCCCGTATCGTACCGCTCTCCAGCCCAGAACACTTGAATGGTTGTGTTAACAATCCAGATAATAACATTTGGGCCGAGACACCCCCTTCAGATACAATCGAGATGGCTTTGACTGAGGAACTGCGACAAGTGCAGGTAATTCAAATTGTTTCTCTTAAAGGGCCCTTTCCATCCAAATCTCCCTTTTTATGAATCTAATACTGCCAAACTTAATACATGTGACTTGTTGGAAGTTTCGTGTTTTAAGGGCCATATTTATCTGCCAAGCTCTTAGCAATTGAGATGTATGTTGCAAAATGATCTCTTTTTTAAAAAAAATATTATTAATGATGCCTTATTTCCTCAGGTGCAAGCAGGTCAGGTTCGGGTTCAGCTTGGAGAGGAGGAGCTCAAGAACAGCAAGCTTATGCAACAAATTGCAAAACTGGAAGAGCAGATCCATGTCATGTCACAGGAGTCTGCACTAAAGGAGGAGGTGTGAGATTAGTTTTTTTTTGAAAGTCACAATTTGCTAGAGGTAGAGGTAGAATTTCCAAATAACGGCTTACTTTAAACACATTCAGCAACTTTCAACGGAGCGGACTAACAAGACCAGAGATCATCTCAAACTGCAGGAGACAATCAACAGCTTGCAAGAGAAACAGCAGTGCGAAGTGAAGACTATGGAAGGTGCCGTTTCTGCCATGTGTTTTCAAAACTTTTTCTTGATGACGGATAAATGCATCTTGTGCCACTTTCAGTACTGAAGAATGAGATCCGAGATCTACGGCTGGTGCTGCAGTCATCTGACAAGGAGCTGGCCGCTGTCAAAGAAGAGTTGAAAGTCAGGAAAAGTGAGCAGCAGAAAGAGACCAACCAGCTGTCCAGCAGTCTGATCGCCTCGCAGCTCCAGCTCGAGGAAGTCCAGTAAGCAGACATGGGCGCCGTCCGTCGTTGTCAGCCAATCATATTAATTGAGCAATGTTATCATGCCAGGTTGGATTGGGAGCGGCTTCTGGAGCAGCACCGGACTCTGCAGGATTCTTATGACCAGCTGCAAGCTGAAGCAAAGTTTGATGCAGACCACTCCAGACGGCAGATGCAAGACGGGGAGCAAAAAATAAGTGAACTACAGGCTCAGATTATGGTCAGTCAAGCCAACTTTAACTGTGTCCCTGTGAACCTAACTGTTAACCTTTTACAGTGCACTAATGTAACTTGTTTCTAGCAATTGTGGAAGCTCCACCCTCCCCCTAAGTTATGGTTGCTAACTTGCCAGCCTCTGTAATTCCAACGTGTTTTTTTTTTTTTTTTACTCCAGGAATTAAACAACTCTCTGGAAACAGCGCAAGAGCACACAAGCAGCCTGACCTACCAGTTAAGAGAGAATAAGGAAAGTACATCAAAGTAAGTTTTACAATTGTTTCGCTTCAAAAAATATTTTTAGAGCACATTCAAGGTTTCCCCTTATAATTTCAGAGAACTGAGTGAAACTAATGAAGAGAACACACAGCTGAGTAAGCAAGTCACAGATATGACTGTACAATTCCAACAGCAGGTCAGTTGCCAAAGACAATGCTTTAAAAACACCATACATTTTAATGCTTAGTAAGTTTAGTAAGTGTCATACTTCGATTCCATTTAAAGGTGTCCAAACTTGATCATCTGGAGCAAAATCTCTGCACTGCAAATGAAAGCACAAAAGGCCTGAACCAGAAGATTGAACAGGACAAAGTAGACAATTATTGTCCTTTTCTTCCACATCTTTCAAGCATGTCTTCTCCTAGTCTAAATGTCTTTTATTTCTGTCAGGTTGTCATCCTCGATCTTATCAACCAAACTCGAGACCTCCGCAGCGATCTTAATCATAAGGAACAGACCATTGCGCACCTTACAGGAGACATCAGTGACATCACGGTATTTCCCTATCCAGATCATAATAACAATTCAACTTATTAAATATACCAAGTCAGGAGGACCAACTAACTAACTTACTTAACCCTGGTTAACCATCCTCAAAAATTAATTAAACTGGTGTTCCTGTTTCAGGCCAAATATAATGCCGCTTGCTTGGAAAGAAAAGAAGTTGGGGAGCAAAAGACTAAATTGCAAGCTGAAATCACAGAATTCAAAGAAACAGTGGAGAGGACTATTATCTCCAGCAAAATAGAGGTAAGTTTATTGTGACTATTTAACACTAGTGTGACCATGTCTCACTGTTGATTAAAAGAAGCTTGCGTTGATGTTGTCGGCCAGGTTGAAGTGCTGCAGGATGAGCTCAATTATGCAAATGAGGAAGTTGAAAGACTTACTCTAGTCTTAGATGAGCACAACAACATTCTTCAAACTGCCCAAGAGCAATCCACTCAGAAAGACATTGAAATCCAGCATCTCCAGCAGAAGGTAATTGTCTTGATTCAGAATCTAATCTGCTCTATATGTGATATAATAACGTATTTATTTGAGTACAACGTGCAATTTCTACCAAACAATAGAAGCAACGTTTGGGGGCGTGTTTTACACGAATCCCCATGAAAAACGTCTCTCCGTCGGTGAAAAAGTCGTTATAATGGGAGACGTAATACCTGTCTTTGTCCACCAGATGGCGAAAATCTACCTTCTTTGACAAAAGCCAGCCCTCTTCAAATAGCCTTTGGCAAGTTTATAGGGTAAAAGGGTTGAAAATAAATAAAAGTTGCTCCAGGGAGACGTTTGCGGGGCACCCGCTCACACGAGTCGAGCCAACGGAGCGCTATCCCCGCTCAAGATGTTTGGTGAATTTGATGAGGAGGAATCAGACTTGGAAAAATTTGATGATGAAGTACACTTAAAGGATTTAAAATTGTAAATTCCATTTCAGAATTGTGTTCGTATTGGTAGCAGTTTGTTTAACCAGGTTTCCGTATGTTGGGAATAAATGTTTTGTCACGATGACACGTGTTCAGCATATGCCACTTACAAGTACTGATGCAATCCTTGATCTGAGTTGAGGAAAAACTGGTAAAAAAAAAATACCAATTTCAAATAATGAGTGCGAGTGATGCACAGGTGCGTATTATCCTCGAATAAATACCGTACTTTGATTTTCTCAGTTGCAGCAGCAACAAGAAGCTGTGGAAAGAACAATACCGAGGGTAACTATTTTCTATGATGGTTGCCAAGTATGTGGCTCAATAACATGGTCTAAAAAACAGCCTTTTCTTTTTTTGCACTTGCAAGACCCCTTGCACCCCGGGAAGCTTCAACCGAGACCTGACACAAGTCCTGGAGATTCAGGAGAGGGAACTGGAGAATCGACGGTCCTCTATGATGACCATGGAGATCCTCTTAGCGGAGCTCAATTCCGAGAGAGCTGCCAAGAATGAGGAAATTCGACGGCTCAAAGTAGGAACACTGTTGGGATGCAAAGTTATGCAAAAAATCTAATTGCTACCTCCATAATAAAGACATTGAAAAGATTTTGAGGCCTGTTCTTTCTCCCCAGACACAGCTGAATGAGAAAGAAGTGGCCAACTTAGAGATTCAAGGCTTGCGTGAACAGTATAGCAAATCCTCTCATATTGGAAATCCAAACAGGTTGAGTCAAGTCATTCATTCACCATCACCTTGTGCTAAAATCAAATGGGAAATAATTGAATCATTTTTGCTATCTATCTTTCAGCGAGGAGCTTCATCATGGCATCATTCAGTCTATTCTTAAAGAGCGAGATGAGAGGGTATGTTTATGTTCCTTTTTTTTCTTTGGCTGTTTTCAGATTTATTCATTAATGTTCTTGTGATTCTCTTGTACAGGATAAATTGATGCAAAAGCTTGCGGACACACAGAAAAAGTAAGCTGCCGACTGTATAAGACAAGGATTTTTTTTCTTCCCTACGCAAGTCATTCGATTGTGTTTCTCTTTTGTTTTTAGATTGCAGTCCCAGGAGTCTGCATTGGCCGAATCACAGGCTTGTGTTGAGGAGCTGTCCTCAGAAATTCAGAATAACCGTGTAGAGATGAGCCAACGGGTCCAGGATGAGGACAAGCTCCTTAAGGTCATTTTTCCATTTTTTTTTCCTTCCAAATGAATGTTTAAAAATGTAACACATTGCATTGATGACTCAAATTGTCTTTTCTTTCAGGAGAACGAGCTTCTCCGTCGGCAGAATGTTCAGCTGTCAGAGGAGAATGGAAAACTGGTGGGACACAAGAACCATAAACAAAGGATTGAATATTTGGTTAAGCTGAAGAAGGACAACACCAGACTACAGGAGGTGAATATTATCCCTGTCTGGATGATTAATTCATTGGCTGCCATCATTAATGGCACTGCAAGAGTTAAAAGTTTGGTCCTTTATATTTATTCTCTTTGGTTTCAAAGGAAAATGAAAAACTGCGATCAGAGATGAGCCTCATTCAAGACAACACTGGACCTTTGCCATGAAGCTGGACATCTTTGGCTTTGTAAATATATATTTTTAGTGGATATGTGCCTTTACCATGAATTATTTTCTTAGTCATTTTTGGTTTGTTTTAATTTAGTTTTACTTTCATCTGACTATTGGCATTAAAATGTTATAATATACCTTGATTAAATTCCTTCTAATTACTTTTTAACCAAACAAACTCGTAACAAGGTTATTTCATATACTTTAAAGTTCAAAGTTGTGGTCAGTTTGGACGTATCAATTGCTGTCGCCCCACTTCGCCCCCTAGCGGCCGCCTTCTTCTTAACCCAAGGGTATCCTCAGCTGCATCCATTCAACGATTCATTATAACAATTCCACCATGAAGGGCACTTTCACGGCTGAGCAAATTTCCATCTGACCGACTTTTTCTACCATGAAACTCACAGAAGAGGTGATCGACAAGACATTGCCAGATCCATTGTCAGAAAGGACAAGGTAGGTTTGATTTTTAAACAATTACAAGTTCAAATTCACTGAAGTTCACTCGTTTGGCTTTTCCATGACATGCACTGTTTTTGTTTTAATTTAAAATATTTTCTGTGGCAGACAAAACAATGACAAATGGGAAAAAAACGTAACATTTATTCATGTTTTTGGATGCTGTCCTTGGCAAACAATTATCTAAAGTTTTAACTTATGGATCGCTTAAGTACTTGAAACCTACCTTTGCACATTAGTCAAACATTTTTAAAAATTGCCACTTTCTACTTACTATTTGTAGTTTGTATAGTTGTCCATTGAAATCAGCCTTTGAAATTATAAACTTAATGTTTTTTTTCAGTTTACTTTTTACTACCATAATAACCAGACAAATCAAAATATTTAGTAACCTTTTTACTTAATATTTGACATCAACTCACCTTTAGGCCATCTGTCTCCATTAAAAAAAGAACCTTGGCCCATCTCTGCTGGTCTAAAATATTTCCAAGTGCTTAAATAAATCCCCAAAATATATTGACGGTTTTCATCAATACCTCGCCCAGCAAGCAAACTAAGGAAATGTTATCCATCAAGGTACATTTATTTTGTCATGTTCTTGTAATTAAATACATAGTGTAAGTGCAAATAGTTAAAGAGTCCAGGGTCTAGAGAACTACACAGTATCGAACATAGTACAAAGTTGGACAGTTATTCAAACAAGCGTGATATCACCAGATACTCCTCGTTTTCATAGTAGTTGTACAACAGTACCCACAACATTGTGTATTGTTCCATTCAATATACAAAAGCAAAAACCTACAAATACCACATCTAAGACGCATACTTTTAAAATGATTTTGTGCTTGGAAACACTAAAAGGAAATTGTCTCTATATATTTATATATTGACATATACTGAGAGTAGCCTCATTTGCTTTACTTGAACATGAAGCGGCAAACATTGGCAAGACTGGAGCCACTTAGCTGTATTTTTTTTCTTTTTTTTTTTTGTGCCACACCATAGTTTGGGGTAAGCACTGCGAAAGCTCAAATGTAGCAAGGTTTTCAAAACATCACAAAAATGATATCAAATATTTACCCAAAGCTGGACTTCATGCTTTCTACTTCAGAATCATAAGCAGGAAAGAAAGACTTGTCTATTTAGCTATTTTTTTTTGTTTGAGTTGTGAACTTGTCTACCTAGACTAGAGGCATTATGAACATGTGGCTGTGTGTTGTGTTAGTGTTTTTATACTGCTCTAGACAGGGTGAAGGCGTCTCTAGTGGATGCTTTTCGAGAACGCCTGGATGACGAAGCGTGACGCCCATCTGATGGTGGCTCTTCAAGGGTGAGCGAGCCTCCTTCCTCCGTGAGACGTGCAGATCTATCTACTCCTCCTTTCTTTTGGCTCCGGGGATCTTTGCTTGGATCCTGGACACACAAGTAGGTAGGAATTGCATGTTTCGGGTGGGATTAAGTGGGCCGTTAGACAGAAAAGCACCTCTCTTTTTATGGTGCTCAAATGAGCCTGTGAGTTAAGTTTTGCTAAAAAAGGAGAGAAAAGAAAGGGCAGCCGCAACTACTATTCCTCTCCCTGTTTTCACAGTATGCAATGACTTTGGAGGCATTGCTATTGTTTATCAATGAGTTAACAAAGCGGCTGCCATTGACATTTTATGTTATTGAGGAACATGATATACATTTATTTATTATAGATTTATTTATTTATCTATTTATTTAATTTGAATAAAATTTAGTGATTAAATTAATTTTTTGAATGTGTCTGCATCGTAATCCAAGTTCATTTAAATGTCTTTGTTATGTTATGAGCGTGTTGCCGTGCAAACCCCCCCCCCCCTGCCCTCTGTAAAATCTGTCTAATTTTAGTACTATTAAACACATTTTGGTACTATTAAACCACTAGTTATTTGTAACATTGTTAATAGATGGCGAATTAGAACAAATACAAATGTATTTCCAATCCAATATCCTGTTTTGGGTGTTTTTTTCAGAGGGTTGGAACATATTAATTTGTTTTTAGTTCATTTCTACAGGAAACATTCATTTGAGTTATGAGTAAATCGACATACGAGCTCAGATTAAGCCCGTTTCTCGAGGTACCACTGTACCAAAAGAAACAAGAAGTCTGAACACTCACTTCCCCACCACGGAGTTGACGAGGGTCCGTATTAGTCCCACGTATTCATCAATCTGCGCCTAAAGGAAGGTGAGAATTCAATTATGATTTTCAAGAGCCAATATTTTTCTCCATGAAACCTTTGGGAAAAGCTTACCTGATGCTTCTCGTAGACCACGGGCATGGTGAACATGGAGACCACAGCTGTAGGCGTAAAAAGAGCCAAAGCCACTTAATCTGAATCCACACCACACAATGACAAAGACACGCTGCCCTACTTATGATTACGTAAAGGCTAATAATAACCTGAGTGTATCCAGTTCATACCAAGACATTACTACTGAGGGTGTCACACAAAAGAAGAAGAAAAAAAAAACAGTCTTCACGAGTTGGATGAAGATGAAATGCGAGGCGAGCGAGTCAGGTGACCTCACCTAGGATGAGCAGTGTCAGTCCATTGAAGAGAGCTCCCACATAGGTGAGGAGCCACATCAGCACGGCAAACTGGGCACAAAAAGGTTTTTGTGTTGACAACACATTTGATTCATGTAAGTAAATCATATATGATGGTCGATTCGACCCAAAATGTCATGTCCAAATATGTCAATGCCAAGATATATAGTCATTTTGCCCTATAAAGACATTCTCAATTAACGTCACTGTATCTTTTGAAGTATTTGGAAACTATATCTTGATGTAGTAATCCAAATACATTACCCTTCCATTTTTTTTAGAAAATATAATATTATATATTTAAATAACTGCAGTATTAACATTAAGACTGTGGTTTATGAAAATAACTAAAAAAAACTCAGCTACAACTTTTAGTTTTATTACTGCAACATCTTTTAGGTTATTGAGGCAACTGCTCAGTAATTTGAGCACACTTTTCCAGTCTTACATTGGAAATCCTAGAGCAGTGTTTGCCAAATGTTGTGGAGCTGCGGCACCCTTATTCCATTGCAAAAAATCAGCTGAAAATATTATAGTATTGCAATGAAATCATGAAATATTACAAAATGTTACATTTTTAATCTCATAATATTGAGATTTTAGTTTCAAAATATTACAAGGCATAACTTCTTGGCAGGTAATTTTCCACCATCGGTCATGGCAACACCGGTTAGGAAACGCAGTCAGGATTTAGTGAAAAAAAAATGGCCTATTGGTGCAAAAAATGTGGAAAAGTGACAGTATGCAAACCTTCAGAGAGTCAATGAGATCTTGAACCAGGAAAAGCCTGCGCAGCTCCTTCATGCAGGTGTTGGTATAGAGTAGAATCTTGTCAGCATATTTGCTAATTTGGAAAAGCTGGGATAATGAGATATCCATCTCCAGGTAGCTTCTGGATGGATGCAAACATAGAAACATGATCGTTAGAGTACCAAACTTTGGACTGTTGACGACAGTGACGGAAGTGACGGTGGGCTGACTTGAAAGGGTGGCCTTCGTCGGTTTTCTGCACGGCCTGGAGCACCGATTTGTAGATGCGGAAGCTGATGGTGGCAGAGAGAGCAGCCAGGGCTAAGTAGGCCCCCACGCTGACCACGCTGAACTGGGTCAGGGAAAAGAGGAGCAGGAGCACGCTGCTGAACACGGCCCCCGACTGCTTCACATTCCTCCAGTAGAGCAGGTCAATTGCTGGGTTGTGAAGACAAAGAAAAACAGGTTTGTTATTCCACTTTTCCATTTGCATTTGAGGTAACACTTATGATGACAATTTTCTTGCAGGGCTCTCAAAATGGGGGGCTTTTGTAGCTCTTTCATACATACACAATAGTTTTTTTTTTTCTGACACAAGTGCCAAGACACCAGAATTATGAGTGTTTTGCACTTTGCTCAAATTCTTATCCGGAAGTCAATTTGTTCTTATTGGTTTATCAGTACAAACACCTGGTTCAGTCTCACATACATGAGTACTATACATCTCGCCCAATCAAGTAAAATAGCAGGCATTGTACATTTAACCTGAAGTAGAGAGTTAATGATTGCCCCGTGTGAGCGCAAAATCAGCATTTTCAAAGATAACGGTTCAGTGTGACATGGTCACACGGCCTGATAAGCGGTCAGTGATGAAGGATGAAGAATATTCATGGTCAACTTGCTTGTCCAACTATACTTTTGGGGAGGGTCAGAGGGCAATTTCCAGAAGTGCTGTCAATAGCCGCAATTTTCACTGAGCAGTCGGGCATGCATTTTTCCGGAGGTCTTATCGTGCGCACATTCTGAAATGAGTAGAATCGCTCCTGGGAAAGATCCCTACGGTGCCTTCCTCTTGGTCCCCGAGCAATGCAACTGCGTTTTCGCCTGCTCTAATTTTAGCCATGGAGCTGTGAATGGCATAGCTATGACAGCCATCTTTGCTTGACTCTGAATAGGCATCTGTGGAGTGTGAAAAAAAAAACTCGGCTACATCTCGCGCCATTATTTTGACATCTTGGACACACACCCTAACCTTTCTAAGGCATTAATAGGAGTTAAATATCTCAAATACGACAAGTATGTCAAGTACGACAAGAAAAAGACAGAGATGAACTGAGCACGGGCTCGACAGGCTCTCTCGTCCGTAACGACAAACTGGGCTTGCGAGTGATGATGGAAAGATGACGCACGCTCTCAGGTGTGTCACTCTTTCACAAGTTTCAACCCACATAAACAAATCACAAAAGCAGCTTTACTGTCAAATTGTGTCAATGCGGCCAGAGTTAAAAGCATGAGTTCACTAGAAGCGGGTACTGACCTGCGGGTCCCATGGCTGAACAGAGAAAGAGGCAGCTGCTATATTTGTGGACAAAAGGAGAGTGTGTCAGTGTGTGTGTTGAGGGGTGGGGGGCTCTTGTGTGCCCCCCAGTACACGCACACACTCCACACGGGAAAGGAGGGACTTAAACCTACAAGACCAATCAGCTCCTCTCTGATGCCTGACAGGTCTTTAACCCTTTGTAAAGCAATCATTCAACACATCACGGACAGCACCTGATCAATTTTAACTGACAGAGCGATCAGTTTTGGTCAGACTTGGACGTCTATATATGTACATATATATACACATATATCCTGGTTTGCTCTGCTTTGAAATCCCACTTGAAGGTACAATAAAGTACTAAGTATGATCTGGGAGTGAAAAGTGACAACAACAAGTACTAGTGCTTTCTCTCACAAGGTGGTGGCCCAGTGGGTAAGTCATCAGTTTCCCCACTTCTTTGGTCTTGGGTTCAAATCCAAGTGCTTGCAAAGATTTTCCTAATATTATTCAGGTAAATGAATGAGACAAAACTACAAGTACTACTACTTCTCTTACAATGTGGTGGCCCAGTGGCTAAGTCATCAGTCTGTTGCCTATGAGGTCCTGGGTTCAAATCCCAGTGTAGGCAAAGATTTTCACAATATTACTCAGGTAAATGAATGAGACAAAAGTATAAGTATTACTGCTTTCTCTCACAGGGTGGTGGCCCAGTGGCTAAGTCATCAGTCTGTCGCCTATGAGGTCCTGGGTTCAAATCCCAGTGCAGGCAAAGATTTTCACAATATTATTCAGTTAAAAGAATAAGTTCTAATGCCTAAGTGTTTAAGTGTTTAAGTGTATAAGTATATAAGTGTTCAGTGGTGGATGAAGCATTTTGAGTAAAAAATGACTAAGTGTTTCACCCCATTTCCGTGGATAAAACGTTTCAACACCCATGTATAAGTGGGGCACGAGTTGGTGTAGTGGGTTGCACACTCGCCTTTGCACCGAGAGAACGTGAGTTCGCTTCCCGGTGTCGGCGGTTCACTGACCAAGCAAGCGGTCGAGGGTCGGCCGAAGGCCGACCCGAGAACGCCTTTCGCACATACAGGTCCATCAAGTGTCTTCCGAACTGCCGAAGGCAGTTCGGAATATAACCTTTTGCTGAAAAGTATGACAAAGTGTTTAATATAAATTAAAAAGTTTTCTTTTTTTTTTTCTTCTCATTCCATTTTCCAGACTACTTGGTTCGGTGATCAGCCAAAGGTCGACAGTGGGAATCGAACCCAGGTCTCCCACACGGGAGTCCAGTGTTCTAACCTCTGCGCCACCAAGTGGCTTACACTTTCCTCTGTAATCATTTCAGTGTCATGACAAGAAATCCACAGAAACAACTAAGTGAAAAAGTGTCACAACCGGGATTTGAACCAAGGTCTCCCACACAGGAGTCCAGTGAACAAACCCCTGCGCCATTCAAGTGACTACACTTTTCTTTGTAATCATTTGAGTGTCTTGACAAGAAGTCCACAGAAACAACTAAGTGAAAAAAGTGTCCGAACCGGGAATTGAACCCAGGTCTCCCAGGCGGGAGTCCAGTGAACAAACCCCTGCGCCAACCAAGTGACTACACTTTTCTTTGTAATCATATGAATGTCTTGACAAGAAGTCCACAGAAACAACCAAGTAAAAAATATTTATTAATGCATTTCTTATTTATCACATTGAGTACGTTGTTGGGGACCTTAACTAGAGTGTATTTCTGTATATTTTTTATATATTCATTTAGGGTTAAAAATAATTGTGTGGCCTACATGAACCAAAATGTGATGCCCACATATGTGGAAGCCAAGGGTTAAAGTCTGTTTTTTTTATTTTTTTTATTACTAGACTAGAAATAGTCACTTGCCCTATAAAGGATTAGAGACGGGGGGGGGGGGGGGGGGGGTTGGTCCTCTAGAGTCTGGATTGGCAATGAATCACAATGCAGTTCAGCAAACTCACATTTAAAAAAAATGTGCATGGGTGTCTGGGGGCAAAGTTAAGAGCAACACATCAAGACTACCATTTCATACGTTCACATCCAAATGTTATCACTTCCACAGATGCGTCCATTTTTTTGTAAGGCTTTATCACAATGGCCCGGTGGCAAGAGTCAGCTGAGCACCTGCCTGATGCAGTTACCATAGTTACACTGCTCGCTCCATTTTAACTCCAAGATTCGAAAAAGGGAGGGGGAATCTTGTTCCTTTGGGAACAGAAGGATTCATTTTGTCTGAATCTGGGGACCCGTAGCAACAAAATGTGTGCGCGCACCCCCGTGAAGATCAAGACTGCCACTCCCTTTTACTGTGGAGCACAAAAGGGACAACGGCAGGCTACCCCCAAATGACTAAAAACCAGAGAAGTGGTCTTATTTCATAAGCACAAATGCTTCTTCTTTTACAAATGAACGTTGTGATGCTGAGCCCAGGATAGGCCTGTTAGCTTTTAGCATCCATCCTCATTCTTGTGTCAAAAAAAGCAGAGCAAATGATGATCACTGGTGACAAGAATATGAATCCCCCACCCTCCTATTTTTCTTCTGAACTGAAACTAGTTTAGCTTGACCTCATTAAGTCACTGAAGACTTTCTTGTGGCTCTAAACAAGTTGTCCGTTTACTGAGAAGTTTGAACTTTGAGGACATTCATCTTCTGAACAGCTTCTCCTAATAAGGGTCGCAGGGGGTGCTGGAGCCTATGCCAGCTGACTAGTGAATTAACCAGCCAATCACAGCACAATGATGCAAACCACCATTCACGGTTACATATATACAGTTTTGAGTGTTCACCCAGCTTACTCTGCATGTTTTTGGGATTTGGGAGGAAACCAGAGTACCCAGAGAAAAGCCACGCAAACTACACACGGTGAGAAACAACCTGGGAAATAATTTTGTGACTGACGGAATAATTAGCAGTTTGTAAAAAGGTTTAGCAACTCACAACGGCTTTCAGTGTTTTCAAAAATTAGTGGCATTTATCTCAATTCCCTTCTACTCACATTGTATCATTTATGAGTCATTCATTGAGATGACAAGGAATGACTACATTATGTCATGTCATAGATCAGAATATTATTCATCTCCTTTGAGCATGAATTATACAATGACTGCTTATTTTTGGAGATATCCTACAAAAGGAGGCAGCCTAGAAGGATAAAAACTGTCCAATTCAATTTCAAATGAACTACTACACGGGTCAGCCAATATCAAGAATGGAGCTGCATCATTTTCAGCATTTGTCCACATTCATTTCCGGTTGCAGCGGAAACGGTACCGAATGATGAAACCTGATCAATGGAGCGTTATTCACCCAACTGCCGTGAATAATATAGAGCGGTGGCCAATGCTTCAAATGAACCATTCCATCATTTCTATGCTCCTGAATTCATCCTGTGAGATAAGTTCAGATAGACAACAATGCGGTTACATAATCAAACTGCTCAGGTTTCCTGACTAACTGCAAATGTGACATTGGCCAATACTAAAATCAAATGTTCAAATCAGAGGCCAGTAGGAAGCGAAACCGCCATTTTTATTGACGGTCGCTCTTGTCAAGCTCCCCTCCCCGCCGGAAAAGGACAGACGGTGGATGTTCTTTTATTTTTTTCCCTCCTCCTCCTAGCACGCTCTCTAAAAAGGTCCCGTAGCAGTAGCATAGATAGGAACCGCTGGAACGGGCGTGTCCCGGTTTCCATGGGAACGATCAATCGGCAACGACTGGACGCTGGAAACGGACAAAACGGGAGCAATGCACACTTTTGCAAATAGGAAACGTCTATGCATGTTGCTGCTCTTGTAAAGGATTCCCATCCTCTGCCATGTACCTCACCGTTTTGTCCTCACCCAAAATCACACAATTGATCAAGCCATCAAGGGTGTGTCTGCGCTGACGTTGTGGCGCTTCCCAACGTTTAACTACCGCAAATACACTAATAATGTATACTACACAACCTTTCCAATTCCATCGGCAATATGGCCACACATGCAAAACGGACAAAACAACCCGTGCACGCGCATCGGCGGACGATTCCGAGCAAGTACCCTGTCCTTTCCATCCGCTCCAGGAGCATTCCTTTTTGGTCACGTCCGCAGCGGCCTGCATGCTGGTGATGACTTTATCCCTGATCTGTGGCTTGCCCTCTTTAAAATAAAAAAACAAATCTTCCTGGTGTCCTCCTCCTTTTGTACGCCTCTAGTGCCTCTGGTGCTTACGCGCTCATCACAGGAAAAGGCATGAATGCTGGGATGGAGGAGAGCACAGATGACGGTGAGGGAGGGAGGGAGTGCGGGAGGGAGGGCGCAAGGGAGGATGGCGAGGTTTCCTGACAGAGCTGCGGCGCTAGGGCTGTGGAATAGCTCGTCAAATGTGGCCGTGCGCCTTTGGAGCCAGCGAGCGGGGGGATGGGGGGGGGGGGGGGGGGGGGGGACGCAGATTGGAAACATCACAGCCGCAGCAAACTGTCCGTGGGATGATTAGTAGCCAAACGGCTTCAGACGGTTGCTAAGCTTTTGTCTTAGGAAGGCTTGCTGGTCTAGCTTTTCATAACAAGAGTGCATCGTAACACGTATTGCCACCTTGATTTGGAATGTCATTATATTTAAATAAGAAAGCACATTTGAAATATCCATTCAAATGAGATTTTCTTTTTGGGAATGTTTTGAGTGACGAAAACTGTATTGACCTGTATTTTCTGGCTGTGCTTTGTTAATCTTGCATTGGATGTTTGCTTTCCAGGGCCGCAGCCTTGGGAATGACGTCAGTAGCTGGAGGCAAGGCGGTTTAGTCAGTGGGCTTTGTCTGGGTGGGAGTTGTGATGTCATGGCGGCTTTTTTTTTATAGCTTTAACCATGCCTTGTCCGATAATGGCTAAAAGGCATTTTTATTATTGCTACTTGCCTGGAAAATGCTCATTTTGGGTCTGGGTTCCTTCACTGAGCCGTTCAAATAGATCAACTGATTTACATCCATCATCAGCAATAAAGACAAAAAAAGATGCATGATGCTGATATTAAAGATTGTTATCGTGATGCAATTTTAATCACAGCAGCCGCTGAACCGTTCAAATAACCAGTACTATGACTCACTGAGTGCTTCTACTTTAATAATGAATACGGAGACGGCATGAATTGTGCATGCCAGCTTAAGCACAATACTCATTAACGTCACCATGCAGGAAAAACACAAGGAAAACACACCATATTTCAGCTTCTTCAGGGGGAGCCCACCCTCGCCCCCTGCAGGCAACCACACCTCACACATTATGTTCACTGCAGCCTCCACACTGCCAACACCCACCAACAAGGAGGAGGAAAAAAACAACCTTTCGGCCAGACGGAACGTGCTCCCCTATTGGCGTTGCTATGGAAACTGGGGATGAACCGCCAGCCATCCTCCTCAGTATGGACTCACTGCGCCCTCTAAAGGTGCATAAACAGACGAGCTGTTTGTATTTATTTATATATTTGTTTGTGTATTTCGAGAAGCTTCTCACGATGAAAATAAATAAAGAAACTGATCAATGAGACAAATTAATTCTCGTTAGATTCCATTTTGCATTACATTCATTCATGATATCAAGGCAAGTTATTCAAGTTCTGCCCTACTTTCAAAATCATTAGATTATGTAAACAGGGACAGACGGTGATGACCAATAGTAAACCCAAAATAAACATTAAATGAGGAGTTTAGATGGGATAAACTCTGTCGCTGCCTTTTTAGTTTTGACCTAATGTGGAGGATAAATATCAATCAAGGCTACAAGATGTACTACTATCCATTCCAAATTTGACACGGCCAGGGATTTTCTTGGTTTGCAACTCCGACAATTCCGTATATTGCACATTTTTTTCCTTTCAATCCACCACTAGGTGGAAGCAACACAAAAGGGCATTCAAACATTAACTTGGCAAAGAGAAGCAAGAGAGCAGCTGGGTACGATTGTACTTCTGTAAACACGTCTGTTTAATTTACCACAACTTGTCCACAAAAGCTCACCATGCAGCAGCTTTCCGTCATCAAATCTAATAAGGGAATGTGTTCTTAAGGCTCTTTTAAATCCAAATATTATGACGTAAATTACCCATGAAATCTGACCTGGAAATTCGGGTTACATCGCCAGCTAGAAAGAGAATTCAGTCAGGAAGGAGTCTATGTACGGATATTTCTAGCAAAACTAACTCTGGCAAGCATTTCCACAAGTTTCTTAAGTTACACATAAAAAAAAGAGAGAGTAAAGGACAGACCAAGATGGAGAGAGAAAGAAAAAAACGTAATAATCATACTCACCTTTTTGTTTGTTGAAGCCCTCCAGCACAAAGGAAGAAGCCAATTTCCCAAGATCCACTTTGCCGTCATGGCTTTTCTTGTCCTCCACACCGAGCCTCTCTGGACGCACCTCTGGGGGCACCGTAGCCATCGGGGGCTTGGGCTTGCTCAGGCGTTCTTCTTCCGCTTTGGCCTTTTCCGAGAAGGAGGGTTCGACTGGCGCCATTTGATGGGGCCTGTGTGCGGCGGGGCCGCTGGAAAACAGATTGGGACCTCCGACCCCCTGTTCTCTTTTTGGACTTTCTTCTGACGCAGACTCGATGAAAAGGTCGCTGTCGAGCTCCGCCTCTCTTTCCTCACGCAGAATACTGTAGGCCGCAGGGGCGGCGACGGCGGCGGCGTGGTTGCCGACCGGTCCGAAAGCGGTCTTTGGGACTGCGGGTGGGTTGTCGAAGGGGCTGGCGGACTGGTCGAAGGCGCCCTTACTTTTTGGTGGCTCGGCAAACGGGTTGCGACCGCCCCTGGGGAGCTCTTCGGACACCAGCTCGATCTCAGAGTCCCCGGACTCGGCGCTGCTACCATCTTGGTCCCTGGGACTAACTTGTGGGCTTGAACCATATTTGCCAGCTGCTTGCTTCATTGCGTCAGACTTGACTGCGTCGTGTGAAGGGAAATTCTTTTCTGCCAAAAAACAACAACAACAAAAAGTCATTTTACAGTCTCCTATGTATTCATCATTTAGCCTTTTGTAAAAAAAAAAAATAATGATATTAAAAATAAAAAATAAACTTTTAGCCACCTTTTTTAAATTATTCACAGACATTCAATGATATTGTATCAATGCCATTGATGGTAAGCCACCTGGACATCACTCATCATCAATGACTCAGAAGAATTGAATATTTTATACAGCATTGAGGCTGTTATAACAATGTAAGATTCTCAAGAAAGTCAACGCTTAGAAGGCGTGCTACTTACGTGTCGGCGAGGCATTTGGACTGGAGGCGGGACTTTCATCCTCTGGTTCCGACAGGGTCACCGTGGGGACCCCCTGCAGACCCACGCTAAGCACATTCTCACGGTCGGACCCCGCAGCCTGCGGGGGGCGCAACTGAGGCTCGGCCTTGGACGTCGGAGCCTGCGACTCGGTGAGGGTGATCTTCACGGGGCTGGCCGACTGCGGCGTGCCGCCCAGGTTCTTGTAGGAGCGGTAGTCGGACAGCTCCTCGTCGGATGGCTCCTCCACGTAAGGGAAGGAGTGTGAGCCCAGGGCAGGCCCCAGATTCTCATCTTCCTCTTCCTCCTCCTCCTCTTCTTCTTCCTCTTCTCTTCCAGGGTTCTGATCAATGTAGCCACGCAGCGAGGAACCACCGCTCAAAAGCGTGTCCGCCTTCCGTGGCTCGTGGCGCTCATCCCCATGGCTTATATCCATGTAGTTGTAAGATTCGGTCTTTTCCGAGCCCATCAGAGACTTGGGAACCTCGTCGACCGTGCCCGATACGGTTTTGGCCCCAGAGCTGAAGTCGTACATGTCGGTGGAGAAGTGGTCCAGATCGGCGGATCCAGAGGAAGCCTTCACGTTGTCAGACAGGTAAGATGATTGCAGCCCGGTTGTGAAGCTCTGATTGGAGAGCAAGGATGTGTACACATCGCCGTCGTCGTTCATGGGGTTCCTGAACAAGCCGGACATAGGTTCACCTATGGATCAAACGTGGGAGGCGAAAACATACAATTAGACTAAATGGAGCCTGAAAAAACATCCATCTGACACCGACCGCTCCGTGTCACATGATTCTTATCATCTTAACATGCTCTTGGCCAGAGCGTTGCACTGTTTTGCTTCCCGGCGAGGCCTCAATAACAAAGGTTATTTGTGCCTATGCAGGGGACAAAGACAGATTGTTCTGTCACCCCAAAAAAAAAAAAAAGCCACAACCAGAGTCTGTTCCCAATCATGTGCATCTCTTATGTCACTAAGGTCTCAACCCCTTTGTAGGACACTCATTAAACTCATTAGCTGCCATTATTACTTTTATTCTCTTATTGCATTATTACTGGGAGTACTCCTTCCAATTTAAATGAATTTAGTGATGTCAATGGCAGGCAATGAGTTATATAGTATGATATGTATATTTTTTAATCACTTAGATTATCAAAAGGAGCCACTTGCACTATTAAATGAGTTAAAAAGAAGAGGAAATACATATACTACAGTCTTCTAGCATCCTGAAAGTTTTATACTACCCGGTAAGTTAAAATTGTTTAGGTTCAGCAAATCTTGTCAAACTCTTAAAAAGGGAAAGACAAGCACTTTAGCGACTTTATGAATAGAAAAAATATATATTTTTCATTTTTCTAATGGGTCATTTGTTGACCATTTCTGAATTGGAATGGCGGCGGCTCATGACATCCTGCCCCCCACAAACGACTAATATTTGCATTGCGCTGTGCACAACTCTCAATGGCCCCTCCCTTTCTCCTCTATCCCCCACTTCTTCCCGCACAGGGGTGGCACTATAAATAGTCCGGCTCCAGCTGCTGGGCTGGGATGAGAGGGGGAACGATTCAAAACCGCTGCCTTTGGGTGAGCAGCAGCAGTAGGAGGAGGATGATGATGATGAGTGAATTGGCAGAGCAGACAACAAGCTCAGGACGTCCCTCCCTTTGCTTCCTCTCTAAAAGCCTGCCCGCCCTTCCTTTTTGCCTTTGTCATTAACAATACACCACCAAGTGTGGAACACAGTCGTAAGTCACGCTAAGCATCCCGGCGGAGCCGAAAGAGGTCACGGCGAGTTGGAAACACGACCTTATCTTGTTGGCCGCCACTGATGGTGACAGACTTCCAATCCACTAGTAGATTGGAGGTCTATTGTCATCAATTGCAAGGATGGTGGGTGGGCATGCTATTGTCATCTACCTACAAATTGATGCAATGCATGAAATTGCTAAGTGTCTTATCCTGAGACCAAATCTAAAAAAAAGAATAATTGATGATCATTCTAATGCATTTTGACAGAAAGCCAATGAATATAACATGCTGTCAGACTGCAAAAATCTGCACCTCATTGTATGTTTAGGGATTATTTCGTGAGCAGGGCCAAGGCATCTTAGAAAGGAAAAGTAATTAGAAATTAAATCAGTTATTAAGCCTTTCCAGTCTCTTTTTGGGATTGATTTTTGTTTAAAAATATGATCTGCTATCATTTTAAAGTCATTTGTAGTAGTAGCATTATTTCATAGCACCTTGAAATGTTATTTGTTGGGCACTGTTTGTTTGATCTCATCTCTATGGAAACATCTGTTTCATAAACAATATTTGGAATATGAATTTTTATTTATGGCATGCGTGTCCCACAAAATGCATACAACAGGGTTCTACTCATGACTGAAAGCTAACATTATTTTTAATTTGTTCCTGTGATTATACAAAAATAAATAAATATCAAATCATGTGATAGTGTATTTTCAATGAATTATTAACATGTAGCCAAAAAACTAAAACATTGTATTAATTTTAACCCCAGAATGTCCTGCAAATCAATATCAAGCACATTAACTGACAACTTGATACTGTTTGTCCAAACTGAGCCGAATGACATCAACGCCCTCGAAGCGAATCAACAAATAATCCTCTTTATTCCGCTACTGGCTTCTAGATCCCTTCCGCCGTCGCCGTGGCAACGTGGCTTCGTAATCTAGCACTCTCCGATGTAAAACACCGATAAAATCCTCCTGATGTGGGAAACACTTGGAGCCGCTATACACAACACGAAGAGAAGTGACTGACGGGCGATTTACCGTACAGCCGGCAATCTATGTCCGACTTAAATGCGGCCAAGACACCCCCCCCCCCCCCCCACGCTCTTCTACCCTCCCCCTTTTCTCTCCACCTAGCACAAAAAGCCAACGGGTGTTGTTGCATAAGTCATCTGCATCAGTGACGAGGTGGAATCAGGATGCTGGTCTTTGATGAAAGTGTTTGTGTGATCTAACTTGACAAATTTGCAGTGTTGAAACTGGGGGCCATTTCAATCGGGACCCACCGGGCTCTGACAAAAGCTTTGCCATACTCACATGGGATTAGAGGCGGCAATGAAGGAATTCTCACACTGATGCCAACATAATTATGTCAGTGAAAGGATGGCGGGGTTAGATAAAACAAAAGTCCTAGCGGATGCTTGTCGGAGGGGGCTTTTGTTGTCCTGAATCGATTGAGGCTTGACAATTGGTGCAAGGCCGTACACCATGCATAGGAGGACAAAGCTTTCACCTCCTTCAGAATGCTCGGAAACTTTTTAAATGGACCTCCAGATACTGTGCAGTTTTTCCAACCTTTAAAAGAGCAGTAAATACGCTGCTTGGGTGCTTGGGAACGATTCAATTACTTCATTTGTGACCTTCTAAACTTTATTCTTGGCTTCCATTGCTTTGCTTTCAATCCAACGACCTTGTGGGAAAACATCTATCAAGCTCCGATTCAGTCTCACAAAGGCCATCTGCTCCTTTTGCCATTCACATCATCTTTCAGGGAATTGTCAGCCATGTTTACAGCTTTCCTTTTCCACAGAAAATTTGAAGTGTTTTTTAGGCATCCAAAATTAGTCTCAAAGCCATGTATCCTATATAGGATCTTAAAAGGACAATTTATTATTTACTGCCTTCGATTATGTTTCAACTATAATGGAGACACACTGTTATAAAAATTATTTTTATAGCATACTTTGATCTAACTGTGTGAGTCTCGGTAATTTATTTTTTAGTACTCTGTGACAAGATTCAAGTATTTAATTGGTGTTTAAAAACGTCATTATAGTGAGACTTGAAATACAGGTCACTCATTCGCACTTGTACTGTAATTATATATTGGAAGGGGATGTAGTATATGATTGCCATATTCATCACACTATGTGAATTTGACATGATTTTTAGTTTAGCTAGATGTGACCACTTACCATCCTATTTAAATGCCTATGATTGCACAGAAATGCCAATAACAAATATGGTGCAAGAGCAACTATGAATAAAATGACTTGTAGATGTCAATAAAAAAAACAGCTAAAAATCATGGACTGCCTTGAGTTGCATTGATCGTAAACAATAGAAGTATACAATTATCATAAGAGGCATCACTAGAGGCCACACTGGACAAATGTTATTGTTCCATTGGCAAATCAATGCAGAGGCAGTCAGAATAAAAGCTCTCTGGCTATAACGATTGTTTTTCTTTTTCTTTAGCCAGATTTTCGTGGATGAATGAAGAGTGAACAGTGAGTACTGACCATCTGTTCTAGGCTATCAATTGATTGATGGGCTGCACTTTTTACAACCTAGGCCTTCAGTAGTGTTCCAATCAATCCAAACCTCAATAACTATTTCATGGCTATGAAACTTTTATAGAAACTACAGCTGCGACATAAACAAGAAAAAAACATCAATAATAACCTCATCAAATTGCACTATTATTCAGGAATGTAGCTACATTTTACGAAAATGATTTTGTATTTGTACACAAAATCCATCCTCCTTTCTTTCCTGAAGAAGATTTAAAGTACTCTTTCGTACAGATAATCTGTGTGCATTCATTCATTCATTTACCTTGTATGCGGAACTTTACATTACATTGCAACGAATGGAGTTTTAACTCGGGGAATCGTAATAAGGTAATGAGCAATAATTTATAAGAGAAACATTGGGCTGAGGTTGGCATAATTACTATTCTAAGCAGTAGGAAAGAAACGAAGGGATGCATAGCGTTAAATTATTGCATCACCTAACAACAAAGATACGACTCACACTCCACCTGCCCAGCCCTCCCTCCCCTGTTTGACATTTCATCTTCACAAGCAAGTCCAGAGAGACGTTCCACTTCCCCTCTTGGGATCATGAACCAAGCTCTTGACACGCAGCTAAAAAGCATAGCGTTGGCTCATGTGAAACCACTAAGTGCTTTGCGCACCAGAGGCCGCCGAAAGCAGCCAGACAGATGCGCAAAAGCTTCACCTTTGCTTGTCTCCGATAACACGCTGACAGCACCGTCTGATCCGTGGAGTCGGGAGATGATTGTGTATTTTCAATTTCACGCAAAACAACAGTACACTACAATACAGTAATCCCTCGACTATCACGGTAAATGTAGACCAGAATCTTTTCCACATCATGGCAACTAGCCAGCTCCTAATTTCTGTATATTTAACTTTAAGATCAACTTAGGCCCGCCCTAAATCGGCGAGGATAGGGTCCAGCAACTCTCACAACCCTTCCTTATAGATGAATAAACCAACTTAGGACTGCGTTCAATGTCCGTACCTGAAATGCTTATGTAAATAAAATAAAACACACCCATGTATGTGATGGTTAGGAATGATGACATGGTGAATTGATGACAGCTAGCGAAATCAAAACGACAAGAACGGCTAAGACAGGAAGCCCAGCTCCAACCTTTTTTTTTTTTCTCATGAATATTTTAGTGGATTCGTGAATGAAAAGTGCCTGGCACCAGTTTTACTTGCCAGCCATTGCAGACAGACCGCGATTATAAATAGCTGCTACGATCACACGAGAAAGATAGGAACATGATTTCTACAGACAGCATTAATATAAGTGGTTCTCGCACCAGACTTTGGTGCGGAGAGTAAGGGTTCGATTCCCACTCTGTGGTTGCAGTGTGATTGTGAGTGGTTGTCTGTTTCATTGTACCCTGTGATTGGTTGGGATGGGCTCCAGCACCTCCTGTGAGCCTTGGTAAGCAGTTCAGAAGATGAATGACTATTTGTTTGTTTGTTTGCAAAATTTGGGGGTAATACGGTCAAAGGTCATAGGATCCATCAATTTGGCTGCTTATGTGGAGGTCTGCTCTCTTAGCATGCTCTGGTTTGTTTTTGTTTTGCCTTCTAGCAGATGCATGAAGGAATTGTGCTATTGCTTCCATCTAATTTGACCTGTTCATAATTCCTGGACACTCTAAATTGCCCCTAGTTATGAGTGTGAGTGTGAATGGTTGTTTGTCTCCCTGTGCCCTGTGATTGGCTGTCCACCAATTCAGGATGTCCCCAGCCTCTGGGCCAAAGTCAGCTGGGATAGACTCCAGCACCCCCCGCGACTCTAGTGGGGATAAAGCAGTTCAGAAAATAAGATGAGAAGTTAAAAATTAATTTTGCCATCATTTTCATTTATCAAATGCTAATATTATGGACTATAATGTGACATCCTCATTCTGGGTGAATGCCGGGTGGTTTGTCATTTGTTTTCCAGATCGCAAAACAATACCTTGATCTATAGTTTACATTTCAGTCTAACAAACAGTATTTCGGATATATAAACACTGAATTGTCGAGTCCCCCCCCTCCCTCCCCACACTGCATCAAAAGGCAGGCCTGCAGTATAGTGATGTCAGTCTATGCCCCACGTCCCAACTGAATAGTGAAGGAAGCCTTGTTTACACGGAGGATTTGAATTAACCTGACGTTAGCGAGTTTATAAATATATATAAGAGTTGTTTCTATCAACACGCATTCTGCACCAGCTGACGGCCTTACCTGTAGATGCAGTTTCCTTAGCAACAGGGGGTCGTTTTCCATCATCCTGGTGGGGGTGAAACTGGCGATCCGGCTCGTCGTTGCCGAACATGCGGCCGTAGTCGTCCCCGAACCACTTGCCCTCCGAGCCGAGCTCTTCGCCGGACTGCGTGGACATGCTGGCGTCGAGTGGATCGTGTCGCTGGGTCGTCTAGTTTGAGATGCAGGGGGGGCAAACACGCAGTTAATGCGGCGATCGTGGAGTGGAGTGGTGTGGAGTGGACGCGTCCACGGATGAGGCGTTGCACTCGCTCGTTGATCCAGCAGAAGGAGAGCCGGAGCGTTTTTTTGGTGACGTCATCGTGGCCTTGATGCTTCGGGGTTGCCGCACTCAGAATAAAAATTGGTTATCTTACTCGTAGTGTCTGTGAGTGACATGTTGTCGATTTTCATAGCGGTATTCTGAAAAATATTGACAAATAATAATTACAAAACACAATTGCAAGCTTGCTGGAAAACTATGTCATGACGTGTAGCGCCCTCGTGTGGCTCCACGGTGCGTGACAGCTTTTTAAATGGCTCCTTAGCAACCAGATGGCTTGGAGACCAAACATGACGGAAAAGAGCAGGACGAGCAAAGTTTTGTTGGAGCAAAGGTTAGCAGCTGTAGTACTTGTTTTGTCTTTTTTTCTTTAATGAGTACATATATTATTTCGAGGATTAAGGGTTCTTAAGAGCCTCCGTTAAAGAGTTTGTAGATGATGAACCTGTTTATAGGTTTTAAAGTGGTAGTGTTTCAGGTTAGAAAGGAAGCACGGCATACATCTACAACCTAAAATTGCATATTAAACTGAGGAAATTGTAATATTTACCCCGATCGGCCTATACTCTTATTTATGTTATTGCTTTTGTCTTCCTGGCCAATCAAGTATCACCATGTTGTCTTGTCATTTAACCTGTGGTGATTGTCTGAACTAAATTAAACAAGACATTAATCAAATTTATTTTTAACTCATCCATACCTTAATTCCTGAGAGGACAGTTATCAAATACATAGGTCCCCACTGTGTGATTCTATGTGACTACACCCTAAATTACCACTACCACCTATTATTGATAGTCAACAAAAAAAAAACATGGAAACAGGAAGGAACTTTAGCATGAACCTCCTGTGGAGTACTTCACTATAAATAGTTTTGTTCAATATTAACTTGAGGCACCTTAATATTATTATATTGTTATTTATTTTCCCTGGGTGTGCTTTAACTTTAATATTCAACATGTGCTATGTATTCAGTACAGGGAAAAAGTTTGGACTTACCTGTGGTTGTACATTTTCTTTGCAAGACTAGTTACATTGTAGATTCTTATTGAAGGTATCAAAACAATGAACCAACAAAATGCATTATATATAACTAAATGCATGGTAAAAAAAATAGGTCAAAATAGCCAAAATTTGCTTAGATTACCTTCATCCACTGCATTTTTCCAACTTGCTTCAGGAAATAGTCACATGAAATGTTTGTTAGGTCACAGATGTGCCTCGTTGTGTGGTTAATTCTTGTATTGGAGCATTATTTGTGTTGCATTGAATTTGGTGTGTCAAAAAAGAAATAATATATTTATGCTGCTTCATAAGGTTGGTTGGTCCCAAGCACATTTTGGACAAATTGAGGAAGCATGTATTATTATATATTTGCCAAACAAATCAAACCAGTAACCTGTCACTCTTACTTTACTCGGTAGGCGGGATCTTGTTTTGTTCTGACCAACCAATCAGAGAATTGAAAATTACTATTGACAAGAAACGTCCAAAAACATGGTCATGTGTTCAATTATTTTGGGATTAAAATACAAATCTGTCCTGTAGGATCTGAAGAGATTTATGTTATAATACAGTTAATTCTGTAGTATGTAGATAACCCCTCTTTGTTTTTATAATAGAATTACAAAAAGTCCTAAAATGACCTCATATTAAACCGGGGATGGGGTGCTCATAGTTGTATCATCATTTGGCATTTCTTTTCCCCTCCAAGTCAAAATGGATTGTGGATAAAAATGCTATGCAAAAATAAAAATATTCAACTATAGAGTGTTGGTTGGGGCTTAGCCGATGTTTATTTTTGGTTTATACTTCATTGATGGATAACGATTTTCGTTTTTATCAATATTGTGTTGATTTCTATATTTCAATCATCTAAATAATCTAAAAAACATATCATTCATTTTAACAGTTTTATCATAAAAAAATGCATTTTGTTTAAATGACCAACAATACGTAGTCACTTGTTCAATAAAGGTTTAAAGGTCATTTGAAATGGTACCAATTGTCCCTGGCAGTGTTAATACAAAATCCAACCCACCAAATTTCCGGAAAAGGTGACGAAAAATAGAAATAATTTAATCCATTTTACTTTATATATGCATTTTAAATCCATTAAAAGACAGCAAAACAACATTTCAATCCACTATTAATTGTCTCTCGCCCCAGATATCTTGTTATCATGCTAAACAGCCGCCAGGGGTCGTCTTGATGACCTCACCTGTCCGACGCTCCGACCATGACGTAGTGACATTTTCTTTTCCGTTGCCATGGGGACTTTGAACACGTTTGGTTGACGCGTGGCGACCAAAAGTTTGCACGAAGCTCGCGATCAACGCTTGTGACGCCGTCGTGTAGTTTCCCCATTTGAGGCAAGCGATCCGTGGAGTAAATGGGAGAAGTGGAATAATCACGTATTCACCTGTGGGGAATCATGTGATGCTTTAACGAGGAAAAGTGGGAGCGATCATCTTATGATGTTTCACGCCAAACGGTAATTTCAAGTGATGTAACTCTTATGGAATGACAATTGACCAAAAACAACCAGTTTCATTTCATAGGCTGGCCAAAGAAATCGCAGATCTATTAAGTGAGAATGTATAAGTATAGACAGAATGAACTGGATCTTATTATGTGTGATTGTGATGGAATTTTCTCGACTAAACTGGAAAGAATCCATTGGCAAATTAATATTTATTAACTGTAGTGTATGTATCTCATAACAAATGATAAACTTCAATTTTTGACACATTGCTGACTCGAGAAATGTCCAAAACCTTTTTTTTTTTGGAGCCTGTAGAATATTTTCTTTATTTCTTCATCATTGTTATGTTTTTAATTTCCTTTTTCAATAAAAAGGAAAAGGAGAACATATTAATTTCATGTATTCATATTTCACTCATTCATTTTCTGAACTGCTTTATGCTCATTGGGGTCATGGAGGGTGCTGGAGCCTAACTCAGTTATTTTTTTAATTTAATCGGCTAATCATGTCTCCCATCTCTGGCCCGGAGTCACCTGGGGTAGTTTCCAGCTTAAAATATCATGGAATACTATTTTAAACTGATGATGCAATTTATATGGATGTCTAATGAGTTTCTTACTGTTTAGGACAAAGAAGTGTGTGCGTTTATGTTGATGTGAAGAGCTGTGGTCGTCGAGTGTATGCTCATGTTGAGCTCCGGTAAGCAAGTCATTTTATCGATCCAGCCTCAATTCTTAATTGTAATTTGTATGTATTGTTAGAAAATTCATTAAAAAAACAATATGATTTCTGGAAGTGCAAATTAGAAATTTGCACGAGCTTAGTGCTAGTGGATAATTGTATCATTTGCAGATATAGTTCACCTAGTCCTTGCTTTTAGTACAGTACATTTTGAATGGTAATTGTGCAGTTAGTTAAGGTTAAGTGGTTATTTTTTGACATGCTTTATAAAACATTTGTGGTTTCAATGTCAGTCAGGATCAGTTAAAAGCATTATAAGAATGTAAATGATTCATAAAGTTTATTTTATTTCATACAGAATGGTTAATGTGACATTTAAAATAAATGTTTTTTTGTTTGTTAATGTTGTTTTGGTACACAATATTGAATTAATCAAACTAATCTATAGGTTACTTGATTATTTATACAATGGAGAGCTGAAGCCCAATTCAAATCCAATATGGCAGGGCTCATTCTCTTGTGCTGCATTGCACTAACAAACACGCTTGCATGATTAATATTTTCTTTCCTTGTCAGATGCAGTCAACTTCTGGGAAAAAATCTGCGGTACGCAATGTTAGAAAGTCATGGCGTGATGAGGAGGTGGTTAGAGAACTGGTCAGTAGAAGTCAAATCCTGGCTCCTATTATTACTTGGAAACAATTCAAGGTCCACTATTGATGATCAGAGGCCGTAGTTTACTCATGTTTGTTCTAAAGCCTTCTTTGGACCCCAAAGCATAGTTTGAAAGTCTACTTTTAAACCCCTAATTTTGGCTTTAAATCGTATGTACTAAAAACCAAATTTAGATTTGAACCCCAATTTTTTGCCTAAATGAAAGCAATTCATTTTTTTTTTTTGAAAACATCATTTGCTCTCATCTCCAACAGTGCATGGCTAATGGACTCTCCTATGATGACCTCGCTGAAAGGGGGCCCAATACCACCTCATTGGAGGTCATCTTGAGTGGTTTCCCCCGCATGGTTGGCATTTCCTACTTCCCAAATCTCTGCCATCTTAAAATCTTGGGCCAGGGTATTAAACGAATCGAGGGTTTGGAAAGTTGTCCCTTGCTCCAAGAGCTCTGGGTCGTCGAATGTAAGCTGACAGTAAGTGAGTTTCTATTTCCATCACTTGATATTAAGAAAAAACTAAACATCCACTTGCAAAAAACAGAAAAAATGTACACATACGTACTGCATCATTGTCTTTCGCAGAAAATATCTGGACTGCAGCTTTGTCTTCAGCTAAAGAAGCTTTACTTGTACGATAATAGAATAGGGGAAATAAAGAATTTAAAATTGAACGTCAACATAGAAGTCCTGTGGCTCAGCAATAACTACATAACATCGATACAGGTTTGTAAAAGTTGTACAAATAAATGATGCAAATCAGCTTGTAAAACATGATTTCTTTTCTGTGGAATGTTCTTTTTCTTTATCCAATAGGGCTTGAACACTCTTCAAAACTTGCAAGAACTAAACCTTGCTAATAATAACATTCAGAGAATTGGTAAGCAATTTACTGTCTTTTGTGGCACACGTAAAAGAAAATGCATAAGTATTTTTCCTTTCTTTGACGTCTGTTCTTTAAGGGGACGGCCTTGTTAACAATGTGAACCTTCACACTCTGAATCTTTCCGGCAACAAGATCTGCTCCTTTAAGGTGAGATCATTCAAATCTTTTGAAAATTCTTATGCATGTAAAAGATAATTGTTCTGTGCATTGTTGACTTCATTTCTACCTTTTCTTAAGAAAAGTTTATTTTATTTATTTTGTTGTCAATTGAGTTTGATGTCAAGGACTTGTATTCATAATCCGCATAAATTTTACATTAGGTTAGATTAGATTAGATAATTTTATTCATACCGTATTGAGGAAATTTCACTGTCAGAGTAGCAAGAGGGTGAGAATACAGACAGGAAAAGACATTTTAGAGTGTATACATAAATAAATTGGCTAATAAATACTTAAACTAGTGCGTTGCATGAAATATATACACATATACATACACACATACATATACATGTATATACATATATACATATATGTATAACTTTGTGTATATATATGTATATGTATGTCTGTATGTGTATATGTATATATGTATGTCTGTATGTGTATATATATGTATATGTATGTCTGTATGTGTATATATATGTATATGTATGTCTGTATGTGTATATATATGTATATGTATGTCTGTATGTGTATGTATATGTATGTCTGTATGTGTATGTATATGTATGTCTGTATGTGTATATATATGTATATGTATGTCTATATATATATATACATATTCATACATATTTATACACACATGTACATATACATACACATTTTAATACTTTCATGTCCTGACAGCTAATGTTTTAGCCCCCACATGCAGGAATCCTCTGTTTTTAATAATAGTAATATCCACTTTTCCAAACTACCGCAGCATATACTCTGTGACATCTACTGGCATTGATAACTTTTGAATTGATGTCCTCTGGAACGACCACTGTCTCTGAAAGGGTTAAATTCAGGATTTTAATATACATACATGTCTAGAGAGTCATATATTTTTGGGAAATGTTCTACCGTAGCCGATTTAGTTCTCATCATATTGTATTTCCCAGGAGCTGACCCGACTGACGTGCCTGTCCCACCTGAGAGATCTGGCGCTGTGTGACTTTACCGCCACCCCAAACCCAGTGTGTCGGTTATGCAATTATGCCACGCACATGCTGTACCATTTCCCCTCGCTCATGTTCCTCGACACCTACGATGTGTCCAACTCGCAAGTCACTGAAGTAGCCGAGGTAATCCGAAAACAAAGACCAATTCCAACAAGTCTTATCACCAATCTTAACAGTGAATAAGTCTTCGAACACGCTTCTAAGTGACATGTACTGCTCTGCTGTTAAAGTGTTCCTGAAGTTAAATATGACAAGCTAATCTAACTGCAAACAAGTGATTAGTGAAACTAGTACGAGTAAAAAATGGAGAATCTGTATTTAATATTGCTAATAATATAAAAAACATCCATAAATACAATGATATGAAAACTAAAGTATACAGAATAAAATAGCAGATTTTGAAAGGACAGAAAAGGAGCCAAAATATGTTGTTGGCAAGTGTTTTTGCTGTTGCTTTTTTAAATTAACTTTAGGTCACGGATTCTGTGCTGCATAATTTTATGTTGGTATTTGAAGTCATGTTCTTTCTTTTAGTCCACTGTAATGAAGAAGATGATGTTTTACAACATGCGTTCACGCACTGCTCGGAGAAATCTCACAGAAACTCTGCTGCGACTTCTCAAGAAAAAAAACGCCTCCTTGGAGTCACCTTTAGAAAGTATTCGGTCACTCAATTACACCTTAAAAAATGTAAGAACCCCTCCAAAAAACCTCATTGCGCCTATCACAAAAGTAGGTGATTGACTTGTTATATTGTGCTGCCACCACAGGTTGAACGTGCTCTTTCCAAGAAGACTTTAGACGATCCTTACGATACTTTGGATGATGGTTTTAGCAGCAAAAGTGACAGCCCTGACCCCGTTTCAGAGCAAATGCTGAAAAAGATTGAAGTACTACAACAGAGATTGGCTGTTTCCACTAGGAGGCTGCAGGAGTTAGTTCATGTAGTCATAATTATAACTGAAAAGATGTCTACCTGCATGTTTATAACATAGAAAAATCCCTGTGCTTTTTCCTCAGAATTGAAAACTGGCATCAGCATAACGTGTCACAAGCAACACAAATGATGGAGGACACTGTGCACTTTATGTCCACGGAGCTACACAGTGTTGGAAATATTCGTCTGGAGGAAGGGAGCACCACAGACCCATGGTATAGCTTTTTTTGTAACATTCTGCATGTCCAGTTGTTAACAAACTTCATTTCCATTAAAATACTGGCAGTTGTAGTTTTTGGGCCTAAAACTGGGCCCCTCTTAACTTCTTCCCGTGTCTGAATAATCTCACCAGCTACAGAATTGGTACACACAACAATAACGATAAACAATAAATCAAATCGGGCAAATTGCAGCCACAGTTTTTTTTCTTCCTGCCTGATGTGACTTGTTCTATTCACAGCCACGCCTATCATAAATGACCAGTCACTGCTGCTTGTTGAGGGGCTTAAGGGGTCTTTTTCAATCAACTATGCTTCAATTCGGTTCTCTTTGTTTATAATGAGACGTGTTTCAGCTTCCTTCTCATCGAACTTAGTCCTAGTGAGTCATATAATTTGAAAAAAAATTAGTATTATGAGGATACCCAGCAATACTGTGCAAACAAAAGAGGCATTGCAAAACAACCTCGAAAATCATTTTCAATGTGCTACATGAAAACTGACAGTAGCCTTCAAGGCAACCTTTTGAATACAACAATAACAACAACATGGATTCCCTACACTTGGGTTCTTGTATACGGAATACAAAAATGGCAATTTTTAAAGGTTCACACCAAAAACAGCAGCGTTAACTTGTCTACTAAAGTCTTTTAGTTTAACAGTTTTATTTGAGGGTTTCTATGTTCCACCAAAAAAAACAACAACATTTGATTTAGCTAAATTTAATGCTTTTGTGTGTTTGGATTCAATGCTGAGTACAAGCTGGAGTCTTTTTTTTCATCGTAGTTTGTTTTGAATTTGAAATTTGTCCATTTTTTCAATCAATAATTGATGTTTTTTTCTTAAAACAATATCTTCTTCTCCAGGTTCACTTCCTGTCGGGATCTGCTGCTCTCTCGCTTTTCTCTGTCAGACTACATGAGTCTCGGCATCACTGGGATTCGGGTCAACAGAGTGGTCCGAATCCACAACAGCGGGCTGAGAATTCGCTTTAAGGACAAACTTCAATCCCTGCTGTCAAGGGATGGTTCGGCTAACACGGTGACGTAAGTCAACCGCTGATCGGATTTTCACATTTGTTGTTGATGTTGTATGTGTGGTAACCTCAGTCTCAGTCTGCAGAAGGTCCCCACCTTGTGGACTTAGTGTGTGTGACTCCAGTTTCTTAACTAGGTCTACAATGTCTTCTGTGTCTTGTTACGGCAACCAAGAAATTTCCCGAATTCGGGATGAAATCAAGTTGTAATTGAATCTAATCTAATCTAATGCAACATTGACACTCAGGAATTACAAGCGGCTACTTGAGCATTTATTCTACATTGGTGAACCAGACCAAAATGGTGATAGCGTGTTAAACATCATGGAGGAAGGCTTCAAATCTGCAAGAGAATACAAGGTGTTTAGCATTTTCATTCATACTCCAAAAAAATTAGACAGAAGACCAATGTTGTAACAGGGTTATTCGTCCAAACTAGGCACTTGGAAAAGAAGCAGCAGTGCCCTTAACCAACAGCCTGATTGTGAGTGAACAGCCAAGAATTGATTATTTACTACAGAGTACTGGAAAAGGGGGTTACGACAGAAGAAAATATGAAATCCCTTTCAGATCTGGTGCGTAAATTTCCATCTAAATGCAGAAATCGGACTCATTTTAGCTATTAATACCTATCGTAAATGCTTCCTTTTTATCCTGTAGGCAGAGTTATCGTGTCCAAAGTGTTTCTGGGCAACAGCCTTCCTGTCAGAGAGGGAGAATTGGTGCACAGAAGAACTTATCCTCGAGCTTCCTCCGTATACCGCAATGTGTACAACAAGCATTTAGGTACAACACCTACTGCATACAAGAATATACAGAAGAGATGTGTTTTCAATTGGGCTTCCGGGTGTGTATTGTTTCTAGATGGAATGCCAGCTAACATTCCCAAAGGAAGACAGTGGTTCGTCTTTGACAATGATCTCGTCTTGCCCGAGTACTTGATATGTTTTGAATATCTCACTGAGGTAAATTGACTGTATCTTTACAATTTCTGATTTGCTTGCACAATGTATGCTTCCAACAATTTGCCTTGACTGCTACAGTTAACAAAATTGGGTACAGTATGGAACGGAAGAAACAGAATAATGTAAGACTTCAGAGCAGTATTGCGTTTTTCTATCTATCAAGGTACGAATACAGGGCCTGCTTCTTCATTTCATTCACACCAGACAGACTTTTTGCATGGCAACGTGCTCGTAACATAACAAACAAATTGAAACGAACTTGGATTACTATGCAGACACACTCAAAAATAAATTTAACCTAACCTTACACTAAACTTAATTCTAATGTCGTTTCAAATTTGGAAATGTATTTACTCTTTGGGGGATTTTGTAATTTGGATGTTATTTTTGTAAATAGGAACAGTCAAAGCATATCAAAGGCTTTCATAAACTGAAAACTTTGTAATTAGAAGCGTTTGTAAGTAGAGGTACCACTGTAGTGAATATTATAATGTGTCTTTCTAAGGGCTGCCAACAGCCGACATCACTAGATGACAGTACTCAAGCCCTGGACCTTCCAACTTTTGACACTTCTCTGGACATTGAAGCTATCAACATGGAGCCTGTTCTGGATCCGCCGCCCAAGTTGGTTAAATTGAATGCGACAACAATCCTAAATGCATCCAGTGCACACATGTTCTGTGAAATCACTGTAAGATTTATTTCAGAAGGAAGTCCCTTCATATGTGCTTTTATTGACTAACCATTTGAATCGTAAGGTGCTGAACCTTCACAGCAGCGGTCTGAGCAGGATCAAGGAGATTTCTTCCATTAGGGGTCTCCGTCGTCTCACCCTATGCTTCAATGAGCTCACCAGCCTCAGCGAAATTGCTCACATGGTATTGAATCAGAAAGTGATTTGATGAAGTGTTTGTTCTTAATTCTATTCTAATCATGTCCACCTTCTCAGGCCAATATGGAGTATTTAGATGCCAGCTTTAACCAGATTGTGAGCCTTGAAGGTCTGAAGGGGTTAAAACAATTGGGACATCTCGATGTTAGCTGGAATAAGTTGACCAATGCCAGTGAAGATGCCAATGTGCTAAAACTACACACACCAGCCCTGAAAATACTGGAAACTCGACACAACCCATGGAAGAAGGTTTATTCAAATAATACAATCATTCAACTCAAAATGAACACAAGTTTAACCATTTATTCAGACATAAACTCTGAATTGTTTGTCTCTGCCAGCCAGAGGATGTCAGAATGACCGTACTAAGCTTGGTGACAACACTTGCAAAACTGGACAACATAGCAGTTACAAAAGAAGAAGTTGCAGATGCTGTTTGCAAGACAACGAGAACCGTTGTCAACCAGGTTAACATTTTGGAATTATACAATCCAATCGTTGACAATCAATTCCGTAGGCACCTTCTCTACGCTTGCCTACGCAAATCTTCGGGAGGTTGTATTAAGGGAATTGTCCAAATTTGAGCGTTTCTAAAGGACCTTGAACCATTGATTTATTTGTAAATACTACTTCAAATATGTATATGTCAATTTATTAGAGAGATGTTAACTCTTTGTTTACTGCTATAAATACCATGGACACCATTTTGGATGGCAGTGAATGCATCTCAAAGGTGTTCCACAAGGCTCAATATTAGGCTACTTTCATGATATGAAATGGCACGCCAAAGACCAGTATATGATATAATATGGAAATTGGGTATTAGGACTTGTGAATGAATTTAAATAATATATGTACTTTGAATTGTGATGTCTGTTCTCACAGGATATTCTCATTGTTTGCTCCCATACCAACATCGAGCGTCCCCGAAATCTCAGCCTGGTGTCCACAACTGAACTACTGTCTAAATTATATCAGCCAGTCATGGACCTAAATCGAGGGCTGGAGCCAGATTGGCATGCAAAGGTCAGTCTAATCATTCAGTGATTTTTTTTTTGTTAATTATTTTTTTTTGCATGACGAGCTCATTTTTTAATTGCTAAATGTGGGCACATTTGGAACAGATCACATCTCTAAACCTTGACAACCAGAATATTTATCAGATGAGCAATCTAGATGGCCTGGTCAACCTGCGTTGGGCTTCATTTAATAATAATAATATCTGTGAAGTGGAAGGGTTAGACCGCTGCATTCATCTGGAAGAGCTCTCCCTAAATAACAACAACATCGGCACAATTGACGGTCAGTTATTATACTTTCTACTTCAAATACTTTACCACTGAATTGTCATCATTTGATCTACTAGGCCTCTCAAGGCTACAGAATTTGAATAAACTCAGCATGGATGGAAATCAGCTGTCCAGCCTTAATGCTTCTGTCCTCGAGCAGCTACAAAATTTAACCTTTCTGTCTGTGGAAAACAACCTCATCACTTCCCTGCAAGGCATCAACAAATGCCGTGAGCTTTTGGAGATCTACGCTGGCAACAATCATATTTCTGTCTCTAGGGATATCTACTATCTCAAGGTAAATCTTTCTTTTTCAAATGAAAATGGTCTGTTCTGCAAAACATGCAGCAAAGTGAGTTACTTACTTATGTTTACAGGCATTGGAAAATCTCATCATCTTGGATCTCTATGGCAATCCGTTATCAGAAAACTTCAAGAACTATCGCATTTATATGGTATACCATGTTCCTTCTCTAAAGGCCTTGGATGGAAATGCAGTGGTACGTTGCAAAAAAAAAAAAGCATACCACGTCATGGTAGAATGTTTAGTTAGTGATGTGACCACTCTTTTTTTTTTTTTTTTTGGATTATTCCCAAAAGGATGCCACTGAATGTGAAAATGCAAAAGCTATGTTTGGAGGACGACTTACACCAGACCTGGTGGCTGAGAAATTGGGCCATTCAAACTACGCCAGCATCACCTACCTCACTCTGCAATCCTGTGCGATCAGGTAGCCTTTTTAAATCATTTGCATTTAAAGTGACAGTGATTTCTTTTGAAAGAGAACCCTTATAAAGATGTGAAAAATATTTCTCCCCCCTCCCCAAAGGACTGTGGACCTGTCCCCAATAGACCTGTTCTTCAACCTTAGCACTATCAACTTGGATCACAACAACCTTACCTGCTTCTCAGGCATCATCCACCTTCCTAATGTCAAAGTACAAACAAGAGGAATGAAACGAAACAACTTTTTAAGGCCATGAAAGACAATGACACGTATTTTCCATTGGTTACAGGTCCTGTATTTAAACCACAACCGCATAGAGTCCATCATGCCGAGGCAGAAGACATTTTTAACAAACAGACAGCTGCTTCACAACAAAGTGCACTCCAGTGGCTATGGACAACAGACCTTATGTAAAGGGAGCAGGTAATGTGGAAAATTGTTTTCCACTTAACACTTATAGCCAGACAGTGGCATGTACATGGGAAATTGAATGTCCCACTTATTAATTTTAAACAATCTATAGTATACATGCGAGAAAAAAATGCTAGTTTCTGAGTAAATGTTCTTCTACAGAGTACAGAGACCAAATAAAAAATATAGATACTATATCGATGGAGAGAGAGAATGAGAAAAAATAAATCAATAAATACATCCAGAGTACCTAAATGTCCTTTTTCACTTGTATCCTTATTTTTAACTGGATGTCAAATGAAACATTTATATTTAAAATTGTTCATTTGCGTATTTTTTTAACTGTTAACTTTTGTTTTAATAAATAATTGTAATATTTCAAATATGCAAATTTTCCTATTTCAAATGGTCCAATCCATTTGTCACCTAAAATGCAGAGAATTAGCTAATATTCATAATAAGGCTGCAAATTTAAACAATTAGCTTTTTTTTATCATCTTAAAAACTCCTCACACATTTTAATAATACTACATATTTTTTTCATACAGTATGACCATCAGGGGGCAGCCCCTACCAGGAAATAAATATTTACTCAAATCTGCTCAGGTTTTAGATTAAAATATAATGTAATACACCATTCCTATCTGTAATTTTCATAGTATTTATTATATATCTCCTTTGTATTAAAAAAATAAACTCCCCATCGCTAAGGATCTGTCAGATTTTGTGTAAAAAGTCCAAATCTCCCACATACTGTGATTTTTTTCTTCCTGTGGCATCCTATTTTGTCTTGGCAAAATATAGCAGCAGGAGGGAGATGGCTTTATATTTCCCCCCGAACAGTTACAAAAGCTACTTTCCTTTGTGTAGGCTCCTGGCACCAACCATCATCCTGGAGCCTCTGATGAGCAGCCTGGAAATACTGCATTTGAGTAACAATGGCATCTCCAACATGGCCAATCTGGAACTCAGCAGGCTAACCAATCTTAAAGTACTCTTCCTTCAAGGTAGGTAAAAGTAAACAGTGTAGCTGAAAGCCAGTTGTTGGGTGAAGAAAAAAAACTGACTTTCAATTACGCCAGCTTTTGATGAGGGCCACGAAAGGCCACTTGTCACTCCACAGTGGCTTGAAAATCTTTGTGTAACGTCAGAATTTGCTCACTTGTTTAACAACGGCAAATATATATATCAGCAAATGTTTCATAACATTCATTCTTTTTTACATGAGCTGGGCTATGGCCTTTTGGCTATACTAAAAGGTTGTTGTCAGTCTGGTAATCTAACAATCATTTTGTGGGTCATCATTAATCTAACCAGGTCTTCCCATTGGATAAAAAATGACTTTAATTCTTCTCTTGAGCTCACCAATCTTCATTTGTTAGGAGTTCAGTTCTATTTAGGGACGTCCTGATGCTGAATATTTTGCTTACTTGACTTCTGAAATAATGCAAGAAATAATATAAGCAGAGAATGGCATACACATTTTTGTATTGAAGAAATGATCTCTTTGCAAATATTATAAGATACTCTGTTATTATAATGAGTTTCTAAAGCATTGGTGCCCAAGTGATGGCCCGGGGGCCAGATTCGGACTGCCGCATCACTTTGTGGAGCCCGCAAAAGTAAATCACATGTTGATCTCATGTTTCATGCCAAAATTCAAATGAAAATTGTAAATATATATAGGGAATATTCATCTTTTTTGCCTTTCTGTCTTTAGAAAACAAATAAAATCTAATATATATATATAGATATATATAGATATATATATATACATATGCCAGGAACCCCAGTTAAAATGAACTGGAAGACTATATCAATAGTGTTGAATTTGTTAATTTAGACATGTTTAATAAAAGATGAGACTTTAACTTTTTCTCTGAATACCTGCTAACAAAACATCTTTATATCAAGGCTCCGACTAGTGCTTAAAATTCCTTTAATTTCAAATTTGACAGTTTAAGGGGTTTAAAGTGGTACTCTGAATTAGGCATTTGTAATTAATTGTCATTGAGTTGTTTGAGTGAATAGCTTTCTGTCAAACATAATAACATTTATGGGAATGAACCTGGAATATCAACTTCAATATGAACTGTCTGCTACTAAGAAAAAGTACTTTCTTTGTATGCATTTTTGATAGAATCTGTCCAACATTGCAATATTGCACAAATGTAATGTTTTTCACTTCTGTTTTAGCATACTTTCTTTTCTTTTATGATTAGATTAGGACATAATTTTGGGCAAAAATGTCATATTGACTGTTTCACACTCCTTGCAGGGAACGAGATCACCCAAGTCGAAGGTTTAGAGGGTCTCCATCAGCTCAAAGAGCTGGTGTTGGACAGGAACCGGATCCGAGGCCTGTACGAAAACTCTTTCATTTCCCAGGGCTCCTTGATGGAACTCCACCTTACAGAAAATCGCATCCGTGAGCTCAACCATCTCTACCCTCTCGTTGACCTACGCAAACTTTTCCTCGGCATGAACAAGCTTCAGGTATCATTTATTCTTACATCTTAATGTCAATATCTGTCTTTCTTTGTGCCGTAATATTGACTGGCGACCAGTCTAGAATGTCATACACAATTTTCTCGTTAAACAATCCAGAATAGGCTTCAGCTTTCTAAATGGATTTTCTACACAACGCAGTTTTTTTTGTACTTTAATGAGCTTTTTTTCCCCATTTATTTATATGGACAAGGTGGCAAACAGAATGCATTTTTTATATACACTTGCAGCAAACTTATACATAAAGTATAGTAATCATGACTCATTATCCCCAACTGTGCAATGTGAGGGGTTAGCATTTAAGGGGTCTTCAGTGTGATTGAAGGTCAGGGGAAGTGTGAAAGAAGACAGAGGGGACAATCAGCCAAACATGTAATCAGCTTCTCACTATGCATCTCCTTCTCGCTGAGGGGGAGTGATTTGCACACTTTAGTCTGCCAATCCCTCTTACTTTCATGTATTTAGTAATTAAGATGTAAAGTATGGCAGTTGTTCCAGCACATGGGGGGCGTCTCTGACCATCAACCTGGCAAATCATGGAAAAACTCCCTCCCCCTCCCTCTTGGTTGCTCTGTTGCGTGCCCAAACTCATGCGATTAAACGTGTAATCTCTCCCGTCAGCTGCTTCTGTCCTGGTCTCTCAACAAAAATTATGAAAGGATTCAGCACTGGTACATATGCCTCGATTATCCCTAACACATCCGGTTTTCCATCGTGGGCAATGCAATCAAAATAATAATAATAATAATAAAAGGAATCACACAAAATATTTTCTTCTTCCCATGTTTGTAGGAGATCTCAGAGCTTGATAAACTTGAAGTTCTTCCATCGCTGACGGAACTGTCTGTCATTGGCAATCCGGTGAGTTCCCGTGGTATTTTTTCTTTTTTTTGGGGGTCGGTCTTTCTTTTTTTTATTCAAACAACATGATATAGTATTGAATTTAACTTGCCTTGAGCTGTCAGAACCCTGTTGACAAACAACCCGAGCCACAACACTGAGCCAGCCAGCATTGCTCGGCGTTCCCACAAATTAAGCGATTACACCACGGGCCGTCGGTTGCGCCTCAAACTGGCCGGCATCACGGACAAATCCGTCGACCAAATGTCGAGTGCTGTTGGCCCGCTTACATCACCCATCTGGAGCTTGTAGATGAGGCGTGAGCAGTGAACGCATGTGCTTCATAGCCCGCTGATGATGAAGGCGGCGAGGCTACACTCAGCTGTGGCAGCCTCATTCCAGCAGTCCCCTCTGCCCATAAGGGGTTAATCCTGCCAAAGGGGTAAAGGCCGAAAACCACCCTAGAGACCATACCGCCTGCTGCTGACCACATGAGATCACTACTTTGTCCGTGTTCCCGTGCCAGAATCTGTCCCCTCCATTCTAGACTTTCACTGGCATTCACTTGGAGTTTCAATGCAGAAGTGGTCTGCAGGAACATAAAGTTGAACAAGTGGCCAAATGTAATATAAATTGAACCCTTTTGGGAAACCAGATAGTATTGTAAATATTTCAAGGTGGACGGCAACTTTTTATTTTGAAAAGACTGGGTCATAGGCATTTCTTATTCGTTGCTTTGCCGTCTCACAAAGCACGGACAAATAGACTTAGGGACAGTTTTTTTCTTCTCCAGAGCCAACTTGCATTATCACGACACACAATCCCTTCTGTGCAATAACTTCAGGGTGTGCAATAACAATGTGCAATATTTTAGAATTGACCTTGCCCGGATGTGACTTTTTATATGACTTATTTATGTTTTTACTGGGAAAAGACACTTGGAAGAGTAGTACCACCAATTTCATTATTCGCAGCTGTGTATAATGACGATAAAGGCTTTTGATCTGATTGATTTGATTCCAGATTGGAAGCAAGGTTTTAGGTTCAAAATGAAAGAAAATAAGGTCATTCAATAATAGCAAATCAAATAATAAAGGTCTAATTAGCTTCAAAATAGAAATGAGCTGTTCAACAATAGCAAATCAAATAATAAAGGTCTAATTAGCTTCAAAATTTAAACAAGGCCATTCAACAATAGCAAATAAAATAAAGGTCTATTTAGCTTAGGCAGCCCGTTGTAGAACAGTTTACCATGTCTGCTTCACAGTACTGAGATGGAGGGTTCAATCCCTGGTGGTTTCTGACTGTCACGCATTGTCATAAAACTGCTCCTTACCCCAAGTGAGGGGGGAGTCAGATAATGTGGGTGTCATTTCTTGCAATAAAGTACGCAGGAGTGAGAATTGTTTGTCTTCTATGTCTTTGCACATTGCGTTGTAGATATTAGGTCGAAAAAGAACGCTAATATAATCTTCCTGTGTGAAGTTCATATGTTCCCCTATGCTTGTGTGGGTTTTCTCATGGTACTCTAATGTGCTTTCAGGTGGCTCGCAACTCTCTACACAGACCTACAGTGATGCGCAACCTGCCAAAGTTGCAAGTCTTGGATGGCATAACAGTTACCCTGGAGGAAAGAACCCGAGCTGAAATTACCGATACAACAGTGAGCACTGCACACATCACCAATAAGTGCACAAAAGCACATGCTTACTTCCAATGTCTTTTTAACAACTCACTCTCAGAATTTTGGACGGTGTTTTTAAATACAGGGCAATCCATTCAACTAAATATAAACCTTAATTGGAACTACGCACTGAATTCTCCGTATTTCTTCAGTTGAAACCGTCTAATTGAAGTAAATTATTTATTTTACAACCATAATGGGCCTTGTTATACACGACTTAGTCCAGCATCATAGAGACTCGAAGAGAATCCCAACAAATAACACACATCCAACACTCGCTGCCTTATGGAAAGAGTGGAGTGCATGCCTGTTGTAGTAATTCTCCTGGAGCTCTGAATTAAAAGCAGCCTAAGCCTGCTGGCATCATCCTGCTGATTAGTTGAAATGTGCCCGGCAGATAATGCACCAGTGGATTTGCTACCTATTAGCCAGGTCAACGCGACCCTTTCTGCCCGCCAATCGCACATGTAGAAATGATCGAGATGGACGGCATCCTAGCCGTTTCCTTTTTTTTTTATTTGAATTTCGACATTGTCATTGATGAGTAGTAATTACTCCCTCTTATATATATATCGGCCAACAAGCAGTCTAATCATAAATGCACAGCGTGGATAAAGTGGAGATGGCATATTGAAAATACAAAAATAAAGGAAGTCAGGTGACCTTGACCTACAATGTTTCAGTGTTAAGTCGCCAGCATCCTTTTTTTTCTGCTTAGCTAGTGCATAGAGCTTGTCTGTGATTGTATGCCAGGAGGATATTTGCCTTTTAGCCCTCCTTTTTTTCCACATGATGGCTCTAAATAAAAAGAGCTGGGTTTTAAGTTCAGCCAAAACAATAGCAGTTTATATACAAATAAAATGTAACCCTTCTAAACAGAATGAAGAAAGATACGGGTAGTCAAGAAGCCTCTAATGTTGGGCTATGCTTGAACGCATTAAACATTTACGTTTACCCCTTTTGAAATGTATTTTTTTTTTAAATTTTATTTCAAGCAATGTGATGAGTGCTGTGGAGCTTCTGGCCTTGAAAGCAACCTCCCCGGACTGACTACTTACATGCCCGTGAGAGGAATGACCATGACTGGAATACAGAATCTCATTCATGGACATGAAGCAATCCCAAATAACAAGGAAGAACCCCAAAATCAGCACACCCCCAAGTGTAAGTCCCATCTCGTCTTTTCAATCAATCAATGAATGAAATCTGATTTTATTGTTGTTTTCCACAGTCCCAAGCAAGAAACCCACAGAAAAAAATCCCCCAAATGCCGACACAAGCTCCAGACAGACCCGAAAAGCAAAAAACAACTTAGTACCGCCATGTCCCACCCCCCATGTGAAATGAAAACATCACATCCACAGGAACAGAGTACTAGTTTGATTTAATTCTGCAAAAAAAAGTATTTTTATCGCAGTTAAATATCTGTTTTGAACAGATCTAGATAGACTCATAGTGTTTAAGGCAGAGTTGTCATGATTGTATCTTTGTACAGCACTACATTCATGATTAAATAAACAATTCAGGTTTATTCTTCATTGAAGTCATTGGGTTCCATTCATCACAAATCAATGGGGTGACACGCCATACAATTTAGAGGGCCAATGAGGTTGGCCCATTGGCATCCATTGGGTCGAATGCATCCCCTAACAAGTGGATAATCCTTCTTTAGCACACCTCTCTCAGGACAGTAATCTGCAATCACTCAGATAAAAATATAATCTTGAGCGAGGTCCAAATGGATTGCAGAGATTGTCTGTTTCATCATGTTAGCCTCTTTAAAAACAATTTTTGAAAAAAACCTCATGGGATGTAACTGGAAATGAACCCGTCACCTGATGTTACTTCTGTTTTGCCAAGGATTATGCATTTCCCATACATACTTCCCTATGATTTGTCTAGAAGCAGTAGTACTTGATCCAAACACTAGAGACGGATATTCATACATTCATTTTATGAAGCGCTTATTCTCACAATGGCCAATTCCAGCTAACTATGGGGACCAGGCAGGGTACACACGGAATTGATGGCTCTGTCTATTCAGTAAAATATGAGTCGACATTCACAAATTTCACCAAAAAGGCGATTTAACCAGTACAGACAAGTGAAATGAGCATATTAAATTATTCATGTAAACATTGTAATGCCACTATTGCACTTGAAACACTACTATACTATTGACATTCTTTGATTAAAATTTAAATTGAAGTCATTTAATGTGATTTCATTTTTGATTTATATTAATATTTGAATCAGAATCTTACCTGTATTAAGTTTAGTTCATTTAGATTAGATAACTTTGTTCATCCCATATTTGGGAAATTTCATTGTCACGGTAGCAAAAGGGTGACAATGCAGACACAGGAAAATACATTTTAGACATAAATAGATAGCTAATAAATAAGTTATGTTTATTTTTTCCTGTAAGGCATGTGACCTGTTAATGTACCCCAGATTGGTCGCCGACTAATTGTATGTACGTCACATGTTAAGGAAAAAAAAGGGGAATTACAACAAATTGGATATCTACCAGTCTATCGCAGTAAGATTGTCAGCCCCAGTATGCCGTGCGCGCAGACAGCAAAATGGCCAAAGCTCTCCCGAAACAAGCTCCTCTAATGCATGTACTTAACTTTACTTAATTTGCGTTAACTCCCGTCCGGCATCAAGCGGGGCTAATGACGGCAAGTGAGTGCAATGTCATTACTTTCCCCCGGCCCGCCTGAGATGAAAATAGCAGCTGATGGGACTTACATGCACAGATTTGGGGATTCAGCCTGGGTGCTCTAATGCATGAGGTATTACAAAGGATAATTACACATGTCATATTTGTCTAGTGCGAGTGCAGTATGGATATGTAACCCCGTATGTGTTTTAAATAGGGTGGTGTGCCAGCTGGGGATTTAGGAAATTAGACCGTGTCAAATGTTATTTTTTTAGCTCATCTGCTGCCATTGACGGCAAGAGGCGTCTTCTCCATTTGAAGGAAAGTGAAAGCCGGGGGTCCGGATCTAGCCCGCGGGCTTCTGATGTGACACCTGCACTCTACAATATGTCTCCCTTTGCATATCTGCCAGAAATTGAACATTAAAATCAAATTAGGCAAAAGAAGGTGAATAATTCATGGGTGTAGAGTGAACCCAGATGCACTACGCTCTGGATCTCCCCTTTCCTCTGTCCTGTAGGACCACGTGGTTCATGGTTAGTTTAATGGGATGGAATGTGACAGGTTCTGTTTTCATCTGCCTGATATGGAGCTGGGTTCGGGCGGGAGACGATGGAGAGGGATGGGGGGGAGCCCTCGCTGATATGATCTGGATTCATAATTAGACATGTTTGTGCTTGTCATGAATCAGTTATAGAAGATGCACTTTCCAACCCCCATCAGCACATACACACTGGCAGAAGAAAGAACACATGCTCCGTATGGGGGCCATTACTGCTGGTCCACTGATTCCCTACATTTTCTGTCTGTCTATGTGTGTGTGTGTGTGTGTGTGTGTGTGTGTGTGTGTGTGTGTGTGTGTGTGTGTGCATTCACAACACCATTAGTCCAAGACTGTGTGAATAATTGCTGAATGGACCATGTTTTCACCGCTATCTACTCAGGATCTAGTGTCGCGGGGGTTATGTTCTGGGTGACGTTACAGGCACGACGACATTGATTGACGTTTTATTTCAAAGATAACAGCAAGTGCATTTCTCAGAGCGACTTGAAACTCCATACACATTACACATTTATCAGCTTGTATTAACTTTAAATGTACTGTGCTGGGAGGTCACAATTATACCAACATCTAGCTTTGAGGAGAACTCTCAGAGGTTGCTTATCGGCAAAACAGGATTCATTTTTATTTCAGAGTGCATTTTGTGTTGTCTTGTGATTGTTTTTTTTTCCATTGGCTGTGTTTTTTTTAATGTTTTTTTTTGTTTGTAAAAAGAAGGATTCAGTTACACTCAAAAGAAAACATTTGGATGATACATTTCCCTTAAGTGCACACTCACAATGAGGAATAATTTTCAAAACTGGCATTTATCCCATGTCCATACGTAAAAATAGGTCGAGATTTAAAAAAAAGTATATGTAGTGCCCAAACGGATCATTTTTATTGTTCACAATCATTCTTACATCATAATTAAAGAAAGTGAAGTAGAAAAATACTTTCCAAAATTAATGCACAGGGGAGATTAGAGGTTACATTGCAATGCATGTCGTGCCTGACCATGTTTTTGGTTGTTAAGCATTATTTTTGCCTAAAACTAGGATTTATTCCCTCTCCGAAGATGTTGATTTAAAAAAAAAAGGTCCCCTGTGCACACTGTTTTATCCCTTTAAAGACAATGAGGAGAATAACAACAACAGTTAAATCTATTTGAACTCCAGATTATTGTTTTTCTTTGTGTTGATATTTTAGCTATTTAGTAGATCACTTCATGCTCCTTTTTTTCCGAGATGAAATCGCTTTCATTATATCAAAACATGATTGTCTTTTTTTGGCATTAAGAAGACAAAACAAGGATTAAGAGCATTAGTATTCCTAGTAGTATGTCATTTTTTTGGGGGTCAAGTAAGAGCATTATACAGTAATGTCTCCAATATCTTAATGTGCTCTCTAGATATGAAACAGTGGTTTGTTGATAAATTATTCAGTAGAAGAATACACAATTATAAATATTGAAGAGATTTATTGTGACAATCAAATCAGTCTGAAATGTTAAGTAATATATACAGTACTGTTTTTTCTTTTTAAGTGAAAAGGAAATTATTTAAAGATAGAAGACAATAATTTATATGTTCTTTTTAGAGGTTAAATTATTTAAAACAGCAATACCAGAGAATTAATTCCCATTAAGAACCTCAAAAAGATGATTTGGACAAATATATTCTAATGAAATGATTATTCAATTGAATTGGGCCATATAGGAATAGTTTTTGTTGTTGCTGTCACTCTGCTTTTTGCTTTTCCATTCACAATTAAGAGGTAGTTTTAAATGTGACGTCAATACAATGTTTTCTTTATTTTTTTCTCTTTTTTGACGTCAACAAATTCTGTGAGTTTGTTTTTTTTGTCGCCATGTGAGAGGCGGGGCTATTATGCATTTGTCCAATCAGAAAGGGGCGCTGCAACACCCTTCACACTCATTGGATCACATCCTGTGTGTGCATTATTGTCGGCGTTGCCTGGTTTTTATCACAATCGGCTAGAGGCTAACGCTACCGATTTTCTCAATTTTCTCGAGATCGTAATCACTGATCTCAAATATCACACCAAGTTTCCCTTCGGTGTTAAATTCCGGGCATCACGGTAAGTTTACAATGGAACATACAACGTTAAATCACCATATTACCGCAACGTTAGTGACTACATTCGAGCTACTGGTTACTGCTAACAAAACACGACTAGGAAAACAAAGGGAAAATAAATCAGTCCTGCATTTTTATTAAAACGTTATTGTCTTATTAATCGCTTAAAATGTTGCCTGTACACGGTAGCCTTAATGTCCCGTTGCTGTTGTTAGTGTGTTTTAGTAATTCGGTAGCTGTTGCCATACAGATTACAGCAGTTTTCCAACCTTCTTGGACCAAAAAACACGAGAAAACCGACGGCATATCACAATATCAATAATTCAATTACATTTATAATTATTAATGATTAATTACGTTGCTTCCATACATTGATCCTTTTAAAAAGAACATTAAAAAAGCAATTGAACCGAGGTGATCTAGCCAAGAAGGCAGCGCATAATAAACGTCATCAGAAAACAGGAGACATAAAAATTAAACGTACAAAGTATAACACGTCAAAGGGGCAAAATTAAATAATGAAAAAACGTATGTATTTTATCTTAGTTTTTGATTTCCAGATTGTGCAGTTAAATTCTGGAAAGTATCAATTTCATTGTACATCCATATGATACTGATCAATGCATTTCTTTATGAAAGTGGGATTCCTCGCAACCTCCGAACACGAGAACGATGAGTGGAAATGCTTCTTCAGATGAGTGGAGATGACAACCTGCCACCCTTTTGGGAATGGTCAGAATGGGGCCAGATGTGCCCCTTCTCAATGAGTACAAGCAAGAGTTCTTCTGGAAGCGCTTCCCCCAAACAGTGTTGGGGGGGCCGCGCTTCAAGTTGGGCTACTGCGCCCCGCCGTACGTCTACGTCAATCAAGCCGTACTTTTCCTGACGCCATGGCTTTTCGGGGGTGTCGGCACGCTCCTCTGCCAATTGCAGCTCCTACAGGAACTGCATGCCGCCATTCTCTCCGGCACGCTGATGTTCGTGGCGGCGGCGGGCGTGCAGGCCGTGTCGCTGTATGCCGGACGCCACAGTGGTCTGGTGGAGAGACTCGGGGCACCCAGCGCTTTAGTCGATGAAGAGGAAGTGGAGTTTACGCACTGTGTCAGCCCGGAGACGGTCCGATTCATTGCACCCGGGAAGAGATTTGGACTGAATGTTGTGATGCATACGGTACTGGCCGCGCTGCTGTGTGGTTTTGGGACATGGTATGTGCTACTTGGCAGACTGACCACTCTGTATGGCAGCATAGGTGTTTCCATTGTTGTTTTTGTCCTGAGTTGGGTGACTGTGTGCATAGCGGAATATTCCCTGATTGTAAATACAGCCACAGAGACGGCGACCTTTCAGGCCCAAGACATCTATGAGATAACTCCACTTACTCGACCTATCTACATTTTCATTTTCATTGTTGTAGACTTGTCTGACAGGTAAGGAGCTCGTGACTGACGTTTCGAGGCAACGCAATCAACTCCATGGATGACATTTTGTTGTGCTTTATGGTTACAAGGTTTTGTGGTCCAGTTCCTGAGCTCCAACATGCCAGCCAGGTTCTTCATGTGCTTTTCCTCTTCCTACCTCTGCTGTGGGCGCTGGGAATTCTACCTCCTTTGGATGCCCTGATCCTGTGGGGCATGGAGCAGGTGCTTGTGTTTGGATTGGGAGGCTCCCCCATGTCCAGTAACTTCAGGTCAGTGTTGAAATTTACTGAGAGACACCTGGCCATTGCTCACTGTGGTTGATGATCCAATCAAAACGTGAATCAACATTGCCATCTTTTATAAATTCTGTTTAAAAATGGATTTTTCATTGAATTCAAAGCAATGTTTTACCAACAAAATTGTGTCAAACATCAAAATTGCATTCATTGTAATTGTAATCCAACTTTCTCAATTTATAATGGAGGGGTCAGTGGATTCTGATGTTTGGAGCTAGTCCAGGCAACAGTACATTTCATACAGCTTTGTGCCACATGTGCAAAAAAAAATGAAGGAGTAGGAATTAGGTTGTGAGATTTTTTTCACCCTGATTCAGAATACCAAAATTGCTGTCAGGTGCTGCTGGGTTGAGAAGAAACTGTGCTTGATCCCCATTGAAACAAAAACTTGCACCCACATCGGCCCTTTTCTGGGTAAATCAACTCTCATTACTGTAATATAGCTAAGGTGTTCTTATTTCCTCTTTCACAGGTTGCTGTTGATGTTTGCAGTTTCAACCGCCGTAGCTGTGTGCAATTATTTTATCCCATCAACGCTTGGAGTTGTCCTCTTCTCCACTGCGATGGGATTCTTGCTGAGCTTGGACCTCAGCCAGTTTGGAAACCTCTGCCACACTCCAAGGCCCGACTGCAAGGAATACGGACCGCGCAGAGGGGGATCGCCGCCGCCGCCTCGTCTTTCCAATGCCTTTGGCTGGAAACTGGGTTGTAGGGAGGTGTCGCTGTATGCCAGCCTGTTGTCGGCAGCTCTTGTAGAAACGGGCCTGTTGCATCACTTCTACACGTCGGCCCAAACCCCGAGTTGGGTTGAGGGTCCCCAGGCACCTGTCGGAATCAGTCTTCTGGTCCTCTTCTCCCTCTGCTGGCTTCTCAGAGAAATCCAGGGGGCCTATGTTTGTGCTGGTTTATTCCTCAATCCACTGTATCCCAAAGGCATGTCCAGTGTGCAGACTTTCAAGCAGAAGAACAGAGTATTATTCATTGCTGGAGCTATCAGAAGAGTCCTTCTTTATCTTGGTGAGATCATATTGAAGTCCATTGTTCTCCAAAGTGTAGCTCAGCAATGAACAACAATGTTTTTGTCTTCACAGTGTCTCCGTTTGCATTGATTGCTTTCCTGTCTATGGACAAATCCATGCAGCATTTGCATGGTGTTTCTCTGAGTGTGGGATTCACTCGAGCCTTTCGGGTGGTAAGCGACGCAAAACAATCAGTCTTTTTTTTTCTATTGATTTGATAATGAGCATCGATATGTTGTTCAAAAGTAAACTGTAAAATAAAAATGATGGTTGTTTTCTTTCACTCAAAGGGAAAGTCAATAAGGTATTGATGATGCGTATTGACTTGTAGGCTTGGCAGAACTCCGAGGATGCTTTACTGCAAGTGGTTGTGGTTGTCATTGTGCGTCTAGCAGCTGAAAACGGCACACTGCCTGGCTGGGATGGCTTGGGAACAGGAATTCAGCTTCTATTGGTGAGGATGACCCATTACTCATACCCATTTATCTTCTTTAACCCTTGACAAAAAAAAGTGGAAAAACCCCTTGCGATATTCAGAGCAGTAAACTAGTCTCTCCTCAAATATTGCGACCTCACTTATGGCGAATTGACTTCTTTGTGATTTTTTTCCTCCTATTAATTATGAAAAAACATGTTTAAAAAAAGAAGTTCATAACAATAAAAAAGATCCACTAAAAACACTTCTACACCTGATTCCAGTCTTCTGAAAATGACACAATCACATTTCCTATCACCTGATCATGTGGTGACATTGTTACTACATACACATCCAGTGATGATGTTTTTTTTTTCCTCTGTAGGTTGGGCTTCTGGTGGATAGACTGACCCAGTTCCTGACCAAGTTAAAGTTCACCCTCACCGTCTTGGTGACCTCATGGACTGAGAAGAAGCAGCGGCGACAGTCGGCCGGAACCCTCCTGGCGCTCAACGCCTCGCTCTGCCCGCTGTTGTTGGCAGTGGTGACCCTGTCTGCCCTTCTCTCAGCCCCACTGCTGCCACTCTTTACACTGCCCATATTTCTGGTAGGCTTTCCCAGGCCTCAGCGTAGTTGGCCGGGCCCTGTAGGTACCGCCTGTCCCTGCCCGGACTCCATCTTCTACCAGCAAATGAGCGGGAGTCTGGCTTTGGCATTGAGGACGGCTTTTGCGAGAGGATCTCTAGGTTGGTTATGCATGCAAACAAAAAACATCCAGTAAATTATTCATTATTTTGAAAATATTTTTGCCCTTTATCACAAGAGAGTAGAAGACAAATAACATTGTATAAAAGTAATGGTTAATAATCACAGTCAAGTACTGACACTGGAGGGTGTGCACTGAGCAAGAAAGGGGTCTCCTTCTCGTGTCACTTGCCATTACAACTCAGGGGGAGGCATTCTGACATTACGTGACATTATTCTTGAGCCCCCTAAAACAAAAGCCTTTTTCAGTATCCTGCCCCCAAAGATTAATGCCAACAATCTGATGTTTATAAGAATTCAAGGGCACGCAGGGAGAAATATAGTCATTTTTGGGGGAATTATTTACATCCAAGTGAGCACGCACTAATGATTATTTGTGACTCTTGCTCACAGGTTCTTTAGCGCCGGGCTCTCACTTTCTCGGCCGCTTTCAAGACCGTATGGTTTGGATCATGATTCTGGAGAGAGGATATGGCTACTGCACCGTGAATATTAAGGTATACTTAATAATATGCCATTTTAATTAAAGGAATTAATTCCATTATACTTTATGTACCTCAGTTGCTCAAAAGGCCTTTGGTCAAAGTGAAAAATAATATAATTTTTTAAACATGGCATTTTTAGCACAATATTTTTTATAGATTTTATTAGATCCCAAGTATTCTTCTATGATTTGCCTTTTTTTTTTTGATGAAGTGACCTTGACACCTTTAGCAGGCTGTGAATTAATTTGACCATATTTTCTAAGACGACAGCAGTGTGCCTTTTAATCCAATGTGCCTTATGTATGCATCAATATTAGGTAATCATTCTATGAAATTGCCCATAGCACAGCTACATCAAGTTGACCACAAATACTATTAAGACTACTACAACACAGCCCCCTACCACTACTACTACTACTACCACCACCACTACTGCTAATGTGCCTTATATATAGAAAACATTTTAAGATGGGCTATTCCTTGAAGTACTACTAGTACGCATTCAATCTATGTAAACTGGGGGTCTGGTAGGAAATGAATATTCACCATCAATGGCAGCCAACAGGTTCAGGGACACCACAGATTATGAAAGACTTGCTCCAAGTATTAAGGTTACACTGGAAAAATATGAAATTCAAAAATTTGTAAGACAGTACACTTTGCTTGCAAGCAAAATATGTCACAAAATCAGATTTTAATACTGGATGTATGTTTATTTTAAGGATTGTAGCGACAATGCCTGCATTTGATGGGCGGAAATTGTTCAAGCTTTGGTCATCTTCCTGGAAACGTCTATTTTGAATCATGTCTGATTTATTTCTCAGGGTTTGGAGCTTCAGGAGACATCGTGCCACACGGTAGAAGCACGTAGGGTGGATGAAGTTTTCGAGGCCGCATTTGAGCGCCCAGAACGTTTGGGTTTGACACAGGGTTTGAACCTGCACTGGGCCAACGCTCTCACACCGTGCGCGGCGCTGGCCGTGCGCGTCTACTCGGACGCTCGTAATGTCCTCTCGGGCATTATCGACTCTCACGACAACCTAAGAAAGCTTCAGGACGACTTTCTGAAAGCCTTGGTCTGGTTACTTCTGCGTTACTGCGTCAAGAAGCACAAAGGCTCTACGTGGAGCTGCGTTGAAGGAGGAACGGGAATCGGAGGTCGAAAGTCCATATCTTCCCAACGGGCGCAGACAACGTGCCAGCCGGTACCTGAAGCTATCGTGGTGGAATCCATGGTGTCATCCCTCAGGATCAGGCAGGACAGCTCCAGTCTGACTTCCTTTGGCGACTGGTCGGATGAAGATGATCTTTTTGGACCTCAGACCGCCAGGCGGACAGTGGCCTTGGTGACGGCCGAGGCCCAGTCCGGACACACCTTGGCGCAGGCCGGAGGCTCTCTTCCGGGCTCTGTGGAGATGGACAGTCTGTTCGAAAACATGGCCCTCTCGGCTCTGCAGCCGTTGCAGCCTTTAGGGTTGGGCATCGGGATGCCGGCTGTCGACAAAGGTCTTAACTCGGAGATCTTCAAGGAGAGTCCCGGCTCCCTCCGGCAGCTGACCTTCAGCTGCCCTCAGTGCGAGGTGTTCAACCTACCGACGGGATGGAGGACGGCGCCGTTGCTGCCCAGCCGGCTCCTGCAGCTCAGGCCTTTGTTCCCCGAGGACTGGTTCAGGTTTGCCTTGGGCCAGTTCGGACCCGTCGTGCAGAGCGACACCTCCGAGGACATGACCAAAGCTCTGAAGGAAGACGAAACCTTGAAGGACCTCCACGCTCAGGTGGCGCTCTCGTGTCTGGTGTCGCTCGGCGCGGAATCGACATTTACCAGCCCCAGTTACATCTACAGGCTCTACTGTGGAGACGTCCCGTGGACGGAGGGCCTCGAGTGGCTCTCCTCGAGCAAAGAACTTTATCAACTCGCACTTCGGGCTTTCAGGTAAATGTCACAGTTATAACTTTAAAGTAAGCAGAGTAAGCATCCTGGAAAAGAAGAAAAATACAAACGAGTAGTACTAATAGTCAACAGAAAATAGGAGCAAGAGTCAAGAGTACCAATTTCTGCATTTTTTTTTCTTTTTTAATTCATTCATTGCCATGATTGGTTGAGTCCCACTCAATGCTAGTGAATGAATTCAAGTAGTTGTTGTTATTGATTTTCTGTTTCGGCTAAAAATGTATATATATGTCGTTAGCAAATTTTTGGCAGTTTTTCACTGAGAAAAACTCACCTGGCACATAATACTAGTGTGTTTTAGGTAGAATACCTGAAGGTGACAAAACTGTAAACACTCCTGGCTTTACTCCCAACATAGTGACTGTGAAGTCAAGCTTTAAATATGCTTTGTCATATTTAATGGTGGTAGCTCTCAAGAGACCTTCCTTTGTCTCATGAACCCAGCACTTTCTGCCTTTGTTGTCATAGACCGTTAAATGTTTTCATGTTGAGGGTTTGTTCTTTACACTTCTTATCTCCGGGCGGCCCAGTGGAGCAAGTGGTGTAGCACGCCTGCCTCACAGCTCAGGGGTGCTGGGTTCAAATCCAGGTCACCTCCACCTATGTGGAGTTTACATGTCCTCCCCAGGCCTGTATGGGTTTCCTCCGGGTACTCCGGTTTCTTCCCACATTGCAAAAACATGCATGGTAGGCTGATTGGATATTTTAAATTGCTCCTAGGTATGAGTCTGAGTGTGCATGTAATTGATTAGCTTAAATAGTAGTACTAGCATTTGAAAATCTGTAGCATTGGTTATTCTTTTTGGAATATCATGTCTTAAATTGTGCATCGTCTATCTGTGCTCTTCATCAGGTTCAGTTTCAAGCTCCTGTTCGATCAAGCCAGCCTTGGGCCTATGGAGTCCCCTGAGGAGATGTTTATTGCCTTGGAGGAATATGAAAAAGACTGGTACATCGGTTTGGTGTCCGAGAAAGGTTGGCATGACAGCGTATTGCAGGAGAAGCCTTTCCTTTTCTCTTTAGGACATGACCTCTCAATGGTTAGTTCACATAACATGATTTTCCAGTTTGACAGGACACTGGAAGTCAATTTGTGATTGTCATCATCCCTAGGGTACGTACACGGGCCGAGTGCTGTCCTTGCAAGAGCAGTTGGTACAAGTGGGTCGACTGAACGGCGAGGGGGTGCGAGGACAGTGGGCCAACCTTTCCTGGGAGCTCCTGTACGCCACCAATGACGACGAAGAGCGCTACAGCATCCAGGCGCACCCGTTTATGTTAAGGAACTTGACTGTCCAGGCAGCAGACCCACCATTAGGGTACCCCATTTACTCATCCGCACCCCTTCACTTCCCATGCCTCTGACCACAAAGGCAAGGAGAGCTATTTTTGTTCATCGTCAACATCTTACCAATGAGGACAAAAGATCAAATACATACATCATTTTGTATTTATTATTGCGCTTTGGTTTGGTACAAAAGAAGCATTGGGTTTCAAAATTGAGTCATTCATTAATGATACATGATATACACATATCCAGCACGGGTGGATTTTGGGCTAGTTTTAGTAGAAATACATTGTTTTTTAAGTTATTCATATCAAACAGTCCACCCTTCACCAGTTTTTTGTTACAACATTAAAGTGAACATCTTCCCCGTTGGCTCAAAAAGGGACACAAAATACATTTATTTTGTTAAGATATCAAGGATGTGCCTTGGGTATATCTTGCTGTATGCGTTCAGTGCAATTTTTTTTCTGTTTACACTTCACTTGTTTACAATGTTAAAAATAATAGGTCAACAATTTTGATTGTTCATAGTCTTGTATATAATGTTCCATTTTTATATGTATATAATAAAAAAATGCTTGTAATTTCAATCAAACAAGTGAATCTCAGCCACTTTTATGAGGTTTTAGGCTTGGTGAAGTAGGAAGAGTCTGCATCCTGGAGAAAAAAAGAGGGAAAAAAGGCATGAATGGCTTAACAGAAAATAGGAGTCATAGTCAATCAAAAGGTAAGTAGAATATACTGCTTGTGAATCTGAACCGTTTCAAATTGAAGCCACCAGAAATGTCGGTTAATCCAGTCAAGTGTATATTCAAGGAGAGCTAAAATTGTCATACATTTTTAATTTTAATTAAGAATTAGCAACCTCACAAGTACTGAGTTCCTCTGAATTATGATGACAGATTCTGTTCACATGAAAATTCCTCCATTCAGTCTTCAGTCACAGTACAAGGTCAGCGGTACAGACTGCAAAAGTGCACAGTAGTAGCACACTGATCCTTTTCCATCAAGGCCTTTACACTCAAGTAAGTATACAGACTACATGTGAATTTGAGATATATACACATAGAAAGAGGGGGCCGGAGGGCCATCTCCTTTGGAATGGAAGTGTTTTCAACATAAGTTGGGAAATACTACAAATATGTATGTCAACATTCACGCAAGATGTGAAAGTGGCAGCTGTGTTGGACAAAAAAGAAATAGCGTTTTCAAAAAAAAAATGACATCTATTCCCCGTATTCTTTTCATTCCACTTACCAAACCCGATTTGAAATTCTGCACTCTTTTCTTGCTCAGGTTTTTTGTGACAAACCAGGCAAACGTGGGGGCGTACTGCCATACATAGTAGAATGCCAGGAAGGGTTGTTGAGAGATCCACATTTCTTTGACACCGTTGCTAATCCCCACCAATATTAAATACACGCAGCGACTCGTGGGCATCTTGTGTCCCTGGTAACCAGCTGAAGCCACAGGCTGAAGAATGGAAGAATCAAAATATCAAGGGAAAATCATTCAATTCCTGATCCCATTTTTGTTATTATTTCACTACCTTGTGGAGATCTTCAGTGAAGGCATTTTCGGCTATGAATGATTGCACTGGCCCTGGACAAACTGTGCTGATGAGTATATTTGGATAGTCATAGAGCTCAGCGCGGAGGGAATTAAAGAAACCCTAAGAAAAAGAAAAAAGTGCATTTATGTTTAATGAACTAATTGAATTCTGTTGAACTAACTTTTCCCACTTGAAGGTACAGTAAAGGACTAAGTATGATCTGGGAGTGAAAAGAGACAAAACAACAAATACTACTGCCTAGTATTGGAGAGTGGTGGCCCAGTGGATAAGTCATCAGTTTCTTGCATCTTTGGTCGTGGGTTCAAATCCAAGTGCATGCAAGGATTTTCCCAATATTATTCGTAACTTGAGAACTCCCTGCAATCATCCAAATTTTGCATCCCAGGCCGTGCAATCGTCACCTGAAGAGCATGTTTGCTGGCAGCATACCCCGACGCCAATGGCGCCCCGGCAAGACCTAGCACGCTGCTAACAGTCACGATGCCGCCGGTGCCGCGCTGCGTCATGTGAGGCAGCACCTGCTTGGTCAGGGACACGGTTCCCAGGAAGTTAAGCTCCATTAACGCCTGGTAAACGTCCACGCTCGCGTCCAGGAATAAAGACCGCTGGCTCCGCCCACCGTTGTTAATCAAGATGTCAATCTAGAAGAGATTTGCATACTGTAAGAAGAGTGACTGGTGTATTTATCAAGAAAAAAAAACATACTTGTCCAAAGTGTTTTATTGCAGCTTGGGTTTTGGATTCATGACTTGCTCTCTCCAACAAATCCAAGGGAAGAACAAGAATGTCTTCATCATGGAGACCTGAGGACTCTGGAGGTATACGCAATTGAAATTGGAATATCAAGAAAAAAAGGTGAATGTGTAATCAAGCTCTAAAAGCAGAATGTGTTGATTTGGCTTTCCTTGAAAAGAAAAAGCTTTCTAAAACGATCTATAATTTTTCAATGAAAATAATGGAAATTTTCACAGGGGCACCCAAACCTTTTGATCTCACCTAAACATTGGCGTTTCACCCTCTTCAGCTCATCTTCGCGGCGAGCTGAGAGAATGAGGCGAGAGCCACAGCGTGCCAGCTGGTAGGCCAACTCCTCCCCAATGCCGCTGGAGGCTCCAGTGACCCAAACCACTTGACCTTTCAGCTTCACCTCTGATTGGTAAAAAAAAGCTCTGAGTCCGCGATAGCTGAACCGCGAAGTAGCGAGGGAACACGGACACGGAGTACAGGATGATACTAATAACCAAGTCAGGAAGTAGTATGTATTGCATGTAATGTTGATCAATATGGAGTCCCAAGATGATAGTGCAATAATTCTTCAAACTAACCTATTGCATAAAGATTTTTAGTTTTTTAAACCTTTTAAGTGTCAAAATCTCAAACAATTATACCTTACCTGACTTGCGTCCGAGCAGACTAGCCCTAAGCAATGTGAAATCTGCATCCGCAAAGAAGAAAAGCAGCAAGTGAATGAGCATACAAAGTAATATGAAATAGAAGAAGGCAGATCCAATACAGCAATCCATAACTAATAATCAGTCAATAATAAAGTGTAGTTTTCGAAATGTAGTATTCTGACGGAAGCCCAAGAAGTCAGTCGCAGTTTACAAAACAAACCTGCAAGATGTCGTCAGTTCCGCTGAAATAAGCAGACGAAGGAGCGTTGCCATTGAAAAAAACATGAGATCAATATGTATCACTAATATTTGATAGACGTATTTGCAGATAATTAAAAGAAAAACATTTTATTTAGATCAAGATATGGTTGGCATCCCAAAAAATGGATGCGCTCCTTGCTTACGTGTAAATTCGCCATACCTCTATTAACTACATTCTTTTAACCATCTTGTTTTTTTATTACATACATATATACACATAATACAAACAAGGACAGCAAATAAATATAATACTACCCTTTCGAGTCCAAGAAATAAAATATAATTTTAAAAAAAGAGGTGCACTACTACGCAGAAAAAAAATACATTTGACATTGGCTCTTCATTTTTCACATAAAATTCATTCAAAGAACGTTCGCTGCGACATTGCAATGTACAAGTAGTACATTCTTTTATTACTCAATTAAACTGTTTTTTGCAAATAAACAAGTTTTCATAAAATTAACCACAAAGGACAAATTACATTCAAAATGTGGAATTATGGGTCAATCAGAATAGTGCGTTTGGTTCTTTCACAAATACATTTCTCAATGTTTCCAAAAATGTACCTATCACAGGTCAAAAAAAGAAATAAATGCATAAGTGTCTCCGGTTGAGAATGACAGAAAGCGCATTTGCGCGTCCTCGCTGCGCCTCGCTCGCTCTTCGGCGTTCAGGGATGATGTCATGTTTTCGAAAGCAACCTGCAACATCCGGGTCCTCTCCGAGTGCTTCTGCTCTCCAACAGCTAAGGGTAGCTAGCAAGCTGTCAATTGGAGAGGCTGGGACGGACGTTTCAGCTTCCCCAAATCTCACGAAAATCCATACGCTAAAACATCCTAGCGGTTGCCCGCTGAGAGAATGTAACGCATCAAGGTGCTACCCGAAGAGAAAGCTCCGCTCTAAGCGCCGTTCGGCTCTTGTGTGACGATTACTCCTCTGCTAGCCTGAGCCCAGCCAGCCAAAAGGCCACTTTCGTCGCTGTCCTGAGAGCCAGCCTGCCCGGTGTCAAGATCGAGCGGCCGCCTGGAGCTTTGGTCATCGCCTGGGTGTCTGTCGCTGTCGAGCATTATTACGGACATTCGGTAAGTCATCGGACGTCTCCGATTCAACTGCAACCTGTTTAGCACCTGGTGCTAAAAGTACTTAGCGAAGGCCGATGGCTCTCCTTGCCTCGCGATATGGGAGCGTTAGCCGTTAGCATAAGTTAGCCGCGAGGGACAAGGGTCAGGGCCCGCAAGCTTGTTTATTTGCTTCCCCGTCTCAGATCCGCTTCATTGCAGACGGATCTCGCCAAACGACGACAATTCCCTAATCTCAACAGTTTCATATTTTCAATGTACACAATCGCCCGCAGTGTTGTTTGCGTAAAATGCACATAAATCGCACTTATCGCATAACTGGTCACACGTACCGCGAAATGCGTTAAGTACTTTTAACCGGCTGTGTTGGTCATCGGGAAGGTCACCCTTGGGTGAACGTTGTTTTTTCTTTCAAATCTTCATCGTAAGTTAAAGTTGGCTCAGCGGCGGTGAAATTGCGTTTCAATTTAGTGTACACTAACATTGTGCTTAATATGTAGCCAAAATATGTATACGGGCCTTCTATTTTTAGACTGCGGGATGTCTGAACGCCAAGCTGCTTGTTTTGAAGGCAACACGTTTCGTTCGTTGTTCAATTATGTTTGAATGGATTCTAAACTTCAACTAGTATTCTGTTCATAACGCATTGGTCGCCATCGACGGTTATAGACGTCCAATCTGTCTAAGCTGGGAGTGTGGCAGTGATCATTCAGAGGTCAGATAGGAGATATTGTATGAAACCTCTCTGGAATGTGGTTCTCAATTGAAATATTCAAACCTGTCACCTGGATTCCCACAGGTTTCAAGAGGGACACGATGGGGGCTTTTCTGGACAAACCAAAGATGGAAAAATACAATTCCCACGGCGAGGGTAACAGCCTGCGCTTTGGGTTAAGCAGTATGCAGGGCTGGCGGGTGGAAATGGAAGACGCGCACACGGCAGTCATCGGCTTGCCTCACGGTCTGGACCCCTGGTCGTTTTTTGCCGTTTACGACGGGCACGCCGGCTCCCAAGTGGCCAAGTACTGCTGCGAGCACCTCTTGGAGCACATCACCAGCAACTCCGACTTCCAGAGCGCTCTGCAGGAGGACACCTCGGTGGAAAGCGTGAAGAATGGCATCCGCACGGGCTTCCTGGAGATCGACGATCACATGCGAAGCATCTCGGAAAAGAAGCACGGCGTGGACCGCAGCGGGTCCACGGCGGTGGGCGTGATGATATCGCCCAGCCACGTCTACTTCATCAATTGTGGCGACTCGCGGGGACTCTTGAGCCGAGGCGGCGCCGTGCACTTCTTCACGCAGGATCACAAACCCAGCAACCCTCTGGAGAAGGAGAGGATCCTCAACGCCGGCGGCTCGGTCATGATCCAGCGAGTGAACGGCTCCTTGGCCGTGTCCAGGGCCCTGGGAGATTTCGACTACAAGTGCGTGCACGGGAAAGGTCCCACCGAGCAGCTCGTCTCTCCTGAGCCTGAAGTTTATGCAATCCAGAGATGTGAAGGGGATGATGAATTTATTATACTAGCTTGTGATGGCATCTGGGATGTCATGGCCAATGAAGAACTCTGTGACTTTGTCCGTTCGAGGCTAGAAGTCACAGATGATCTGGAAAGAGTCAGCAATGAAATTGTTGACACTTGTCTGTACAAGGTATGCCATGTCGACCTAAAGCTCGGCAGTCTGTTCTTGTAATAAAGTCTAACCCATCCTGGTTTCGTGTTTTCATCCACAGGGCAGCCGGGACAATATGAGCGTTGTTTTAATCTGTTTCCCCGGAGCACCAAAAGTTTCTCCGGAAGCAGTTAAACGGGAAGCTGAGCTGGATAAGTATCTGGAGTCAAGAGTAGAAGGTAGGTACAAGAAACCTGTTACTCAATTACTAAGGATCAGAAAATGTTACAGTGGTTGAAAAACTCTTAAATTTGCTCATTTTGTAATCACATTAAACTCAACAATGCTTCTTGGTATTTTTTGCTTATCGTTTTTAAATGAAATTCTACAAACTGTGAACACTGTACATTGCTTTCATATTGCACAAAACCTTTAGTGTAAATCTGTATGGGCCACACTGGATACAATTATTATTATTTTTTTTACAAAAAGAAAAGTCTTATCTTAGGATAAAGCTTTTCTACAAAACTATCTGCATCAGATGGGACCTTGCTCCATAAAGTAAACTGCACCAAAAAAGTAAAAAAAAAAAAAAATAATAATAATAATCCAGTAAAAAAAAAAAAAAATTAAAAAAAATCAGGCACACAGATTTCTCACTTGAAGCCATGTTTACATTGCACCTGCCTCTCTTTTTAAGAAGCTTACATTTGTTTGTTTTCCAATAGACATCCTTAAAACACAGGGAGATGAAGAAGGCATACCAGAATTGGTCCACGTTATGCGGACACTAGCATCAGAGAGCATCCCAAACCTCCCTCCCGGTGGAGAATTGGCAAGCAAGTACGTGACCTTTTTTAATGCTGGTCGTCAAAATTATTGTTTGCTTTGACATTCTTAAGAAGCTATCCTTTTCTCTACCCAGACGGAGTGTTATCGAAGCGGTATACAACAAACTCAACCCCTACCGAAGCGATGACACGGTAAGTATCTAAGTTTGTACCCCATCAAAAACTTCTAGAACTTCTTGAAGTTTTGTTGTGGTTGAAGTACGCATGCTTTTTGACAAGTATCTTTACACTTTAACCAACCTGAGCATGTTAGGTAACGCAATCAGTGTTTTGACAGTATCTGTCCGTTTCTTTTTTTATGAATGACCACTGAATATTTGATGTATATACTATGTTTATGCGCATATATTTACTTTGCAAAGCAGTATGCAATAGGGCTATAATCCTGGTACTTTGAAGGCCATACAATCACTATCCTGCGACAATGGTTAACTTGGAACAATGATTTACTTGGATTAATTTGGTCTTCTACTTGCATCAAATTGACATTACAATCTGTACAGAACATTTAGAATCATATTAACATATGTGGAAGTTAGGACATATTCTAAAAAGAAATAAGACAAGTTATCATTCTAAAAGTTTTTGCACTATTATGCTTTTTAACTTCTCCAACTTGGTTGAAAAGTTCTTTTTTTTTGGAAGAGGGAATATAAATATGCATACCCAAAAACACACAGTCACAAGTTTTCAGAACAAAGTTTCAGATGAAAGATCCTTTTTTAAGAATATGAAAATGAGATCGTACGGTTACATAAGTGGGAATGTGGCACTTCACTTATCACATTGAAACCCATATTAAGTGTTTCTCAGGACACACCCACTACCATTTCAGCGAATCTGATTCACTAAGACGTGGTGGGCAAAGTACGGCATATTTGCTAAGGTCGCTAAATGTGAGTGAGTCAATGTATTCATATTCATATCGTATTTGCAGTGTTAGTAATTTGGTGACATATTGGCTGTACTGTATTGGGTGGCTTTTCTGACCCCTTTAGTGTTGGTTTTATTTTTTTTTGTAGTGAGCAAAAATGTTCTTAAGCAAGATCCTTATTTCTTGCACAGTCAAGGGAAGACCACCATTGTGATTTTCCCTTCATATGCATTGCATAGGCGATGAACAATTTATTGAACGTAAGTCTAGTGTGGAATACAGGAAATCTTTGCCTCTTTATATATCACCTCTATCAATAATATCATATTTATCAGATTGGGAGTCCCGATTAGGAACGGCTGTTATAATTTTTTGAATATTTAAGAAATATGGAAAAAATAGTGCTTATTGTTTTTTTGGTGAATTTTGATCATTTGATTAATAATAATGTGTTAATACACAATGTCAAAACGTCGTTAGAATTGTGTTGTGATCAAATTTGGTCATTCTTTTGCTTTGTATGGATGGCACTAGCATAATTACTGATAGGTTCCATATAAAGACTGATTGTCAATGGTGAAATCAAGTCATATTGTTTACAATTTGCAGACTTTGTCCCTATGTCATGGAGATGCATATCCTTACAGCTGAAAGCACTTTATGCCACATTTGTTTCTAGTTTAGAAGATTGAGGAAAACATAATAGAATATATATGGAACATTCTTGTCAATTTTTATGTCAGATTTAAAAGGATCACCCCTTCAAAGCTAAATGTAATGTACCAGGGAAAATCTGTCAAATGCTTTGAAATCCACAGTTAAAAAGCATTGTGTAATAACTCTAGGGATAGTAGTGTGTGTCGTGTGCATAAATCAGTTGATCTCTACATTTGTTTGCTCTAGAGGGCAAGTCATTTGTTAGAAAGTGGACTTTTTGGAACTTTGGTTTTTCATCTAATTTGAAGAAACTGGTCCCTTTGAGGTCCTTACTCGGTTTGATATACAAAACAAATGAGAAGTGCAAGGTGCACTGCTATCTCCAAGGTTTTAATTTTCATAGAGACTTTCAAGGCTTGAAACATAAAGAGATGAGCTGGTTTCTAAAGCTGAGCGGATTGATTGCCTGGCCCTGACTTGGCTTTCAGAAATCATGCCCAGAAAAATCATTTTGGTCTGATATACCTTTGGTTCTAATTTTGCTGCTCCCATGGTGTCATCTTGCTTTTAGAGAAAAAGATTTTAATCAGCACATGCAACCTTTTCGGCAATTACATTTTGTGATAAGTTAGTCAAAGGACACAAGCATTTAAGGTCAATTTCAAGTAACTTCAAGTAAATTGTCGGATTTTACACTTAAAACATATACTGAAACAAAATTCTTCTCAGGCCAGGTGCTGTAAAAGACTAAAAGTTAATATTAACATTGACTCCCTCAACATCTAATTGCTGGATATTCCACTACATTCCTTTAACTGAGGATTCAACAAATGAAATTCTCTTGCCATGTATACTTTTGGTTTATTTTGAAAAAATAATTCTGGGGAAAAAATAATATTGTAGTACACGATCAACCCATGGTGACATGGTTGAATTATTAAAAATTATTTTTGTATTATCTCAAGTGCAATTGACAATGATGACGAAAAACTCTTTAAATTAGTTTATCACTACTAGACGTCCGATCCATTTGAAGTGAAGTGAACATTTGTTCATTCACTATTGCCGTCAACCTCGTCTTAGAAGTGTTTACAGGCATCCCTCGAATATCGCAAATTCACTTCTTGGCGATTTTTTTTCTGCTATTAATTATTCAAAAACATTTTCATGTTCATAAAAATAGGAAAATCCATGCTGAAACTCCTAAGCAAAAAGAAAAAAAGGTAGTTACAATAAGGGTTGCCATTTTCGATTTTCGCGGCCATGTCTGGTTTACATGAACCGCGATTTTCGAGGGATTACTGTATTTCATTTCGAGATGTATTTTTCTGTAGATTAGCCATTATTAGGCAATCATATGAATAGTGATGGAGTTTGAGCTGGAGTCTGAAGGGTGTTGTCGTTGCTCTCCTCTCTTGTTAAGGACTCAGCGTCCACAGATGACATATGGTAACGGCGTCGTACCACTAACACAACATAGCGTTTACAAACCACCATCCTCTCAAGACCCACAGCAGCTCGGCCCAGCTCAGAAGTCTGTCTTGCCGCCACCCTGAGCTTTTGGTTTCTAAGAAGGGAATTTCATGGGAGCAGGAAGAAGAAGAGGAGTTTCATGCACACAAACGTGGAGCTAATGCAGCACCAGTCCACTCTGGAGTTCAGGACCCCCCCAACCCTCCCTACCACCTCACTCCCCTAGCCAGCGTCGTGTGTCTCCCCTTTGTGTTCTCCTATCCCAAAATTCTTCCCTCTAAATTCAAGCATAACAAGTGAGTCCACATGGCTTTCTTAACCCGTTTTTTTTCTATTTTGGTTCATAATTAGCTTACTTAGTAGATTTTTTTTTTGCTGTTGTTGCTGTAATTAATTTGATTCACATTTCCTTGTGTTTGTATATTTCTGTTTTTGTGAAGTGCAATTGTCTTGTACAAACAGCCTGTATTTAATGCAGCTTGATTAAGTTAAAAGAAAAAAAAACAAAGAAAAAAAGAAAATGAAAAAGAGAACCTTTTTATGCACTATCTGCCTTTTCCCCCCCTGCTCTGCTCTCCCGGAATTTGAACCCATTTCTACATAGTGATTAATAGCGCTTGTCCTCCAGGCACAATGCCTTTTGATGCTTTTCCTTTTCCTCGCTCCTCAGTTAGTCTATGCTCCTTTAAGAAACGGGTAAATTGTATAGTTGACAGCACAGTAAGCTCTGTATATCCACCATTTACACCCTGGTTATCCCCTCCAACCCATGTGCTTTTAAAAAAAAAAGTATTTTATTTTTGTACGTGGTTTTCTGTACATGCTCCAATAATTACAGCATAGTGTCATTTTTGAAGAAATCCACCTGTCTTGACTGTCTGCTTGTGTGTACGTGTGTGCGTCACCATTGTTTTCGCCACACGCGTGACACACGCCAGGCTGCTTTTTCCCTTTTTGTTAAGGGAATTACAAAAATATAATCTGCCCTTTCAATATCACATTCAAAATTATTGAATGTGAGTGCATGATCATCCGTAGACTCTTTGACCTTTGGTTTGCAAATCCAAGGACACAAAGTTGGTGGTCTTTCTTTCCCAAGACTACTGTTTTTGTTTTAAAATCTATTTTTTTCAGCTTTACGTCAGCCCTATGTGCGTGTGTGTGTGTGTACGCAGATTTATTGTTAACTTTCCATCTTTTGTGGCACAACATCCCACCTTTTTTTATAGCTTATTCACTGCCATTGGCGGCAATAGACGTCAAGTTCATTTAAAGTGGCTGGCATTGAATGATCTTATTAAAGAGCCATTGACAAAAATAGAGGTCGAATCCATTTTGACTTTCTGTGGCTACCATGGAGAGTTCATTTACTAATTTCAATTTAGCAGTTATAACAGTTAGAAAGTTGTTGATGTGTGATATACCAAAGTTACTGTAAGGTCAATGTCAAACTTTTTCCAGAGTAGATCTGGTTCGTCTATCCAAGTTAATGGCAGCCAGTGATTTAATGGGGGACTTTTTTTTTTTTTTTTTGCTGTGGAAATTTTTGCTTACTTCACACAAGAGGAAAAACACTTTATTTTCATCTTGTAAGGACTAGGCTGGTCGGTCCCCCTCCCTCCAACAACATTGATTTGGTGTATGATATATGAAATGGTAAATTGGACTGATGCTGAATACTTGAGCACTGACTGGTTTCCAGTGTGACACTATAGGATCAACTGTTGGCTCAAACACTTTAAAGGCCTTTATTTTATTAGGTTGTTGTGAGGGGAGGTGGGGAAGGGTGTGGGGGGGCATTCTTACCAAGAACAAATCCGCTGAATTTAGAGTTGTCTTGGTTGTGCACAGCGCCATTTATCATTCTCTTCTTGTTTTGGGGGTTTTGATGCGCGTCTAAACCGACACAAACCAACCAGGTCTCAGTCCAGTTTGCTGCTAGCGCCAATGATTTGTGTCTTCACCTCATGTAACCCCACCGAGACCCCCATCCCACCCCCTCCTCTCTTCTTCATTAGAGATCTGTATCCCCTCACAAGGCAGATACTCCCCCCCCCCCCTCCTTAAAGGTTGTTCTTTATCCATTTTCTGATATTTTATGGTCTAAAATTGCGTTGTGGAAATAATGTATGTATATATTTTTGGCTTTAACATTCAAGGAATAAATATGTTGTTTGAGTTAGATTTTCTTTTATTTTCAACATGGACAAATTTGTCTTTGTCTTGAGGCCCCTCTTTTTTTTGTGTGGAAAAACTACTATTGAAATCCTTTCCTGCAGTTTTTGAATCGTTCCAATGTAACCATAATAAGATATTAAAGAAATGTTGGTGTTAAAATGACAATCCTAAAAGTCAAGTCTTGGGCCCTAAATTCTTTGACTCAAGAGTCACCTGCTGTAAAGGCAAAAATGATGGAAATCTCTTATTTTTATTATTATTATTTTTTTAACCACTGCTGGTGCTGTGCCGTCTATGTTGAAGCAGCTACTTCGCTTAGCATCACATGCAAATATATAAACTAACGCACAGGGTACAACTCAAAAGGTGCCACAACACCAAAGTAATCTAAGCTATTGTGGTTGTTTAATTTGTGTGATTGAAGTGAATGCCTGAAAATGGCATGAACTCAATTTGTTGCCATTGATACACTGTTTAGAAGGAAAAAAATGTCACAACTCTAAATGTCAATTCAAGTTCACTTCAATTTTCTAGTTTTGATGCAAAAAAAATCAACTTATTGCCAAGCACTTAATATTTTAACTTAACTAGATTTCTTTTAACTCATAGGCTGCCATTGACGTGTCATTCATTTCTACTGGGACGACTGATTGAATGTGCTTCTTTTAGTGCCATTGACGGTATTATTTGACATCCAATGCATTTTGACTGGAAGTGAAAGGTCACTGCCGGGCTCTTTTCCCCCCCCAGTCAAATCGGATTGTAGTCTGGTGCCATCCGAGTTAATAAATATACTGAACTCAACACCATAACACAACTAATTTTGGAAATTTATCTGTGTTAACCTGATCAATTTAGTCACGTATTGTAAAGAAAACTCAAAACTGGAGTCGTGCCAACTTGAAAGCTTAAATTAGCCTCATTTTTGGGCCAATTTGATTTTTTACGGTGTAGCACTTAACGTCAATGGCAGTCGATGACAGACTGAAAAAAAACATGATATACAAGACCTAACAGTGGAGCATTATCTTGATAACATGTGTGTGTGTGTTTGGGTGGGGTGGGTGTTTGTAAGGTTTTTTTTAATCAAAACTGAATAAAACACAATCATGACTGTGTTTGAAAACGGTATTTAAAAAATTTAGCTCAGAAATTTATTTTTCAGATAACTGCTAACAGATAGAGTTTTACTGTCACCTTTCCTTTTAGATACATTTTCAGAGAGTTCTACTTGATTGTGCTTTTCTGCTCTTATTGCTCAGAAGCCTTCAGGTTTGCTGATTGTAATGAATGAGAAACAAAGTGACTGTATTCCGTATCGCTAAAAGTGGAATGAGTTTTTAAATAACTTGGCGTTAATACTTTTTTTTTCCCCCAACCATCACATGGCTTCCACCATCCCTAGACCCCCCCATTGAACATCCTAACAATAACTCAAAACCATGTATTCACGACACCCCATTTGTGAAAGATTGTTTTTCTCAATGCCATTTGCGACAAACCTCCGATCCGGATCGGACGTCGTTCACCGTCGATGGCAACTAATTTATTGATTGGACTTTTTTTTTTCCCCAGCGTGTCCCTACGTGCAAGTCGTAATCACTGATTCTGTGCGTAATTATTTTTCTTCGGAAAATATAATTGCACAGAAAGAAACAAACGACAAAGACTTTCTTTGTCAGCCGGATTCTCATAGAAAGAACGAACGAAGAAGATATGAATAGAATTTAGACGCCCTCTTGTACATAAATAATTGATGTACGTACCTTGTTTTTTGGCGTTAACGGTGTAACCCTTATAGGAGTCAGGTTCATTTGCGGCCCCTCCACTAACCCTCGCCTCCCTCCTCCCTGCCCACCTCACTTTTCCAACTCATCATAAGCTCACCGATTTGCCTTACCCTCCTCCCTCATCATGTCGCTCCCCTTAAAGCTACTTGTTGAACAAAACAAAAAAAACAGACTAGGAAGAAAACGCTGCTCGTGCTCACGCTAAGGTACTTAAGCTAAGGAGGAGAGAAAAAGTGACACGTATGTTAAGCTTGTTTTTTTTTGGAGTAACAATGTTGAAATGTTTATTTTTTTGTTTGTTTTTTTTCTTCCCTACTGCAGTGTCATAAGTTAAACACGAGTGTGTTAACATGGTGACCTCGAGAGCATTGCAAATGTCTGCTCTGCTATATTTATGAGTACATTCAAGAATAGCTTTGGAGTGCTGTAGATAATAATTGTCAATGTGGATTCAGATGCTTCTCTGAGGCAGCCCCCCCCCCCCCCCCTAATCCCCCTGTGAGTTCATTTATGACTACTGTATATTTTCTATGATATTCCCGCTCCAAAGGAAAAAAAAAAACGGAAAAAATGTTTCGGGGAGGGGGAATTGTTTGTGTTGTCAGTTGAACAAATTGCATTCCTCGCTTGTGGATTGATGCATTTCTCTCCCCGCTCCTTCAATTTTTGACCTTCCCTTCCTTTTCTTTCTTTTTTTTTTTTTTTAGCCTTTAAAGTTTGAATAAAGTTTCTAGTTTGCAGAATGTATTACCAAATAAATGGGTTGTCATCTTGTATCTGGCATTTCATGGCTTTTTTTTATAGTACAATCGGCAGACGAGTTTAGAAATTAATAGTCTGTTTTATCTCTGGAAAGTGGAGTTTATTTACAAATTTTAAACAGCTGACTGGTATAAATCTGGAACATTTTTAGACTACAAACACAACAAATTCCAAATGCCTTGTTTCAACTATTTACCTTTTAACTACTACACACTCAAACGTTCATTTTTATTCATACTGTGGCACCATGTTTGCATTTATCTGGCCCATTGGTCTAATTATTTACATAGACTTATTCAAATGTAGTTATTATTCAATAAAGACTATTGTATTCATTCATCTTTTTAACCATTTACCCATATGGAGAAACTACTGAATTGAGCTTTATGATAGTCATGGTGTATTTGAGGAATTGTCCATTTGGGAAATTACAATGAATTATCCAAAATTAACCTATCATTTTCAAGTTTTAGACATTGAAATGAAGACCCCAAAAATCCTGCATATACATTGATCCACTGTTAAGCAATTTTGTAAATCAGCAGAAATGTTAACACCAGATGAGACGGAATGCTCAAACCATTTTTTTTTTGTGAACCATCTCAAATCAAAGCGTAAGGTCTCCTTGGTTTGACCCTCTTTGTTGAGTTTCAAATTGCGTTTGTCAATTCAAAGCAAATGTAGTAAAAGACATATTTCCCAAATGCAAAAAAATCATAGTAGTCCCTCAGCACAACCTTGAAAATTTAGTACCAGCCTTTTTCCTCTCTCCCTTTGCAAGTGTCTTGTCATTTTACAAAAAAGTAATTCACCTATTTTGCTTGCACATACTATGAGCCATTATCTCCCCTCCCTGGGCCCTCCCCTCCCTGCTCTTAACACACGATGGTGTTGCCTCATCAGGAACGCCTCTCGTCTCGCCTTGACGCCGATTGTTTTGGGTCAGACGAGTCCACGGCCAGAGAGATTAAGAATCATGGCAGGGATTATGGTTGAAATGTCATCATAATGTCATGAGGCGTGTTCAAAGGTCAAACGTTCAAACGCTGCTCAGTGGTGAACAGTTAACAGATCAGGTAGCACTACTACTGGAGATGTACGGAGTATATTTACACGTTGGCGTCCGCCATTTCCAACCTTTCCCCAATGCTTCCCTCTTACCATTGGCATGGAATCTTTTCATAAAAGGCACATGTAAAGGACAATTTAAAAATAACATCACCTGATGCCTCCTCGCATGCAAACAGCCACCTGTGCGCCGCTAATAAACCTCAAAGCACCGCGTCCAGGCATCATCAAATGAAGCAAATTTGTCATCTGTGCTTCATTGTTTAAGCACATGTCATGCTCTGTTTCTCACCGATGACAAAAGTACAGCGTGCGATAAGAGTTAGTGGTGTCAGGACACAGAGTGTATACACAATTTACTTTCTCTTTGACAAGGTGAATGAGCAACAACCGTTCAGGAGTTTATTCAAGGTTGCCTTGTGAAACTTGGATCGAGTAAATAACTGGACAAATGGAGAAGTAAATGATCTCAACGTCCAAGTGACACAACACCCATATTTTTATTTTTTGGGGTTTTAGTCTGGGGAATGATTTCAAACTATAGTAATAAGTCTAATAATATGATGTGTAATTTATTGATTTTTACAATACTTTACAGTACTTGTACCGTATGTGTATATATATATATATATATATATATATATATATATATATATATATATATATATATATATATATATATATATATATATATATATATATATATATATATATATATATATATATATATATATATATATATATATATATATATATATATATATATATATATATATATATATATATATATATACATATATACATACATACATACATACACACACACATACATACATACATACATACACACACACATACATACATACATACATACATACACACACACATACATACATACATACATACATATGTATATATAGATGTGTATATATACACATACATACACATACATACACACACGTAGATGCACATGTACACATAAGGTTTGGTCTTGACATTCAGCCATTTCTTTTGTTAAAGAGCCTGACAGCTTATTGATAGCATATTGATAAGGTAAGTCACTGCAACTAGTAATAACACTAAAGCATGTTTACTCTTGGCTCCCCCATTTAAAATGGATTGTAAAAGGTCTTCATTCGAATATTCAAAATAGGCAAAAATATGTAAATGGTTTCGTATTTTGTAGTACTTCATTGTAGATGTAACTGAAATATGCACATACCGCAATTCATGTAGTTCTCTGGTTACAATGACCTCGACCTAAGACATTTAGACTTCAAGATGCTGTTGCCTGATCCTCCATTTAGTCCCCTGTGCAGTAGTTTTTTTTTCTTCGCTAGTGCACTGTGCTTGTCTGTTTGTGTGCAAGAAGTATGTTTGCCTTTTTCGCCCTCTTTTTTGACATGATGCTCCCTTCCAAGAAAGCTGGGTCTCGTCGGTTAAAGCCAAAAGAATGGCAATTTGCTATTGCCATGGAAACCAAGCTTAACATCTCAAAAAGAACGGAGAAAAGGGAGCAGCGAAAGCTTTTCTCACTTGGCAGCAATGATTCAATGATTAGTTTATAAACGAGCATATCAAGCATGGCTGACATTATCCCAACCACTGTGGCCCCCACATGAGGCGATTTACACAAGCCACTGCCCCAGGAATCCTCATTATCCTTCGCCACTGTAAACCAGGACATCAAATGACGCGGGGTGATTAGGGGACCGCTCGTTAGCACCGGCACCTTTCCCCGTCGAAGCTCGTGTCGGCTCCCAGCGTCGCGTTGTGTTCCCTCAATCCCAAACGCGCTGACTGGAAGATTTAGGATTAATGTCAACTCCCGCCGACGGGTCATCAGGGCTTTGGCGCCCAAGCTGTGGAATTTGTTGACAGCTGCCCGCCATCGCCACCACTCGTGTCCGTCGCTTGCGGCTTTTTTTTCCCCCTTGCAAACGGTAGGCAAGAAGCTGTGCCTCTAAAAGACCATTACTCTAAAAATGTTAGTAGGCGCAAATGTCGCAGTATCTCAGAAATACCACGTTTTCTTAAGATGTTCTCTTCAAAGTAACACATTTGTACTCCCTATTAAAACATAGAATATGGAAGGGAAAATTGTGAATCAGCTGGTGTCTTATACGAGAGAAATTGTACAATTCAATTCTTATACGCGGAGGCGGCTAAAATGCGAGAAAATATGGTAAAAGAGAAACCCCTATTCCATTTTTTTATTCGGCACCCAAATATTTGTTAAAAACAGCCGTCAAACGTAACTCAAAGTGAAATGTGCTCAAATGAATGGTTACAAAAGCACTTCAAGTGACTTTTTAACACTAAACTGCAATACAACAGATAAACCACTATATAATGAATTTGAAGGAGAAAAAAAAAGAAAAACATGAGAAACCAGAAGCATAATATGTGACAAAAAGTTCAATTTGCAGCTCTATGATGACCAACAAACTTATCCTCTTTCCCCTCCTGCTGTGACATGACAAAAAAAGTTCCCCAAAAGTTCCCCACAAGTCCCAAATGGTTCCACTTTCATGTTGAAGGTTCCATAAACCCCGATTATGATGATGGAAGTCTTATGATGTATTGTGACATTTTGGTTTGCGCTATATTCGCACAAAAGCAAGCGAGGGCCTCACAAAAGGAGGCGGCATTGTCTGCTGAAGGGCAAGAATGAGATGAAATGCAATTATATGCTGAATGGCATTTTCTAACAACCTCGTCATCTCTGGACAGTATATGTGTTATTGTTAGGAGGCACACCTAAAGGCGCCACATTATTTATGTACCTTTGTGCCTTATCTTCTGTCAATCTATAACAGACATTTTTTTCAGCTATTTGTGCAAGACCACGTATTGTCATTTACTGTATTGATGTCACAGTTGGAAAAATTGTTTTTCTTTTGTATACACACACAGCCTTTTCTCATATCCAGTGTGGTGGAGTGTCTGTCGCGGCTCTGTGGCAATTTTCAAAACGATATTTGGAGTGCCTCATTCATTTGGCCTCCTCGACACTCGATGCGTTTTGAGTTTTCTTTTTATATGTACACGTGAGTGGGGGGGTTGCACTTTTGGTAAGTGGAGACTTAATCTACCTCTTTAACTCATTTGTCACCATCCACGGCAAAAGACGTCCAATCTGTTTAACCCTTTGACTGCCTAATGCAAATTTTGGTTCAAACTTAAACAGTCATGACAGGACTGAGTAGCAAAAAATGCAAAGGATGCCGAAAAAAAGCATGCCATATGGCAATGTAAATTCTAAAATAATGCAAAATCTAAGATATTGCACATTGTTATTGCACAGAAGGGATTGCGTGTCGTGCTAACGCAAGTTCGACCAATTTCATAAGTAGAGTAGAGTCCAACTAATTTCATAAGTAGAGATACCACTGAATGAATTGCTATTTTTGAATGGGATTTGGTTTCCACAACATCAGAAAATGATACAAAAGAACAAAATAGGTTCATATACTGTAAGTAAAATGAAAATTCTCAGAAGCATAAATCCTCTCCCCATCAGGCAGCTAAAAGGTTAAATTGGGATGGCCGCCAGCGATCATTCATTCGTCTGCCAATGACGGCCCGCACGCCACTCATGGCATTTAACTGTCAATACGGTGTCATAAAATCCACCCCACTAATGTACATTTAGCAGATTGTGTGCATGAAATCTGCAGTGATGAACGCCGTTTGTCGTGCATGTGCCCGCTTGACCGAGCCCATCACCACCATCACCACAATTCACCTCCGCCATGCTCTTCTCCTCCTCAGGATTCCAACATTCTCTTCTTCCGTGGTTTCAGCTAAATCAAGCATCCATTGCCATCTCTTCCTCCTGCATTAGTGTGATCCATTTACCCATCTGACACCATTGACCAGTCATTTATTTCAACCTCGTATTTCATGATTTCTTTTCATCTGCCATGCTTTTTGGTGCCCCCGCACTCCCTCTGAGATCCATTGCAGATTAGAAACTGTATAGTCAAGATCAGGGATGTCAAACTCAGTTTGGTATGTGGACCACATTTATGCCAACTAGATCTCATGTGGGCAGGACCAGTTTATTTTTACCTATAAAAAGGTAACTCATGGCACTGAAAAACCAGCATCCACAGCCTTTTTGAGTGAGTAAAACCTCTATCGTAAGCAAGTGAGTCAATTTTATGTCATTTGAGTGTACTTATAGGTCACTTCTTATTTGGGAAGGAATTTCCGGACTACTTTCTGTGTATCGTTGCTTTCTGATGATTTTTGGGCATTTCCAGGTTAGTTCCTGTTGGTTTTACATATTATAAACGTGTGTATGGACTGAGTGTGTCTTCAAATAAAACCTTGAACTCAATTTCCCTGTACATTTATATTTGATATCAGCATATAAAGGAAACAAGGGAGTATTTTTGAAACCTTTGAACACTTTCGTGCGTATTTTTTTGGAGTATAAGCCGCATTGGAGTATAAGTCGCACCAGCCAAAAATGCACATTCAAGCAGTAAAAAAACATCCAAGCTGCACCGGAGTATAAGTCGGAACAACCAAAAAATGCACAAAAATATAAGTCACACTGGAGTATAAGTTGCATTTTTGGGGGGAATGTATTTTATTGAAATCCAACACCAAAAACATACATGTCATTGTTAATAATTTCACACATAAATTGCACTCCCGTCCAAACTATGGACTCGGAAAAATACGGTACACAGATAACAATGTTTTACCGAGTGCATCAATCAATACTTCACTTTTCAGCTACTAAGAACAAGTGAGTCTTTCCAAGCAGAAGTCATTAAGACCTCTACAACTTCCCTTTCCAAAGTGCCAATGATTTTCCGTCTGCGTGGGGAAGATTACTATAATTTGGCCTCTGGCTCCTCCGCCGTCCATTCATCACGCCAATCTTTTTGAGAAAAGCTGTGTTTTGCATAAAGACGCCTACTGTCGCCCTGGCGCATCCGGCCTTTGCGTACAGCGACACAATTCATCAACAGGTGGGGAGGAAATATGTTGTCGGTTAGGAGAGGGATGGAGGAGAAAAAAAAAGTCATTGGCGAATGGCCGTTGTGGGTCTGAAGGAGGACTTCCTCGCTCGGGACACAGCGGGAACGTCAATCGACAGCTGCGGAGGCATTTATACAAAGCTTAATTCATGTCTGACAGTCATTATTTGAGTTTTTTCTTCTTCTTAAATTCGTCCGCAAACAGGCTCGGCGTTATCCTCCCCAAACGCCGGCTTTCCAGCTCTGATAAAGTATATTCACATCTTCGTATTTGAGCGAGAATGAACGGCGGATTGCTTAAGTGTGAATAAAATTGGCCACGGGGGTAATGGGAAGGCAGACGAAGGCATTTAAGTGCTATTTTGATTTATAATGTTTTCCCTTTAATCTCTTTGATACTTTTCATTTACAAGTTGGGATACTTGGCCTTGCCATCAGCAATATTTTATATATTTTCATTTTAGTTCTCTATATTCTTTTTTAAACATCACGCCCGGATCTCCTTTGAATGATGTTTTATGTTAAATATGCTTTTTGTGGCCCGGAAAAGGTATTTAATCAAGATTAACCTTGGTATTTTTGTAGCCATTGGCCCTCTTTGTGAGGTTTCATTATATACAACAGTCCCACATTGCGATCTGAGCCCTGGTGGAAATATTTTTTTTAACAAGTTGCAAAAGAATTCTTTTTAGTTTTACCACTGTAATGTACGGAATGTTAAATGCTGCAATTTATACATGCGGGTCTATTTTGCAAATTTGGTTGCCATTAGCAAATTTCGCTTAAAATAATTTCAAAAATGTTCCCAACTTATTCAGACTAAATTATAATAGTAGCAATGTTGTTGTTATTAGTTGGGAAACAGAAGATGTCATGTCTTTTTGTTCATTCTTTACAGACTTTACTCACAAACTGCCATTGATTGACAGCAATGGACATCCAAAACATTTTCATTGAGATGGCTTAAAGTGATCATTTGCTGACTGTCCTCCCAGTTAAAATGTTTTTTTTTTTTGCATTTACAGTCAGTCCTCCTTGTCTGAATGAATTGGACGTCTATTGTTGTCAATGGTGGGCATTTAGGTAAATACCAAAAAGCTGAATTACTAAAAACTTTGTGGTGTTTTTGAAGTCATTTCCATAGTGTAGTGGTTTCATTCACTTAGATTTGATGAGTTTTGTACCAAATTTGAACTCTCATGCATGAATTTATTTTTATTTTTCACTGGGCTCTCATTTAAGTAACTCCCATTGACAGCACCAGACGTCCAATCCATTATGACTGGGAAAGGCGAATGAACACCCCTCCCACAAGACGTCTAATCGATTTTGCCGTCAATGGCAAATTTAAATGACCGTCCTGTAAAGAATGAACAAAAAGTTATGAGACTTCTGGACAGCTTGCTAATAATGAGTTGATTACTTGATTCAGGTGTTCTAGAGGAGGGATTAAAGCCATTTCTAAGTATTGTTTTGCCAAGAAAGGATATGTATTTGCAAACTCCTGCAGGAACTACTACTCTTGTTAATGTCCGTTGACGTCTTTCAGAGCTGGAGGATCCTCTCATTGTCTGTTGCCAAAGAGCAGACAAAGTACTTCTCTTGGGTGGTCCCACTGGTTAGAATACACTCAGCACTTGTTGATTTACGGCTCGCGGTTCAACTGCTGCCAATTATAGTGAAAGGCTGTCAGTCTGGACCCAAAAAAAAGAGGTGTCCGTCCGTGGATCTTCTTGTGAGGATGGCAAGGCGGAAGTGGACAAGAGATTACGGGCCGACATCCGGAAGCAGGTAGGACTGAATTCATACAAACCTTGTTTAACTTTCATGTGGAACCAATTTGTTAACCTGTGAACGAACTCCCATTGAAACAGTTGTTCCAGTGTTTTTTTTTTTTAATCTTTAGTGAAGGAATACTATGAAATAATTTCCTTTTAAGCAAAATCCATTTCAGATCAAGCATTTTGTGTTAAAACAAGTAAATGGCTTATACTCTGCTACTTTGAAACATCCCAAAACTCTATTTCATAGACTGATATTTGTCAGAATGTAGTGTACATTTCATAATCTGAATGATTAAGATCAGCCCTTAATGTCTATCGTCTTAATTTTGGGCTATGTTGACTAATTTGGCCAGTTCATATTTTGTGTTTTCATTATTCTCCATATGGCTCTCAAATTGATTTGAAACTGTCTTGCTCTCTTTTAAGTAAACAATATTATTGCTGTGACACAAATACCAAAACATACTTCATCTGAATTTCCATTATTACACTGGTCAAAATAAAAAAAATCGATAAATGTAGCAGATTGAATTTGAAAAAAATATATCTACTACATAATAAAATCCTACCACTGTGTTGTTTCCCCATTCAAACAATTCCACAACACATTTTTTTTAAATGATCAAAACTCCCAAAACTCAAATGGTAAATGACAAATCAAGATATGGCCCCATGAAAGCAATCTATGGCAGATAACCTGACCATTTTAAATCGCACCCTGATAAAATGTTGCCCGGTAAACTGGCATCTCTTATGGTTGTACACGCCCGTTAAGCGATTGTGTGGCTTCAGTTTCATGCAAGCCAAATCAGCAGCTGCCCGTCGAGGTCGCGCACTCTTGAGCGGTTCTCCGTGACCTTGTCAAACGCAATCACCAGGCTAACGCGGGACTAGCGTTTTCTCCTTCTTGCGTGTAGACATAATCTCTGTAATTGGTGTCAGAGGTGGGGTCCTTATGGTGAAAGTTCCGTCCAAAGCCACGGCACTGACGTGCTCTATACTCGCGTCGACACTTGAGCAAAACAAATAAATGGAGCGGGAGTCTCTTCCGTGAGCTGGAGAATATTCTTAATCTCTTTTGTGAGTCTTTGCGGGTGGGGGGAGTGTTTTTTTTTTTTTTTTGGCCCCTTAGTCCGGCCTTCCAGCCACTTAAGATGACGGGATCCTGGGTTTTAAAGTCAATCCCACCTAAGACGACTTTTTAAAACCTTGGTTTTACACCTGCTCCATTCCAAAGACGTTGACCCGATAAAAGAAATTGGATCTCCTTTTAGCTGTTGCAAAATCCTCAATTGAAGGTTTTATACCAACCAATGTGCTGGATTTTCTGCTTAAGGTTTAATTTACTCTATTTTTGTGGATTTGTTAGGTATTTAATTTAGCAAATCTGATACGTGGCTATTTTCATGCACTGATTTTGCCTATAAATGATCTCGAAATTGCAGTGAATAAAAATGTACTACTTTAACGTGGCATTCAGCTGTGGCGTTTATTTTTGAAGGTAGCTTGATATTATTTTGAAAGCACTTAACGCTTTAGTATCAGCACTTGACAGAATGGGTTTTAACCAAATACTACACATATGTATAGTCGAATCGTGAACATCCAACGCATTAGAATGACCTCTTCCAATAACAATTTTGAAAACAAGGAAATGTGCAGATCATCATCTTGGTGTCGGTGTTTGTTGCTTTTATTTCTAAAGCGTTTAAAGGAGATTGATTTATTAACAGTAAACCTTTAATTTGTAAACCAATCCTACAAATTCTGTGAGCAATTATATGCTATTCTGCTAGATGGCAATTAACCCCTGTATACACTTTTTGTGACATTTTACCATCACCGTCCGCCACAAGATTTTTTTTTTGAAACGTCAAAGTGAGTCTGGAAAATGCAGATCTATATTGTGTTCTTTTTTAAATGGAAGCATATCTCAAAAACCCGATCATCAGTGACTTTTGCACGATAGGCCGTCGTCGAGTTTAAGGTCAAACCCAACGAATGCACCTGAATACAGGCCCACCAATGTCCGCCCTCTGTCCTCCCTCTCACCTGCGACCTCTCAGCAAACTGGCGCTTTATGCTTCGACCCCCCACACCCCTAACGAGAAGCGCGCACCCTGACTTCAATTCACGGGGAGTGCCAAAAGAATTCAAAAGAAACGTCGACTTTCTGCACGCGTGATTGACAGACATTGCTGAAGGTTCAGGGAAGATTTAGACAAATGTGAATGACTTAAACCGTGTTTTCCACCAATGCTAAATTCGTATTTGCAGGGTCGCGGACCCCTTTCAGCCTGAAGAGGCAGTTAAGATTTTTTTTCCCGGGCCCACCTGAATGCTTCTCACTTTTTTACCGAGAGTAGAAAAAAAAAATTCGGCTTAATGAACGCAGCGTGTTGATAAAACAGGAAGTAAATGTCTAAAAGGTGCAAGTAATGGCTGAATGCCAACGGGCCAATGGGTGCCCATTGAGCCGCTAGCCCGAATGCTCCCACTAATAGCCCGTTTCAGTGAAGTAGCAGCAGGAATGCTCACCCTCTCAATGCTTCCCAAGTCGGGAATGGCGCATGGCGGCGTTCCCATTTTTGTGGACGTGTTTCGCCCGCTTGTCATTCTACTTTCCCCAGAGCAAAGAAAGGAAAAACTCCCTCTGGCGCGCTGGCTAGTCCCGTAATGAACGGGGAGACGACATATTTATGTTTTGCCCAGAGAACACTTGAAACACAAGAGGGGTACAAGGAAAGAGAGCCTCGGTCTTTTGGGCCGTTTTCAATATTGCCCCCCTCGGTGGCCCGGGGGGTAAGTGAGGGGTTTGCTTCTTTACAATCCTCAGGTGACCGGGGGGCGGGGGGAGAAATAGTGTGGCCTTAACAAGCCCGAATGAAAAAAGAACATCATTTTCATTATGCAGTCAAACACAATTACAAGCAAATGTTTTCTCTGTGGAGCTGCCCCTGCTTTCAGGGTCTTTGTCCCCGGCTCCTTAGTGTGTGCAGAGAAAGGACCCGCTGGTCAATGGGCGGCTGAGTGGCGTGTTCAGCGGAGGCCCACATCCTCGGCCCCCGGCACAGAATGCGTTTTGTTCCCAGAGCGCCCATACATTGGGAGCAGATTTGTTGAATTAGAGAGCGCAGCGGGAGACGGGGACGCGTCGGCTAAGCGATGGGGAGGACTTGTTGCTAGGTGACCCACACACAACTGGAGGATGCCACTTTTCAGAGCCTGGTACTCCTTGGCCAATTTTATTCCTTTTATTTTTTCTTTTTTTAACATTTGACACACCACCAATACTAACGCTCAATTCTCATCTTCTCTAATTTATCAACGCAAAGAACTTGAGGTGATTCAAATAAATGGAACCATTTTACAATAACTTTGGAAATATTCTAAAGTAGTAATATGGAGGACCGATGTTGCTTCCGTAGGCAAAAAATAAGGTGTATTACCTTTACTGTATTTGAGGTACTGGGTAGTGTCACGTATGACACGAAACATTAGTGTCATAAAGACACCCTGCGCTATCAGCAATAAAAAAAAAGGAGAGGAAAAAAAACGGTCTTTTCCCGAGGCTTTTAAGTGACACACAAGGTCAGACAGAATTTTTCCCTCTCTTATAGGCAATGCTGCCAGGGAATTTTGCCATTTCAAACTTGTAGGAAAAAAAAAACATAACCTTAAATATATCATGTGTATGTGTATGCTATTGTTAACTGTGGAATATTTCATTGAAACTGAATAGACATTTTAGAATTGCCCTTTTTTAAAAAAAAATTTAAAGTGCTTATTTCTGTATTCCGGTAAAATAACCTGACACATAATTGTTCATTTGAAAAACCTAATACGAGCATAAATGGTTTAGAGAGAAATCACGGACTGATAAATGTATGTATTGTTTTGAAATGCATGCAAATAAACTGCATTTTTTTCTTTTTCTTTTATTTATTTAGCATTTTTTGGACATTAGGAATTTATAATTTTCAGTCATTATTAACTCACTAGTGACTATTATTGGCCATTAAAAAAAAACAAGAGATAACCCCATTTTTGGCTCGTGTGGATCGCAGTGTTAACATTTGTTGCCATTTTAATATGTTTTTGTTTTACATTAGTTGTTATATGTGTATATATAAATATATATATATATATGAAAAGGATTAAAAACAAATAGAATTCTTGTGGCCCTCAACTCCCCAGGGTTTTTGTTTCGTTTTACATTTCATAGTATTTCTTGTTATAAGTATTACTTTTTTTTCCCTCTCTGTATTACTGGTTGCTTGCCATGGATGAGGTAGATTACCATTAATTCAAACTGGGAGGAGTGGCTGTGAAAGCTCATCTTTTAGTCCCATTGATGATGCAAATATATCCAATCTATTATGATAGCAATTATTATTATATATATGTTTAATACTTATTAATCATTATTGTATTTTTACATATCTTTGTAGTATAAAAAGATTGATAAATATAATAATGTTATGAAAAACTTAGTTAAAGAAATTAAGATGAATTAAAAAAAAGACATTTACACTGGTCACAGACCCAAATAACAAAAGTTTTGTTTTGTTTTTTGTTTAATGGTACTTTGCTCATTCCAAATTGACGGTAGAAATTCAGGGTTGGTGTCGCTCCTATTTGAAAATCCGCCTGAAGGTAGAAAAAGAAAAAAAAAAGATCCATTGTTGAGTTAAATCCCCACCTTGTGCCGTCCTAATCCTTTTCACCGAGGAAGCAAGCATCTTTACTCTTTTGTGCTGACTCTGGTTTATGAGAACATCAGGGCACACCTGTGCCCTGAGAAAATTTCCCCTGCCCTCTGTAAAGCTGTATTATTCAGCGCAAGGCCATGCTAGTCAGTCTTTCTAAAAGCATTTGGAAGATTGCAAATGGTCCTTCAGCCAGGCACAAAAAGAAGAAAGATACTGTTTACAATATTCTCTATTCAAGTGTGAAACGCGCAAACGCTTCCAAACACAATTTCTGCTTTACGTTTGACAAAATAACCTGTGATATGCTATAGCTTCTGTATGATGAAAGAAGTTTCTAGCAGAGTTTATTGTATTTCTATCAAATGATCAACACATTCATATTACTAAGTGTATTTAATATGAAAGCAACGGCCTTGTAAGCAGTCATTTCTTTTTATGGCTGCAGTTCTTGTTGCTCAGTTCTTTAAATGGTCGCTCCGTTTTCATTTTGGGCCTAAAAAAAGAAAATCCATTTCGGAGATGCGCGGACGCCATTTTGCTGCACGAGTGCAGTATGACTTCAACCCTTGATAAGAATATTACATCTAGCAATTGTGAGGAAAGAAAGCTCTAGTTCAACTAACTACCAGTGGCGGTCCGTGAATTTCCTAGTGACGCCTTCAGCGAATCAATCCAACCCCCCCTCAGCTTGCGACACATAAAAAAAACATCAATAATAACCTCATACAATTGAAATATTATTTAGGAATAGAGCCCTATTTTATTCACCAACTCTGTATTTGGGAAATTTCACTGTCACAGTAGGAAGAGGGTGAGAATACAGACACAGGAAAAGATAGAATCGATAAAATACCCCAATAAGAAAGTTCGATGAAGACTACCATGTGGTAGGAGTACACTAAGACTTTAGTTTATTAAATGTGTTCAAGTGTAACACTGAAATGATATGAACAAAAGTACACAAGTAGATAAGTGTATGTAACCATACCCACAGTTAAGTGTGTAATAATGTAGTTTATGTTTCAGTTTGTCAAATATTTGTTGCCATTTGTTATCCAAATCTTGAGCACTTTTTTTTTCTCTTCATCCAGGAGATATTTAGATAATTTGAGAAGAATTAAAGGCTGTTATGAGACTGCTCATATTAGAGGAGTATCGCTTGTGCATGAGCCGATTGGGTCCACTGCCACATCCATGGTATTGGCCGGCTTCCATACGGCAGCTGAGATAAGACCGTATTAATGCTGTCTCATCCTCTGCTTTAAGTGTTGCAAAGTCTTTGGCAGGGCTTTAATAGCTCAGGAATCCACAATCTGTCAATTTGCTCAAAGACGAGAAACTATCCCCTTCTAAATGCTTTGATACTTTAAACTTGTTTCCCTTCTTCTACTCTTTAACTTATTTTCTGCACATTATATTCCCCTGGCTTCAATATGATTGTGATCCTCTCAGCCAGGCCTGGTTTACGTATCACAAAGCTACGGATTAAAACTTTTATCAATCATAGCTTCTTCTCGACTCAGACGTTTTGTTTGAAAGGCTACCTCAAGGAATCCAGCGCTTGGGTATACTATAACATCCCGCTCATTTGCACTGACCCCAATCTTTAGCACATCCGATGATTTAATCTTCCCTGGCAGGAGCACCCAGAGAGCCCCTCTGCTTACCCTCTGAACATGCATTTTTAATCAGTATATTAAGATGTCACATAACAGTCTGAGCTCATCATCTATGCCGCTGGTCATAGCACGTAAGACTTTGGCTATTTAGAGCTCGATTAGGCCCAGTCTACAGTTTGAGAATGACGACGGAAAAAACCCAGCTCTGAGTGAGGGTCAAACAGAGATGAAACCTGATATTTGAGTCTCTTTAGAAGCCACCCAGAGATGCCGCGTGGCCACAAAGAGAGATGATCATTTGAGTCATCTCCTCAAGGTCTCTAAGTCTCCATCGAGTCCCGTCTTTGTAGCGCAAGACTGATGATGCCACCCCGGCGCACCGTGAAGCCGGCGCTCGGATAAATATTTGACGGCATGCGAGTGGAGAAAGCGAGATGACTCTCAGCCTGTCACTTGTGTTTTGGAGTCGCGACATCAAGCGGAGACCTGCTCGGTGACATCTTCTAACTCCAGCAATCACGTGAGGGTGCGTGTACACCCGCCGCCCTCTCTTACCCTGTGTACACTCATAGATAGCCCTGTCAACCACATCCTGTCACGGGCGCCGCCCTCTAGGTCCAGTGATGAGCTATACGGGCGCGCTGTGATGGGGCAGCTCTGCCCCCTCTCGCGCCCCTTACCTACTTTTAGACAGCTCCCTTCATCCTAATGAGCTCTGTCACAGTGGCATTTGACATAAGCCATCAATAAAACACAGCTGACAGACAGTCAGACTCTCGCTGGCCTTTCGCCTCCTTGCAGTGCAAACAACTTACCATCCTGAGTTGCACTTTTGATGCAGTGGCAAAAGCTGAGCAAAGGATTATTCAGCTTCAATGGCATTGCACAGTTGTGGTGGGGTTTGCTTTTCGCAATTGTTGGTAAATGGAAGGAATTACGTTCTGGAACCCATAGTCCAGATTAGGGTGACTGGATGTCAGATCAACTTTTCCTGGAACACTGGAGAACCAGGAGAAAACCCATGCAGGCCTCGGGAGAAAATGCAAACTATACAAAACAGTGAATGAAGTTCTCTAAAGCAACAATTTCACTTACAAGTGGCTTGTCATTTGGGAAAGTGATAATTGCATAAAGTAGTATGATTGCATTTCTAAAATTGGACACCTTTTTTTCCAGTTTTATTCTCTGTGTCAAAGTTCTGGTCTTAATTAAGCGGGCTATTAAACCAATAAGCATGCGAGATATGGTTTTAAAAAATGCATAAAGCTGTTATTATTCTTTTGTATTGTTATATGTAGTTGGGGTTTTGGGATGGATGTGTTTGCACATAACTTTACTTAGCCCCAATCAAGCAATTACTATGTTCATTACTTCGACTACATGATGCCTTTTTAGTCGGTATATTTTACGCCGAGAATTTCTTTTCAATTGGCGTGCAGATCAGGACATAGAACTCATGCTAAAGAGACGATGCATAAAGGTCACTGAAGAAAGAGCTGCTACGTAGCAGACAAAAGAGCAAGTCTGTCACAAGAGACGTTTATTGACAGTTGTGTCGCGTGTGTATGTGTGGCTAGTAAATAGGACCAGAGACAGGCTGTAGACAATGTAAAGTGGAGGTGAAGCTCAGGGTGGCACGGGTGCCGCGTGGTGACCTGTGCTCCAACTCACGCACCGTGTAGCTACCCGGCGCCAGAGGACCTCCTGACCGTGATGAGTTTTGACTCCTGTCACCTTCGGGTGTTGTCAAGATCCTCTGACACGCTCATGGATTTTCTCTCTTCTTTTTTTTTTTTTTTGTTCAGCTTTTCTATTGCACGGAAATGGGTGAACCGCACAGGCTGATCTTTTGAACTTTTCTCAAAACAAGCCTGCAGATTGTCATATATTTTGATGATATTTAAGCTACTTTTTTTTTTAGGTGAGGAGCGTGTGCACTCTGGAGTAAAAGTGACTGAGAACGTGTGGGTGTCTTTTAGAGGGAGGTCTGAAAACAGAGCATTCAATCAACTGCCCTATTTATTTATGACTGTTGCTTCTGTAGATGCGGCACAGAAGCACGTAAACTGAAAAGCTCTTCTTGATTTTGTCGAACATCTCTTGTGTGACTTCGATTGCCAGACTTGGGCGTATTGAAAAGAGAAACCCGGAGCTCATAGTTCACTCGGTCTCACAAAGACGCCGGCTGAGAAACGCATAGTCCGCCTCGGGATCTTGATTTGTCGTACCCTCGCTCAGATGAAATCCATATGTTGTCACTAGAGTTTCAATGTTGTTTTTTTGTTTTTTTTTCTGTCCTTAGCTGATTGCATGCCTGTATTTACTTCTCCTAATGGCTAGCTGGGCATTTTAGCTCTCACTGTTAAAATATTGCATCTCACACATAATCACGGTGGTTGCGGAAGTCGTATATAGGTGGTGTTTTTGCTCATTAACTTTCTCTGCGCTATATGACTCTGGAAGACACAGGTTATATATGGGAGTGTTGTCTAATGTGCCGCTCCTCCCCAACACACACACACACACACACACACACACACTTTCATTTAGCCACTTTCTGACCAGAAATTGACTGCATTCGAGAGTGGAATGGATGTAATAATTGCTTGCACTCTATAACATACTCAGTAAATGCACCCGCCTTAGGAATAAAAAAGTGAAGGATAAGAGGGCTGGATTCAATGTATCTCTAATGGATTTTTGCAAAGCATTTGCAGTTCAATCTCACGCTATTGTCTGTTTTGCAACCAGCAAATATGCTTTAGTTTACAAGTGTGACTGGCAGAGGAAGCCAGAATATAGCGATTAGGGCCAACATTTTGGATAGCTTTGTACGTTTGTTCTGCTTTTATCTTGCAGAAATAAGCAAATATACATTTACAAGCTTGAGCTAGTTAGTGATGCTTGGTATTAAGCAAAGAAATCCAGATAGATGTGGAAGTTAAAAAAAAAATTGGATCCTTTTTTTTAAGGTTGGAATTCTTGAAGGTATTCCATTTTCAAGCAGTACCCAGAGAAAACCCAGGTAGAAATAGGGAGAACAATATTGTGCAATATTTTACAATTACCTTGCCCGGATGTGACTTTTTAAATTACTACTTATTTATGTTTTTACTGGGAAGCATGCACTTTGTGGGGTAGCACCACTAATTTTGTTTTACGCAGTTGTTGTATATATTGACAAAAAGGCTTTTGATTTGATTGAACATGGAAATTCCAATGTAATATTGAAATATATAAAACATAGTTGCAAAAGGCAAAAGCATATAACACTAATGTTAGTATTTTCTAAAAAAAAAAAAAGTTATGTTTTGAGCATCATGTTAGCACAGTCAGAAAAAACTGCAAACGAAGACTGGAAGTTTACTAGGTTTGGTTAATGAAACAACTTGATTCAATTCATTTGTGAAGTTGATGTTTAATTAACTGCAATGAGTCTTGTGTCACACTAAGTGCAAATTCCTGTCCTATTCTTTCCTCACTGCAATCACTACTTTATTCATGTTGTGAAATCCCAAAATGACAATGAAAAACACACAGATGGATTTAATTATTTTAATAACTGGCCAAATAATTTAATTATATCATGAACTGTGAGGGTTTGAACTCCTTATATGTTTAGGCCTCCTAATTTCTACAGTTTTGGTCGTATAGTTACTACAAAATCCAGTATTCCTATCTCCTTTTATCCTGCATTTTGGTTGTTTGCTCATATACACTTGTACTTCTGCATACTTTTCTTTCTCAGTACTGATCTCTATAATTCTAACACCTCTCATACCACTCATAAGACATGCTTGTGGCATCTCTTTCGAGCTCTTGCAGTTCAATTAGCATGTGCAAATTGCCTTGAGACAACTTGTGTTTCAATTATGCATGACGCATAATACTGAATAGAATCATATTATCTGTCTTGGCCTCGGTCTGGGATGTCAAATAAGTGTTTGCGGTCTGGGCTAAACATCATTTTGACATAACCTGCGTGGATACAACAATCGTTAGAGATGAGTAGGAAAATGATGCGCTGTAATGGCGAGATGCTCGTGCGTAAGGATGCAACGACTATTTGAGAAAAAATGAGAATTTCATTTGTTTAGTGAGTATTGGGGGTAACTATTTGCAGTATCTGGTACTGGATCAACTTTGAATCTGTCATCTTGTAGCCTAATTACACGTGGTGACCTCATCTAATTGCAAGAAAGTGTTGTCATGTGTTTACATTTCTAAAGTTGATGATGTGTCAATCAGTATTCCATGTAATGCACTTAGTTTTTGTTTTTTTTATTATTGGTGCGACATTGAAAACTGATTTTGTTTCAAGAATATATACGATGTATTGAAATTTGCTTTCCGTGCAGTATTTTTTGGAAATTTTTGAATTAACATGAATGAGTGCCTGAGATATTTTCATACTCAAAACCATTTTTAAACCAAATCCTTGAACAAGTTTTATTTACGTAGAACAGTCGAGTTGTAATCAAATATTATTTTTTCAAATAAGTGTTCATTTGGCTTCATTTTTGACTTAAAAACAAGCCTTAAACAACTCAGCTTGCTTATTATTTCTTACTATCATCACATTTGTGAAGATAAATCGCTAGAAAAAATTAAGATTAATGGTCGATTGAGTAAATGTTGGTTAGTTGCAGCTCTATTTGTGTGAAAACAAAAGATAGGGGGAGGAGCATGCTGGCTGGGGGAGGACCTTAACGCCTGTACGCGGTCCCGAATTGGCTCCCCCTCGATCTATGTCAACGGGGCTGTCCGTGTGAGTGACAGACGCCCAATGACATCCACTAAGGGCCAATGGGTCAGCGGATAAGAAGTCTTCTCTGTTACCGCAAATCCGCAGATTAAACGTAGCGTCAAGAGTAGAGCGGCCCCGGGGGCAAATGGCTGTGACTCTCTCAGAGCTTGGGCTTAACCCCCCCTGTCACCGCAATGCACGCGGTCAACCTTTTGCGCAGAGTGACTGTTAATTCCCCGCACATGAGCAGACTTTCAGATACACCCGAGTCACACAGAGGTTAAGGGGGTATAGAAACGACATGATATCTTAATTGGAAAGTTAATCCGGCATGGACGGAGAGGGATGAGTTGATGCAACAAAAAAAAAAAATCTCATGGCAGGACTGGTTCACATCGGAGGTTCTCGGTTGAACGCTTGTTTTTGTGGGAGGGGGGGGGGGGGGTGCAGATGGAGAGAGGAAGGTAGTGGAGGTCTGCATGGGATTGTGGCAGAGTGGCTGTTGGTGACAGGCTCTTGTAGCGTCTCGTCTGCTCCACTGATCCCGTGGAATCTGGGTCATTTCCAGCCGCTTCACATGGAACTATATTGCCCATGCACTCCTTCCCTCCTGCTGCCCAGGGCGAGCTATGACCCAACTACGTTCGAATAATGATGAACAGGACACAAAGTAAATGTCTGGTGTTGTCATTGAGAGGAGAAGTGAGCGCCGGTCACCACCCTCGCCATTAGTCTCATTACGTTAGCACCCTGTTTATGTCATGTTTTGTCACGTGTTTGTCTCTTTTCACAGTCTTTTTTTTTTTGGTATTCACTCTCCAGTCAATACTTTTCATTCCTTTTTAAAAAGGGATTACATTCTTTTGGCAAAAATAATAAGGCCATTTTTCACAATTGCTTTTGGTGTTTTTCATGGATTTTTTTTCTTCAGTTATTCATTCAAGCTATAGCGTTTGCTTTATTGATATGCATCAAGAGTCTTAAAAAGATATCTTTTTCTTGATGTGAATGACTTGAATAATAGGACATACTTAAAGACATTTTATTGTCTTCTTTGACACAATGTAGGAAAAACATAAACAGGACTTTTTTTTACATATTTAATATCTTATGAAACTATTATATTGAAATAATGGTATTGATTTCTTTTTAGGTTGTTGGAAAATGATTTAATCATAGTGATAATTCAAAAACGCAGATGTATTTGACAGTCAAAATTGAAATTGAGATGTCGGCTTGGATTGTGGTTGCATTAAATTCCATTTGCTGAGATGAGGGTGCATGAAACGGCTAGACAAAGAAGGGAAAGATGTTTGAATGAGATCCACTGTGTTGATGTGGAGATATTGGTGACAGGAGGCCTTACAGTGACATACATAGGCCTAGACTCCAACTTATTCAACCTTCACATTGTAGATTGTCAAATAATAATGTAGTCATGCAAGATTGTTTTAAAAAAAATCTTTTTTTCCCTATTTGTCCATTTTTTTTTTTAAAAACATCAATTTTTTAAGAGTGTCTATAAACCAGACACATCGCCGCAGACTACACAATTGTTATTTACAGCCCTCCGTTTAAGGGATCAAAAACAAGCCAGTGTTTTATTGATGGGCCTTAGGAAAAGTATTTGCAAATTCAGTTTGGGATGGTGAAGATGAAATATTTAAAGGAAGATAAATATTTCACAGCATCCCCCTTGTGTGTCGTCTATACAGCTACATTGCAGCGTGGTGTGGATGTTGGAAGCATGATCCCTTGTGATAATAATGCATTGACCTTGATCAAAATCACCTCCAGGTCGCCTATAATAGGCTTCATTTGCACATGTTATTTTATTGATTTTTTTTATCCAATTCATGCAAAAGCAAGCTTCTTCAAATGCCTGCTTTTGACTTTTTAATCCAAGACGACACGTCTGCAGTAAACCAGCAAGAGAATGAACAGCTTCCCGGGCAGAAGGCATTTCGTAACCCCGCATCAAGCGTCTATAATTCATGCACAAAGAGCCCGAAGGGGATACAGTGCAGGCCTGTGTGTGTGTGTGTGTGTGTGTTTGTGTATGTATGTGTGTGTACGTACACACGCCGCTGTGAAAATAATATCAGGCCTTTCCGTTAGAATGAACTTTACTACTGTACCCAGCCATGAAATAATCTGACCCGACACTTCAAACCATCTGCGCTATCTATCCGCCCTCTTATTTACTAAATCAGCCTGAGCACAAAACGGAGTGTGGTTGATACTAAAGCCTGCCAGGGACGTTCTAATCCAATATAGACACACATGCACGCGCTTGGAAAAAAAATACAAGTTGCAGTTTTATTCATTTGCTATTGGAACGTTGTATTTAAAAGAAAAAGATTCAAATGTTTATTTGAATTGCTCATTGTAGGCAGAACAAGTGTAATTCCTTTGGAATGGGATGTCTATTAACATCATTGGCAGCTGGTGAGTTAGTTAGAAATGTCAGAATGCAAAATTAAACCAAATTTTAAAAAATAGATTTTATAGAATTGAAAAGAGAAAACTGTTTACAAGAAATAAATCCATTTTGAATGGAAGGAATAGCAAAAAAATATATACAGTTCAGCTAATGAATATATTCCAGTGAGATTTTAAATGACATTTGACTGTAATGTGTGTGTTTTTTGTGTTTGTAATTGTTGCAGTGAAAAGAAGAAGAAAAACAAGCCGTGAAGCACAATAAGCTCGTTGGACACCCAGCGAAAAAAAAAGGTCCAAATGTTTATATATCATCTTTTGAAAAGGGAGGCGCTGAGATGCTCTTCACGCCCGATTGGGCCAACTTGACAGTGATTGACGTGTAGCCATGGTAACCGGGCAGCCAATCTGCCAAGTCCAATAGGAAATCATCAGAGGGGCTTGACTGTCTTTTTCCTCTCCCTTAAAAAAAAGGAAAAAAGAAAGAAAGAAAAAAAAACAAACACCTCCACTCCGGTTCGAATCCTTTCCAATCCCCGCAGCCCACCTTTGAGAAATTCACTCGGCGTTCCCCACTTCGGCCGTGCGGTGCCGTCCGAGTCCTTTTGGCCGCCGATCGAGCGAGCGAGGTGGGCGAGAGGATGCGCTAGTCTATCCCCGTCCCCCGTCCCTGTGACCCGTCCCTAGCCTTTTTTCTTCTTCTCTTGGCGACATCGTTACTCCTCAATCGTTTTACATCATTTTTGCTTCAACTTTGGGGATCGCCTGCCCTGCCTGTTCGCGTGCTTGAGTGCGTGTGTGTGTGAGCGCACGCGCAAGCGAGCGAGCGAACAAGCGACGGACGAGTCGAAGCCCACCACCGAGGAGACGACGTGGAGGAGAGAGAGGAGGACCCGGGCGAAGAAGGCTCCATGTTTCAGCTGCCCATCTTGAATTTCAGCCCCCAGCAGGTCGCCGGGGTGTGCGAGACTCTGGAGGAGAGCGGCGACGTGGGCCGCCTGGGCCGCTTCTTGTGGTCGCTGCCCGTCGCCCCGGCGGCCTGCGAGGTCCTCAACAAGAACGAGTCGGTGCTGCGGGCGCGCGCCGTGGTCGCTTTCCACACTGGTAATTTCCGCGAACTCTACCACATCCTGGAGAACCATAAGTTCACCAAGGAGTCGCACACCAAGCTGCAGGCCCTGTGGCTGGAGGCGCATTACCAGGAGGCCGAGAAGCTGCGCGGACGCCCGCTGGGGCCGGTGGACAAGTACCGGGTGCGTAAGAAGTTCCCCTTACCCAGAACCATTTGGGACGGCGAACAGAAGACCCATTGCTTCAAGGAGAGGACCCGCCACTTGTTAAGAGAATGGTACTTGCAGGACCCCTACCCCAACCCCAGTAAAAAACGCGAGCTTGCTCAGGCTACTGGACTTACGCCCACACAAGTAGGAAACTGGTTCAAGAACCGAAGACAAAGAGACAGAGCTGCGGCGGCTAAAAACAGGTGACCAAAATATCCTCCTTATTTCTCAATGACACCATGAAATTGCAACTCCCACTACTATTTATTTGGCTAAATGTAAAAAAAAATATCACACTAAACATAACAGTCAATTTGTTATGTGACACTGTTTATTATTATTATTATAGTCAATGTCCAATAGATCCTAATCTGTATGTCCAATTTTTATTCCACAAATATATGTATTTTTTGGAGTTTCTTTGTGATGATACGTCTCGATGTTATTTTTTTTCTTTTTTTTAATTATTTTTTTTAATAGGCTCCAGCAGCAGGTTTTGTCCGGCGGTTCTGTCCGCTCCCTGGCCGACGAGGACGCCACCGTAGACCGCCTGGGCAACGCGTCCAGTCCGGAGGCGAGCCTCTCCAGCAAAGCAGCGGCCTCGGCTATCTCCATCACCTCCAGCGACAGTGAATGTGACATCTAAGCAGGAAAAGGGAAAGAAAAGAAGGAAAGACAATCCAAATCCGACCACTCGTCCAGTGCCTGCGTTGAATTCCACTTACACACACCCACACACACACACACACACACAGATATCTGACGCCTGCCAAAAAACATGCGAGGATCTGCGAGGCCTATACTTTTTTTTTAAATTAGTATTTTTATTATTTTAATTTTTGCATTTGGAGAACACAACGACGTAAAACACAGAAGATGAGGAAAAATGAAGGTAGAGTGAACGCCTATTTTAGCCCACGCATCATTGGTGGGTATTCATGATGAATAAGAACTGTGCTATTTTTCGTTTTTTTTATATATACTATATATATCTATAAATAATGTTTATTTGCCTATTTAAAAGCATCTGCTTTGTCTTTTCGGATCTTCATTCGCTTGGTGTTTTTAATACTTTGTGCACAGGTGAACCTGTTGAGCATGCGCCATTTAGTGACATTGTGTTTCAAGTCAAAGGGAAAAAACATAGTAATTTAATAAAAATCATTGTGGATTGATTTTTTTTATGATTGGTATTTGAAAAGGAAAAGAAAATACAATAATCCATGCCCGGGTTTGTGTTTCAGTACGTTGCACAGTGAGCCCTAATTGACCAACATGCTGTGAGTGGTTTAATGCAGGGTGACAGCGAGAGGTCAAAGAAAGGCCGGCTCACAAACCCGGATGATGTGCAGGGAGAGATCACCATGATCATGAAAACACGGCAGATTGCGCATGCACTTTTCATCGGTCCTGACACGGTTTGTCTTCTGCAAAAAAAAAGTCTGATTACAAAAAAAAAACAGCCTCAATTGATGGCAATATTTTGAAATAGTATTATTTAGGGGAAATTTGGATCATACCATACATGCCTGGGTAATTGATTCCTTTTTGGGGCATGTGTTTCTATCAAAATATGGCTGCTATGGAAACTAGATTGCTTAAATTCAATTTACATTTAACATTGCATCTGCAAAAATCTGATTTTTATTACAAAATTGTTCTCAAAATGTAGATTTTTGCTGGTGCTATTTTAAACACAACATAGGAAATTAAATTGGCCCTATAGTATATTGTGAAAATATTAATATTGTCAACAGCTCAGTGGTCTTTGTGAATGATGTTTTTTAACGTCTAAATTGCTCATGAAATAACAGATCAAGAATATTTAGTCCTAATGACAACGTTTCATTTGACTGCCACATCAGAAAATGGTCAAGAAGCGTGCATGATTTTATGAAAAATTTGGAATTATTTCCACGTAACCAATGTTTATTAATAAATTAATGTTGAAGAAATACTCCTCTAATGCATGGCATCAAATTATCCCTGCTATTTTTTACGACAGTGTCACAAATAATTTTTATAGCCCAGTTTTTTTTGTTTTTATTTTGCATATATTGATATGCTGGTCTTTGTCAACATATTTCATCTGCCAGTTTTAAATGATAACGACAAATAATCAAACATTACTGTATTTATATTTTCTCCCAAATATAACATCCACATCATCCTTTTTTCTGGGATAGTCAAGAAAAAAAGGAGCGAGAACAGTTCACCTTATTACCAAAAGCAGTTCAAGTTCAGCTTTTTATGAATAAACGAAAATATTGGCCACGTTTTATTATTTTATTTTCATATCTCCAGCCCCCTCGTTGTTCTGTGTGGAATAATTGGAAAAACCTGCCAAAGGTCAGAACACAATTTTATGATCTTATTAGTCCAAAAGAAAACAGCATCTCTTGCAATTTAGTTTTTGTGGAGTTGTGTGAGATTGTCATTCCATTTTAGCGGATCCAGACAAAGACCCCCTCCCCAATAAGGAAGCGAGAGTTCAAGTTAGGTTTCTCCAAGTAATGGGCAGACACCTGGTTGCCTCCAGTCGGCAGTGAATTAGCCCAGAGTAACTTGTGAGATACACAAAAGCCTTTCAAACACAAGGCAAATGTGTGTGAAGAGAGAGGGAGGAAATGGGGTGAGCCCACATAAAAAGGGGGGTCGCGAGGCTTTTTGCTCTTTAGTTTTGCTACCTTCTCTTTGGGACAAAATGTTGAAATATTTCCGTTTCTATTGAAAGTACCAGGGGTGAGGAGGGGAGGGTTCCATGGGGGGGGAACGTGTTTCTTTCGGTCAATAAGGTTGTCAAACTGGTCAGCGGTAATCAGTGCTAATGATGGCTGGAAGGTCCCCCTCTTGGACAAAGGGGCCCAGCCGCTGTTTTGTGAGGGGACCCTATCCAGTGAAAAGACTCCTCATATATGTGTGTGTGTGGGTGGGTGTGCGCGCTGTGCTCTAGTAGTCCATTAAAAAGGGTTTAATTACTATTTAAGTATTTTTCTTCCGACTTGTTTATCCAACTTTTCCCAATAGTTGTAATGTAACATTCTTCACTTGATATCTAACCCTGTTCCACAAAGATCACTTGACTCATTAAGAGTTGATCAATTGTGTCCTTTATGGCTATGTTTACATGTATATCCATATCATGTTTGCATGCCATTGGCTAAATAGCATTAGACTATATTGAAGTCAAAAGAAAGCCACTTTAATCGCTATATAATGTTGGACAACTCTCGTATGCAGTAGTTGTAAAAAGGGTTTGTTCTATTTAACAAACAAATATTAGATTTTATTTAAACCATAATGTAACAGTAATACCCAAATCAACTCACAAAAGGCACTTATTTAGCTCGCTAGTTGTTATACCGCCCCTCCTAGTCAAAGCAAATTGGACTTCTAGCACCTTCCATGTTACTGACCAGAGCTCCCAGTTTGAATAAATGTACTATATCGTGGTAAATATAAGTAGATAAACGATCTATTGGGGGTTAAGCAGAGTGTTTTTATGTGTTTTAATTTGATCCAGTTTGTTTTTATTTATATTTTAGGAATCTATCATTCTATTTGTTTATTAGAAATGATTTGAAATGACATTAAAACACAAGAATTCATTAATATTGCAATTGAGAAATGGCATCCATTATGTGGACAAAGATTTTGGGTGATATAAGAGACATTTGTGTACCGAATATTAATCGTGTATGATACAAAATGTGACATCCACATTACGAGGACGCCATTACGAGTGTTTTTTTTAATTTTTTAAATTCTCCTTAAATACTCATCTGCCCTTTCCAGTGTTAATAGACCAGTAGAATAACCCTAAATACATTTAACTAAAAGTAGCTACTTTTATTTTGATATGATAAAGATATTCTGCAAATATCTTGGCCATATTTTACGTGTTGAAGCATTTTCCTGAAGTGACAACATTCACACATCAAGTGTGAATAAGAGTGGAAGACAATAAATGGGCATTCTCCATTCCAGCTATTTGGAATGTCCAAAATAACAGATTTCAAATGATCATAATTTCCCCAATTTCTTTGAAATAAAGTATTTGGACTCAATTTTCACCTTATTTTCACCTCAATTTAGAATCACAAAATATCACTTAATGTCAGAAAAAAACTGCATTTTGAATCAAAATGATCTCATCCGTCCCATAATGCACATTTATAGATATTTTGATTCTTTTATACCGTATTGGTTATTGCGACTGATCCGTCCACTAAAAAAACAATTGCTGCACCAGCTCTACCATTGGTCGTGATGCCTTTTATCATTCCATCTCCCTCTATTTTCCCCAGACAAAACAAACAATAAGAGCCTGTCCTTCCTCCACACTGGCAAGACATCTCATACAGGCTCGCTTCCTTCCACAAGGGCACCGTGTAGAATGCTGATGTGAAAATATCATAAAGGCCGGCCGGCTGTGAGAAGCAAGAGTTACATTTAACACACACCGAAGAGAGCCCTCCTCCTCCTCCTCCTCTTTCAGACGCCCTCCAATAAAATGGAATGCATTTTGCCTCACTTTGGCCAAATCCAAACGTCATCAATGTCCCACCCAAGGACACCCTGACACTGTCATCCTTCGCAACCTTGTCAATGCAACAACAGCACCCCCAATGTCAGTTTGTCTTGCTTTGTGCTGAAGAAATACATACGCTGTCCAATCCAAGATGTGAACTATAGCATTTTACTCCTAAGACTCTATTGATGTAGTATAGGATAAGATTCACCATTCCATTGAAGTAAAGTATTATCCCATTGTGCCAGGCACCAAAATGACTCATCATTAGCCTTCCTGTAAAACAGGGGTGTCTAGACTAGTGTTTTCCTAACCTTTTTTTGAGCTGAGATGCACTTACTTGTTGCATTGAAAGTCTGAAAATCTTCTAATTTAAAAATATCTCATCTATATTGACATTATAAAGTCGTTCTCATCATAGTTTTATTAACAGGAGTCCATCAAACTAAGGAACAAAATGACTTTAATCTCATAATATTACAATTTTAATCTTGTTATAGTACAATATATGAATTTGTATCTCAATTTTAACCTTGTAATAGTTCAATTTTAATCTCTTAATATTGAAATTTCTCTCTTGGATTAATACAATGTATATATGACTTTTTGCAATTGGTTGGGACACTGTTTGGGAAAAACTGTTCTAGAATATTCAATAAAGGGCTGCAGTGGGGACCAATTTTTGAACCAATGACGTTTCTTCTAAATCCAGAAGCACCTGACAGTTTAACCAATGACTTCTTCTGAAACCAGCAGCACCTGGCAGCCATGAAATGATTACACTCTCCAGACACCATTGTGTTGACAATGTGTCCTGCTCATCAGTTGGAAAGAAAAAGGACAAGTTTGTACGCCACCACTATTAAAAGTAAGTGTTTTCATTTTAGCATACATTTCTTCCCAAAATGTTGTTTTAAATCTCGAAGGTCGAAGGGATCCGGTGGGCTATCTCTGTGGGTTTGATCCCAGGTATAGGTTCTCACTGCGTGGGGTTTGTGAGGGTTTTCTGTGGGTACTCTGGTTTCTTCCCACATTCCTAATACATGCAGGGTATAAGCTGGCTGAACACTCAATTGCCTCTCTGTATGAGCGAGCGTAAATGGTTGTTCGTCTCCTTGTGCATCTAGTGATACTTGTGAGGATAAGCAATTCAAGAAATCAATGAGTAACCAAAATGTTAACCATACCAGTATTAAGATTTAAAATAAAAACAATAGGATTTTTTTTTCACTTTATAATGCAAATAGATTTGCCCAAGAGGGACAAATACATTATTGATATGATTTTTTTTAATTCTTTGTTTATTTACAAGCAATAGTTTTCCTCAAATTTCATACAATGTGTACGTAGTGACCTCAGCTGGCCATTATGTTTCACTACAACTACAACGTCATAAAAGAACATGCAAACTCCACACAGGTGGACCAACCTGGATTTGAACCCAGATCCCCCACTGTAAGGCCGACGTGCCAACCACTAAAACACCGGGCCGCCTATGAAATTTATGTACATACACATATGGATGTATATACAGGATTGACAAACACTGCAGTATTGGAAGTTCTCCCACTTAGAATATCTAAAGAGAAAAAATCCAGAAAACACAGTGTATGAATTTCTTTTTCACAATTTATTTGTGAAATGCAGTTGCAAATACTACTATTTCTCATATATACTACATATCTGGTTAGGTAAAACCTAAATCTTTGTTCTACATTATAACCACACAGTGGTGCTCTCGGTCCATGATGGAAAATTCAGTGCCTACGTACTGGTTTAATTGAAAAGCTGCAGGTCCAGTTTCACAGGTCGAGTCGGTGAAATCCCACTCTTCAGTTTCCAATAATTATAAATTCCAACAAGCAAAAAAACAATGAAGCTACCACATGCCTAAAAAAAAAACTTCCTTTTGTATTTCCCCTTAAATATCTTCCTGTAAAAGAACAAGTCTGCTAGTTGCATATAAAGAAATGAAAGGAGATTTTTCTTTCTCTGGATGTGAATGAGTGGTCCCATTTGAGGGTCTGAATGGACATGTGCTCCAAAGTTCTAAAGCAGGGAACAAGGGCACTAGTTTTGATTTTAATAGTCTATATTTATAACTTGCTAGTCTCTCATACCTGTCAACCTCGAACCATTTGTGATCTTACCAAATTTTGTTTTCGCCCTTACATATATGTATAAATACATGGAAAATCTTACCACTTTACTTTTTTGTAAAAAATCACGAACAACAAAATGAAAGTAAACATAAACAAGGGAACAGGAAACGGAAATCACATGGTGAAAGTGTTACAAAACGAAATGTTTATCATGATCTTTTTTTTTTTAGCCAATCAGAGGCGCCGGTACATATATCACTTGGCAGACATGCGTTTCCGGGAACGATTCTCAAAATCACCGTTTAGCGTACCATTTTCATGTGTACAGCGTACCAATATAAAAATGGGCTTTCAGTTGTACCAATTACGGCGAGAACGTACCAGTTGACAGGTATGGTCTCTGGTTTCTGCAGCTGCTGCCAAGTTTAAGTTCAGCACCTTGAGTCCTTCTCAGTCATGGTCTGGGGTCAGAGTTATAAACCTGCCAAACTCTGAGACAGAGAGACCAAAGCAGACACTCAGGCTGTCAGCTCAGATGTCTTTGCTTCAAGATGTCCAATTCCATGCGTTGCTAGGTCAAATTGCAACACACCTATTTTTCATTTGTGCTGTGTTTGTGCACCGTCGTCTACTCAAATATCAGAATTGTTTTGACAGATTTCTTACTTTGCTTCTGGTGGGAGAAACAATAGAAATTGAGGATTTAGTTTGCAGGGAAGTGGGTGTGTCAGGGTTAGGGTTCTTGGGTAGATTAGTTGGGATAAGGGTAAGTATAGGAAGGTGAATAAATCAATGTATTGATAGTAGCCCAAAATTTTATGATACTACTGGCCACATTGTCTCTATTGCTGTGTTGTAGTGATTCTGCTTCTTGGTTGAAACTTGTATGTTAAAATATCCCCGGAATCATGTTCTTCGGGTCGTACTTCCTCCACTGAAACTCTTTCAATGTTGTATTGTGACTTGTCAAATGATAAAGATGAGTCGTGAGTACTATTTCCCATTGAGTCATACACCCTCTACCGGAATATCAGCCTTCCTTTACGTCATAGGTTTCCATTATGCAGAGGCAAACTTTTACTCTTAATTAAGCCCAGTCAAACAAACCTGGCCTTAGGATGTACTTTGTGGTTCAGTATTTCAATGGTAATGAAATATGAGATAATATACAGGTGGAAAAACAGACAAAATTACTTTAAAAAAATTACTGGGAAAAATAAAGCAAGTTTATTGAATTTTTCATTTGATTTTTGTCCTTCCATGACTTTTCTTTGACTGCATGTCTCTGGTTCTTAGACAGGTAACTAGCATGAGTATTTTATCAGTCAAGTCCAAGTGTAAAGCACGTTACTTTTTCGAACATCAAACATCTCACGGTATTCTCTCGCTGCATAACAACATCCAGGCCATGACTATAGACAGTGGTATTAGAAAGGCTTACTCCCTGGAGAGGCCCGCCAAACGGGAAAACACACCGTGGAGGAATGGGTATGTTTATTTGTCTTCTCGTACGCGGCGGCGTACACTGCAGGGAGGAGTTCATCACATGAGCAACCTTCACCTCCTCCCTCGCCACTGTGTTTGGGAAAGCCATCCCATCCTGGTTAATTCTCGGCTCAGATTCTCTGGCCTCTCTTGCCTTCCTGTCCTTATTTTGCATCCTTTTTTTCCCTCACTCCCCGCTCCTCTATCATGCGCTAACTCAAACTGGCCAGCAGCTTTTCTCTGCCGGCCTTTTGTCCCCGCTCGGGGAGACGTTTGGCACACGGAGGATCGTATTACAACTTTCATTTCCTGAATGTTTTTCTTTTTTTTTTTCTCTGGAGCGTGGAAGCAAGAAGGGTATTTTATCCGGCTGGGCAGTACAAAGATGAAGGGCAAAGGGAGGGAGATGGCGGCTCAGATTCGGGGTGCTGTCACTCCAACTTTGGCAGGCAAATAAGTGGATGTAGCTTCAGGGTTGTGAAGCGGCACTGATGTTTGGGCTTGGCCGCTATGTTTAGAAAGGAGGGGCTTTTTGGGTTTGTATTTGCGAGCCCCATGATGGGTGAGGTGATGTCCCTTGGGAGGGAGGGTGAGGCAGATTTCATTATCCTGTACCCCTTCTTCCCCGTGTTGTGTCCTCTATCGCTTCTCCTGCCCAAATATACCCAAAGGCCAGAAATGTGTTTTAGTATAGTGTCATTGTATTTCAATTTGATTAAATATGTATTACATCAAGACATTTTTTAAGTGGGGTGTAAATGTCCAATTTCATGACCTTTTAGACATAAAAAATATTTTGACAAAGTTTGAATATGACTTGAGGGCCCTCGGTGGATTCAACGTTCACATTTATTGTACTATTATATTATACTATATAACGACTATTATTAAATATATTTTACTTTAAGATAAACCCTAAGGCAGTGTTTCTGAAAGGTTTTTTTATAGCAAGTAGCAGCTGAGTAAATATTTGGCTGGAAGAGTAGCTTCACCAGTACTAAGATTATTATACGTTTGTGAGTGTAGAACACGGGTGTCAAAGTGGTGGCCCAGGGGCCAAATCTGGCCCGCTGCCTCATTTTGTGTGGCCCGGGAAAGTAAATCATGAGTGCCGACTTTCTGTTTTAGGATCAAAATAAAATGAAGAGTATAGATGTATATTAAATTTCCTGATTCTCCCTTTATTCAATCAATAATTGTAATTCTTTAATGCATTTTTTGTTTTAGTTCAAAAATCATTTTGTAGAATATATTAAAAAAGCTCAAATAAACATTTTTTTAGATCTATAAAAACCTGCATATACGGGGCTTTTAATCTATTAATAGAAAAAAACTTGATATATGTACTGTGGTGGATTAAAAAATAATAATAATAAATTAGTCAGTCTTTCCTCTAGCTGTAGAGGGAGCCTGCATACCATGGGTGGTAGTACTTGTACTACACTTTTTAAGAAAAACTCAACTAAAGCAATGACAAATTTTGATGCTTTCGATGTTAAACATTTGAACGAAAACTATTCTTATCAACAAAACGGCATCTCTAAAAGAAGATAAAACATTATTCGATGTTTTAGGAGTTTGCACAATATTCCTTTCCTCTGCGATTCCTCCTTCACAATAATAGTGTCTATTGTCTTTTATATATATAAAAAAGGATAGACAACACCATTATCATTTGCATCTGACTGTAAATAATGTTGTTTATTTTTTTTACATGGTCATATATACTTGCTGGTGTCAATTGCTTCATCATCCGTTTCAAAAGTTGAATACTTGATGAACTTTAAAATAATTCGTTTCAAAAGGCTCTGACATGCAGGACTGTTTTTATCATCCTGAACCAAAATAGGAGAGAAAACAACTCCCTGAAGAAAAGTCCATAAGACTAAATGGACGTCTCATTTTACATTTTACATTTTTTCCCTCTTTCTCCAAAGTCATGTGGATATCTGATTCTGCAGCTCCAACGCTGAAGTTTGACTCCGGAATGATTTGATATATGAGCCGTAGCCTCCCCGGGCCCATTTCTTTTTCTCAAGTCGTCTTTCTAAGACATTACTCATGTGTCTTATCTTGTCCTTGTAAGGTCTTTGAAAATGTTCCACCTTTCACCTGGTAATGTATACAGTACCATGCTTGCATTTGACATGCAACATGCTATTTAACACCCTAATAGTCCATAAGCGTTGGCTGAGTCAACTCCTGGCCTGACCCCTATATTTTTTTATTTTTGGCAGAACCCTGGGTCACACATGACTCCAAGATATGGAAATTAAAATAAATTCAACTCAATCACGTTGCAGCTTAGAAAACAGTGCTGTTAAGAGGTTTGGGCTTCGAACTCACTTACAGCGCTGCCATGATTCATTGCCAACTATACTGGCCTGGCATGGACATTGCAAAGTGTAGTTAGCTTTTTTTTTTCTTTTTTTTAGCTCTCTGTTGGAATTTGTCTTTGTGACCCAAATTTCTGCATAAGTCACATATCATCATATAAAACATATAAAAATTGGTGGGCGGAGGAGGGTGAAAAAGGCATCAATACTCTTGGCACACATACGGAAATTATGAAACTATGCATAAATTGTGGTGTTCAATGCAAAATGGCAAAAATCGAAACACCGAGGAAATTTTAACGCAAGTGCACTCTGTGTATGACACACTCGCACATATTATGTGCCTTTGGGCTAGTCAAGAACCTTGTCAGATCCATGCATCATTGGTAAGAAAATCTCTCTGGAGTCCCCCCCTTCCCTCTAAAGAAGGCCTGAAAAGATTCTTTTGTCCCAGATTACTCCCTCCACCCACATCCCTTCATCACCCTCCCCACCCACCTCCTCCAAATGGTGATTATTACGGATACCTGGGACTGTCTCGCATGTGCAGCAAGGCGACCTGACCTTGATACGTGGTGGCCGGCCCCTCGAAAAGCATTTCCCAGAGCAGATGCATGCACGCCATCCCTGATGCCAGTGCAAACATCAGCGCGAAGCCAACTGCGCAAGCTTACGCTCGCAGTGTTTATTTGCACACGTCCAGGCCCTTCCTGCTGTTGATTTAGAGCCACTGCCACTTTACAAGCATGACAAATGAAATGCCCCGTTGATGACCGACCGGGACCCTGTTTGCCATCGGCAGCTGTCGTCGCTGGCAGCGAGGAGCTCAACCTGTGCTTTTTTGTCATTGCCTATAGCTCCCGCCCAATAGATTTCTGAACGCAACATTTCTCCCTCCAAAACGGAAACACAGGGATTTGAGAGTGATTAAAAGCAGAGCGTGGCTTTCCAAATTGGATTGATGGGAGTCTTTCACACATCCTGAAGGTGACTGAATGCCTCTCAGTGTCATGCGGGGCCGCAGAGCCTGTTTAATCCTGGCTGTGTCTCTGCCGTTCCGGACATGTTGTCGTTAGATTAACAGGTATGAGGAGTCACTCGGTTGGCTTTGTGATCACCTGTTTGTTAATTTGTGAATATTTAGCCACACTCCCTTGCCAAGAATCAGAGACACATGCAGAGCGCTGAATGATCGGGTCATCGGAAGCTGGGCTATCAAGCATGTTGCTCATTTATAGTCGTACAAACCATTATAGTCCGCTCAATGCCGCAAGTAACACATGAGTCATTCATTAATCTACAACATGCACTTTTTTTGTTTTCACTTATTTTCTGTGTTGTCAATAAATGTCCAACTTTTAGACCAGGGGTTGCCATGCAGAAAATTATCCATTTCACAAAATTAGACCAAAAAATAATTTGTTTACAAATAAAGTGTCTATGTCTCATACTTTTACAACATTACATTAATAACATAATATATCCCTTGTATCTAATCTTTGTAACATTATTGTTTTGGTGGTGTGTTGGGATCTTTTTTTGCAGGTGAAATGAATAGCTTTTAGCTCAATAAGGGTTGGGAAACAAAGCCTCATAGACTGCAACATTTATTCTCCACTTGACACTCACCAAATCATGTTTGTGCCTAGGCATGCGTCACGGTCCTCTGCTGAGACTTTGAACAGGACCAAACACTAATTTGTTGAATATTTTAAGTGTAATAAGATCATGAGGGGAAGTTCAGGGAAGGTCACGTTGTAACCCAAACCCAACTCTGCAGCACTTTTGTAGGCATTCGTTGTTATCGGCAGAATTACAACTTAAAAAGTTGAATTGATGTAAATGAAAATATATTTTTTCACCTTGACGTCCCTTCAAAACGTGAAATTTGCAGTTAAAATCGGTATAAATATATTGGATCATTGTAATTGAACATATTTGATGCCACAAATTCTATATGTGGATAAAGACTCTAAAAAGAATACATAGCAATTTTATGGAACATTACAGACAGTCGCTGCGATGCAAAATAGCCAGAGGCGTCCATTCGGCCCACCCACTCACCCCCAAAATGAAGTAGGGTGCTGAGTCCCTACAGCCCTGCAATCTTTGCAATCAGGCAGTAATGCTAACAGCAACTGTTTCAGATTATGCTGCAGGAAATCCTCAGTGCTCTCCGCTCAAAACAATTTACCCTGACATGACTGTGTTGGTGGTGGGTAGGTAGTATGGGGGGTGGGGGGGGGGGGGGTGTGATTCCTCTTCACATTTAGGTTTCATTGTGAAAATATTATTGCTCCCTACATTAAATAAATAAATAATATTAATAGTATTACTCTTTTTGATGGTAAATTGTTTAGCTGTGGTTAATTAATAAAAAAATTTTAGCCCTTGTTTATTTGTAGTACTGTATATTTATTGCACTTGCCCTTCTCATAGTTTTTCTCCTCTTTTTTTCCCTAGCTGGATGTTTGTCATTCATATCTGAAAACTGCAAGGCTATAATAGGGTAAGTGCTGATTCTTTCCCATGGGTAGAACACCACCAGATACACTCTTGCAGAGAAAACCACTGAAGCCCCCCCCCCCCCCCCCCCAAAAAAAAAAACCAACAACAACAAAATCGACATTTTTGGAAAAAATAAGGACTTTTTTAAACTCACCTGAAAAAACATGGGATTTCCCACTGTGGTTAGTTCTGCATTAGCTACTCTGAATAACATAATGAAATACTTTTATCAAGATTATGGTATTTTTTGTACTGTGTATGCCAAGATGTGAATACTAAAACATTTTTTTGGAAATGTGCACGTAAAATAATCATGTATATGCAAACGTGTTTTGTCTGAAATCCCTAAAAATAAGTAACTGGCGAATGAGGCAAGACAAATGCATTACTTTTAGTTTTATTTGAAACTAATGGCAGGATCCGACTAAAATTATTTTTAACAAAATATAAATTAAGAAAATGGATAGTCCACGTAAGTGTTTCGTTCAGGATTTTAGGCTTCGTGTTTTTTTATGTGCTGGAGATTTTAAAATAAAATCCCGTCGGGGTAATGATATACATTAAGCGCATAAGGAATTTGAACTTCCAATCAAATTCAACGACAGACAAGTCAGTCTATATATAATAAGGTTTAGGCTATAATAGTGTTATTTCATACAAGAATCTGATACACGCATCAGTCCTCTTCAGTACTTTAGTTTTTTTTTTTCGTCGAATAAAATAGCGTCTTTATTTAAGAGCCCAAATCCACAAGGCTGGAAGTTAACGGTCCCAACAAGGAGTCCTGCAGCTGGTGCGGGTGTCCGTGCATGCCGTGGACCGGCTGTGGGGCCCCCAAACCGGGCATGGAGTACGCAGAAGCCCCGGGGTGGACCATGTTCCCCTGGAGTAAAAGCGCAGAGTTCTGGTCGGGGCTCTGGGGGGGAGAAAATTCGTCCTCCGAACTGGACATGAGAGACTTTCCTCCGTCCAACGGGGACAGCTGGTTCTGTTTGTTACCGCCTGCATTGTTGTTTTCACTGTTCTCCCTGCGTGGTACAAATGACACGTCAAATCAGGTTGCATCTTGGGAATTCATGTCGACATTTTAATCTCTCGTTCATTTTTATTTATTTGATTTTTAAACGCCTTTTCTCCTCAATATAATTACATAGAAAAAAATGTCATTTACCCTACCAAAAATACCACTAAACAGACGTACAAAAAATAGCATCATACGTGAAAACACACGCCATCGGCTCGATTTGATAAAAGTTTCTTTATTTTCAAATAGGGGCATGCTGGAATGTGATAGGATTTGGAAAAAAATCACGACAGGATAAAACCAAGTGGGATGGAAGATGGTGTAAATACCTTTCTTTGGCTTCCGCGGCTCTGTCCCTCTGCCGCCGGTTTTTGAACCAGTTGCTGACTTGCGTGGTGGTCAGTCCGGTGGCCTCGGCCAGTTCCCTCTTCTCCCGCGGGGAAGGGTAGGGGTTGTGCGTGTACCACTCCCGCAGAACCCCCCTGGACTTCTCCTTAAAGCAGTAGCTGGTCTCCTCGCCGTCCCATATGGTTCTCGGTAGTGGGAATTTCCTCCTCACCCGGTACTTCCCCACGGCGCCCAGCGGCCGACCCCGCAGCTTCTCCGCCTCCACGTAATGCGCCTTCAGCCACAACTGCTGCAATTTAGGGTGGTTATGCGCCGAGAATTGGTGGCTTTCCAGGATCTTGTACAGCTCCCGGAAGTTCCCCCGATGGAAGGCCACCACTGCTTTCGCTTTGAGGACACTCTCGTTCTTGTGGAGGTGGTCGCAAGCCGGGAGAGACCACAAGAAGCGGCCGAGTCTCTCCAGGTTGCCCCCCTGTTGCAGCACCTCACACACGCACGCCACTTGCTCCTGGGTGAAGCCGAATGAAGGTAAAATCGACATGACGGCGGACGTCCGTGGCGGAAAAGTCGCGCCCCTCTCCCCTGTCCTGAAAGTTGGACGTTTGTGTCTTGTCTCCTTGTTTGGAAAGAAAAGGCTTGCGATGATCCTTGCAATCCTTGGCTTCCGCGTTGGGCCAGCCTTCGCTCGGCTACTCGCTCGCAGAGCTCCGCTCGGTTCCGCTCGGCTCCGTTCGGCTCCGCTCGGTTCTGCTCGGCTCCCCTCCGACTGTCCGCGATTCGGGGTGATGATTGTCGGGACAATTTGTTCCTTGGAGGAGATATGTCAGGCTTAAAGGCAGCCCAGTGCGTTCCGGTGATTGGCTCTGCGTCTGCCCTGCACCCCTGTACAGCAGAGCCGCACTGACTTTGCAGCTCTGTTTCCTCCCCAGAGGCAGCGCGTCAGGGGCTGAAATAGGAGCGCGCCTCCAACCTCCACCTCCACCTCCCACCTCCCGCCCCCACGCCAGCTCCTAAACACTAATCAATTATTACAGACCTCTTAAAGGCCATATTAACATGCTTCGACTATAAAGAGATCATTTGAAAAGGAAGACTTCACATTACGCAAGAAGTAAAACATGTTATATGTTACCTGTGATTCTTTTATGGGTCATTAAAAATATAGATGTCAATTTTTGGGCCATAATATTAACATTTGGAATACAATTGAAATTATTTGTGTAAAAAAATAATTATGGTCTGTGGTAGAGTGGTTAGCTTGCCTGCCTCATTCCGCTAAGATCGAGGGTTCAATCCTTGGTGGATTTCTACCTCCATGTAGAATTTACATTTCCTCCCTTGGCATGTGTGGGTTTTTTCCAGGTACTCTGGTTTTCTCCCATGCACTTTCCAAACATAGACTAGGCTTGATTGATCATTCAATCGGGGATAGGCTCCAGCACCCATCGGGATTCTTGTTCTGTATTATTTTTGATTTCATAGTATTCCACTCATTGCCTGCCATTAACAATGGTAGTCGACCAATGTATTTAAAGTGGGAAGTTATCCTGTAAGTATACTTCAGTGCCAAGTTTTGACTGGGAGCGATCAGTCGCTGCCATCTTATCCCAGTCAAAGTAGATTGGACGCCTTGCGCCATCAATGGCAATAAAGCAGAATTTGCATCCAGTGCTTTCATACAGTTAAATAAAGACCTACAAGGGGATAATTGAATTGACATGTTAACAAACATGCAGACAAAATCCCAATTATTGTTTTTTGTTGTTTTTGTTTTCACTCAACCTCTCTAGTAAAAGCCCCCCCCCCCCATAATTACATGCAGATTGTTGCATCTGCACCACCTTTTCACAGTCTAATAATTACCGAGGGCGTTTATTTTACGAGGTGATATAATTTAATAAGTTCTTATGATGGTTAGGCATGGCCAACCAATAAGCGCTTCTTTATATGACAAACCACAACCTGCCATAGACCACCAGAGTGTGTGTGTGTGTGTGTGTGTGTGTGTGTGTGTGTGTGTGTGTGTGTGTGTGTGTTTTGGAAGGGGGTGTCTGTGAAACCATGACATGATTATATTTGACTCTTAAGTATAAAAACAAATCTCAATGCAATTCTGTCGCATTAAATTGAGAAACAGGGGTATGTCTATATTTTTAAAAATCCGACACTTGATAATTTACTTTTACTTTTGAATTATTTCTACGCTAAATAAATATTAGCTGGGTGAGTTATCTTGAGCGTTTAGCCCCCTTTATTTTTCTACCTCATCATGTTTTGGATGGTTTACTCCTGATTTGTGTCCCGGGGATTAGACCGGCACCGTAGTGGCTCCAAGAAGCGTTTGTCGGTGGGCTGAAATACTAAACCGATCCATTAGTAAATGAGTTGTGTGTATACCACGTTGGTCAGTGTGCTTCTGCAGTTGTCGGTTTGCGCCTCATGTATCATATTTCTTTGTCTGGACCATGCAGACTCTTGAAATCGGATTCCACTTTTTTTTTTTTAAATATAGGAACATGTTTGGGGCCTCAAATGCTTTCAAGTGCACGTTGAAAATGAGTCAAAATGTCTTGCACAAACGCTCATTCCAAAAAATATTACATTAAGATTAAAATTATATTGTATTATGTTTTACACTCTTACTTTGCTGCTTTTTAAAAAATCAAATGAAATAATAATCACCAAAATGCAGTTCTGCATGCATGGCAAGTTCGAAATTCAAGTGCAATTTATAATCTATTTTTTAATGTAATCAAGAGAAAATTACACGTCGATTAAAAAAAAAAAAACGGTGACACACACTTTTAATTCACATCAAAATATAGAGCAAGACCATGCATGCTTCAAAAGCTCTCCAAACCGGTTTATATGTCAATTCAATGCATTGTCTGAATTGTAAACATTTGTGGGTAACATTTTTAATTAAAACATGCTTTGCAGACCTTTCAAAACCAAAGAAACACAATTAATATACATAACAATCAATAAAAGCAATGTGCTTTTAAACGTTCACTAGAATAATATCAAAAATATGTATGGGGAAAAAAAATGAGACGCCCACAAAGAAACAACACAACACAGACTCCTTAATTGAAAAAAAAGGGAAAATGATGCACATGATTCGGCCTTTGCGTTGCAATCCGACCTGATGTGTGTACTCCAAAGACATGTGCTTGTTGCTGGACAGTATAACAAAAGGACATATGTGGCTGTGTAAAAGCTTGAGTGAATGAGCTGTCTGATGAGCAGCTCTCGGGTTTCTCTAATATCTCTACCACATTGCGACGCGCCTCCTCCTTTAACCCGAGCAGCCCGGGGGGCGAAATTATTTCAAGATGTCGACTCTACACCGGCCACGGCCAGAGTTGAGCCCCCCCAACACTCCCCACCTCTTTTACCCCTGCACGTAATGCAATACTGGGGGATACGAAAGAGGCCATCGCTTGTTAGTGCTTTCCCAGTACGATCTGCAGGGATTTACCTCTCTTCTTAAGTGCTTCTCGCAAGTGTGAGGGACAACACAAAAACAAACATTTTGGTGCCCCCCAACCCCCCCAACATCCACCCAAAAAAAGTACCTGAGCCGCCCTGTTAAATTATTCCATGCGCATCCATTATTTATCACCCGATGCGACAAAGTTGTTTGCATCCGGAGTTGCCATGGAAACAAATGAAACGCTACATTTCACTCCAATGGAAAAGAGGAAAAATAAGAAAGTCTCGAGCAGGAACACACAAGGGTACGCTTCATAAAAATGTCACCATCAAAAGGCTTCCCATATAGGACGGTTTATATTGGTAAAATATGGAGGAAAAGTAAAAGGGCTCACAGATGGTTTTCACTTCGTCTAAATCCAAAGTGCTATTTCAGCTGCGTTGAGTGGAACCGCGCTGATGCTGTTTAAATTAGCCAGATAAAGTCCTGCAGGGGCGTTTTGTCTAGTTAGACTTTTTCCTGCAAAGGCCTGGGAAGTCAAATCAATTCAGGAAAAACACGAATTTGGCATGCCTGATGTGCATTTTATTACCTTTTTTTAAAAAAAATATTCAGAATAATAATGATATAAGTCAAATGATAAGCCAGTGGTAAAATAATGAATGTGTTTAATGAACCCTTTCATTTTGCTATTTTGACATTCTAGAAAACGTTTTTATTTATTCTGATATTATCCCTTTATAGTGCAAATAATGTTTTTTTGGTCATTAAAAGAGGTTAAAACATTTATATATTTTAACTGTATATATAAAAATATAATAGTAAAGTAAAGTAATATAATAAAAGTGAATACCATTAAAATGAATAAGTTAAAAACATTGCATCCCATTGTTGGAAATAGATGTCCAAATCATGTAAATGGGGAACAATGACTGCAAGCTTCCATATTTACTGGCATTGACGTCTCTACACGTCCAATTCCTCTTAACTGGGAGGAATTGGCAGTCAAGTGCCGTCAATGGCAGCTAAAAACGTCATTGACAAATTGATGAACGGTGTCCACGTGGTCAGCACGTATTCGGCTGAGTGTACTGCATGGCCCAAATAAAAAAACAACCCCTTCTCCCCAAACACAACACGACTGTTGACATGAGTGAGTTAAATGAAATTGGATCTGCAATTATCAGCTTAACAGAGTTTCCTGTCATGTAGGAAAATTAGACCTGCTACAAGTGCACTGGGTTGCGACCCCCCACTCCCCATCAAAATCATTACGCATTTCCTCCAGAGGGCCGACTCCACAAGGGCCTTGCAATTACACCCACGTCGCGTTTATGGCGTTGTGGTCCGTAAACGCACCACGAGCAAACTATGGTATTTTAGGACCTGGGAAATCAAAAATAGTAATACCAATGGGTAAATAAATAAATAAATATACATTCTCGCGGTGCCTCTATGTGCATGCTGGCAGGGAGGGGGCGCCAAGACGATATACTTTCACACAGTAACTTCTTTGTGCATGTGTGTGTGTGTGTGTGTCCTATTGGACTTCTTCCGGATCCCTCAGCTGTTAACAGGTTTTGTCGGTGTCTTTTCCCAAACCCCAACTTCTTCTTATTCCTCCTAAATTGTTCCTCCAAACAGCAGCTCAACTTTGCGGCCTAGTAGTGGTGGGTCTCTCGTATAGCCACGCCGGTACCCGCCGACCCTTGCCCTCTCATTAGTGGGACGTGGAGCAGCGGAGTATACCGTGCTCCCCAGGTCATGTTACATATGGCTTGCAGTCTGCTGCGCCGCATTAAATGTCAGCTTTGAAAGCATCTGAAAGATCAGAGGTCAGTGTTTTTAATAAGGCCAAAGTTCTGGGGGAGTTCCCTACTTTTTGTGCGTGTATATGTGCATGTGTATGTGTGTGTGTTTCATTTTGGCCCCAGTGCATTTTACATTGAATTTTTAAAAAAATGTTCCCACATGAAACGTTCCATGTCACACGAGAGGCAACAATGCCGCTTCTTTTCTAAGTTTTTTCGGAGTCCTTTGCATGAGAGTGAGGCCATATGCTTCCTTCTGGCTTCGAATGGGAGGGATATTGTTCCGGCCTACAACAAAGCTGTTTTTTACCTCTTCAATATTGCAGGAGGGACTGGGGGCCACCCGATACCTAACAATCAACTAATCCACTGCCCGTGGCGACGAGGTCACCTGCGCACAGGTAACTTTATCTCAGCCTCGCCCTCCCTTCCCACTCGGCTCGCCCATTTGTCTCCCTTCCTTTGCTCCAACAATGAGTGCAAACAAATAGCCTCTGTTTTTGTGCACCGACCGGCAGTTAGATTTACCCTCCAATTCCTCGGGCCTAAATGTCAAGAATCTACCGCAGACAGTACGGATGATAAAGTTAAATCCCCTGTTGTTTGTCCTCTTGTTAAATCTGGCTTCATTTTTATCTCAACGTCGGTTGGGTTAGGCGCCCAAGCGGGGTGAAGAACACACATTTGGTGGGAATTTGTGAATTTACAGAGAATCCCCTCAAGCCATTTGAAGAGTTCAGGCTTTCTGTGGATTGAGCTTCAGTGTCTGTGAGTGACAGCACCTCAGATTCATTCTTCCACATGTCGAGAGCATGCAGGGGGGTGGGGGGGGTGTTTGGGAGGAGGATTTCTTATGGGGTGGCTTGTTGGGTGGGGGTGTTTGGCCTCCGCTCAAGAATCGAACTGGGCCGTGTGGAGCTGTGGACCCCCCACCCCAAAAGGCTTTACCTCTGGAAATCTCATTGCTGTTTATTTGAATTACAGGGGCTGAGATGAGAAAAGGAGGGCTAATGAAGACCAGCTTGCCAAGCATGTGCAAACGATCACTTGCAGAGAGAGAGAGAGAGAGAAAGAGAGCAAGCGGCAGGCATGCAGTAGGCGAGCTAGATTTGAGCACGCAACTTTTCCCCTCCGTCCTCGCTCTTTGGCTTCCTCAACCAACGTTAGGCTGACAAGCACATTGTGACTTTTGTCTGTCGTAAAAAGCTGCCAGCAGACATGTGTCACTCCTACGCAGAAGTTACAAAGCTTTTTTATTCTATCTATCACAAGGATCAAAATAGCCTAGAACTGTTTTTATAAATATAAACTTTTATTGCATGACAGAGATTTAGAAAAATACATTCACATAATTTCCAATAACAAACATATAGGTCAAACCGAGTTGAACAAAAAAAAAACATTTGCCTATGACTCACTTTATGTATATGAAGTGAAAGCTAGTAGGAGAAATTGAATTTCATTATGATTCCTGTAAAAAAAAATAATGCATTTGAATGGCCGCAAGGCTGAAATGTGCTATTTTGAAGAATGTAGCCTCTTGTGGTTAAAAAAAAAAAAAAATAGTAGATCCACTTGACAAATGGCCTCCACATTCTCGTCTTTTCCTAATCTGACACCTAACAAATATTCCAGTGACAGCAGTGGTGGAGGCGGTGGAAAATCTCTGAACCTGAGGTCTTGTGTTCAGACAGCACACAGCTTCCTTTTCAGTGTTATTCACAATGTAAAAAAAACAACAACAAAAAAGGCTACAAATGTCCATAACCTCTGTCATCTTTAAAAAATACTTCTGTCCCTTTTTTTGTTCCTGATACATTTAGGAAGCAAAGACCTTTTTGAGGAGACACATTTACTACCCAAAACACAATAAAGCATTGCATTGTCACTCTTATCTAACCTAGCTGCAATTTTTTAAAACCTTTTCATTCAAATTGCAGCTCACAGTTGACAAAGAGGTTAAAAAACAAAGCGTGTGCGTTTGTTGAGGCCCTTTAAAAAAACAGTTTGATATCGCGATGGTAGTGCAAATGCCTAAAAGAGTAGTACATTCATCTAGGAAACTTGAGAGGCAATTTAAGGTGCTTACTGAAGGGCACTTTGTCCGAAATGAGCAGCTTTGTGTGTGTGTTGGATGAAATATATCGTCCATACTTGTTTGCAGTCCTTTAGTAAAACTGGCCCACATCCACAGACCCCCTTCCCCAACATGAATGACCTTTTTGGTTTGACCCATATGACGCATTTAGTTTGGAGGAACATACTGGTCACATGACTTGCGGCATGCCAGCACCTGTTCCGGCAAATCAAGTCCCCCTCAATAGGAAGTAGCAGGTGTTGCCTGTAAAACGGCGCTTTTTAAACAGGCCCCTGGACAACATTTGCCAACTCCTGTGACCAGCTATGTTTTGTATGATAGATAGAGATTGTGTTTATTTCAAATATTAATCATTATTTTGAATGCTTAAATGTCCCAAAACCGGCTAACGGGCCTTCTGTCTTATTCGAGTGCATTGTGAGGAGTCAACATAGTAGTGTCAAATAATAATTTAACAGATAAACGAAATAAATGATGAAAAAAAAATCACACACGCACGCACGCAAAAAAATGATCTGTACTCGCATGGATTTGGGGGGTTTCTAAAGGTTAAAGGTCAGCCATATCTTCATCCATCTGAACTGTCTGTAGTTTGGCGAGCTCTTTCCCCTCGACGGGGTCCATATCGCCACACATGGCTCGAACCATGTCACTCACGCCCGCCGACCCCGAGCTGTCCACTTTACTCTCTGCTAGGCTCATGTAGTCATTGTCAACGCAGTGGCCCATCAGATGCGAGGACCGGTATTCGCCAGGCTGCGGGTGATGACCAGTCGGCGTGCTGACAGTGAGCGAGGTATAAACCTCGGGACTGGATGAACCGGCGGAAACCGGGACTTGCCCGGATGGTGCTTCTTCCGAACTGTGGTCGGCGGAGTAGCCCATCTGCCCACTGGGATCCAGGTGGAGCCCGTGATGGTACGAAGAGTAGACGCCTCCCTCCAGGGGCTCCTTCTTGATGGGTTGGTTCATATTGCTCATACTGTAGAGAACGGTGCTCTGGTGCAGGGAAGTCATGGTCAGCTTGTCTGGTTGCGGAAAGGAATCGTCGCCAGAGGAGCTCACTGCCACGTCAGTCAGAGCTATCGGACCTGGAACCAAAGTATTCATGCATCAATTTCATTGATATTTTCTTCTTTCTATCCCTGGTGGTATCAATACTCTGTTCAATGTCAAAGTAAGTGTTGTAAAGGCATATTTGCTGTTCCCTATTAGTGATTGTGTTTTTTTTTTGACTCCCAGACTGTGAAGATCAAGAGCGCCGCCATGATGAGTGATGCTGACTGGTTTTTATTCATCTGTGGACCGTTCAAAGGAGCAGAGTTCTCTCTCTGGGGACGTGGCATAAAGCGGGTGGGTGAGTGTCTCTTTTCCCAGCTTTTTGTTTTGTATAGAATAACCCAGTTGAGCTTACAACTCTAAGTAAAGCAGTCAGATTGTTAATGTGTCTATTTCAGTGGTCCTTGAGGGCACCATCTTTTTTTTGTATCTTCTTCCTTCAAAATCAAATCAATCCAATTATCTGGATTGTTATCAGGCCTCTGGACACCTTGCTGATCAGTTGATTATTTGATTTAGGTGAGTTTGAGGAGGGAGACGTGGAAAACATAATGGAGAGGTGCCCTAGAGGACCCAAGTTGGTGACCTCTGGTCTATTTATTCCTTCACTAGCAATGACAGTGATGGATGTCTGATCCATTTGATCTAGAAGGGGTAGCAGCAATCATTCACTGCCCCCCCATTGGCAATGATAGACGGGGGAATGGGTATAGTACAGAAATGTGATGGAGTAAATGCTAGTATATCATTATCAAAGTATCATGGCATATGAGGCTTTGGACAACAGTACAATATTTACGGATAATACATTTGCTTGGGTACAAGAACCAACTTAATACGTTATTATGTAAAAACTTCAAACAATAAGTTGCATTTCACCTTGATGCATAAAACATTCTAATGCAAATTTGCTGATTTTTAACCATTTTGTAGAAATGTGATTGATTTTTTTAAAATTTTGATCAGATTTGATTGCATTGCACATAAAAAAATCAATATTTCGATTCAGATCAATTCATTGCTTACACTTCTAGCCATTAAGTTAAAATGGGTTTAAAGGATCATCATTGTTTCATGTACAGTGTATAAAGTACAATTAAACACTTTCAGTACATTTTCAAAGAACCCACCTTGTGTGATTGAGGAGGAAGAGGATGAAGACGACAGCTGCAAAGGAGGAAGGCCAACATCACTGTTGAGCATCGAACCTCCATCGCCATCAGAGACTCCGCTAGGTACCTGCACCAGACCGTAACCGCCCATTGAGGAGCTGAAGGCCAAAACGGAAGAAGCGCCATTTTGGCCGGCCATGGTTTCCAGCTTCACCTGCCCTCCATTCACACAGCCCGAATAAGGAGAGGAGTACTGCAGGGAAGAGTCCTCAACCGAGCCTCCTAGTCCTTTCTCCTGCATGTCCGACCCAGAGCCGCCCAATAGCACCCCTCCGGACGGCCTCAGACAGTTGAACGCCAATGGCTGGATGCCTAAATTGAGCCCGTTGAAGAGGATGTTCCCAGGTGAATGGAGGTAAGACGAGCCGCCATTGTGAAACGTCGCCGACGACGAGGTATTGCTGGCCAGCAGGCTTCCGTTGTAGAGCCCGCCGTTGTTTGAACCTTGTGGCATTTTGACCTCCCCGATTTGTTGGATGACTACCCCGCCATCCAAAGACCCCGTTTGAATTGGGAGTGTCCCATGACTGACGACGCCATCTGAGGAATTGGAAAGAGGCCTTGGTGACAATTCTTCTTGACCTTTGGTGGATTCATCTTCTGTGCTGTGGTTTCCGTCAGATTCGCTGGGAAGCAGACAGGTAACAATGTCATTAAAAAAAAGTAGAGGTATTCACAGTATATGTTTTTATCTGATATGACCTTTTCTTTTAAGTTGAATTTTCCTTGCTGTTCATATCATGCACGCAATAGTTATGGGTGACATTTGTTGTTTTGTTATTAGGCTACACAGCTCTGAAGAGCAGGCTGTGCTTGGGAATGCGTTACCCTCTTGCCTTACGGGGAGACAACCAGCGTCAACAAGCGTGCAACCATTTGGCGCAATAAATTCTAGTGTGATAAAAAAAAAAAAAACAGCCAGCAGTAGTGGTCATGGTGGTGTCACACAAAACAAATGGCTACAAATGTTCCTTTGCCCTCACTTGGAACAAAACTGTCCTTTTACAACATCATTGAAATGCTCTTTAAGTATCCATTTGAAACTAATTCTAAAAAAAACAATGTGGGTTTGCCACGTTAGCTCATTTAATTTTGTAATGTGCTTTAAGATTGATTCTAACAGCTGCACCCCCACCCACTAAAGGGGGGGAAAACTCCCTTAAACCCTACCCCTCCTTTTCCTTCTCCTCAAGGAATAAATAACACAAGTGGGGCTTCTAATGATAATACAAATTATATTTGGATTTTAACATTAGCCATCTTTTGTATGTCATCAGTGAGCTGTTTTGCCACACACAAACACACACACACACACATACAGTTAAACTACAACAATTCAATAAAATTGTACAATAAACAAAACGCTTCCATTCAAGTCCCCAACTTTCAAAGTAATTCCAATCATAGTGTCATTATGCATGAGCGTTATAGTTTTCCAAGCCGCACTTGAAACCGGATCTGAATGGCCAGCAGTTCATATTTCAAAACACTACAAACGTGCTCCACGCCTTAAACGTATATGCTCAGTTTCCATTTAACACGTTGGCTGCCAGCGACGTCATTACACGTCCAACCGCACCCGTCAATGGCACAGAAACATGAGTCTGAACGGCAACCACTTCCCATTTCCAAATGCTTCATCTATTTTGAATTTCAATCATTGGCTGCCATTGACAGCATTAGACGTCCAAACCATTTTGACTAAGTGAGACTGGCAGAAGAGCGAATATTGGACGTCGAGTGCCTCAAAAACGTCAGCGATCACATCCAGTAACCCCAGTTTAAATGTTTTGGAATGACAATCCTTGTCAAGACAAGCAATGAGTTCAATACAATGCATATGAGTGATATTAATGATCCAAAATAATAACAACTAGATGTGAGTTATAGTCAAATTAAATGGAAGGTGTGCAAATTTTGTCACCTTTTGGACTGCGCTTCTGATGGGTTTCTGTCTCTCTGCCTTCTGTTCTTGAACCAGTTGCTGACCTGCGTCAAAGACAGTCCCGTAATCTTGGCCAGATTCCGCTTCTCGGCCGGCGAGGGGTATCGGTTCTGGTTGTACAGATCCTTCAGAGCGTTCCGGGACCTCTCCTTGAAGCAGTACACCGTCTCCTCACCGTCCCAGATAGTCCTGGGGAGAGGGTACTTTCTCCGGATCCTGTACTTGTCCACTGCACCTAGGGGTCTCCCCCGCGCCTTCTCCGCCTCTGTGTAGCGGGCCTTGTACCATAGATCCTGCAGGAAGGTGTGGTTGGACGCCCCGAAGCTGTGGTTCTCCAGAATACTGTAGAGCTCCTGGTAACGAGCCTGGTGGAAAGCGACGAGCGCTTGTGCTTTCAGGATGCTTTCGTTGCCGCGCAGCAGGTCGCTCTGAGGAAGGGACCAAAGGAAGCGGGCCAGGCGGTCCACGTTGCCCCCCTGCTGCAGAGCCTCGCAGACGCACGCCACTTGCTCCGGGGAGAAGGCCAACGAGGAGGCGGCGCTCACCAGAAGCTCCGTGCGCACCGCGTCCGAGTTGGCCGCCGATCGCTCCATGGACAATTCAACGAGCTTGATGCACTCCCGCTTGTCCGACGCCTCCTTCACATTTTCCCTCTTGATGTCATTTGCTCTCGTCACTTCGCCGGCTGAAGAAGAGGACATTTTTTTTTTACTTTGCTCAAGGCTTCCCTGGTCGAGTCACTCCTCCTCCCAGCTCGATCAGGTTACCTCCTCGCCATGCGAAAGCGATCGGATATCTGACAGCAGCTGTAAGTAGATACTCTCTCTCTTTTTTTCTCTCTCTCTTTTGCTCTCACCCCCTCTCTCTCACCCTCTTCCTATTCTGACTTTTTTTTTTACTCCACGCCGAATGCAAGTGGAAGAAGATACGCAGAGGTCCAAGCGCTGAGAAGCCACGCTATTGGATGCCGAGGGTTCACGCACAGGGAGGGGAGGGACGAGCGGCATCCGGACGTCGACTCCGATGTTTGCTTTTCAGCTGTCAGTCATGCGAGCGAGCAGTATTTTAACGCGAGATCACCTGGATGCCGGGTGCGAATGGGTGGGGATGCGTTAGTCAAGGGCTTCTATTTTTCTATGGGTTTAAAACAATCAGGCGTTTTTTTTTGTTATACCCATTACTAATCCTCCTAAGGACTATTTTTGCCCATTCTATACATATTATGAACACAAATCAATACGGATCTGGTGTTCGTTTTTTGGGGGTCATGTAGCCCACAATTCTAAGTGTGCATGACCCACATGAGCCAAAATATAATGTGGGTAAAGGCCAGGGCTAAACTGTTTTTTTCATAATAGGAATTGTATATATTGATGTGAATAAATCAAATGATAAAATAATGCAATATACATATAAACTAAATAAATGCAATTAAAATGAATCATAAGAAAAATCCTCCCCATACGGTTCTAATAACACCCTCTTTAAACGTTTGATAGTATTTAATATATTGCCTGCCAGTAAATTACATATACAACAACATATGAAATACATTAAAGAATCAAATACTATATACATCAATTTCATTTAAATGTGCTAATGACGTGGTATATATTTTGAATGGCTATCAAACTCAGCCAGTTAAACAATGAATTTGACGTCTAGCATCATCAATAAGAGAAAATTCTCGTGTAAAAGTTAAGCTTAAAGGCTTATAAATTGTATACATACAATTATGACCTAGTACGTGTTGTCCAGGTCTCCCTTGTTATTAAATTAGTATTACTATTATCACTAATTACTTTTCACCATTTAAAGATTGCATAAATTATGAATGAATAACATTTTAATACAAAAAACTAGTTTAATATATTAATATGAACAGAAAGTGTTATGGTTTCCAATAAACACTGCAGTTATTTTTTTAATAGAATATGTGAGGATAAGTGGTTCAGAAAATGAACGAATGGATGAACTCATTTAAAAGATATATATTTAAACTGGAAGCAATGGTCGTTAATTTCTTTGGTTGCCATTTGTGAGCAATGAGGATTAAAAGTCTGTAAAAAAAGATTGGCATGAGTACGGCCTTTAACTTTTATACATAGGTTTTCAAAAACTAGGCTGATAGCCTTTACAAAAATAAACTTGATTGAAAAATAAAGTCCTACTACATGCCTGTTTTAAAACTTGGCCCAACGAAAAAAAATATCATTTTACAAAATTAAAACAAGCGTTCCCCAAAATGGAAAAAAATCTAGATTGTGCAACCGAATTATTTCATTGAAATATGAATTATCTAGATTTATGAGGGACTTCACTAAAATGATTTCCTCTTTTAAAGACAAAACATATTCAAGAAAAACATGCATTGTTGGTTGCATTTGTCCCCAAAACAGAAGCATACAGTTAACAAGCATGAATCCATCTTTAGAGTATATTCCTATAAGATAGAATAAAAGAATGTGTTGAAGACCATCATTTTGATGACATTATTTGTATAATAACTGTCATTTAATAGCTGTGCTCCATGTCCTCATTAGAATAAATCCCAGGAATGAAAATGTTAATAAAAATGATAATGTTTTTTGTGTGTAAATGTTTGGAAATAGGATCAAATATTTGAGTCCTTTTGTCTGACTACGATTTGAAATCCTCATTATGATATGCACAAAAAATCCATACCAAAAAAACAAAAACTGTATTATGTATTGTATTTATTTCACACGCCTACTTTGAGCAAAAGTAAACACGGCAAATTTTTTGTATCACCTTTATCATACTTTACTGTCATCATCAAAAACACGCTCCATTAAAAATAACTCCTGAAATTACAATAGGGAGTACAAATATAGTCAATCCATTCATTTTCCACAGAGAGAATGGAGTTAAGATCGGGTTTGGCAACCAGTATAGAATAATATTAATGGAAAATGCCCTGTAAAAAGTCTCAAAACAAAAACTTTGTCTTTATGTAGACTTGGAGTACTGTTCAAAACGAAATACTTCTATTTTAATACTACATCGAAGGCAGATAGGAAAAGAGGAACCTTTGTTACGTGTTTCTAGCCGAGCAAAATTTGATGGAACACAGGTAGTCAATACTGTCAGCATTGGAGCTGCAGATAATTGCTATTATCACTTTTTATCTTCATTAGATCGCTATTGCAGAAGATCAAAAATGGACGACCAAAGCTGTCCGAGATGCAAAACCACAAAATACAGAAATCCTTCTCTCAAGCTAATGGTTAACGTGTGTGGACATACGCTGTGAGTATTTGCACTTTGCCAAAACACATTGACTGAACACCACTTTTCTGTATAAAAGACAATTACATCACATTGATCTAAATGCAAAAATGTACCGCTCAAACAATATAACATATCTACTTCTTAAATTCTGCATGTTTCCCCTTATTTTAATGTAAATTACCGTTATTCTTGAAATAATCTTGTTTTTATCTAGTAGATCCATCACTTGGTCATGATCACGCCCACCTTCACATACCTAAGACCACCCACCACTGCTCAAAATGTGCAAATGTGCACAATCACACGAGCCTGACGAGAGCATCTTTGCAAACAAATTTATTTATTGAGTGCCCCATCAGGATGTGACCTTGCTTTGTCATCAGGTCAGCTAACCTCTGCATAATTTGCCTGCACATCCGCATGCAGAAAATGAAAAAGCATTCTGCAATTTAGCAATTTATGTTGTTCCACTTCCAGTCTGGGTCACCTCTGAGGCAAGGTTACGCTTCTCCAATTTCCAAACTATGTATTTTTTCATATGATAACTAGAAAAGTGCAGTCGATCGTGCAGGGGTTTCATCGCCTGACTTCAGTGCAAGGAGTGTGGGTTCGATACCCACACGTTGGCGGTGTGATTGTGACCGTGAGTGGCTAGGCTTCAGCACCCCGCGATCTTTGTGAGGATAATGGTACGTAAGAAAATGAATGAATAAATTAATACTAGGAAAAAAGTAAGCCGATCATTGGAAGGCACTACTACTACTACTACTGCTACTGCTACTACTACTACCGCTACTACTACTGCTACTACTACTACTGCCACTATTACTGCTTCTACTACTGCTATTACTGCTGCTACTACTACTACTACTACTACTACTGCTACTACTACTACTACTACTACTACTACTGCTACTATTACTACTACTGCTGCTGCTACTACTACTGCTGCTGCTACTACTCCTGCTACTACTACTACTGCTACTACTACTACTGCTACTACTACTACCATTGCTACTACTACTACCATTGCTACTACTACTACCATTGCTACTACTACTACCATTGCTACTACTACTACCACTGCTACTACTACTACTACTACTACTACTACTACTGCATGGTTGTCCATCTCCTTGTGCCCTGCAATCAGCCGGCCACCGATTCAGTGTCCCCCGCCTCTAGCCTGGAGACAGCTGGGATTGGCTCCAGCACCCCCCGCGACAAAGCGGTTCAGAAAATGAGATGAGATGAGACGTGCACTGTGGGTAAAGTATTTTTTGTTTGATGTCAAAAGCTACAGAAAATCAACCTATCATGAGAAAAGGATTTCAACACACCTGAATACAAAACTGAAAAATCAATAGAGCATCTATTCTAATGCATTTGAATCCAATGAGATTGACAAAACATAATAATAAAAAAATGTTGAATTTGATGTTACACTTAAAAATGAGAAATTGCATGCAGTTCACAGCTTGCATGTTCTGTTGTGTGGGGTGCTGGAGCCTATCCCATTCAATGTTTGTCTCATAGAACTGTGCTGTATCAGGTGAAAACATTGTTTCTATCCTTCTACAGTCCTCCATTGAAATAACTGTGAGGCGCCCACTAAATTGGTGTCCATTCCAGCCAACAGTGGGCTTAAGTTGATTTCCTGCCCTGGCATTGCAACATAGTGCACTGCAACACAACACGACACCGTATCAAGCTTTTCCGACGCTATCCGTCTAAATTTAAACTGCACAACAGCACATTTTGTATCCCTGTCACCGAGGGTGTCTATGTGTTATTTATTACCTTTGTATGATGACACCGGGCCCATGTCCTTTAGGATTTGACTCTTGGGCACACATGCGGCCATGCCTAATTAAATGGAGGCCAGGCAATGTATCTGATTGCAGAATTGCTTCAAGTTAATGCACTTTGGCAAAGTCAGAGGGTTTTTGTTGTCGTTTTACATGGTTTTTATGAAAGTATTCCATTCCTTGTATCTACATTACTTGTTCAAATGTTACATTATTTCCTTTGGTGGGGAATGATTAGCCTTGCGTGTGTATTATTACCTGGAAATATTGTTATTTAGCTTTGTTTACTTCCTTGGCTTTTTATCAATTTTCAATGTAGTACAGCTGTACATTAGGGAAAAGTCATGGTCTTGAGTCAAAGAAACTAGTTTGATTTTTGTTGTTGTTGTTGTTGTTGTTGTTGTTGTAAACAGATATCTTATTCATGGGCAGTCTGGGTTCGATTCCCTAGTCTGTTTCATTGTCTGATTCATTCATTACGTGTTTCAGCACCATCGTGATTTTTGGTTGCCGCAAATCAGGAACCTGGGCAACTATGTCCACTGTTTGGGAATACTTCTCTCTATAAAGTCACTGAGTATAAGTAAACAAGAGTCAAAACATAGTTTTAGGTACAGCCAATTATGTATATATATATTTTTTCCATATTTTTTGGTCATTTATTTAAGGTCTTTTAATCACTTTTCAAGTTATATGATATGTATGTACTGCCATAGCACGCTGGATTGTTTTTCCACTGAAGTGGTCATAGTGGGGCCTCTTGGGAACCTGTTTACATTAGCATTACCACAATTGTGTTGATGAGAAAGTAGAGATATGTTGCACTTCAGATGTGACGGCTTGTAACTGAAACCATCTTCGAACTATAGACTCAGACTTTTAAGATGTCAAATGTTCAGACATGGCTCTTTATTTATTTATTCATTCAGTGACACGATCCGCATGATTCATCATGAAGTGCTTCATTGCCAGTACGTCCTCAGGTTTTAATTTTTCAACATCTCAAATGGCAAGCTTCCTGTGTAAGCAATCCTGCTCTTGGGATAGAGCATCTTTTTTTTGGTTGCAGCCAAGTTGTGGGTATCAGAAGTCATAGATTTGATATTTGTCCTGGCAGGTTTGACTTTAGGCTTCATTATTATGACAAATACCTTTTTTAAAACCCCAGAATCCCTGTGAACTGCATAATTTTGAAGGAACCAGAGTTTGGTTCTTTGAAAAGTAGTTCTAACCAAAACGTTTGGGCACCCCTGAGCCTCACGAGTTTGGAGGCTTCTTGCATAACTGGGCCCCTGTTTACCCTGCTTTCCCACCACCTCCTGTGACCTGCTGACAGCTGCAGATGGAGAGATAGGGGAGCCTGGAGCTGTGAGCAGGACAGGTGAGAGTGGGAGGAGTCATTCAGAAGGAGCCCTGATTCAGCGACAACAGCCCTGGGATATGGAGATGGCAAACTTTTAAAAGGATATCAGTGTGCTCTCTAAATCCACAATTCTATAGCGGATCCTCTAATTTCTGTTTATGACAATACAGTCAAGTCATACAATTCTAGAGGCGATTCACAAAGTCCCCACACCCGCCCTGTATTTTTTTTCTTTCTTCTTAAAAGATGTTCACCTCTTTGCTTGCAGGATTTCCCCTTTGGAGGGTTCAGTTGTGTGGTCCATTTATGGGGCAGGGGGCAAACTACGCCCTACTTCTTACTCTTGTTTTGATGAATGAGCTCTTTGTAGGCCTGTGGAAACAAGCCACAACCCACCATCTACCTCCATATGGTCCAGGCCTATACATCTCCTGTAGCCTCAGGCTGCAGAGAACATCTGCCCTGTCCCAGAGTGCACTTGGGTAGGGGGCTCTTTTTTTGCTCCCCTGGACCAACGCAGATGTTCATGTGCATGGTTTCAGGTTTAGCTTCTTACTTTGTGCCAAACTAAATTGACACGTCTGCCCCCGTAACGCTTGATGCTTGTATTTTATCTCCGGAGGCTTTACGGCGCTATCTTGACGTCGTACTTAGCAGGTTATGCCTGTTCGACCCACATCTGAGACGCGATGCCTAAACATCCAAATTCAGTGACTCTGCACTTTCTCTTCCCTCCTTTATTTATCTTATTTCAAGTTTGTAGTACTGCTGATAAGGTGAATGGTCTCACGTGAAGACTATTCATCTAAATATATTTATCCATCTAAATATAGCCAATGACTGGATATTTACGTGAGAAAATGGCCTTTAATTCCTTTATGTTATTGACGAAGGAAAATGATATGGCAGAGAAGATTTGCACAGATGGTTTACGACGAGATGAAAAAATAATCCCGATATTCAAGAACAGGAAAGACTGATGAGAAGCTGGGAAAAAAAGCCTTTATGTTCTTGAATTTCACAAAGAATTTAGGTCATTTCTATCAGTGGTAGGTAGAAAAAAAAGAAAGACAAATAGGAACAGCTCATGATCCAAAGCATAACTCTTCTTCATAGGTCATAGATGGTAGAGCCATTATTGCAGGCCTGGATGTGTTATACATTTTTAACTCATTCTCTACCACTGACATTTACTACTAATAGTCGTCCAAGTCATTTGATGTTTGAGGAAGGGGATGCCAATTTGTTCATTGGATGTCTATCACCGTCTTTACAGCCTATATTCTTTTCTAAAATAGCATTTTGTTTTGGCAGCCAATGAGTTAATAAACAGTCTCACTTTTCTTTAACAATGTGATGGCTGACAAAGTGACAAGCAAATCTACAGTACTGAATGTCCTCTGCTCACATTCTGACAAATGTTGCGAAAATGAAAAGTACATTTGCAAAGCAATAATGGCCATTACCTCTGAATATCTACTTAAAAGTAATCTTTTTTTTTTTTAAATCTTCAAGTCAGTTGGCTGATCTCAACCCACTAGAGATAAATCAAATCCAACTATTTTTGCTCTTAACTGACCATGAATGAGCTAAATTCTCAAAAGCAGACAGTGGCCGTTCAAAACCAGATGAACATTTTTGGGGAGACAGCCAGGAGACAGAAGGTGAATTCCTGTGGAAATAAAGCTCCACAGAGAGTTAATTAAAACAGTGTACTGTGCAAACGTTTATCCAAGACCTCCACCCCATCAGGCGAGATTTAGGAGTGTTCCCTTTTGTCTTCAGTGTCCACTCCTTACTTGAGTGTGACTGATGAGTAAACGCCTACCTGCATGAAGGTCTGATTGATGGCTAACATCAGGGTTTTGCCCTCAGGTGGGCCTGCTAGTTGCCATGGTGCAGAGTCATGAGCATTCCCCCCCCCACAAAAAAACCACAAGCTCTGTCATTGAACTTTGGATGTATACCTGAAAGTACAATGTGATCTTTCTGAGTAGTTTTGTTCCATTTTTCATTCCCAATGGAAGAACCGAATTCGTGTATATCTGGAGCCAAAACACCACCTGAAAAACCCATCATGACCACATTGCCCCCGCTACTATACATTTTCTGTCCTCAGTTGATGCTCAAGATATAAACCAGAAGGTAAAAAAATCATGCTCCAAACTGCCAAATGTGGCCTTGATTGTTTAGTTGTCAGGAATTGGTAGACTTTCATACATTTTGTTTATGAATAACAATCTTAAACCTCCTTAAGAATTGGATTATAAACAGCACATTTATTAAAGAGGTTAAGGAAATCATACAAACAAACTGTTTCTATTCTTCTTTATATTATATAATTATTTAATGTGTCTGTGAAACTCATTTCTTTTATTTTTTTTTATTTTTTATAACAGTGAGAACAATGTAGGCATCCAATCTTGATAAGGGACTGCCAGGCCAATTTCCTACCACCTGGCAATGTGAAGCCACATAATTTAATTAATTAAATCCGATAAATAATATCAGTACGTTAAACCAGTGGTTAGAACATCTGCTTTATGGTTCTCTGTGCTGTGTTTATGGAGGTAAATATGGCTATATGTACGTGTGTGTTTAGTGCAGAGGGTCTTTTGGCAATTTTATTTACTTTGTTTTTTGAAGCTTTGGAACTTAGAGCTATTTTGGATATTGAATTTGCAAGTCAAATGAATGTCTGCTTAATGTTCTGTTTTTACATCTAAAATTTTTCATTAGAGGCTCCAGTGTTTCTACTAAAATACTTAGTCTGGATCCTAGGACTTGAAAAAAAAATCTGAATTTCACAGTTGAATTTAGGCAGATTCTTTTTTTAATTGACCTGCACTCTGAACCAACCCTTTTTTTCCTCTCCTTGCTAGCGGAAGCTTTTGCAATAGAACCAAGTGTTGCTCCGAATGTGGTACTGCACTGAATGACAACTAAATTACGAATGGCATAGCCAGTGTACTTGTATTTAAAAAATACTCAAAAGTGATCATTTAAAATGTGAGATATGCTTGAATCCAAAATGATGAACCACGGGGAACATTGTACCCATTTTTAATGACTTAACAGTTCTGATATAATTGTCTTGACTTTTCTCTACATGAAAAATACATTTAAGAAAGATCAAGTCAAAGAAGATAGACCATTATATTGTTATACTGAAAGATGTACATCTGCTATCATATCAGTATAATCTTCTTTTGCTTTATAGATGTGAGAACTGCGTGGAGATGCTGTTCATCCGTGGCTCCAGCAACTGTGTGCAGTGCGACACACCCCTAAGGAAAAGTAACTTCCGCGTGCAGCTCTTTGAGGACCCCACTGTTGACAAAGAGGTTGAGATCCGCAAGAAGGTGCTGAAGATGTGAGTGAGCAAAGGAGGGTGGGCAAGGGGTGTGGCTGTCCCGTGTTTATCTGCCATCCCACTTCTTAAGCCACCTTTGTCTTCCTCATTATGTTGTTTGTTTTGTAGACAATGAGTCTCCCTGGGGGGGCCCCAAGAGGGAAGGCTTTTTCCTGCCATTTTATTTTTACTTGGCCTCCCCTCCCTGCCCCCCCATCTCATCTGTCCCTTAATAGCGCCTTAATTGACATATAATATGTGTCTATTAGGCAGATATGCTATTATAAAATGGTTGATTGACTGCAGGATTTTAATGTGGGCGCATATTTGCCTTCCTCTTGTTTCTTGTCTGGTTCTGCAGTTACAACAAGAGGGCTTGCGACTTCCCCAGCCTGAGAGAATATAACGACTTCTTGGAGCAAGTGGAAGACGTAGGTATGAGCATTGAATGACTTAATGCTGCTCTGCACTGTACAAGTCTGCTAAAAGGATCTTTCCAGCCGCCGTAATGATTTCTCCCCAGCTGTATGGAGAGATGTTTAACAGGCATTAGTGCATGCCAGTTTGGGTCATAGATCATAGACTAGAGCTGCCAATGCTAACACATCATGGATGCCAATATCCCAAAAGCTTTTAGGCCTTAATTGTGTATGCGACAGCCTCCATTTTTTTACGCCATGTGGGGATTCACCATGTTTTTATGTACAATTCAACAGGACATACAGATTTATTGCCCAATTGGGTGTCATTGAGAAAAGTTTCAAACCTGGTAGTTGTCAGTGGAAGAAAATGGTTGATTAATGCTCTTTTTTTTTTTAAACAACGTGAATCAAACTGTCAACATTTGGCTGAGTTAAAATTTCTTTGGTTTCCATTGGATCTTCTTTATAATTCAAAAATAAAATGACTGCAGCATTTTCTGTATAATTTGAGTTGGCAAGTGTTTTTAATTGTGTTTTGTATTTCTCTCTTTGCAGTGTTTAATCTAACGAACAATATTGATGTGGATGACACCAAGTTGAGGATGGAGCAGTATCAGCGGGACAACAAAGATTTGATCCATAAAAACAAAACTAAACTTGTACGTAAATTGTTAGTTTATTGTTATAAAGTTAGCTTTACCTGCCATCTTCCCTGGATTGTTAAAAAATTCTAAAAAATTCTTATCTATAACATATATATTGAGATTGAAAAGAAAGATATTGTGCTGTGTCTTGCTTTGGTATATAAATATATCCCATCACAAGCACTTTTAGTATGGCTCTATCTAGTTAGTCCAAATTACTACCAATCTATAATAAGAATTTATTATCATCCTTATATGACAAGTTCACCTTTATTAATTAATTTATTTTCCAAATCGCTTATCCTCACAAGGATTGTGGGGGGTGTTGCTTAATCAGCCTACCCTGCATGCTTCTTGGACGTAAACCGGAGTACCCGGAGAAAACTCACACAAGCCTAGGGAGAAAAAGCAGACTCCACACAGTGTGGAACGACCTGGGATCGAACCATTGACCCCAGACCTGTGAGCCAACTCGCTGACAAGAATTCTTAATCCAGTGCTTCCACTGGATCTCATTAGTTTGTGGTACACATAAAAAGAAGGGACTGTTTTGTGTTTACTTTCCCTGTCCCTTTTAGTGAGTGTTGGATTTGTGGTTTCTTGACTCTACTGACCCTAACTCACCTTACTCTCCTCAGACTCGAGAGCAAGAGGATCTGGAGGAGTTGCTCCTACTGGAACAACAGGGCAATGAGCAGCGGAGATTGGATGTGCTGCAGGAGGAGCAGAGACAGCTGCTGGCCAAAAAGAAGAACAAGCAAGCTCTGCTTGATGAACTGGTGAGAAGTTCGCTAACAATACTTAGTCTGTCTTACGAGAATATGATTCCTTAGAAGACACCACATTATTAGGTACTATATATTCCATGTTGACGCACCCCAACACACACACACAGCCTGAGGGTTCATGGCTGATCATTAAGAGCTTACTACCAGTCATTGTGCTGCTGGGGACATTGTTCTCATTCTGGTATTCCAAAGCCTCTCGGCTCCATTGTGCTGAGATACAGGCTTTGGGACTGATTGTTCTAGCAGTGCGGCCTGTTCAAGCACCATACACAGATAGCAGGTTAAGCTGTGTGTTTGTTTGTATAAGGCACAGGGCCGGTCGGTCCACTGTAGGCAGATGAGATCAGTGGCTCGCTCCCCCTTGGGGGAACCCTCCTGAGTCTTGACATCTGTACATCCCAGCTCCCCCAAAACACAGCTCCTTCACATACATACAGAGGATCTAAATAAATGTCATGGATTTTTGGGGATTCTCAACTTGTGGAGGAAATTCACTATGTAAATCCTCCATTAACTGAGAATGGAGCAACCCATTGCCATGTTTGATTTGATATTCATATCCAAAGTTTTTGATAGATGCTTACCTATATATGACATGTTTGGGAGTTATTCTAGCACGTCTTTTTCATTTGTTCTTTAAGCGTGGGGGGACATTTTCAATAAATTGTTGTGATTTGTTTGGCAACACAAATTGTCCTAGACTCTCCCCTCCTAATTTTGTGGATAATATTATATATTATATCTACATTCCATACAGGTTTATGCATCTATACAATATCAAGAAGTGCATGTATTCAATGTTTCACAGTTATAGGCATATTTAGATACTGTAATTAAATCATATTTAAATATGATCTATTTATAAAATATGTGTAAATACTATAAGAACTCTACTCACAATGACAATAGCTCTACTCCGCATGATTTTATGAACATTTATACGATTTTTGGGGAGATTTTGGATACAGGGATAGACTGAAGCCGTGAAGTGGTGAGGATGACAGTATTTATTTATTTTTTGAAGACCAGAAAGCACTACATTCGGATCCAGTTGTCTTTATCCAAGACAACAAAATGTTTTATGAACCCACTGAAGCATGACATAATTACAACCAGATCAGATGAAATTTGACAGAGACTAGACTGTAAGCCTCTGAACATATTCAATACCATAGTCCTTGGTACATTTAAATTGTTGCCAAATGCAAATATGGATTGAATCCAGATGTCAGTGCATTGAACATTTCAGTATAGGCTGTGCCCCCTTCAGGTTCTTCAAATTAAAACGAAACAAAAAATGGGATTAAATAAAACAAAAGCATTGACGTAGGTGTAACGTCATTGTTTTAGCTTTATAGCAATACAATTGATTAAAAAAACTTATTATTTCATGCCAATTTGGATGTTAGGATCATCACAAATAATAATTCATGGCGTATCTGGAAGAATGCAAGTATGATAAATGAGGGTCTTTCTTTCCAAAACTGGCTGGAATTTGTACACTGATTGTAGCAATGTAAGCAAAACCAACGCTACAGAGATTCCAGGAGATTTTGAAAACTAAGAAATTAATTTGCAGTTATCTTTTAATGAAAAGGTGTCCTCCAAAAAACATGAAAAGTACTTCCTCATCAATCAGTGAACAATGTTTCCAAGTTTTCCTTCCTCTTTACTAAACAACTACTTCACTGAAGACAGTGAAAGGTTCAATCTTTCGGTTAATGGAAAAAAGGTGGTGAAGTTCTCTTAATGCAACCTCTCTTATTTTTTTTAGGAAAAGTCTCAGCTTCCTGCCTCTGTCTTACTTGCCCAACACAAGGCCCGGGTTTCGCAGCTGGAGACTGAAATTGAGCAGCAGAAACACATGGTCAAAGCCACGAATATATTTTCAACAGGAATTCAGATGGTGAGTAAAACAACTTTTCTGTTCTTTACTTCTAGTGGAAAACAAAAAAAAAGGTTTAGATGAACTGTTGTGTTGGCTCAAAATATGAAAAGAAGGTATTACTCCCTTTTTTTGGTTCTAGTTTACTGTAAGGTCTGCAGTCCTTTCGTCATATGATCAGGTTGTTCTGAGCCAGAGCGGGTGGCCCTGAGAGAAAGAGAGAGAGACCTTGTGACTCGGGGCCCCTCTTAGCTTTTCATGCGTGCTGAGACCTTCCATTTTGCTGCTGTTCTACTTTCCAGTCATTTGTTTTCATTTTATTGTGATGAGACAGGCTATGTTATCAACTGAACCCCTCCCCAACAACCCTCATGAGGAGTACTGCTATTCCCACAGTTCACTGATGCATGGGAGAGATATCTGCAAGGATGTCACCTATAGATTCATGCTGGATCCACGCTATCTTACTATCAAGTGTTTTTTTTTTTTTCCAAAGAAGCTCATCTTGTGATCTTGGACCATGTTTCTACATTATCATTAAGATCAAAAGGCTCTAAATCTTTGCACCTTTTTGTTCAATACTGCGCAACTTGCTGATGGCAAGAAAAACAGCATTATTATACTGCTTTTGGTTTGGTCTGTGGTTACACTCCCACCCCAACCCCTTCATTTATTTTCACTCTACCATCCCTAAGCTCTCTTCATACATATGCTCCGCTCAGCTGCAAGTTGGGAGAACATGTGGGTTTGAATTTTCCTTCACACTGGTGTCCAAAAAAATGACTTGTGTTTTACTTGGTGAGATTTCAGCACACCACGGCAAATTCTTGCAGATTGCTGGAATTCATTTATCTTCTAGGTTGTGGTCCCTTGTTCCAAGATGACTTTGTGTTGGAGGAAAGACATCAGCAAAGCTTCTCTCTGTCTTAAAGTACTTACAGTGATGTGGTTTATAGTCTTTGACGCATGTAACTATGGTACACCTCGTCATTACAGCCGTACAAATTGTGAATTATGGAACAACTTAGAGCTGCCATGACCATGGAGTGTTTCAGTTTTACAAAAAAAGGCTTTGTAAAAATTGTTGAGAAGCTTTTCTCAAAACTATTTGAGTGTAAAGGGGATGCCAAGTATTCAAGATGGATGAGCAGTTGGTCATTTTTATGGCCTCTAATTTTATCAACTGTGTTGATGTGCAAGTTTATCCGTCACACAAGTAGAAAGTCATCACTAACCCCACCGCACGCAACACTTTAGCCAGCCTCCCGTCTCGGGCCAAGGTGAGCTGTCACTGGTGGTATGACAGATCTGCCTGTGTTTGAGCCCGTCAATCCGAGGAACGTAAAGATGTTGAGGCTCCAGTCTTTAAATAAAGAGTGCTCTAATGTCACATCAAAATGCAGCAGCTGTGTCATGTTGTTGACTGGGAGCAAGAAAACATCTAATCCTGCTCTTTACTTTGGAACCCCAATGTATTCTATTCTGGTGGATTCAGAAAGTTCTCCAATGGAAGTTTGATAAAGTTAGATCATCCAAATGGAAAGTTGTCTGGGCCCAGGTGCAATGTGATGTTAGGGATGTGCCTGGTCTTGCCTCAGGAATGGCTCAAAAATTGTCTGCTAATCCGTCACTTTGTACTGGAACAATTGAAAAAAGACATGTGTATATCGCAGTGTTCAAGTGAATGCACACAACCCTGCCTAGTCTGAGTAAACATGCTTTGAAGATTCAATTGCTGACTAATATCAAAAGAATATGTCTCATGGAGGGTAGCCAGCTTTCCCTGTTTAAACAGTTTGATTGTTTTTGTCAATTCCACGCAAAATGACCAGTCCTCGCTTTTGGCAACTGCTGGTGGGCATTCATTTGTGATCATTCAAATACAAATTGCACCTTTGTATAATGGGAAAATAATGTCAAGTATCTGTTCTATTTGTGCCTGTATACTTCCCAGTTGGGAGTTATCCCTTGGTTGCTTTGCCGCAGTGTAGAGCAGCTCTCAGTGGCATCTTTAATGAAAGGTTCCTCAACCACAACAGCCTGATCCACTCGTCACAGTCAGCAGAGCAGCTGCCATACTTGACAAGGCCGGCCGGCATGGGCACCAAGTGGAAGCAGCAGGGGCGCGCACACAACGCAATTGCCGTTGGCTAAATGCGGGTAGTTAGTTTATCCCTAAACATAGATGTGTAGCTGACTTAAATATCCTCAGGTTCTCTAGCAGTACTATTCTATTAACCACAATGTGATTTGACTTGTATAAAAAATACACATACTAGTGCAAACAGTCACTCGCTAATCAATCATTTTTGTATTCCTTTGTTAAATCGTCCTCTACAGTGACCTCTGGTTGGGAGACACACTTGTATGTATATGCCAGAGCTGAGCTTGACTTTTTTTCTGGCAGGCTGGACCAACCTGTTCTGCCTGAGAGATTGTTGTTACACATTCCCCACCCCCTTCAAATCCCTTCTGTCGTATCTCAAAACTTTTACCATGGATTTTATTTCCTTCTTTCAACATTCTTACTTTTTCTTCTCTCTCAGATATTTGGGTCCCTTTTTTTTCTTTTTTTACTGGATTACTGGAACTCATGTTGATCACCACTGATTGTTTTGATACTAGGGGGTCACTCTAGGAGCTAAAGAGAACTGTCAGTTGTGATTGGCACAAGCACATGTGGGCATTCACACCTTTGCCCCTGCCCCTGGCTTGGCCCTCTTTAGGACGGCCTCAACAACCCTTGCCTACGTCTCAGGCAATTGCAGCCTGGCAGAAAAAGGACTTGTCAGCTTTAAGGGCTTTGCACTGGGGCAGCTGCCGCTGGTTATATAGTAGGTTATATTTAAACGTGTAAGGCGAGGGGCGACCAGCTTTTACACTTGCTACCTGCTGATCGGATGTCAGTTTTGCATCAATGGTCGAGTATATTATGTGGACGAAGGTTTGAAACACACATGGGGCTAGACTTTTATCCTTCTGGGATGTAAGCTTTATCTGTGGAGAATGTTCTCAGTTAGGAGATGTTGTTTTTAGGTTTTTCCACACAAGACCCATCCAAGAATGCCCTTATTGACCTTGCTTTATGTGTAAGGGCATTGGAGGAATAGGGGACGCGGTAGAACAGAGAATAGCCTTTCAGAATATGTTCCTACACAGAAGTAGAAAAGGTCTTATTTGGAATGGGTAAATCTGTTGGTTAATTTCAATTGGAGAAAAAATAAGTGCACAACTTGCTTGCTGTCTGTAGAACAAAAACATGTTTTTAAAGTTCAAGCAGAAGAATCCCTTTTCTCTTAGTCGTCCTTTGGTGGACTTTGTTACAAATGGACATTCTCAAGTGATTCTTAACTGGTCATTTTGTTCTCTTAAAATTTGATACTTTGTTCCATGTTTTATTTTTTGAATTTGATGAAATAGAGAAGGTCAACTTTTGCTATCTTTGCCTTGACTTTTTGAGGTATTATTATTCCAGAGTTTTTCTTCATCATAGTGCATTTTTCACAGGTCTGGTGTATACTGCAGTTCTACGTAGTCTGAAAAAATACAGTGGTTATTCTATTAAGACAGTAGTATTTAGCAAAAAGTTTGGTAGCCTCTTAAAAAAAATCAGATGTTTAAAAGTTGGTCAAACTCAGCATTTTTGTCTTTATAGACTTGGCTTGGATATCTCATTCTTCTGTGTGATAGAAGTATTTTGTGTGTTGTTTTTTTTTTTTTTACTGCCTTGAAACTTGGGTTGGCTTAACCATAATGGATTTCCAAAACCAGAGACATTAACTTTGTTTGTTTAGAGTAATCATGTTGTATTTGGCTCAGTTAGTCTGAATTCATGGCTCTCAGGGTGCATCCTTGGTGCTTTAGAAACATCCAATAGAGATTAGGTGGCATTACTTGTATATAGGCTAAAGCGTGTGTGAGGCTGTTGAGGCACATGTTCCTCATTTACTTTGCTTTTCATTACCTCCCCCCTAGGCTCTCTTGTTTGTTCTGCCTCTGCTAAACTCTCATCTTTTTATCTTTATCTTTGTCTTTTTTGTTGCTTTTGACTTTCCCTTTAATTTCCCCTGTTTGTTTAAGCATCATCTCTTTAATTTGGAGTTAGATTACTTTCATGCTGACACAAAGTCATCCTTCACTATGTGGAAATCCCCCTTTTGAAGGCCCATTCAGACATTGAGATTTATCATTTTATTCCCATGGGGAGCTTCAACTGTAAAACCTCAACTGATTGTGGATTGATGCATCTTAAAGAAGCAACTGACCGTAAAGGTCTTTTGACTTTTGAAAAGTTGGTGTGTCACGGTAGGATTTCACTGAGCCTTTTTCCAATGCTTTCTGGCTGTTTTTTTTTTTTTTTCCGTCCTTCGTCATCAGCTCAAATTTGATGACTTGGTTAGTTTAAACTTTTTTTTTCCCTGGTTATTCTAATTCTTTGAAAAGAGAACGTTTTTTTTTTTTTAAGTACGCCCCAAACTTAAGTGAATAGAGCCAGGCTACAACTCAATAATGGAAAATCAGCATGTTTCATAAGGATCCAGTGCAGAGTTTCATAATAAATAATAAAAAATGCAATCATTGTCTGTTTTAATTGAAACAATACTTTCTCATATTGCTGAATTCTGCATTTTGATTGACAAAAGCCTTTTTGTTTTGTATTTAGGGTTATGAATAATGAACAGCACTGTTTTGCTTTCTCCTACCTCCCGCTAATTTCCCAATCCTTCTATTCCAGCGCCAGACGGTTTCTCTTCAACCTGTACCCAAGTTAGAAGAGGCCCTCTATCACTACCAGCCCCTCCACATTGAAACCTTTGGACCGCCAGTTCCAGAGCTGGACCAGCTTGGAAGACTCGGGTACACACTCAAACCTTTTTCTGTTCAGAAAAAATGCTTGCTTTACAATTTTTACAAAATGTTACAATCATGCATCACGATTTACTACCCTTGGTTTCTAAAGAGAAGTAGTCCCACGCAGCGGACATGTTTGCGTAGTGGTTAGATTCACAGCAGCGTAACAGTTCTGAAAACATACATAAATTCCACATCGGATTAGATTTTGCCACCGAACCTGATACTATCCAATATGCCAAAAAATAGCCATATTGGTGAGAAATACCATGTCTTCATACAATCCACAATCACACAAATGCAACTAATTAATTTGTAATTCAGTCATGCACACCTCTGCTATTGTGGAGGTATCTAGCTAGTAGTATTGCTAATTCTCATCTGATTAGTGGCGAGACTCAAAGCAAATAAGCCAAGGAAAACACCGCCATAGCGCACCCACAAGCCGGCTCACTGCCTCTGCAGAAGCGTCCATTAACACACACACAGGAAGTGCTCCCCCCCCTTTCGAGAGCCCCCTTTGGGCCCAATCAATCCACGACGCCACTGGTCCAGTCCTCACCAAATGCAAGTCATTCATCAGTCAGCCATAGCGCCCGACCGTCTGCCTTGCAACGGACTGCTACTAAAACCTGCCCACATAGTGAGAATGGACTGTTTTTATTGGGTGACAGGAGCAAAACAAGGTCATATTTTAGGGGTAGTAGGGCATAGACCGTGTTCAATATTACGTTACCTCAACAGTAACCTTCATTTGAAGGGATATGTCATGGTGGTGTTCCCTTTCTCTCAAGACAGGAACTTCAGTTTGTGTAAATACCTGGAAACACAGCTACTTAGGCCAAAACGTGCTGTTTTAAGAATTACGGGAGAGTATGAAAAAGCAGAGCTGTCACTGTTCATTGCAACATTATGTATTCAGGAAAATGCTGAGGCCATGTTTCTTACAGTGAAGAGAATCAATATGTAGATGAAACACAAAATGGTTTTAGATGGAGTAAGTGTGCAAAGCGTCTGTACATCAGTCCAGAAGAATGTTGAAACCTATGTTCCACAATTTGCTCACCTCAACCTGTTGCTGTAATCTTTTGTTATACTAGAAGAAACAATTGAATTTCTTTTATATAAATAATACCTTTATTTTCCTTGATTAATTTATTTAAGCTTGATCTCTTGATCATTAAGTAACTGCTAAAGAAATTAGGCAAAAAAAAGGAAAAGACCAGTACAGATTTGCATACCGTTTTCTTATAACCAAATTATGGTGATTATGCCAAGAATTGTAAATATCAAATAGCTCACGCATACAATTGTTTTACAATTGATCTTTTGGATAAGACAATCAAGCTTTTAATTATGTATTACCTATCATTGATAAATATTTAGTAGAAAATCGGAAAATAATGACAAAATAATTTTAAATCCAAAAATGTCCTCCAATACTGGAATAACCCTCAACCTCTGAAAATGCCATATGTAAACAAAAGAGATAGTGCTGATATTTTAAAGCAGTTTGCCTGTTTGGCAATGTTGCAGATTTTGTGTGCTTGCTCAGATATATGTTGATGGTCAAAGCATGGCAACGCAAACAGCCAATGTCCCGCCAACCTGCTGATATTCTCATTGAGTCACCCCTGTTATTGCACTCGAAGCATTTTTGGATATAATGGAACTTGTGTGCTGTGTGGTAAATATTCACTTCTGACTGTGTGTATGTGTTCGTGCTTGCGGGAGAGAATGCAGACTGGGTTGAGGCGGTGAAAAGTGAGTCCCCTGTGTGGTGTGTTGAACACCAGTGCCAGTCTTGTGACCTGTGAAGGGAAATATTTCTCAGTGTGGATGAGCTAGAAGGGCCGAGAGGCAGCAGGTGCTTATTTTAAAACTGGGCTGTTCATCTTGGTCAAGGCCCGCAGTGACAGCAGCACCAGTGGTGATTTGTCTTGGATGCACCGTCAAAAGAGGCAGGAGTGCATACATGCAAACACAACCCCACTGGAACCGCCATGGCTTCTAAACGTGGACTCAACTGTACTGTTTGCGTCAGTTGTTATATCATCACATGGCCTGTTTGGACTGCTTCTTATTCTAGACAGCCAACATGTTCAAATGTCTAAATGTGTCTTTTCAAGTTTTATCACCCACATTACCACACTTACATGATCCCAAATCCAAAACAAGAGCTGTATCATCAAATTCTTCTTTGCCTGTAAAAATAATAATGCTAAGATTTAACTGACACTCTCAAAAAATGAAATGTACTAAAACAGAGACAGGTTCAAGAGGGTTTCAAACCCATGACCTCAAAACTGTGAGGAAGATGTGTTACCCAAATATTTTGTATGAATAATTATACCAATGCATGTATACATATGCAAAAGAAGGGAAAATAGATAAGAAAACACTAAAGCCATTAAAATGGAACTAAACACAACAACCTAAACTTATGTTACGCTAACTCAGAAAAACTCAGTGCGTCCTATCTGAGTAAATATGTGCTGTGTTGCATTTGTACGTTTTTTATCGTTTAATTAGGGGAATTGCAATAATTATTAAGAGGAGCAATTGGCCCAGGTTGCCAGGTATGTGACTATCTTTCTAGAAACTGATCTTTTGACACAAAGTAGTTTGTCACCACTCTAAACAAATCATTACTTGGCATTGTTATTGAACTCTGGTAGGAAACCCACCTGTGCTCTACAACATTCACTAAGATGCTGTATACTCAGGCTACATCCATTTGGACAGTGGGCAACTTGACTTTCTGTTTTTACTGACCATTTGAACTTCAATCTTGTACGATAAGTGTTTTGTGTCTTCGGGGAGACAGTCTGGCATTGTCAACAGTATAACCACTCTTAGAGCCATAAACGTTGATGGTGGGAGGAGGCTGTCTGTCTCATGTAGATGATCTCATGTACACAGCATAGAGGACCGCCATTTTTTTTCTCTTTTTGTTTGGACTTGCATTTGTAGATTTCCATCTGGGGGTTTGACTTTGTTTTCCACGAGAACACTTTTGAAAGCTCCGGCTGTGTAGGTGATGAAAGGCTGACTGAGATTTTGGACAAGGACAAATCATATGTGCTGGTGGGGGCAGGGAGAAGAGAAATTGGCTACAGAGCGTTGAAACATTTGACTCAAACCTCAAGTGCTGACAATGGGGTCTTGCCAGAACAGTTGTTTGCGTTGGCTCTGAGTACCCTCAAATTACCCATCCTTCCCTGACAGAATTTGCTCAATGCACTTGCCAAAAGACAGCATGTATAATATTTAGAGGTTTTGCCTCCTCCCCTTACTTTGCTTTGCTTTTGCATAATTGGTGGAAAAAGTGAGTTTTCTGCTGGGAGTGCTTGTCAAGCATCTGCCGCTTGTTTCGAGGTGATGCCGAGCAGCTGAATGAACAGTGTTTAGTCTGGGGCTCTTCTCCTGGGGATCCCCCCCACCCTCTCCACAAGAGGATGGTGACCTCTATATATTTTTCATACACCAAAACAGGTCAAATCTCAGAGGTTGGCCTGAGACGACCCACCTCGTCCCTAGGACTCGTCAATGGCATCTTGTAGAGTTCAGTTCATCGATTGACTCGCTGGAAGATGCCATTTTTTTCTTGGTGTGATTACAGTGGGCAATAGTTTGTCACCTTCTCATATAAAGAGAAGCTATTAAGCAATAAAAATATCATCAATAACCTACTGGAACTAGGGAGCAACTTCAAATGAACAAAAATAAGAATTTTATGACTTATTTTTGAAACTGCAATCCCATATTTCAACATGGAGGTCGTTAAACTTATTTTTCTTCTTTCTACCTCATTGAACATTGAAGATAGAAAAATAAATATTGGATACTGTACTTTCATTTTAGTAAAGGACTAACTGATTGGTTTTGACTGCTTGGGTTGATCATGTTTTGTCAATAAGTTCTGTTTAGATGCTGTCTGAGATTTGAATGTTTTCATAAATTCTGTGAAACCATTTTTTCCCCGCTTATTCAAAGACTTTGAGGTTGAACAAGTATTTTCTCGCAGATTTATTCTGTTTACATTGCTTGTGTGAAGCCCTCCTTGCTTGCAGTAGCCACAGTTTGCAGCTGTGCTCAACTGCAGTCTATATGCTTAGTATACAGGAGACTGAAGTCATAATAATATTATGGATGAGCTCCCTTTAGCACTTGTATATCTTTTCATTTTCTTGATCATTTAATTGATTCGTTTATGTTTAATGATATGCCTAGTTCATATTTTACATGTACCATATCTGTGTTGTACAAATTCTCAAATTATAAATAGAATTTTATTTTTTATAGCACATTTTCTTCTCCAGAATGTGACTACTGCATGCCTTTATTTTTTAAATTGTGGTCTAGTCAGCTTCCAAGAGTAAGATACTATGTGAACTTTTCCTAAGGATGAAACTTGCCTTGCACGCTTTCTTTTTTTTACGTTTGAAAACATCACATTGTTATGACCACAGGTTCACTCACGCACACACGAGTAAAACATCAATCACTTACACACATGAAGACTAGCTATGTTTAACATATTCTTAAAGGACGTCCGCTTACTGCTCTGGTTGTGAGCCAGAGGTTAATGGGTCTCTGAGTGATACTTTCCTCTTCTGCTTGTGTTCTTTAGCTCAAGCGTCCCCAACCTTGTCCGTGTGTTTATGTGATAGGCAAGTGTCTGTGTGTGTGTGTTAATATTGGAAGGGAGTTGTGCACAATGTTGCCACCAGAGTTTTCAATCGAGAAGATGATGAATGTAGCATGACCACTTAAGGAACTAGTTTAAATCATTTGCTTCCTCCATTGACGGCGTCAGACGTCCGATTCATTTTTGACTGTGACAGCCTAGCAGTGAATGACGAAACCAACCCTCTTTTTTTCAAAACAGATCGAATATCTGGTCCGTCAGTGGCACTAAAAACATGGCTGAGTTCAAATGAATTGGATGGCTATTGTTGTGGCAAGTAATGGGTTGAATAGGAAATATTGCTTTTATGTATTTTTAAAATGTTTCAACTTTCTTTCTTTTTTTGTGTTATTTTAAAATTGAAATCCCAAAAAGTGACCAAGCAACCATTAACTCAAAAAATCACCTTAAATATAAAGAAAAAACTGCTATATTAAGAGAGATTAACCATAGAGTAATTATGTTTTTATTCATTTGAATGTGTTTTGATTAATATTTTATCAGTTTATAGTTTTATTCATTTTATTAATAAATACATGAAAATAGTGATTAATAATTACAATAATAATAATATATTTGAGACCTGATATTCATATATATGCTTGCCATGTCTTTTGAGTTGTATTTATTTATTTTAAATGATATATATCTAAATATTTCGAAGATTTTACATTTTTAAAATCACATCTGAATGGCTTATTCATGCACCTCAGATTCTTTCTCCAACCGGTTTGCATCCATCTGATGTGTTTGATGGAGCTGGAGGGTATGATGTGATGAGGGAGGGGTGTGTGTGGGGGGTCATAGGTCACTGACGGTAGTGGACCGAAGGTTCCGTGCTGTGGGCATGATGGTGCTTAGAGTGACAGCACCTCAGAGAGACTGTGAACCTCACAGTCACACTCTGACACAAATACACCTTTGATGCTTAAGTTATGAGCAAGAAGTTGTGGCGCCAATTTGAATGACCTCACATGAACTCCCCCTCTAGAACATCCATCCATCTTTGATCTAGCTTTTCTAATCATTTAAAGACTGGTATTTTGTACTCACTGGCCAATAAAAATAGTCAAGATCAACATTGTTGCCAGAAGAACACTACTTGTGGGAAACAAGTTGGTTTGATTGTTGCATAACAAACAACAACTTTTCCCCTCCAACACTTTGAGAATGGACAGTTGAACTTGGTCACTCAGATATCTGATATGCCCTTTTCTCACAGTTCTCATGCTATTTCTTTGCATTTCAGGACCCAGGAAACATTTAAGCCCCTCTGTTGCACTTATCTCAAAACCTGACTTGGCTCTCGTAGAGGTCACAGATTTTACAATTTGCATAGCCAAAACAGATTCTACGTGGTGTTAAACAATAGGCTTGAGGGCAGCCATTTGACTTGCAAAGAAGCCATCCGTGTCAACGTAGCTCCCACCACATGGCTTCATTTCTCAGTTTCTGTTGTTCAATAGGCGCGGGCTTTGCTTGTTGCTAACCAGATCCAAAACAATATGGAGTGCTGTCATCGTCAAATCGTGCACCCGCCCCCACTCAAGCCATTATCTTGTCTGTCTCGGTAAACAGACCATTAACAGACAGCATTGGTGGAGGCCACATCAGTATTGTTTCCCTCCCTTAGATCTGTGTAAATATTGATCCTTTCCAAGTACCACCCTAAACAAGTGTGTGGGGCAGTTGAAAAGCCTTTTTAATTGTATGGGAGTCATATCTAAAAAGTAGCAAGCACTACACAAATGACAAAGATGTATTTCTGCTCAACATGTATAGTACTTTGCGTGTTGTTGTTTTTTTTCCTTTACGGGCTATGCGCCAGACAGTCTAACAATCTCTCTCTCTCTCTGCAGTGGATTTCCAGGAGAATGGGAACTTCAGGTTTATTGGGATTGCTAAGCGAGGCCAGTACTCCGCAGAAATGATGTCTCGTGACTATTTTGAGGAACTATGATATGTTTACGAAAGCAGCTGCTCCCTCGAAGGTCGAATGCTTTGACGGTACTAATAACTCAATGCACTCACTGTGGGTTTATGTTCAAGCAAACTTGCGCTTAACGCTCCAGACAAAGGGTCCGAAGATGTATTAGGGTTTAACAGGTTCATTTCACCCCTTAAGAGCTGGAGAAAGAAAATAAATACCTATAATGTAGCGCTTACCGTACACACTTGGAGCTCGGGAGTGCATCGCCTACATAGTATATGAATTTGATCCCTCTTGTCTCTGGTCTTTTCCCGCTACCACAATCCCGTCTTTATTCTCTTTCTCTTGTCTTATTGAAATCCGCATTGCCTGCCCAGCAGTGCTTCGGGTGATTTGTAATTGATACCTCCCACCCTCACGGGAAAATTCTATTCTCCCTCTGTGTTTTGGTCTTCTATTCCCAGCATGTTACATCTAACTGTCAAGGTACCATGGCTTACGTTTATGGGTGTGCCTTGGGCTGGCAGCTATTCCCCGAACAGCATATGTCCCCCTCCATTGTTTACAGCTGCATTTGGTTGACGACACTGATGTCATGTCATTCTTCTCCTTACGCAGTCCACTGGGCGCCCTGCCTCATACCTTAAAGCTTTTTAGGGTGGCGCGGGGTTATCAAGTGGCAGCTCCAGAGACGAACGAAAGATGTGCTGTGTATCAAGTAGCTCTCAGGGTGTCTTGTCCTTGTAAGGCAGCCTCTACTGACACCACCAGGTTAGAATGGGAATGCACAGAACCGAGACAGTGCCGTGGATGAGCGCTGACAGCTGGATCAGGAAGTGAAGCCGTCTTTGGGCTCAATCGGCCTTCATCATAGATAGGCACTGTCTGTAAGAGACAACAATAGTGCTTAGCCGTTATCATTAAAGCTTCTGACTTGAGGGCAACTTACAGATTCTCACTCAACCTTCATGTATTAGGTGGGTGTCAATTTCAAGTATCAGGCAGAGCATCTGTTAACACTCTAAACATGTTGCTCTTAACTTAGTGAGAGCCTCCGACACTTCTGCATCAGGGATGTAGCCTCAGTCTGTCAATGGCGATGATAAGACTCTTGATAATGGATAAGACGTGATGTAACCGCACCGAGTCCCCTGCACTCATTTGCAAGTTGAGCTAATCCGGTGGACAGTGGGTAGGCTCATAGCTGAGTGTCCTTCTCATATGCTGCCCCATCCCAGAGGAAGCTGGATTCAATGGAAAAGAGGATGGCCTTTGACCTGTGGCGTTGAAAGGCTGCTGTTGACAGATATAGTATACCTGTGAGAGTGTTTGCCTTGTCTACAGGGGGTAGCTGGACTACACCGTGGACCAATTCCTATAATGTGCTGGGACGGATTTGCCTTCTGTCTCCCAACAGAAACAGCTTCGCCCTTGCGCAAACATGAATTGTGTAACCCGTGTGCCAGGGCACGAGAGCACATTGCCTGGACGGATGCACAATGTTCTCAGTGTGCTGCATCTTCCACACGGGTACATTTTCTCTGGGGGTAGAGGCATGGGAAGGGGGGGGGGGGGGCAGATGGGGCAACCGTGCTGTGAGTGAAACTGGAGCTGCCAGAGGAATGCAAGGAGGGGGTGTTTTTGGAGAGGAGGGTTTGGCGGGGGTAGACTTAAGGGGTAGGATGGGTGATTAGGGGGTGACAGCTGAGTGCTGACCCCTCTATACTGACAAATCATCTGGCAGGTGTGTGGCTCTACGCAATCCTCCCCTCCCTCATCCTTCCCAGGCCTGGAATCCTCAACTACAGTCAAAGTTGTGCGCTAAAGGAAGACTTCCGGGCACCACTGCTGTCACCCAGTACACTCGCAATTGTCCGCAGTGTTTGTCAACTGTATTTTTTGGTGCAAAGACACCAAGCTAAAATATACACATACTGAATTTGACACTGAAGTATGAGAGTAGGAGAGGATTTGTTAATTCCAATTTTCCTTCCAGCAACAAATGTTTAAATGGATCAGATCGCTTATCCAGGGAAGGGAATGTGTTAAACACATTTTTTTTGCCCTAATGTCAGTCCTCCTGTTAGAGTCATGAATCACGTTGCCCACCAAAACCATCTCTGATCCATTGCCATAAAAATAAGAGCTGACTGTGGATCAGTGAGGGCAGTACAAAAGTCAACAGGTGCTCAAGCTGAGGTCTAGCCCTGAAGTCGCTGTTGAAACATGAAAGCAAGGCTTAAGACATTGTATGATCTTCATTGATAAGGGATTGGCTCACAATCATAAAAGGGAACAGGCTTTTAAAAGAAACAGGAATGGTGACATGGGTGACAGCAGCCAAACAAACGCTGCTGCTGCCACAATTCAGTTTTTGTTGGACAGGACTTTGATTGTGTCGTCTGCTTGCGTCGGTCGGCTCTGTGGTTTATGTGTTGATTGTCTGCCAGCTCAAATAAACGGCGCAGCATATTACACATGGGCTGCCTCTTTTCTTTTCCATCAAGCTTCTTAATTCAATTCCAGTCAATCTGAACAGTCTAGACAAGGGAACCAATATCTGGTTTCCTTTGATTCAGTCTAGAATCTCTTTGATTCAAGAACCAAAGTCGGGTTCAAACTTAACAAAGGCGCGAGAATTGTTGGATTGAAATGATGTGAAAAGACGAGCTTTCCTTTCAAATGAGGGATGTTGCTCTGTGGTGTTTTCTAGTCTGTGGGGGATGAAGACATCTTTAGTAAGTTTATGATTGTCTGTCATGTATTCCATGACATAAGATTAAAAGTGGAAAAATGTTCTTAACACATACTGAAATAACTTAAGTGCAGCAGATTGTTTTATTGTTGCTGATTTTCATGTGGACACGTACTCTACATCATTAAAAAAAACTTTAAAAGTTGATTGTTGGGGAAAAAAATGTGTTTCAAATTTGTTCCTGTTACTGGGCGCGCAATTGGGAAACCACCACCATATTTTATGGTTTTGATTGCAGTGTGACACGAACACTGTCCCACTGTGCCATTACGCTGTCTTCATCACCTGCACTGTTCTGGTCCTGCCCCCCCTTTAGCGACATAATGGAGCAGACCAAAGTGACCCATATTTACACAATAATACGAGGCTTTGAAAAGACTCCTATCAGGTTGCAGCTAATGCTCCAGTGGGGCCAAGAGAGTGAAAGATGTTACCGAGCGAAACGGCTTGGGTTTCAGGGCACCGTGAACAAAAGGCAATCCGGTCTTCGGGGAGATGCAAGGGTTGAAAGGGCGTGTGGGCACTCGCTTGAAAGTCTAGCTGTTCCTATTGCAGCTTTTTGCATATGTTGCCATTAAATGTTTAATAAGTACACTATGGCAATAACTTTTATTGCAACGTTCTACACATTGTTCAATCTTTTTGAGTCAATTCAGTATCAGAAAACGTCTTCATTACTTAGACCATTGAAGAGAGCAATGAGAAACCATCGAACTTCATGCCGTATTTGGTAATATTCTTTATGTGTTTTACTAATTTCGGCTTTTTGAATCCAGTGTTAGTAAATTGCCAATATGTACATGGCTCCCCAGCCGTGCTCCCAATTGCCCGCAGTAAATGTCGAGTGCTGGTTTGTGTACACGCACTTGGATGCATTTGGAGCTCACTGTGAGATAGAGCCGCTGACTTAATGGGGTAGAACTGAACTAACGTGTGGTGGAAGCGGTGAGCAGAGGCCAGTGAGGTTGGTTTAAGAGAAGAGGCTTTGTCAAGACGATACCCAAAGGTGATTTTAACTGCCCCCCGCCTTTCCCCTCCACTTCCCAAACCCTTCTCTTTCACACACTCACATCTACCGATTGCACACCCTCTTCCTCTTCTTCCTTTTACCCCCCCTTGCACCACCTTCATGTTCTCTTTCTACTCTCTTGCTCTCTCCTTAGGGGCAGGCTGGTATAAAGTTACACAGAGCTCTCAGCTTTCTTGGAAGGAATGACCACATGAGTAGCTTGGGGATTAGATTAGCAGGAAGAGCAGAATTAGCCAGGCTGTAAATAGCCCACTTTTTTTCACCATTAAAACGGCCCAGCACAATATAATCAATAGGCAGCACTCATCGGATGCAGGAAGCCATCTGAGAAGACCTCCCTCAAGTGCTCTGAAGGACAGACTGCAGCAGCTCACAGATAATGAAGTTATTATTAATCACTGGCTCTCCTCTTTTGAACTTGTGTGTTGTTTCTCTAGTGGCTGATGAGTGGTCTTTCTGCGCATTGACGTCCACTTGGCTGTCCTTCGTCTCACTTTCGCCGCGCCTCCACGAGGTCGCTCGGCGTGACGTATGACTAAATATTTGCTCGCAAGACTACTCGCCGTATTTCTGCACTCTGATCGCAAAAGCACCAAGTCGAGCTGACATCAAGTCATGATCTAGTTGCCGTGTACTTTCTCACACATGCGCACCTACATCACACAGGTGTTGGGTTACTGTGTAAAGCGGCTTGAATGACCATAGAAATGAGAGGGCCGTCCGTCTGTGCTTTATATTCCTATCTCACTTCGAAGTTTCCTGTCGTCCACGACAACAGACGGCATTGCAGACACTCACATCAGGCTTTTTGTTGTGTGTGTTATAATTTAAAGAAGGCAACATATTTTACATATTTATATATTTTTTTAATAGCGGTGACCCTATTTCGCGATTTTTCAATTTTTGTGGCCATGTCTAGTCTACATTAACCACAATATTAGAGGCATTACTCAATTGTAACAAAATACTATTTTATGTAAAGTTAATATACTTAACATACAAAATATGTCACACAGACATTAATTTTAAACCTACCTACAGTGCTGAGGTTTTGTTTACATAATTTTAATTTACTAATCAACTTGTTTACAAATATTCATTGTAGGAAAGTTAACATACTAACCCACAATTATTGTTCTTTGTTTTTAAGTCTCGTTTTGCATGGCATTTAATTAGCCTTTAATTGAGTCAGTAGTTAAACACTATATATACAGATGAAGGATAGTTGTTTTTCAATGGGAACCCTTCCAAACATTAAAAGAAAAAAAGGATAGGGCTGTCATTTTAAACTTAATAGCTACTTTATTTTTGTCTCTACAAGAAGACAAGTGAACTTGGTGATGGTGTGCTCATGGTATGTCCTTTTTTTCTTTTTTTTTTTGAATGACTGTGTGAAAATAAACATTGACTTTTGAGCATTGCTTAAAACCTGAGAGACTTTGGCAGGATACATCTGTAAGCACTTAAAATAAAAGAGAGACACCTCTAATACCTTAATAGCGCCTTGTTGTTGAGGCTTTCGTGCACAAGGTGTTCTCTGTGTTAACGTACACTTACGTGTGTCTGTGTCGATCTCATCAGAAAAGCAAAAGAAAGCCAGAAAAAATAACTTGCAAGTGCGGATTGAATGACGGATAAACTCGTTTCTTTGCTCTTGAGAGCTATGCTCAGGCTGTCAGACGTTGTCAGTATTTACAAAATATACCTTCATGACGTCACTGACGAGAGGAGGGTTTTTTTTTTCTGTGTGTCTACAGATATTTGAACCACGTGAGGGCCGCCTTGCCTCAGGACACAGCTGGAGGCTACAGCTCTGCTTTGGCGTGCCATCGAGCCATCCAGGATGCATTCAGTGGCCTCTTCACCAATATTGACTGATCCCAAACCACTTTAAGGATTAGAAATCAGCACTGAAGAGGATGCATAGCTGTAGTGGTTGGTAATTAGAGACAAATATGTTTTTCTTTGAGGTTTAATTTGTTTTTTTACTTTCATACACAGTAAATAAAACATGAATCAGTCTGTTGTTACAGTTTTTTTGTTAAAAAAAAACAAATCTTCAAGGAAAGTATGTATGACACAGTTTAAGTAGAGCATAAAAAAATGCCAACCGACTCCTGTGGATGAGCTTTCACATCCAGTCTGGATGCAGAGACATAGGAAATCAATGATATCCTCCATAATATTACAACCACATCTCAATAAAAAAGTAGTATGGAACTACTGTATCACAAGGCGTAGTAGCATTACATCTCCTAGGTAGAAGTTTTGATACAACTTCTATTAATTCTCATTTTGTTGGTGTACTGAATGAAGAATGGGGAAAATACAACCATCCAAAAAAAAAAAAAACTAACTAAAATATTGCTTCAATTGCAACAGTCAAGTTGTGATTTCATTCATTTTCATGATGAATCTGCTGTTTCACATTTCTGCCGCTTGGAGGCTGGTTCCTCTGAGCACTCTGTGAATAATTGAAACAAAAACAGTCAGCATAATGTACATTGACCAACATTGACAATCCTAACTATTATCTCAAGAATGGAGCATTATTTATGTCAATAATTTCCTCACCCTTCTGGTCTTCACATTGGCTGAAGAGGACTTCTTTAGGGAGAGTAAAGCTCACGCACAACATATCCTTGTTGGGTGCCACGTTGCGGACAAAATGGACGGAGCAGCGGTCCTCCAAAGTGAAGCCCAAGGCCAGAGACGCCCTTTCAACCATGTCTCTCTCTGGGTTATCGTCTTTAGAGAAGCCATAACAGTGTACTGTTGGGAGGTTTTCGTCACAGGGAGTCTCCTGATGCAGAAGCCCTCTGAAGGAATCCAGGAAGTCCAAAGCCAAAGCTGGCAGGTTCATCACCACGTGCACTCTACTGTTTTCTTTCATCAGTGCCGGAAGCTCTCGCTTGAACGGCCCTCGGACGAAAGCTCGGCCATCCAAATTGAAGGATTTCACTTTGCCTTCTACCTTGTTAACTTTGCTGTTGTGCTGCAACCACTTGTAGGACTCCGGGTTGAGGTCGTTGGCATACACGGTGGCGCCCGAGCGGGCTGCTGGGATGGCGAAGGGTCCCACGCCGGCGAACACGTCAAACACTGTGTCGCCGCGCTTGACCAGGTTCACCACGCGTTGGTGTTCTGTGCTGAGCCTCGGGTTCCAGTACACGCAAGAGAAGTCAAACTCGTACGTTGACCCGTTTTCTTTCACCTAGAAAAAAGTTATATTCATTTTTTGACATGTTTATCCTTTAAGTAATTTTCCAATATTTTGAAGTGCTTCTTGCATGAGAGGAAGTCTTAACTATCTTACCTTGGCAATCATGTTCTCTTCTCCAGCCATTACCTCCATCTTGAAGTTCCGATAAGCTGAGTCTATAATATTTGTCTTATTGACTACACACGTGACACCAGGGTTTTTGTCCATGATGACTTTCCCTGAAATAAGGGGGAATAAGTGAGAACATGTTCATTCTGATCATAACATACTAGTACGACATCAACAAAAGTATCATTCAACACTTGTTATTGAAAACTGGCTTCACCTATGAGGTTCTTGTATGGGAGTTGGTGGTCCCTGAGGTTCATGTGTGCGATGTGTCCTATTCGGCTGAAAGCTGAGGTGACATCTTGCCCTTGGGGCAGCACTGCCTCCAGAACCTCCTCACTCTTAAGGTTGTCGTAGGTCAATTTCAAGTCAAATTGCTGCAAGTCTTGGGAGACATCAAATGACCTCAGCGCTTCTGCTTCATCCTCCCTAAAGGAGGCCCCTGATGTCACCCTGTGAGGGTCTAACAGCACCAGCCGAAAATCTGAACTTTCTTCCTTGTCCTGCACAACTCTGGGCACCCCCGGGCGTTGGATGGTGGCATTTTTCAGGCTCTTCATCACTTTGTTGAGGAACCGCGTTGGAACTCGTAGAGCTGGGACAGTAATTGTCTGAGCGAAGGCATCTTTGTCAAGAGAAGTCATACCGCGCACCTGCGGGGGCGCCTTGTATAGTTTAGCATCCATGAAAGGTGTCTGTGCAAGGTTGGTAAAAGGAGAGGTTGCGCAGCTGAGTTTTTGGAAATGAGGAATGTTTGCCTTATGTCGTGCCCGTATGCTTAAGATCCTCCCGAAAATGCTGTAAAGACAACGCAGGTGTATTAACAGCGGACAGCTAAAATAGCAATAATTAAAAAAAGTAGTTCACAACGACATCGATTTGATATTACTGGTTAGTTATACAAAAAAATACTACCAGCTTTCACCTTAACATCCTTCAGCCAGAAGCATGCTTCTTCTACAACGTCATTCGTGGTGGACCGTCGCTGTCGTGTGATTGGTCGGAATGGGAATTCCTGTGTATGATTGGCCAATTGCGTAAATGATGTCAAGTCTGCGACGGAAACATTAGGCACGTGACTGCCCTGAATAAAAACAAGCCAGAGGCAAGGATGCAAAAAGTTAGTTAGAGATCATAACTTTATAATAATGCCAGTCTTCGGGACAAAGTGTTTTTGAGACAGATCCTTGTGTTATTTATTTTGTTGGGGGGAAATCATGAGTATTAACGGGAATGATCACGCGGAATTTGACAGCAATGAATCGGCAACTGGAGACACCGAGGGAAACGAAACAACGCCTTTACTGTCTAATGTAAGTCTTTGCAAAATTAGTTGTCCAATATTATTATTATTTTTAAATTATATATATGGCATAATATTTTTCCAAAAGAAGGCATTCATATAGCACACAAAAATATTTTTTTAAAATTTGATTGATGAAGTACATATGACATTCATCCAATATGTTATGAGGTTATAAGGGTTGTGGCCAGATATCTGTCCAAAAATCCATCGATTTCGATCACTTTTAAAAAGAATCAGGGGCAAATATATAAAATCTAATTTATTTATTGATATCATTTTTTTCTATTCCTCAATTCTGTTTCTATATGTTAGAAACACATGGAAATCATTTACAGTATGATGAGCAGGGTTAGGGTTTCACCAATCCAGTCTAGTATTTTCCATACCTCCATTCTCCAACATACTTGAAACAAATAAGGATCTTTATGAGGCTAATGGAGAGGTTTTTTTTTAGGAGTTGATCATTTGATTCTGTGGTGTTATAAGAGGGAGACATTGAGGACTGGAGTTGGTGACTCCTGCTCAAAAGAGAAACTGCTATAAAATGAAAAAGATCATAGTAAGATAAACATACTAAATGCAGAGAGACAACTACCCACATAAAGGTATAAATAGTGCAGAAGGCAAAAGTATTCAACAAATACAGAGACCCTGCTCTGCGATTAGCTGTCCACCAATCCAGTGTGTCCTGCACCTGGTGCCTGTAATTGGCTTGAAGTGGCTTCAGCACCCCCTGCGACCCCTGTAAGGACAATCGGGATGGAAAATGAATGAATGAATGAATCCAACTGAAGCACTTGTTCTGCAATATAAAGTTACAGTAATATAGAATCACCCAGCACCTCATAAACATTCCTTAATGCCATTTGAATTCATATTTAAAAAAAAAAAATCTAATTTACCTAACGTCAAAGATGACACTTGTTTTCTTGGCAATGTATCCCAGTTCAGCAAGTCAATCCTTGGTTGTTGTGACACTGACACCAGAGTGACCACTCGTCCTCTCCAGGATATCCCCTATTAGAGGGGTCAGTCTGTTAGTCTGTCCAAAGCAGCAGGCAGCTGTCCTGCAGCTCAAATCCCCTTCCTATCCATTTCCATTTCCTGATCCCGCATGCCAATGTGTTGCTCTTTTTAATGAGATTCATCATCAAGCCTGGCCAGTTGTTCTCCACAGAATCAATGTAAATAATTTAATTTCCAGTGTCCGGTAACCCCTTGCTTGTTCTTATTGTGTGCAGCGAAGCCGGACCAGGGGTGCCTCTTTTGTCTCCTCTGTTTTTAATCTGATGAATGCCATCATGGGAAGTGGCATTCTCGGACTCGCTTATGCCATGGCAAGCACTGGCATAGTTGGCTTTTGGTAAGCAAACACTTAAAGTCATGTGTGAAATGATTAAAAGAAAATAACACATAGATGACAATTTCTACCCTTTCTACTTAGCATCCTTTTGATACTCGTGTCGAGCCTGGCCGCATATTCTATCCATCTGCTCCTCAAGCTTTGTGACTTGACAGGTAAGCGTTGTACTTTTTGTCATATTATTGTTATAATAATTAGTATCATTGTCTTGCATATTGATGTTATCCTAAAATATTTTTAAATGGCTTTTTTTTTTAGTTTGCTTGATGTTTCTTTCTTCTGTATGTCCCAAATATACTTTTCCATTAAAAAATATAGATAGTCTACAATATTACTGCATTTCAATGGGTTGTTTGTTTTGCCTATTATAAAGAAGTGCTTTTTTGTAGGAATCAATTCCTATGAAGATCTGGGTGGACGAGCATTACAAAAACCAGGAAAAGTTAGTATTGTCTATTGATTAATGTAAAATGATTTCTTTCAAAATGATTGACATTTACTTGCATTTCATTTCAGTATCTTTAAGTTTTACAGTGGTGTACACGCATACAATTTTATGGACCGTGAAAAAGTTCAATTCATTGATAACTGCCCCAAAAACTTTAGCTGCAGAAGTTACTGTCCAAATGTATAGTTTAGACTTTTTTCCTTCTAATATGTACATTACATGTGTAATTGTAAAACAGATGTGCCTACAAAGTATTTCTAATATTGCAAATAATTCCTTTGAATAATTCAGACGAGTTAAAAAAGATCCCGATTAGTGTCACAAAATCCCCTATATGACTTTAATACAGTTACATTTTGCTGGCCCCATTGTAATTCCCATTCATACATTCTCCAGGCAGACATTCTATGATTGGTTTTAGTATAAAGTGGACTAAATTGCAATTGTGCATGTTTCAAAATTGACATTAACTGAAATTGGAAATATTTCTACAGGTTCTGGTTGGAATTGCAATCGTAATCCAAAATGTTGGCGGTAAGTTTGCTTTTGTTTCTTATGAACATACACACATAGACAGAATTGTTGATACCCCCTCTGTTTAGAACAGATAGATAGCTGCTTCAACTCCTTTTTAGAAGATTTTCAGTTGGATTTCTTTTCGAGTTCACAGCCATTTCAAAATAGTCCAGAGATGTTTAAGTGACAAAATCTTTGGAAAGCATTTTTTTCATTAGTTTGCCCTTAAAACTGAAGGTTCCCACTGCCGTAAATATTTTAGCCCTTTGGGTTTATTATCCCTTCAGCTGCAAAGGCTATTATCCAGATTTCCCTGATAACCTTTGACTCCGTGGCTGCCGTCCTCTCAAGCGCTCTCCCCCGAGCCCGAAACCTGACTTCTGCTCTAATTGATTGCTGACGGTAAATCCCACTCCCACCCCATAAGACCCTAATGGCAACCCTCCCGTTAAGACTTTATCCCTTCACTTGGCAGCCATGCCGATGGTTCTCAGTTGCTCAACCGCTGTGCGGCCTGGGGGATTGCTGCTCTGCCCCTCTGCTATGTGTGGGGGGGCTCCCCCAGAATGTAGGGGTCTGCAGCCAGACCCCCTTTTTATAAGAGCGCAATTAGCTTTACTCTGAGTAAACATTCATCGGCACTGCCAAGGGCTGATAGACCAATTGACCTTAATTACTGGCAAACCAACCCATGGCGTCTCGCAGTCAAATGAAAGTGACTCTCTCTTATGTTCCTCACGGACTGGGTTTACTTTGATGACCACACACACACACACACATACACAGCTCACGTCCATTTACTTCTCCTGTGTGCTCATTGTTCCAACATGTTTTCTTAACCCTCGACCAATAACCGATCCTTCTCTTCACTGAAGAGCCGCTTTGTTAGAGATGTAAGTATTGCGCGACCTTCATCGGGAATTGCAGTGGAAGTGTTGTCGTTTGACGTCGTTGTAAGCATCCATCCATTCTCCATATCCTCGCTTTGCAAAATGCTTGAAAAGAAACCAGCGAAATTATGTCTGTTGCGTCAATGTGTTGGTATTGTGTGTGTGTTTTTTTTTTGCGAGTTGTGTTTTGGTTAATGCTGCTATTAAAATACGTTTTTGGAATCCTATTAAGTACAGTTTATGGAATGCTCTCATTACAGAGATAGTGACACTGTATTTTACAGTTATTCTGTACAGGCGTCTTGTACATTGCTTTGTTTAAAATGATGACCATGTTTCCTTGAATACAGCCATTTTTTTGTGCATGTCCCCTTTTCAAATGTATAGGGCTACATCATCATATTATGGTTCAAAACTGTAGATTTTTAGAGAACATAAAAGCCCAACTCAAAGGAATAAACCCTGCCGTTCAACATCTGTTAATTTTATGACCATATTTGAAACTTATTTTTATGGATTTGCGCTATAAAAATATTGAAAATGCAATCTGTGACTTTGCCAAAACGAGACTAACAAAGAAAGGATAGTGTCAATTAAAAGGCCTCTCTGTTATCAATCATTGCAGCCCATGAAATGGTTATTACTCTATAAAAAAATTGTGACATTATTTAACATGTACAATGTGGCGGTCACATTTTTGAAAGAAGTTTAGCACCGAATTCAGGATGAATCCCCAAAACCAGGCCCATTTACCGGCGGACTTAAACGCATATTAACGCGTTTCCTTATTCTCTGAGTGAGTGTCCTTGTGTCTTGTGTGGGCTGGCGGGTTATTGAAAAAAAAAAGTTCTCCTTTCTAAACACATGCAGGATCTGAGGGATTATGGTCAGAGTTTATTCAACGGCGAGTGCAAAAACCTTGCCCCGGGGGTAATAACGTCCCACCTAACCCCGGCTGTGTCTGCTTTCCCCAAATGTAATCCCTTGACATTATCTGCCTTTATCACTGGCAACACGCTGCATCTGAAGCCCATTTCACACCACAAGCATGCTCTTGTTCTGCAGCAACAACCTCCGTCAATACTTGCCTACGACCCCTAGGAAGTGACCCTTGTCCCCTTTCTCCGATTGGCCCTTTGGAGGCTGATAATGTCCCGTTTCCCTCGTGAGGCGGAGAAGTAGCTGGATTAACGTCATATATGATTATTGTTTGCATTCCTTTCCTTCGCATTTCTCCAAAGAAGTGTGCTATGTCTGCTCCTTTATGCTAAGGGCTTTGCTTTTGAGCTGTCTACTCCACCCATCTGCGTTAACTCAGAAAAGCACCACCCCCACACTCATTCTAATAATAATATTAATACATGCGATGTGTTTAGTGTGCCTGTTTTGATTTTCTTTGCAAACAAACAGTGTGAACATTCTCTCTGCTCTGTTGCAGCCATGTCATCGTACTTGTTCATCTTGAAGTCGGAGCTTCCGTCGGCCATTGCCTGCTTCCTGAGTTCAGACCAGTCAAGGTGGGTGTGTTTCTGGCTTGTGTTTTGTAGCTTGAAGGCCCTGTAATTATTGACATTATCAGGAGTTATGCATTGGTTGAAATTTGGCCAGTTACCTTGTTCAATTGGTTAACTCTTTCAATACCAAAAGGTCACAAGACATCCCCTTTTTGCAAGTGCAGTAGGTTGCTCTATGTCTACTTTAACACAGAATTTATCATTATTATTATTTTTTTTAATTTCATTCCTAGATGTCAAAATCAATTTGGCTTGCGTTATGTCGTTTCGTCCTTGTCACCTTGCAGTTTTGTGCATGTCAAGTAATTTATGCACATATAAACAAGTACCCTCGATTCTGTGCTTTTTTTTATGTGAGAAAATACCGTGATGTAGTTTTATCAATCATACCCAAATCTGTTTTTATATCTGTAATTTATAGCAGAAATTTATACCAGATAAGCTAATTATATTAACTGAAGGAATTTGCTTTCTAATGTTTAATCAACATTTTGTAAAAAGTCTTAATTTAACACGTTTTACCATGTCGTGGCATACAAAGTTTCAAGAGCATAAAATCAGTCAATAATAATAGTTGCAAACTCCTTAGAGCTTAACCATTAACGTTGCATTTTTGGAGTAATTACTCTCTTCATAAGCTTTCTCCTTCACACAAATGTCAGAAAATTGTCTTTTATCACTGTTATTGTCTCTGCTGGTTTTAGTGAGAAGTCGTTTTGCTTTCTGACATTCAGGATTCGATTGCTCCACAAAGCAGCTGTTTTATATTAGCGCTCTGCTTTCACCCTCAAATCTCTCACACATGTTCCCCGGAATCAGACTGATACAATGGGATATCGGTTTTGCCAGTGTAATTACAACCCACTGCAGAGGGAAACAATGTTTTTCTTAATGAGCGGTTTTGAGATGCGAGCAGAGGAGGCACATTTGAGCTTAAAACGATTTTGTTTCAGCATGTGTTCTATTCAAAAAATCACTTGTAGCTATATGAACCATTCGTCATTCAAGCCCAACGCAGGCCAGATTCGCACTGTTATTAAACACATTTGTTGAGACTGACTTTGAGACTCCTTCCTTTTGCTCAAGGCTGTTCTGGTTATAGAAAAGTGTGAAATCTTCCCTATTTCATGGCTCTCTTCAAACTATCCTGCCTCCCTGTAATCAGGCTGGACCCTGCGTGAAATGATTCTCTACAGACTTGTCCACGTGTGTGTGTGTCTGTATCAGTAGAGTGGTTACAGCTATTTATCTTAATAACTATTGTCTGCAACTCTTCTCATAAATGTTGGAAAAGGTGCATACTGACCAATTCAAACAAAAGACATTGGACTTGGACCTTTTTAACTGAGAAAGTCATCAACACAGATGTTTCGATTTCGTGGTTAGGACGTAAACCTCACAATTCTGAGATCAAGACTTCAAACTATGTGGAGATTCAGTGCATTCACCCTCCCTGTGTGTGGGTTTTCTCTGGGTCCTCTGGTTTCCTCCACATCCCAAAAACACATGGTAGAGTGAATAAACGCTCTACATCCTTCATAAGTGTGTTTACATGAATGTTTGTTAGTCTCATTGTATCCCGCTTATTACGAATACTACTACTGAAATCTTGGAAAAAGTCACTTCAGGGAATTAACTTTCCATATTTCAAGGGTCTGACCATGATGCCCTTTTGGCCTTGCTGTGAACAGAAGAATTGACATTGAAGACATGAGCTTCCATGACATTGGCCTGTGAAAATGCAGAGATCCAATAAATCCTTCAGTGCCAATGCTAATGCTCTGGCAGTGAAACTGCCAGGAAAGGGTCACAGTGTTTTGATGCGGTCAAAGCAGGTGCCGCCGTCTTTGGGAACCCCATAAAGAGTGCTGGAGCCAGGCCCCGTGACCCCACGCTGCGGTCCCCAACAGCAAGCAGCACTCTTCCCGTCTGACCTCGACCTCGGCGTTCCTTCCACATGCGTCACCTTAAACACGGGCCCACCTCAATCACCATTAAAGAGCCCCGCCTTTTTTACTTCAGCAAAGGAAAATATTATTCCCCCCTCTCTCCAAAAACCAAGCGATACGTGGTGTGATCTGATCTGATGGAGCGGTGCAACGTTTGAATGTGAATTACATAATTGTTATGGTTTGTGAGGGCTAAAGCCTTTAATGGGTACCACATGAGAGTTCTGTCGTTTTGAATCGGAGCGTTAAATGGAGACAAATTTCCAGAGGCGTCCCATTTTTAACTTACTCGCCGTCCCTGACTTTTTGGAATTGATTTTATTTATTAAATGCCTCTCATACAGCCTTGAGGGTTTTTTTTTAATGTGGTAAGCAAGTTTAGTTTTAAAAAAAAATGCTAAAAATGAGACACACCTTACTTAACACTAACCACAACAATACCCTGAACGTCCGCCACTATTATTCATTCAATTGTTTCTTGTTTTACAGAGATGCCTGGTTTGAAGATGGCAGACTGCTGCTTATCCTTGTCACGCTATGTGTTGTCCTTCCTCTTGCAATATTGCCAAAAATTGGTGAGGAAACAAATGAAGTGCCATCTTTTAAAAGACTTCCCGTGACATGTCTCACTCATCCTTTTAGGCTTTCTGGGCTACACCAGCAGCTTGGCCTTCTTTTTTATGCTCTACTTTAGCATTGTGGTGAGTTGGAATGTTTATCTTTTAAAATAAGAAAATAAATAAATAAATGACACTTTTTTAATTATATTTTCTTTCTTCAAAACCTCAGATTGTGGTCAAGAAATGGTCCATACCGTGCCCGCTGCCAAAAAACAACAACTTGTCTATTGGTGCATACCAGGTAATACTACTGACTTCCCTTAGTAGTCTATATAAGATGTTGATCTTGTGTCAATGGTGGTCTAGACTAGAAGTGTCTACTTGATGAGGACCAGAAAGGGCTGTGTAGAGTGATGTAGAGTGACTACTACCTTAGGGGGAAGGAAGTTCAGGTGACCCTGCCTCCTCACCCCTTCAGCCCTGGAAGTGACCTCTGGCCTCTTTTATTATACAAACCATACTAGAACTCCAGACCTGGCGTGGGATAACTTAGAGGTTTGTTTTCTTTTTAGCTCCAAACCACCAGGCAGTGGAATTTTGCCATTTCCCCGCAGTGCTTGTACAGTGGAGCAGCCTACTAAATTGAACACAATATTTTCCCAGAGGAAATCATTTCAAATGCATTTCTTACAAACCCGAAAGGGTCAAAATCATCAAACTTGTATTAGAGTTCTATGTGCACTATTTTAATATTCCAGTCAAATAAATAAATGGAAAAGAAATAAGCTGATTTCTGACGATACAAAAAAAACAAAAACAAAAAAAACTAAGTAAAGCTAGTAGTCACTACAACTACAACTAAAATATGAACTGACAATTCACTGGACTATATGCCTTAATTTATCCGCTACCATTGACAATGATAGTAACAACATTCACTTGCCCTATTAAAGTAGTAGTAGTAGTTTCAGTGTCATGGGGGCTAAAATGTTACTATGTGGTCAAACTAAAAATTGTTCTTTATTTTAGATTAATGCTTTATTCAACACAAAATTGACCACACTTTGTACTTTTTTAAACCCCTTTTTAATTATACTTTAAAAACAATTTGAAGGATCCTGGAGGAATCCTTCCAGAAAAGCAAATATGTGACAGGTAAGGCAGGGAAAGTAAAGTCAGCTTGCTTTGAAATGAGTTCTTCACCCACTTCATATTAAAATTGGGGAACTTTTTAGGTTCTGTTGTATTTGTCGTATATCACCACTACTTCAAAGCTAACAGATCTCTCCCTCTTTTTGCCTTTTCGTTTGTGCAGGTATCAAATTCCTCCAACTCGGAATGCACGCCTAAACTTTTCGTCCTTTCCAGTAGGGTACGTATGGGAAGTCAGTCCTTTCTGCTACACACACACGCACACACACACTCAGTAAAAACAACAAGTCGTGCCTTATAGAAGTCGCTTTAAATTGTCTGTAGACTGAGGCATGTCACACTTTCACCTTTGAAACTTGGGCTGCGCGTGACTGAAACCGAGACTCGTGTGCATGCAGAAACTCATCAAGTTATCCTTTAAAAAAAAATATAACTACTACTTTACAGTACTCAATTTTTCATCATATTTTTGTGGTCTCATTTGAGCCAAAAATTCTGTGTGAACAAAACGCTTAGCTCCACTCACACCAGTGTCAAAGTGTGAGCTGATAATTTGCTAAAAGTCATACCGATGTGTGTTTCAGAGTGCCTATGCCATCCCCACCATGGCTTTCTCCTTCTTATGCCATACAGCTGTACTGCCCATCTACTGTGAACTTGACCGGTCAGCTATTCACATTTGACTGAATAACGCCATGTTCACTGACCCATCCATCGCGCATGTGAAAAATGCCTTTTTTTTAATTAACTGTACTCACAACAATACAAAAAGAAAATATACATAGGGGTAAGCAGTTAACATTTCAAGCTAAAAATACAAAAAGAGAATAAATAAGCAAAAGGGGTAGGCTTTTTCCCCCCCTCACTCTAATGGATGCGCTAAAATGATTTTTTTTTTTAGGATATTATGCCACTGTGGCCATCCAAAATGGTTTATTTTCATTAAAGTATTTTTAGCAAAAAACTGAAATGCACTTTCTGGGCCAAAAGTGCAATAGAGTTTGGCAACTGTTTAATTCCATTTTCACATACAAATAATATAGTTTTAGAAAGAATATATTATTGTTTTACTAATTAAAAAATGTGTTCTTTCTTATGTATTAACAGAGTTGAATTATTTGGGATTTGGGGGTTACATTTTGATGTTTTTTTCAGCATGCATCCTTGTGTCTTCTTCTTAAATCCTGATTCTTTAGGCCATCCAAACCGAGAATGCAGAAGGTAACCAACATTGGTATCGGCCTCAGTTTTCTGGTTTACTTGGTTTCGGCCCTTTTTGGCTATCTGACGTTTTACGGTAAGCCAACTGGCAAAGATGACACCAAACTGCAACAGTCTGATCTGTTTTTGTCCCCCCCACCCGCAGCTCACGTGGACTCTGAGCTTTTGCTCAGCTACGACACCTACATGCCGCGTGACGTGATGGTGATGACGGTTCGGCTCGCCATCCTCGTCTCCGTGCTGTTGACCGTACCGCTCATCCACTTTCCTGTTAGTACATACTGCTGAATTCTTATAGTCTTGCACACTTGTGCCAAAAGACTAATATATTGTATTTTAAATCCATTTTGAATATTGAACAGTACTTATTATATTTTGCGCCACACAAATATGGTAATATTCTGCCACTTCTATTTTCTTTGCACCAATTCAAGACATTCCAACATCATTTCTCACAATGGGCCTTTTTTCCAAACAGCATATTCAACTGATACAGGAAGTCCTCGGGTTACAATGTCCTTGACCAGCTTCATGTTGCAATGTTGATACGTTAAATTATTTGTATTTGTGTATTTGTGTTTTATTATCATTACTGTGTGTGCACGTTTTCCAGGCTCGGAAGGCCGTGATCTTACTGCTGCGTGGAGATGCTCCCTTTTCCTGGCTGATCCACGTCACCACAACTGTGGTCATTCTAGGAGTGGTGCTTCTGCTGGCCATCTTTGTGCCAGATATCCGAAATGTGTTTGGAGTAGTGGGTAAGTAGGACACCATTTTAATTTTGAGAAACGTATTTTCAACCTCTCCTCTGACAAACTATTGATTTATATTGTTACCTTCAACTAGATGGAATTACTACTTCATTCTCATTGTATTGTGATTTAATGTGCCATTTGTCATTCATTTGTATTTCTTTTCCATATTGGCACTCCCATTTTGTATTGTAGTTGCATAATCTGCTCCGACATATTTAATACTGTGGTCAACCATTTCACCATTTCTGTTATTATCACACAAGTTGTCTTCTGTTTTTTTTCAGGATCGACGACATCCAGCTGCCTTTTGTTTGTCTTTCCCGGCCTTTTTTACCTCAAGATTAGCCACGAGAATTTTCAATCTTTTGACTCCATTGGGGTAAGTAGTACGAGCTCTTCACACAGATCAGATGGGGGGGGGGGGGGGGGGGGGGGTATCTGAAAGCGATTCACTTGATTCAGACAATGGCAAGTGCAAATGCTGTGTTTGCAGGCGGTGAGTCTGGTGGTTTTTGGTTTATTCATGGGTGTCGTCAGTTTTTCCATCATCATCTTCACGTGGATACAAAGTTCTTAGGCCCTCATTGGCTGCCCTTGATAATGATTGCATGTCCAATCCATTTGAAGTGGGAGTGTTGGCAACAAATGAATGATTGCTAGCTTTTCAGTCAAAAGGTATTGGACATTGATAATCTCATAAATTTAGAAGGTATGGGGGATGGGGAGAAAAAAAACATGGTTGACCGTCCAAAATCGTCAATGACAGTGAAAGGTTTAAAACAATAAGGCAGAAAGGGACAAATCATACCAAAGACACTATTGCATAAAATTATTGAAAGGCCATGTGAAATTATGTGTCACTTTACATATGTTTATTTTGATGTCAGGTTGTCATAATCCAGAAGAATACAAAACAAAATCAGTTTTTTTTTTTTTGTAATAGCCTCACCTTTTTATTTTTGTATTTTACAATGATTTATTTCGTTTACAGTGTGACAGAGCATTTGTGAAGAAACTTGCACTTTTTAAATCAAGTGTATTTTCTAAAGATTTGCCTTGCTCTGTCAAATGTTGCACATATTATGGAAACTCAATGGGAACATTTGATTTGCTGCTACTTGGAGTTTCCTTCCATTTTCATTCCTTAAACTTGATTGTACAGTAAGCGGTCATAATGCAATTAATAGTCTACTCTACTGTACTATACATTAAATAAGACTTAATAAAAAAAAAGAAATATTCAGTTCCAGTATGTCCTTTTCTTACATGTCATTAGATTAATTTTACTTACCAGTCAGACATGTTTAATTGTCAAAATTTAAAATATAGGAGCATTGCAGTTTGAAACCACAAGTGCAATTAACAATGTACTTTTGTAAAGTGTTATGAGATCTGATTTAAAGGCACCTTTTGTTTTTATTGTAAGGAATGGATCTGTTTCCCTTTTGGCTCTTCTCAAGCAGGTCCTGATTACAGCACAACATTGCCATCAAGTGTCTGTGCAATTTCATTTGTCAAACATTCCTCATAAGACGGAAGGAAAAGAGATAGGTAATGCAATTTTTTTCCCACTGCTATCACTAGAATTTTTTAAAAAAATATATACATTTCTTAGGATATAACACAAAAAAAATGTTTTTGTTTAGTTAAGCTCACTCCAGTGTCCAGTGATATGGTAACAACATCTCAGGGGGTTGAAGGGATGAAATGAGATGCAGAGATGGCGGTGGGGCTCACATCCACCCCCCCCTGTGGACAGCCTCCGCTCTCATATTGTTTTAAGAGGTGTTGGCTGTGTTTTTTTTAAATAATCAGTCATGTTATTAAAAAATCAGGAATTTCTGCTCCACTGGCGTTTGCGGTCCCCACGTCCTGACTTTGACCTTGGGCTGAAATGGACTGGAAAGACGCATACAAGTCTTCTAATGTATGTTCCGAAAACGTATGTTAAGCAGAAAAGTGGGAAGCAGTGTTCCAATAGAGCAGAGAATGTACAAAAATAATTACTAACCAATACAGTCTCGTTTGCTGAGGACAACCACTTATAGGTGAAAGAGATATGAGGATTACTCTGATTTGTTCTGATGATTATCAGTGTTATTGTCCATGGTTAGTTTATTTCTTGGGAAATTAGGGCCCTGGAACATAAAATTGAGATTTTAACACAGACCACATCCAGTAAAGTATAAACTAAATATTTTTTGCTAAAATATAATTTACATAAAAATACAGAAACTAGAGTTTATTTACTGTTTCTGGAATTATTTGCCTCTGTAGTTTAAAAAAAATAAAAATCTAACATTTTTAAAATATACAACAATGTCTTTAAACGTTTAATGTTTTTTTTTATAAAAATAAATTAATAATGTAATGTATAAATTAGATAGTCTTCAGTATTTTCCTTTTTAAAAAGAAAAGAAACTTCAAAAAAAGGAAAATCCTTTCTAGTTTCCAGCCCAGTTTCATTAATATGAATATTTCTCTTCTTGCTTTTCAGTGTCAAATTCCGCACGAGATATTTTGTTGCATCTGCAGTGGAGTGAAACGCAAGCAAATAAAACTGCAACAACAAAATGAAAATCAAGGTCAAAGGTGGAAAGGTGAGGTACCACTTAAGTAAATAAACAAGCTTTTGGTGTTTTGGGAAGAATAGTAGTTTGTTTCTGGCAGGATACCAAGTGTTGGGCTTGTCGCGGGTCAACAACCCGCCATCAGCTTTAGTCTGAGGTCCACCTCCCCGATTCACGATCCCATCAGTTGTGGGCTGATCTCTTAATGCGGCCCTGACGCCTCCCTGGCGCTAGGGCCAGGCTGCTTGCTTCACATGTGGAGCCAATTACCCGGAGGGGCTGCGACAGAGACCCCAACACCATCCCACCTTTGCAACCCCCAGCCCACCATGCACTACATTGTCCAAACAGCTTCACCACAAGTAAGTTTCTCTGTTTTTTTTTTTACTGTCTTACTCAGATTGGTCAGTGGGCCACAGAGGATTCAGACTTTACTCTGAGCTTAACCCTTTATAGGCCACTGATTTAACTCATTGGCTGCTATTGGCGGATGACTTTCCCAGTCAACTACAGGCACCAAGCGGGGGAAACCCTGAATTGGTGGTTAACCAATCACAGGGCACAAGGAGACGGACAACCATTCATGTTCATAGCTAAGGACAATTTAGAATGTTCAACCAGCCTACCAAACATGATTTTTTGGGGGACTTGTAAGAAAACCGGATTTCCCAGAGAAAACATTCAAATTCCACACAGGAGGGTCCGACGAACCTGGGATTGAACCCTCGACAGTAGAACACAAAATGTTTAATCCTAAATGAAATAGAAATGACGACACGATTCAGGAGCAAATGGAAAACGGTAAATGCCAAAGCTAAATACATTTAGTCCATGAACAAAACAATTAAAAAGCAGGGTGACCTGGCCCTGACAGTGCCCATTGATAAAATAACAATATGAAAATGAATGAAAAAGATGAAAATATCTACTTTCAAGTTTACAAATGAAGGGGACGTAGAAATTTAAAGTCAGTGTAAGCTATAAAAGCTTAGCCATCAAACAATGAGATAGATCTGTCCTTGAGTACAAGCACTTTAAGTGCTGCCTCATCTAAAATCAAGTCATAAACTGAAAACCTTTTGCTTGGCTGTGACTGTTTTGCATGTCTACAACTCCAGAAATTACAGCAAGAATATTGCGTGCTCCTAAAAACCACGCGTCCATGTGCCCACTCGGATGTCTGGAGTCAGAGAGGGCTCCCCCAAGGGTGCATAATTCAGCATTTGACATGGTCGTATACAGAGAGGGAAAGCGGGCCTAGAAAGAAGAGTGTGACGCGAGGCAAATGGGGAGTTTGACAGACAGAGGGAGGAAAAAGCGGAACAAAGACGCACAATAAATCCGGGTAGACTGTAAAAATGTCAGCTGTGGCTCCACAGAAAGAGAGAGGTTCCTCGAGCCAGGGAGAGAAAAAAGCTAAAGTCCAAAGTAGCTCCATCATCAAATGAGACGTATGACCGCAATGGATTCAACGGACATAGTCTTCCCCCTGCAGGCCAATTTGAATTACACCCTGTGCTTGAATGATGTTATGGAGTCAGGAGTACTCATATATTATACACTGGCCAACATCCTTCCGTTGCATGACTCATTTTAACATCAATTCATTCATTCATTTTCCAGACCACCCATACTCCAAAGGGTTTTGAGGTTGCTGGATTTTCACCCAGATTACGTCGAGTGAAAGGCAGACTACACCCTAGACTGGTCGCCAGTCAGTCTTTGGGCACACAGAGAGACAAACGACCAACTCCATTCCCAATCATACCGCCGCCAGTGGAAAACGAGACCGCACTGAAGTCAGGTGAGTGAACCTCTACACCATGAAGCGGCTACTTTTAACACACACACTCACACACACATTGTATGTATGTATATATGTATATATATGTCTATATGTATGTGTGTATATATATATATATATATATATATATATATATATATGTCTATATGTATGTGTGTGTATATATATATATATATATATATATATATATATATAATATATATATATATATATATATATATATATATATATATATATATATATATATATATATATATATATATATATATATATATATATATATATATATATATATATATATATATATATATATATATATATATATATATATATATATACATACATACATATACACATATAGATATATAGATATATATCCTGGAAATATAGTACTATAGTACTATAGTTATATGTTGTAGGATAAATACTAGGTTTCACTTCCTTACTAAACTACTAGGTGGCGGTGTATGTCAGACAAGTGAGGCTACGCATATCAGTTATGCCTACAGGTATTGTAGTTCTCACCTTCGTACCCTGGCTCGCCACGTGACGGCAACAACATAGCACACTGACACAGGCTTGACTGCACGTCGTTTTTTTCTTTTTCTTTTTTTCTTCCACCGGATAAAGTTATGCGGAACTTGTAGTTCTCTTGTGGCTTCCTTTATTGGTGAAGAGACAGCCCACTGCGAGTTCTAGAATAGAGAGACAAAGGCGGATGTCAATGCGCTCAGCATGAACACACCTGCTGCGTCCTCACGTTCGTCGCGAGCGCTCTTTTAATCACTTGTTGTTGTTTTCTTTTCTTTTGTAAATCGTTTCTTCTTTAGATATGAAGTTTTTCGGGCATATTCTGCTCCGCATCGGAGAAGCGGTGGATTTGAAACCCACCAACGTTTCCCGACGCAACTCCATGCTTTTCTCCAAGAGCGCTCCGACTACGATGGACCCTTACATCGTCCTTAAAGTGGACGATCTGAAAGTGGGGCAAACTCACACCAAACAGAAAACAAACGCGCCCACCTACAACGAGGAGTTCTCCATCTCCGTGCGAGATGCACAACGCATCGAGCTGGCCGTCTTCAACGACACCCCCATCGGCTATGACGACTTTGTGGCCAACTGTACCTTCCAAGTTGTGGACTTCATGAAGATCGCCAACACCAACGAGGTCTTCCAGAGCTGGGTGAGTCCATTCATGTAAATCACCTACTACTTTCCCACTTCCTAGTATTAAAGGTAAAAGTAGTGCACATTTCAAACTGTATTTATCCATTCAGTCGTTTTCAGAAGCACTTATCCTCACAAGGATCATGCGGGGGTGCTGGAGCATATCCCAGAGAACTAGAAATTGTATTTATATTACTGTACAACATTTTCACATCAATCTACTGTTGTATGGAAACCCTGTGTTGTTTTTCCAAGTAAAAATGCGATGATTTAAATACTTTTAGTTCTAAAAGTTATGTTGCATTTGGTAACTTTAAGCAAGATTATAATTTGGGAAATCCCTTAATTATGTTTGAATAATTGTGAAAAATAAAATACACGACATTTCCTTTTTCTGCTGTTTAAATAATTAGAAACAAAATTAAATACACAACATTATCTTTTTCTGATGTTTAATTAAGGTATAAAAAAACTCACATTTAATTAAACCCTTCTTCGTGATGACATTAATACTCATTATTACAAGCACATGTGCTCAAGTGTATTATTGTGTAGGTATGACTGAGGACACTAATTGGGTTTGCTCATAAGTAGTTTTTTGTTGTTGTTTTGACAGGTACGGACTTTAAATTGAATGCAAACCATGTTTTTGTTTTTGATTTGACACAAATCCATCGAAATGGGGACCAAAAAGGCTCAATGATGAAAGTGAATCTTAATCTTCATTTCTCAGCTACCTTTGCCTCACCCACTAATTAAATCTCGAAACAGAAGTAGGTTAATAAGCTGCAGGTTTTGCAGTCTGCTCGCTCCCTAGCTCACTATCGTCTTTTTTTTTCCACGTGACTGTTGAGATGTCTCAATCAGAATTGCTGAAAAGAGTGGGTATTCCCTGATGCACTGTTTTGGATGGAGCAACTAAAAATGTTAAAAAGAAAGGGGAGATTCAAGTGACAACTTTTTGTGTGCATTAAACGGAAGAACAAAATATTTTTTATGATATTTTTTACCCTAAGTCAAAAGCAGCAATAGAATATAAAAGTCATTTTTAGAACAAAAGACACTTAAATATAAAAGATTATTTAGTAGGAATATTTCACCCTTGACTACTATGTAATTAAAAAGAAGTTAACCAATGTTGAATACACACCGAAAGTGCAACTACTCAACCCCGAAGACACTTTACAAAGTTACAAAGAGGAAATCTTTTTAGTTTTTTTTTAAATTCTATCTTCATTTTCTTCTTAGTCATGTTTGAGCTACATACTATCAGCATCTGAGTGGTTACATAATTTGTGTATCAATTTATATGAAATATACTGAGAAAAATTCCTATGATGCAACTAGTAGTTCTAGTAAATGCTAATGTGTTACTGATCAACCCTTCCTTGTCATTCACCCAGAAAGCAGTAAAGCTATCACGTCTTACACATCTCCATAAATGCTTACTCTAAAGATCTTCTAGACAAAATCGACTGACATATCTACATCATCTTTGTGGTATCATGAACACTAGTGATTGCAACATTACCTTTTTTTTTAATAAAGTTAAAACAACAGTTCACTTACTTTGAAAATCCTTAGTAAATTCTTAGTATGACTCTCAAGCAATAATGTTTTAAAGAGAGCCATAAACAATAAATATTTATTAATTGTTTATGGCTCTCTTTGTCAAAAAGGTTCCCGAGTTAGTGTAGATTTTCATAGTGAGTGTTAGAAATATACATAGCATTTTTTATTTCTTTTTTACTTTTATTCTTTTTTTTTTTTTGCTTGGGCCACAATTTAATGTGCAATTCCCAGAACCCCAATAGTGGGTAACTTTTAAGGGCCACAAATCTAAAGAGGAAAAAAGAAAAAAAAACATTAACATGATATGTATTATGAATGATAAAGTACTGATAATGTAAGGCTTTCAAATCTTTGCCATCTTTGCTATCTTTATCGTGTGCAGCAGCGTTACAGGACGTCCTGTTGATGTGATCATGTTGCATGCAAAGCACTTCATTTTAGCCCAGTTAAAAAATTTAAAAAAAAGTTCACATATTCAAGTTCTTATCACCATGACATTTAGACCAAAGTTTTTCCTTTGCCGCCCACCTGGCACCTCTTTTTGGTGAATACATACTTGCTTGATCAACTGAAACGGCCGCCTATTTCTTTAAAAAAAAAGAGGCCCAAACTTCCCTCTCTGGTTCATACTCTTTTAGTTGGTATGTATTTGCAACTTTAGGTAGCATAAAACTTTTTCCGAATAGAATATTCCTGGGGAGAACATACAAACTCCACACAACTGAAAATACTTTGAAGATTTTATTTATGATTAAAATAGACGAAAACAAATTGTTACTCAGTGCGACATCGCACTCTGTGGCTAATGTGGCGGATGTCCGGCCTCACTAACATGCTGGGTGGTGCTAGAAACAAATCTAAGAAGAAAAAAAATCATCTTACGAGTGCATTTTCTCCTAATTTTGGAAAAACAATATTCATTGACAGCTATTTTTTGTTATGAAATGTCAGAGAAAAATACACAATAACTCTTTAAGAAAATGAAACTGTACTTTAATTCTTTAAAAAAGCCTCCATTCAGAAAAATGGGTCACTTTGACAAATATTGCTGTACCCGGGTCACATTTTGCAGTTTACCAAAATATCAACAACGGAAACCAGTCAATATGTGATTTGTGTGAAAATTTTACTTTAAGGGTGTATTTCAACATTCATTTTTTTCATGTGTGCAAATAGATGTGTCAGGAAGGGCCTTGCCGCTCAAGTGTGAAATTACACAACAACCTTTTGTCATCTGCAAAAACGTGTCAATAAGCGAGTCCTTTTGAATTTTACCGATAATTCCGCTTGTTGAACAAAGCTCTCCCATGACATATCTTCTGTGAGTAACCCAGCCAACAGACTGCATAGAAAGAGCATCTTCTAGTACAGGGGTGGGCAAACTTTTCGGCTTGGGGGCCACATTGACTTTAAATATTTGACAGATTGAGCCGGGTCAGCACAAGATATGATACATATAAAAAAGTGCATCCGTTAACAGTACCTATGAAACATAAACAGAAAGAAAGGACTAAAGTATTAACATACTCATCACTCATCATTAAAGTAAAAAGTATAAAGTACAAAGTAAGGCAAAAATGAATGTATTAAGAAATAAGAGAAACATTTTGGACAACGTCGGCGGACCGGATTAAAAGGCCTAGCAGTCCGGGATGTGGCCCGCGGGCCGTAGTTTGCCCATGTCTGTTCTAGTAGGAAGAGCTACGATGTTATCATACGAAAGGATCTGCTCACATTATTATCAATGCAAATCTCGAATTCTCGCTATGGTTATGTGGGACAGTTTTTTTTTTTTTATCATGACACCTATGAGTAATGTGAACCTGAAAAAAAGGGCATACTATATGTCAATTTTCAGCATCTCTAAACATAGTTGCACAATTGACAACTTGAAATGAAAGAGATGTTGTAATTGAAAAGAAGCATGTGGATGTTAATTAAAGCTGTCGGAGAACAGACACTTGAGGAACTCCAAATGTGATGTTTTGTTTACAGTTTCGGATTGATAAATAGAAATACATACCTGTTTTGTAAATCTGATTTGGAAAATGTCCGTGAGCCCTATCCGCAGTTCAGGTCTGCTGAGTAGGTCAACTGTGTCAAATTTGGCACTTAGATTCTGTCATGCCAGAGCAGATTAATTGCTTTTATCTTTTAAGACTTTGATAAATGCAGGGCGGGATTCCAATCGAGAAATATCCATGTGTCAATAATATGCTGTATGATTCTGCTTTTCATCAAATTTCTTTGTTTAAATACCTTTTGAGAACCCTGCTTTCATTTCAAAACTGTATAATGACATGTACTCTGAATGACAGCTCAAAGCCTAGACTTATAGAGAAAAAAAACTTTTCCTGGTACATATACTGGATATTCCTCATTAGTGGCATCCCTCTCTAGTTAGCAACACACCTTGAAAACCAGCACAACCTGTTTGACCTGTTTTACTGTCTTCGTCAAGTTGTTTAAATTCTTATTCTTTTTGAAGTTGCATTAACTCACAGTATTTACTCAGTTCATGTATCAATAGTTTTTCCAAAATTTAATTATTAGTTTATTTTGATTGACATTACAAACATTCAAACGTACGTTAAACATTACACAAGTTTAATCAGTTGGTTTACATTTTGATGCCGTCACACAAATAGGAATTGTGGCTTAATAGAACTCGGTATTCCAATGACAATAAAAATGGTGTTTTGCTTGTTAATCTGCAGATGGATTTGGAGCCTGAAGGCAGCATTTACGTCTTTATCAAGCTCAATGGATCCTTCATTGATGGTGAGTGAGGTCACTGCTAAATGCTTTTTTTGTCATATTTTACCCATTGACAATAATAGTCATCCAATTCATTCAAACTGGGAAGACCGGCTGTGAATGCTCATCTTTTAGTACAATTTATGGTGCTAGACAAAATCCCTTTTGACTTTTATTTTTTTTACTTACTCTTATGGACAGCCTGTCACTCAACAGTAAAGAAATAACAGTGGGGAGCACAGTTTTTGTCTGACAAATGTTTTTTTAAACAGATTTTAGGTGGAAAAACCACAATCATATTTTTTTTTTGTTAAACTTTAGATCCCACCCCATGTTAAACAATATAAAAAGATGTTTTTTCTTATTTTATTAAAGACTTCAAAATTAAACTTGATTTTGATTTTTTTTTATTTCAATTGTTTTCAAGTGTATAGAAATTTTCTAAATTTGAATTACCTCACTGCACATATTCTCAAACCACACAGTTTGTGAATTACTCCCATACTAGACGTGTATCTATGTTACAATAAGGAATTATTTTACCGTGACTTGACTAGTTTGGTATGTTTTTTGTTTTGTTTTTGTTATATTAGTTTTTTTCAAAAGAATTGAAAAGGGTCAATAGCAGATGCACATTAAATTCATTCTAGTTCATGCTGTAATTGTTTCCGCTTGTCTACAGATGAGGCCGTTGAATCGCCCAAAAACCACAAAGAGTTTAACAGGAGGCGTCAGGGGGCCGTGAGACGGAAAGTCCACCAGGTTAACGGTCACAAATTCATGTCCACTTTTCTCCGCCAGCCCACCTTCTGTTTCCACTGCAAAGACTTCATCTGGTGGGCAAATTTGTCATTAACAAGATTTCACTAACCCAGGCGTGAACCTAAATGTGTTTTTTTTTTTATCTGCCCTTTTCTACAGGGGTGTATTTGGAAAGCAAGGCTACCAGTGCCAAGGTGATCTTATTTTCTTATTCTGCTTAGAGTCGAGCTTTATTTCTGATTTGGATTTCTCCCCACTATAGTTTGTACATGTGTGGTTCACAAGCGTTGCCACCAACACGTCGTCACTGTCTGTCCACGCATGAAAAGATCACAGGTAGTGTCACTTCCTTTTCTCCTATTTGTTTTTCAGTTCCAGATATCTTATGATGTTATTTGCAATAATGAAATTCAGCTCTTTGACCAGGCTTTACAGTAGATAGCGATAGTGTAATGGTTCCCCTTAAGACAGTGATTCACTGGAATCAGTCATCAGTTTTCTTTAAATGAACATATTTGGCGATGAGCTCAACGACAGCTTAAGTTGGTGAAAGGCCAATATTGTACACCCACTTTATGTATTTATTTGGTGCCAGCATTATCGTTAGTAGTCTATAAAACTGAGGATTCAGATACAAATTGCCAACCTAAAAGACAGACTTGCCACCCCATAACCCTCATCTAGTTGATGTAGAACACAACCCCTAACCACAACTACTATTACTACTACTACTACTACTGCAGCTCAATCTAGTGTATATATAACACAACCCCCTACAGCTACCACTACAGCTCCATCTAATGGATACAACACAACACAATACTGCTACTACAGATAGTGGACGTATACAGCACTCCCCATTGCTATTACTGCTGCTTCATCTTGTGTATGTATAACACAGCAACAACTACTACTACTTCAGCTCCACCTAGTGGATGTATTATAACACAACCCCCTACTACTACTGCTACCACAGTTCCACCTAGTGGATGTAGTATAACATAATCTCCCACGACACTACTACTACCACCACTGCTACTACTGTGTCTTTTAATCCAGTATGCATATACATATACATGTCATATACATGACCCAACTTTTAAGATGGGCCATGCACCTTATAGTGCGGAAAATACGGGACATTTTTACTTTCTTGACCTCTGATATTCCATGGTCAATATTTTGAACACCAATTGTGAAATTTTGCATTACGTTGCCACGGATGTTCACACGGAAAGGCTTCAGTAATATTTATAGACAAATGATAGTATAACAACAATGCAATTTTTGTTGTTGCTGCAATCTTTTACAGTCTATATGCTCCGGCTTCAGCATTAACCTCCCTCACCAGTTCAACATCCACACCTACAAGAGTCCCACTTTCTGTAATCATTGTGGATCACTGCTGTGGGGATTTGTCCGGCAGGGCCTGCAGTGCGATAGTAAGATGGCTAAAATGAAAACTTTGGCGCACGTCTCTCACTCTGCTTTGCCTCGTATAATCTTTCTGCTCTTTAAATGTTCATTTTCCAGGCTGTAAACTTAATGTTCACATACGGTGCGAAGTAAATGTCGCCCAAAACTGTGGAGTCGACACTGCTGAACTGTCTAACCGGATGGCGCAGATGGGAATAGAAACTGGACAAATCTCTGAAAAATACGCTCCACATGTATGAGCATTCTCTGAACTCAAGTAAATACAATTCCAATTTATCATGGCCATGATTACACTCAAAAGTTTTTCCTATTCCTTTTGTGTTTACAGCTTGGTCCAACCGTGATTAGGAAGCCCACTGAAAGGTGGATGAGTATAAAAAAGCCAGCAGAGGTCCGTCAATTCGGCATCTCTGACTTTACATTTCTGCAAGTGCTTGGCAAAGGGAGCTTCGGCAAGGTGGGAAAGATGTTTGAAAGGTTTGACCGTAAATGTGTTTTTTTGGTCAAAAATGTCTGAAAGGAAAACATATACTTGTTCTTTTTGCAGGTCATGCTTGCTCGACTCAACAGCAAAGATAAGGTTTTTGCCATCAAGGTATTGAAAAAGGACATCATCTTACAGGACGATGATATGGAGTGTACCATGACTGAAAAGAGGGTTTTGTCAATGGCAAGCTTGCACCCGTACCTCACACAGCTGTACTGCTGCTTCCAAACTATGGTCAGTATAGAAAAGAAACCCTCGTACCTGAATCTATTAACCTTTGACAGGCAAAGTTTTACATCACTGCATTCAATTTAAATGACGAAAACAAAACTCTTACCTTGGAAATTTGGCTTTTACATATAACACCACATGATGTATGTATTGTAGGATTGCATACATTTTTATAAACTAAGTCCATAAATTACTTTGATTGGTTAGAATTATTTATATTGGAAACATTCTAAACTAAAATGAATATATCCAATGTATAATAGAAGACCTTTTGTTTACTTTCAATCCGAATATTTTCTGTTGCATACTACTTAAAATGGCATAATTATACTTAAGATTTGTCTATGTGGATACATGAAACTTGATTTTAAATCCCAGTTCTTTTAATCCCTTTAAAGGTCACCACAGTAGACAGCTCTCTATTATGCATCTCTATTTTAATAGTTCAGTAATGCATTATATTTCTTGTTCAAAAGGTGGCAGCAGTTATCAACTTGTCAAATTGAAGAGCGTGCAGGTTGCATACCCATTTTCTTTTTTACCTGAGGAGTCTTAATCTTGTTTTGGTATACTTATAGAGCCTCTGCTGACCTATTTCACACCGGTTTGGAATAGTGTCGCATTAAGACAAGTATTAACTCTGAAGCTCCTTTGGCCCAATCATAGCGGTACAGTCTGCAGTGGCTTAGTTTCAATACGTCATGTGCTCTTTTAGACCAAGACAGGAAACCCGTGTGTGTTATGTGTTTAGGCACACTTTAAAATAACATGAAAGGAAATTGTCGTAGGAAGTAAAAGTGGCCTCCTTCATTTGTTAACGACTAAGTCAAAGATAGTGATTGCGATTTTGGCTTCTTTACTTTTATTTAGCTAATTTACATCCTTGACCTTACCAAAGATGCTTTTAATGCTTGGTCCTCGTCATGATTGAATGTAGAAAAGGAGATTTCTCCTCCGCTTGCAGCTCTGTGCACAGTTTGCTGCTTGTCTGAGCAATTGATGAAACTTTACAGGCAGTCCCGTTCATCACATCCTTCAGTCTATACTCTTCTTCCCCCCCGGCCGGCTCTTATTTCTACATTACATGGCGACCGCGGCCTGTAATGAGAACGAAAGATTTATGGATTTGATCAATATTTTTTTCACTCTACTAACTTCAAACCACATTTAGTTGCACAGCAATCCATTACAGCTACGTGAAGTATATGAGCTGCCTCCATGCCCTTGAAAAAGAGTTTGGCCTCATGACAAGTCACGACTGATAACGCAAATTCTCTTCTCTTGAGACAATTGGTATATTTTTGGGTGCGCTGTCCACAAATTTAAGTTATATCTCTTTTTTATTTCACAGGACCGTCTCTTCTTTGTGATGGAGTTTGTAAATGGTGGAGATTTAATGTTCCATATTCAAAAGTCCAGAAGATTTGATGAACCTCGGGCGTGTTTTTACACAGCTGAGATCACCTCTGCGCTAATGTTCCTCCACGGCAAAGGGATAATCTATCGGTATGATTGACACACACATTTATGCACACACACACATACATAAATCTGCCTCTAAAAAAGTCAAATCATAGTGAAAATCTTACTTATTATGAAGAAATATTCTTGGAACTGAACTGAGATGAATTTATCAAGTGAGGTGTTCTATAATACTGTTTTATAATTAAAACAATACAATGAATGTTTTGTATTGCGTCAAACATGTGTCCATCTTCCAACCTTGCATTATATGTCCTCAACATACTCATGAACTACTTATAGTGTACATACTGTACATTACACATACTGTATGTACATTGTATAGCATGTTGTTAATTTATTTTCCGTCCTCCACGCGCATGTCTTCTCCATGCCTAAAGATCACCGTCATAAACACTGCAGTTTTTGTACAAGTCACGATGAATATAAAACAATCCACTGTCCATAGCAGCAACATACGTATTGTCCCCTGCAATCTTTCTTTAATGTAGTTAGCAATAAATGTGGATTTTAACTCATACTTTGGTATTGAAGGCATTAGGCTAGTGACAAACTCTTTTAAAGTAAGTGTATTGTCTTTTCTGCCAGTTACCTGACTGTTGTTGAGGCGTTATGGCAGTTTGTGATAAAAGCCATCACGTGTTTTAATGATAAAACCTGAGTTATACTTAGCCTGCCAATGTGTCAGTCACAAGTGTGGCATGTCATAAAGCATGACTTGCCCCAGAGAACAATGCTGCTTGCAAGCCACAACACAATTTACAGGAAAGGAAAGGATAAGATCGGAGTTTCTTTCTCTATGAACTTTTGTAAAAAAAAAATTAAAAAAGTTCCTCTCATAATTCCTGAAGAGTAGAATCATCTCTGTTTTTTCCCCCTGGAAATTCTTAAGTCAGTTGAGTCAGTTTAGAAAACCACTGCTGTTCTGTCTGTTTTTTTGAACTCCTTTTGGTTATTTTACTACTACATGGAAATTCTCGTTTTGTACCTTTATTAAAATTTTACAACTGCCAAAACTCTGAATCATTGGCACCATTTCAGTTCTTCTGGGTAGAAAGAAGGCTTCCGCTCCCACTTAATTTATTGCGGTGTTTTTTTGACAGCTCTGCTGGCAAAGAAACTGGATTTTGCATTTATGTCAATACAATTAACAGCTCATGTTGTTTCCTTGCAATTATTTAGTTTAAGGAAAAATTAGCGCGATATTTCAAAATTCACATCATCCCTGAAAAAAACCCACTGGTATTCTTGGTACACAATGGCACAGCCTTCCTGTAGTATATCAGCCTTGTTTAAAACGTATCGCAGAGTGCTTTTTAGCTTTATTTGGTCCTTGTCCAATCAAAGTAAGTAAACACAATGTTGCTTTCCCCTTTTTTTTACCCGTCTATAAGGCCATTTGAATGATAAAGGCTTCTTCTTTCCCGATATGGTCAGACAATCAGCCCTCAAACGATCTTTCCCGCCCTTCTTGACCCTGCTACAGATTTGACAGGTTGGATGTATGTTGGATTTTGATCACTAAATAGCCTCCAGCCTCTTCCTCTCTCACCCTTCCATTGATCCGTCTGAAGGAGAAAAAAAAATGATCGAGTCACAGAGCAAATACTGTCACCTTTTTCAATGTCTTTGTGATGCCTTTCCAGGGATTTAAAGCTGGATAACGTTCTTCTTGACAAGGATGGCCATTGTAAACTGGCAGACTTTGGCATGTGCAAGGAAGGCATATCTGAAGGCACTGGAGCCAGGACTTTCTGCGGCACCCCTGATTACATTGCCCCTGAGGTTAGTTCAGACTTATTGACCTTTTTAAAAAGATAGAAAGGCAAACACTGCCAATGAGATAATTCCTCTCCCCTTCCACCTTGGACAGACTCATGATTAACTGGAAAGTAGAAAAATTCAGTTACATTTCAACCAATACTGCCAATATACTCATTAGAATTTACCTTAACATCTACACTGTTTGGCCTTCATTTTTAAGGATTTTCTGTATATTATGGCTAATTGTAAAATTGAACATTGTATGTCCCACCCTTCAAACTTTAAATATTCGACATAAAAAGACTAATATAATAATAATAATAAACTAATACTAATACTCCTTAATACGGGATGAAATAAAGTTTTAATCTAATTGAAACCATGCAGTTTCTGATTCTGTTTACTTGTGCTAAAACTAAAATCTTAATAAAAACTAGACAAAATAAAGGTTTAAAAATCTCTCATCTCATCTTCTAAACCGCTTTATCCACACAATAAGGTCACGGGGGGGTGCTGGAGCCTATCCCAGCTGTCTCCGGGCCAGAGGCGGGGGACAACACCCTGAATTGGTAGCCAGCCAATCGCAGGGCACAAGGAGATGGACAACCATGATTTAGTTGAATAATTCCTAATAAATCGAGACTATTTTTCTCCTCCCAGATCCTCATGGAGTTGGAGTACGGGCCCTCTGTTGACTGGTGGGCATTGGGGGTACTGTTGTACGAGATGCTGCAAGGCCACGCGCCCTTTGAGGCCGAAAATGAAGACGACTTGTTCGAGGCGATCCGCAATGAAGAAATTTCTTACGCCCCCTGGCTCAGTGACGAGTCGGTGGATATCCTCAAAGCGGTGGGTCCCCGTTGACTTCTTTTATTTACTGTCGCCATTCTTGAAAAAGGTGCACTCACAAATCGGGATGTGAGTCACTTTCTGTCCTTGGCAGGCATTTGGTCTCCCCCTGATTGCATCTGTTGGACCCGTTTCGTTTTTCCACGTCGAACTAATGATAGAGAAAAATCCATTTCTCACTCGGTTTGTGTCCCGAGTTGCAGAGGATAAGACTTCAGACAGGGATCATTAACAAAATGATCAATTTGCCACATTCCTCTGTAGCTGTGCAGAGTAGAAATCGCAGTAGGCTTCTTTGTTCTGCTTTGTTTGCTTTAATATGTGTCACGCTTCAGACTGACTGTAGAGTAGCGGGCAGGCTTACGAACGCTGCTCCAACCAGCTGTTAGGACCGAGTCTTACATAAGTATATTAAGGCATGGTCCAATGCCCAGTCTCAGTTAACTGGCTATAAATATGCCCGCCTCCCTTACGCATGTTGTTACTCCAACATGCTGGAAGAAGAAGGGCTGCACTGAGCTCATTTATGTCACCTGTTACGTAAAAAGTGTGAGTGGATTTCAAACACGCGGTTCTATTTAAAATGATCGTTGATCCGCTGCAAGGTTTTTCTTTTTCCCCTCAGCAGAATCAATGAGCGAGCTCCCGTTGTTCTATTGGATCTGTTAGGACGGCAACCATTGTTTACCATATGGCCTTAAGTCATTGGCTGTCACAGACTGCGAGAGAGAGAGGTCCAATCCTTTGGAACTGGGAGGGGTGACAGTGGATGAATGAATATGCCCTTGCTGCCAACCTCCCATTTCCAAATGATTGGACTACTGATGAGCTCAAACTAGACAGACTACAATGATGTCAACAACAATAATGTCAACAACAATAATGTCAACAACAACAATAATGTCAACAACATTAATGTCAACAACAATAACAACATTAATGTCAACAACAATAATAATAATGACAACAACAATTATAATGACAACAACAATAATAATAATAATGGCAACAATGATAGTAATACTAATAACAAAAACAATGATACAGACAACAATAATAATAACAATGACAACAGCAATAACAATATTTTTTTTTAAACATCCTTGTAAAGTGTATTTAAGAATTAAACAATTATACCGCCATACCAAATTAATTTAACAATATATTTTCAAATTCTGGGATTCAGTTTATGCTCAGTGACATTTTCAAATATTTTCTTTACCTTGACTTAATCTAGGTTTTTGTTGAAAGGCACTAAAAGTGACTGATTCAGGAAATGGAATTTATCTTTCCAATGACTTTAGGGTTTATCTGGAAACTGTCGCTGGGGACTCAAAGGCTCATTAGTTTTGTCGGCTTCGTCTGAATGTCATTGGATGCCTTAATCTGCGTGCACCTTATCTCAATATCCCACTCCAAAATACATTTGCTTGTTTGCTTTCTCGCTGAAGGCAAGTCAAAACAAAATTGTCTTTCATTTCTGGTCACACCCAGGAGCACTTGTCAGACCTCCCTGTGATTTATGCTTTTATTGTTTCTTTGTGCGTAACACGGGGGGAAGCTGAGAAGGTCGAAGCAAGCTGAACTTTCCATAGCCAGTGTGTCATGTAGTGCACCAAGACACAAATCACTGTGTTTTTGTGCATGAGGTGGTGATATTTTGTGTCATCTTGGACTGGCTCCAGTTTAGGCATTACCCTCCTAAAGTACATCATCGAGGAGATTCTCTGGCTGAAATGATTATCCGAAAAATCAATTGCAAGCTCACTGGTCATTTTTTTTCATTCATTCAATAATTGTCCATATTGCTTATCCTCACAAGGGTCACATGGGGTGTTGCAGCCTATCTCAGTTAACATCCTCCACCGTAAAAGCTCTATTTCAACGGCATGCTGTTTCTATTTTTCAAACCCATAAAGCCCTGGGAAAACATGCAAACTACACGCAAGAACGTCCACACCTGGAATCGAACCACTCAAGTCAACCACTCATCCAAGGGGCCCATTTGGTTCCTAACTTTCTATAATCGTTTTGAGGTATTTCACATTGATTTAGTTGCTCTACATTTGTGTCTCCGCAGTTCTTGACCAAAAATCCAGACCGACGCCTTGGTTGTGTTCCATCAGAGGGCGGAGAAATCGCTGTGACCTCCCAAGCCTTTTTCAAGAGCATTGATTGGGATTTGCTGAATCGTAGAGCAATCGAGCCCCCTTTCAAGCCAAAGATTGTACGCCACATCAAAATCTGTCTTCATGAATAGCAAGCAGTTCTAATACACAGTCCACTCACCTTGACTTTTGCACGCTGTCCTTCGCAGAAAACGCCAGAGGACGTCAATAACTTTGACTCGGACTTTACGAGAGAGGAGCCCACCCTCACGCCCATCGATGACCCCCACATCTCTGCCATCAATCAAGATGAGTTTGAAGACTTTTCATACACGTCACCTCTGATGCTGGAGAACTAAAAGCTTACTCGATCCTTGTCTGAGGCACTTCTCGCTCGTACAGGCGCGTTACATTCCCCACAGACGTGACAACGTCACGCTCCCAAACGGCATTTTGGTTGGGACCATCATTTGGCGTGATGGACTTGCACATATATTTTTTTTACATGATATTTTTATTTGTATGCATGCATTTTCACCTCCTTTTGGAAGAGCCATTTGAACCAAGGGTTTGGCATTCATCTTCCGTCATCTTAACATCGAAAGAAATTGTGCTTCAGCAATTCTGTTTTATTAGACGACGACGACCAGTAATTCCCTACAGAGCTGCGTGTGTGGAATATTTTTTTTCCCGTGATACACCACTCTGGAAAAAAATACCCATCAAGCCATTCTCGCTAAGTGAATAAAATTAAAAGCTGGTATTACCGTTTGATCTTAAAACAAATCAAGCGACTCAATAATTGTGATTAAGTCTTGTTTATGGGAGAGTAAGACACTCACCTCCCTGTCTTGTCATATTCAGATTCTGTAGAGAATCTTGGAGATGATGCAAGATTTCAATTGTGGTAAAAGCATTGGTGATTCACTCTTGACTGAGATGGGAACTGTAAAAGTTTCAACACACCGGTAGTCGTCTGCCCACCAAAGATTGCATTTTGCAACTCTTCAATTATTATGTACAGTGTGTCATCTTTGTTTTTTTTTTGTTCTTGTTTTTTACCACTCGTATGCCTTTATTTGCTGCCTTCCTGAACCGAACAAAAGAAAATCTGGCACCCAGTCAAGGTCCTGGAGCACACAGTAGACTCTTAATCCAAACCTGTAAAACAGACGATTCTGAATCAATATTTCTGTCTCACCCTGATAAATCATTTCTGTACATTTCTAGCCAAAATTGACGCATCTACTGAATTTAGTGGAAAGGGGTGGAAAATAAACAGGAAACCGTACTGCGTCATCGTCATCCTTTTTGAAGAGTATAGTAAGACGAGAAAAGTGAATTATCCTTTTGTGTGGCGCTTGAAAGCAGAAGCTGTCGATACAAAAACAATCTTTTAAACATAAAAAGAAAGGGGGTCTTTCTTGTTCAATGGGAAACTAAACAACCTGGCCCTGATATGGATTGCCCACCCTTTAAAAGAACAACTGCACTTCCTGTTACATTTAAGGAAGAAGTCTGCATCTGTTTATCTCTTTAGACCCCCTACTATGTGGCCATTGTGTGGGTTTGGTTGAAAACGTAACCATTTTCTTGCCAGTTAAGTGAAATTTTGAAGTGAACACATCGTACAATGTGGTTCAGATTTAACTATGTCAATATTTAATGTTCAAACTTTAAAGGGGGCATTACTGTTCACATTTCCTGGGACTTAGTTTTATCCAATATAAGTATCGATCAAAGCGAGTCCTCGACGGCATATCGATATTCAGGACATTGTGTCGCATTCATGATGGTGCGGCCTATCACAGTGAAAGAATGAGACACGATTAAATGGCCTTAAGTTTTGTTTAGCCATTCATTCAAACCACTTTGGCAGTTTTCCTCAGGTAATATAGAAATGGGAGTTCTAATTTTATTACCAAGACTAACTCGTGGCTGCCAGCAGTGGCTGTCTGTGCTGACTAATTGAATCAGGATGGTCCCTCATGCATTAAAAAAAAAGCAGACCACGGATGAAAAACACTTTGCAATCATTTTTTGTATTGTTTTTATTTTATGTTTTGCATCAATAATAAACATGAGAATTAAGGTCACATTCAGCATATTCTAAAAAAAATTCTAATGGGAATGATTGAAGCGCTAGCAAATCATACATTTGCAGACAGTCTTTTTGGGTAGAGTACCAATAATGAGATTTACAAAAAAAAAAAACATTTCTGATATAAACCACAAATATGTATGAAAGTAAATATATTTTGGCCACTCAATAGTAGTGGTTCTTTTACCTGACTTCTATAATCAATTCCCACTCAGAGACGGAGTGATAGTGAGCGTGAATGGTTGTATCTCTCTATTTGTTCCCCATGACTGATTGGCGACCAGTTTAGGATGGAGTCCGACATTTGCCCGTTCGATTGGGAGAGGCTGCAGCACCCTGTGAACCTTACAAGGCCATGCATTGTTGTAAATGAATGTATGAATACTTATTATTTGTTTTTAATGTGCCCTGATTATTATGGGTGTGTTTTAAAGAGAGAATAAAACAAGAGGACCATGAAATGAAAATATAAGCAGTCACTTTGGCCAGGAGCCGCATGCGGCTCGAGAGCTATGTGTACTACTAGAGGGCCAATCCATTTAAACCCGTCTGCAAGGGAGCCGTAATTGTATTGTTGCACGACCGAACATGATATGCTGGGCGCGCACACGAGGCATTGGAGCATGTGATTGCGCGTCCCCGCGACAAGGGGGAGGGGACTGAGTAATCCTGCACTCTGGAGTTCCGGTTTTCAGCTCTCCAGCGTGGCAAACGCTACGCTTACTACTACCGACGAATGGCCTGCATCTAAGTAACGGAGAAGATACTTGTTCCCGGGCCAAAATACGCAACTTCGGGGGCTTTGAGACCACCTTGGCGAGAATCGACTGGCGATCGGCTTTATTTGTTGTCGACGGTGTGGCGGAGACGGCTTGATTCCGATTGAGCGACTCAACTCTGCTCTTTCGGTCCTGAAATGGACACAGGAATTGTACCTGAAAAGAAAAGGTAACGTTATCATTTTCCTTTCATTCCGCTGATTGACTGTTAGAAATATTTGAATGAATTTGGGGGTTTTAAATGATTGATGGTGCGTTTAAAGATCTCCTAATGTGTTGGTAGCTAATGGCTTACTTGGTTAGCTTTGCCTTCAGTGTTTATACAGCGAGCTTTTGACGCTCCTTTGTTGGTCCTGGTTACTTTGTTTCCCGTATGCATATCTTTTATTGTTTAATAATTAAATGTATATTGCAAAAAATGTCTTAATAGTTATTTTGCGACGTTTGATTGTCGAGACTGGCTAGTTTGGGTGACACGTTTTATCATTGTAAAGGCTGCTGTTTGGGTTTGACGTTGCGTTTAATGACCCTTAGTATATTGCTTATTAAATATATACAAGTTGTCGTTTGGCAACATTATATATTCATCGTGGGTTATTGATCTAAGTTTTCAATTGTTAATTTTCCAGTGGTAAACCTTGAAAACCCATCAGTCAACATTATGTCGACAATAACTGTATTTGTATTTGCTTGATGTTTTGTGTCAATGTGTTTTTATTGACAAACCAGTCATAAAAGATCTACTGTGTTAAAGTGTCGTGAAAGAAGATCTACTCATTCCTACTGTGTTAAAGTAGTTTTGATGTGATTTCCATTTCCTTATCGGATTGTATGAAGACGGACAAGAAAAAAAACCAGAAGTGATTTCCCTGTGTATACAAATAACTGTTGTTTTTGATTTTGTCCCTTTTTCAGCAAAACCTCCTCCTGCCAGGTTGAAATGTGACACACTGTCCCTTGTGAAGGTCGAAATACTCGTCTGATAATCCTCTGTGTATTTAACAAACTCCAGTGCCTATAAAAAGTCTACCCACCGCTCTCTCGATGCCAGATTTCCCTCTTGTAAAAGTACTGTGACTTGCAATGTGAAGAGCTCCTTCGGATTATAAATCTCCTTTTATTAACCAAACCTCTGGTATTCTAATAGTTTTACATGACATTTTTGTAGTTATAGTTACCGTAGAATGCTTCTAAGGCATCTGCTTTATCGCACTGGTTGAAAGATAATAGAAGAGTAGTACAAAAGAATTTAATGTACTAAAGTACAGAGTGATTAAATACTTATCAACAAGTTTACAACAAGGAACAAATGTGACAGTGCAAAAACACTACACTCAAAAAGAAAACGGGTCAGTGGCTGTCATGACGGTAACTTTGGAGCAAATGTTTCTGCAATAATTAGTTTCTTATAGCACTTTTGACAACAATCTGTTATTACATGTTGGAGTTTTAAGGGAGGATGGCAAGACAGAGGACCAAACCTTGGAAAAAAAAAGATTTTACACTTCTACACAATAAAGAAACCCAAGTTATAGCTATGTTGGCCCACATTTCTAAAAGACATTTTTGGTACAATCACTACAGCAACTTTGGAAATATTGTGGCTGGGGCAAGATGCTGTTTTTTTCTTTTGCTGGAAATAAAGCCTGAGTCAAGGTGAATTCAATTGTCAAGAGTTCCAAAAAAGTCTTTGTTTGCCCTTTTTGAGGGAAGCAAAAACAATTTGATAAGACAACTGAACTTGAGTACAGACACATCATTAAATTTGAGAGGGTGAGCAACCATATTATATAAAAAACTCCAACTGATTATACAGGTTTAATGTCGTAACAAGTATTTCATCTTGGCAATTCTTTTCATGTCACAAAGAATAGCTTTCAAAAAATGTGTTTGGCATTTTTGTATTGCTCTTATTTATTATATTGTATAGTTTAATGGCTTGGTTGTAGAGGTACTTAGGTTTGATGGAAGTTATGTTAGACAGAACTACTTTGTGGTATTATTTCTGCCTCATCTTTTAATCACCGAGGATTGACGTCAGAAGCAGTTGCCAAATTTGTGTTGCGTTGGAATTTGAGCTTAACCAATCAAGTGTGAACATAGTGAATGTGACTATTGAAGACGTTGAAAAAAAAGAGTACTTTCTATCCGAGTTTTCACTTAGTAATACCTTGTATTATGCTACCCTTTCGCTAAAAAGGAAATGATCTAATCCATGGACTCATACCTAACCAAACTTTCTGACAAAATAAAACAAATTCCAAATGTGTTGTTGTACAAAATAGTGCCAAAAATGTTACCTTGCTGTTAATATGACAAACACTTCAGGAATTGTGCTGTGCAGTTAACCGTATTTGAGTGTGTGTCTTTGGGCACTGAGACCACTTGATAAAATTTCCACTTGAGTATAGACTGAGAGTCAAACTTCAGATGTCGCCTCCTGTCATTTGGTTGGCCAGCATTCCTAACATCCCCCCTGCTCTTTTGTTTGTGCCGGCTAGTCTGAACTACCTCTGTATTTTTCCCCCCGCTCATAAAAGGCAGGCAATGTCCTCTTTGTCTTCAAAACTGAAGCAGTCCAATGTGTTGTCAACAAATTCCTGCCAGCCAAATGAGCTCACGATACCATGGAACAGTTTTTCCCCAAACACTGCGCCACGGAACACCAGTCAGTGATGGTCAGGTGTGCAAGGGAAAATTATAAGTTATACATTGTAGTGTTCAGAGAGAAATTGTCGTAATACAAGATTGGAATTGAATTATTAGGAGATTCAAATCATAATATTATGAGATTTTGTCTTATATTTTTTGCTTTCTAGGATGTTTGGTTTGACAAGCTTCAACTTTTGTCGACGTTAAGTCTGAGTACAAAACTGCTCTTTGTATAATGTTAGGAGATTGAAGTAACATTGGGAGTATAAAAAAGTTGTAATGTTACCAGGTTTAAGATGTTTTCTCGTTTTTACGTTATGTGAACGTTAGGTTGTTTGGTTTCAACTCCAAAAAATTGGAAATATTGGAGTGCGTATTGGCAGACATAAGCAAGTGATAACTTTGCAAGACAGATACCTTGAGCAAGTAAATACTTTGCCATTTTAGTAAGAAAGGTGAATTTAGAATGCTATTCACAGTATTCCAGCTAAAATGTTCATGCAATCAATCATGAATCTCAGCAGCAAATTTTAAGGGCTTGTATAGGAAGACGCCATCCATAGGATGTCATTTTTAATGAAAATTTCATTATTGTTTCTTGAATGACATATTTAAATGGTTTAATTTAATGTAACATAATGACTGGCCATCACTGCACTTTTCTCCTTTCATTCTTGGAGTTGATCCTCGTCATTTGTTGTTTTTAGTTTTTTTTTTGTTTTTTTACAGAAAGCTGCAATTAGGGTTGGCTATTTTTCTTCAACAATGCTCCTGGCAACACCAAGAAATCCCTTTCATTACAGTCGGGCTTTTATTGAAAGATAATGACTCAATCATCACTAGTTTTTTTTTTACAAAGTTACAGAAAGGGCAGTTGGCCCGGCATTATTTTAGCTATTTTCTGGGTTTTCTCACAGACCTTCTATTAGCGGGCCTTCAGCCCAATGAATAATGTAATGTAAAAACAAATACAAATTTACCATCAGTTTAAAAAAAAGACTGATTGATGGGTCTCCAGGGAAGTGTGTCCACCGCTGGACATGACATACCCCAGAAAGCAACCAGGGATTTTCATTGTACACTGGTTTGATTCACTGTTAATCTCCAATCTTCCGTTTGGCATCTGTTACATAATGTCATAGAGTCGTTGTCAGTGTTTATTCGTAGCTGCATTTGGCAACAGAAGATGATAAGGAAGACAATCATTCTAAACCGTGCATGTTTCATATTGTAGTGTTAAACTGCAGAGAACTGCTGGTCATGCTTGACCCCGTGTGCATGAGTCCTGTTATGTAACATTCTTCTCTAGCCTGGGAAAGTGTTCATTTCTGCTTGGGGTCATATTGTTTTTTATGAACTACTTGATATAGAGAGAGAGCAGTGGAAGTCCAATGAAAAAACAGTGGAAACTTTTGTTGTCGCATCTCGGCAGCAAGCTATCAACTATTAAAGGTCGCTTCATGATCCTAATAGCAAATAAATACTTTGAAAAATGTAAAAACAAACAAAAAAAAATCTTGAGTGTAATGATCATAAAGTTTTGCATTTTTTTTACCATTTATTATGATTCTTATGTTAAAAACAATTAGCTCAAACAAAATCTATAAATATATAGGATAAACATCTACCTGGGGAGGGCTACTGGCTATTGTTAGCAGTCAAACCTATTAACTGGAAGTAGTGGTAATCACTTTAGCCTAAGAATGCTTATTATAGTCATGCATCCTTGTGTTGCTCCACATATTTATATTTTGATTTAAACCCTGATTGTCTCTCCCTAGGATAGCATTAAATGAGCATTAATATGATATAAGGTTTTCTAAAATGTACTTCAGCCCATGTCTTGGTATGCAACACAATAATGCCATTGTTTATTGCAGTACTACTGCCTTAGTGATTGAAGGTCATGCAGTTTTGATGATAGTTTTTCAATATTGTTTTTTTTTGCTTTGCCTCTTACATTTGCATAGATTCTGTTTAACTTTTGATGAAATGACAAAGTCCCTAAAATGCATTAAGAAACATTCCATAACTGTTGAACTTCTATTTGCTCAGTTACCCTCCTGTCCTGCTTATGTGAAGTGTTTTTACCTTAGTGGCAATAAATCCACTGTGACGTTCATCGGTTTTAACATTGAATATTTACTTTAGCTGAATTGAAAGTCTGTTTTATTTTGTTTTTATTTGGGTTCCTACAATGTCCAGGTTTCATTGGAAATGGTGTTTGTAGTATCGATGGGTGAAGGCTTGGGAAATCAGTTCCTCCACAATGTGGCAAATAATACTCCCTTCAGACTGCTGAATTATTTACTCTGTGAAGGCAACATCCACAAATAAGTTTCCAATTTCAAATATTGCACAGTGTTTTATTACCAGCCGCTGTCATTTTTGGCTGTCTCGGCATTTGACACTTTCGAGATTAGCAGATTTTAGATGGTGCACAAATGTATGCACTTTGGATTTCCAGACTGCCCCCCCCCCCAATATAAAGCCATTGTCATCAGTTTTATCAGCAAGAATCAAATAATTTTAAAGGATTTTAATTTTCATACTCACTTCACTTAATGCAAAAATAAGCAATAAAAGGAACAAAACTTTACATCTCGTAGTACAAATTTTCTCCTGAAAATCCGAATTTATTATTACATAGTAAAACTTAATTCCGGTAATGTTACAATTTTGTAAAATTATGTATTTCCTCTCGAATATTACAGTGTTTGACTTCTTGGGAAGGTATTTCCCATGGAAGCCCAGATCATCTTTTGCAAAGGATTGGAAAACACTGGAAAATAACAATTTAGAAGAGAATTGTGTTAAAATGGAGATTGCAATTTAATACGTAAAAAAATGTGATATGATCTTTTTGCCATATCGGCTACCCCTTAGTCTGGATTCAAAGGTTTTGTAAAAAAAATACAATAATTGACAACTTAACTAGTCGATAGTTGAAGCCTTAGTATGAACTTAAATGGAAAAATAGCTTGTGAGATGAATTTGCTTCCCAATTCAACAATTTTATTCGGAGTCAATTAAATTATTGTCAGCTGATCAAGGTTTTTGTCGACGTGATTCTGTTGCTTTTCAAATAAAAAAACTTGTACTAAATCAGCAATGCGGCATGCACTTGTTTCTTGCAGGGTGAGCTCGGAGCGAAGGAAGGAAAAGTCGAGAGATGCGGCGCGATGCCGGCGTGGGAAGGAATCCGAGGTCTTTTACGAGCTGGCCGAGCAACTGCCTTTGCCCCACAGCATCAGTTCCAGCATGGACAAGGCCTCAGTCATGCGGCTCACCATCAGCTATCTACGGATGAGGAAATTGCTCGGCACCGGTCAGTGTAGAAAATCTTATGGATGTATTCACAATCAACACTAGCTGTCGCTGTAACTTCTTCAATGCCTTTCTTTCCCCATTCAGATGAGCCAAAGACAGATGAGGAGAGTGAGTTGGACACACAGCTGAACAGCTCCTACTTAAAAGCTCTGGAGGGCTTTCTCATGGTGCTGTCAGAAGATGGCGACATGATTTATCTCTCTGAAAACGTCAACAAGTGTCTCGGCCTGGCACAGGTGCGTCACCAATTGTAAATGGCATGGTTAAGTGAATGGAGAATGTAATCTGCTGGATTGTTATTTTCATTTTTTTTTTTACTAATGGTTCTCAATACAGAGAAGTATACTACTGAAGCTTAAAATACCTTAAATTGTGTGTCTGACCTCACCAGTTTGACTTGACTGGACACAGCGTGTTTGACTACATACACCCCTGTGACCAGGACGAACTGAGGGAGATGCTGGTCCACAAAACAGGTACCGTGCATTCTTTCGTCTCACTAAATAAAGATGTTTTTTTTTGACTTTCTCTTTTTTATGTAATCATAGGTTCCAAAAAGGCAAAGGAACCAAACACAGAGCGTAGCTTTTTCCTTCGAATGAAGTGCACGCTCACTAGCCGGGGCCGCACTGTCAACGTCAAATCTGCTACATGGAAGGTAACCTCAGATCTTAGTCATAATAATAATAGTAGAAGTCAAACATTGATAAAGTGTGCATGTTGCCAAGTGTTTTTTATCACTAGTATCTGGTAACAAAATGCTGAGCAAAGTGGCCATTAGTCAGTACTAAACTCTATTTGAATCTACAAGCAATCTGGCTTTAATTTTGTATGTTGACATCTGATAGGCCATTTGGAGGCTGTTTTGCTTGAAGCCCATGAAATGAAATCAAATGAAAATACATTAAGATGAGTTCAGATTACAAATTTACATCATGATAATTCCAGCCCCACTGTCAAATTCACCCTTAGTTATCTATCATCACAAAATTAGTGCCAAATGTTTGACCAAAAGAAAATAAATAAAACTGACAAACGGGCATTGTATTTTAACACCTAAGAGCACACCCAAAGAGCATGATTTTCCCTCTAGGTAGGAATTTCATCTCTATACTTTTGTATGATATCTACAGGTTCTCCATTGCTCTGGACACGTCCTCTTACAGCGTTGTCTCAAAGAGCAGACTGCCAAGGAGCCCCCGCTTCCCTATCTGGTGCTGATATGCGATCCTATTCCACACCCTTCAAACATCGAGGTGCCTTTGGATGCCAAGACGTTTCTCAGCCGCCACACAATGGATATGAAGTTCACATACTGTGACGAGAGGTCGGTGACATTTAGTTCATCTTTTTTACATGCCACGACTGGAGTCACACAGTCACCTTGTGCTGCTACAGGCTCTTGCTTTTTTGACCTACCACCACTTTAAGCCTTTTTAGGGCATTCCATTTTAGACAATGGCTGCCAGTGACGGTGGTAGACATCCAATCCATTTTGACTGTGTGACGTGGGCAGCGAGTCGTCGCTGCCAGGTTTCCATTTCTAAATGTATTGGAGGTCTACTGCTGTTTTTGGAACAGAAAGCTGAGCATTTAGAATAAGCCCCCAGTTTCAATGAAATGGGCACATTGCCATTTTCAATGGCAGGCAATGAGTTAATAGTATATATTCTCTTTTTTTCCACCAATTTTTTTGAGTAAACAAATGTATTAAACAGTACGTTTTTGTATATTAGTATAGAATAGTAATACAAAAAAAAGTTATTGGATTTGATAACCAATTTTTGAATGTGATTGGGCCTATAATTGTTTTTATTTACCCTTATTTTTATTGACATTTAATTCATGTTTAATTTTATTGTATTAAAAATATACTTGAAATTCATTCTAAAACTTCACACACATAAAAATAAGACTATTTCTTGTTTAAATGACAATTAAATCATGGTGTCCACATATTTGGACATTTTGAATCATGAAGGACATGACTATAAATGTGATATACATGTATAGATACCAGATCTTTATATATATATATTTTTTTATGACTAAAAATAATCATTTGAGCATAGTTAATCTTGACCATTATCTTTTGCCACCCTACAGGATTACTGAGCTTTTGGGATATGATCCGGAAGACTTGTTGGATCGTTCTGTTTACGAGTACTATCACGCCCTGGACTCGGACCACCTTACCAAGACTCATCACAACTGTAAGCAACCTACAGCTGGAAGGATGATGATGATGATGATGAGCACGGACTACGAGCAGCAGCTGCACCATAAACGTGCCTGTGTTTATTCCAGTGTTTGCAAAGGGCCAGGTCATCACGGGCCAATACCGGATGCTGGCCAAGAGAGGAGGGTTTGTGTGGGTGGAAACGCAAGCGACAGTCATCTACAATAACAAGAACTCTCAGCCACAATGTGTGGTCTGTGTCAACTTTGTTCTCAGGTACTAAAAGGGCATGAAAAGTACCAGGAATTACTGTATTGCCACGAAATTAAGACATTTCCCCCAGTTTTCAAGATTCAAATTTCAGAAAAGACTTTTTGATCACCAAAATAGATTTTTTTATCTAGAAAATCATAGTACATCTGACATATATTTGAGAGAAAAAAAACATGTTATTTTGCCTCATTCAAATCATGCAAAAAACTATAGCATCTTAATATCTGAACATTTAATATAAAAACTAAAGTGCAATCACATTTGTAAATGAATGGCTTTTGAAATGTAAATTCCCCAATCTGTGTTTAGAATTCACTTTTAAGATATCTGCCATCATTCAGAATAGGTAAAATGTCTAGACTTCAAATTTATAACGGCCGGCCGACACTTTTTCAGTCTTATTTCAATGCAAAAAAACAGCGTCTTATATTCAGGCCAATACGGTACTAAGAAAACTTGTCTTCAGTTGTCATCAAATATTTTTTTCAATGTGTACAGTGGCATTCAGGAAGAGGAAGTGATCTTGTCTCTGGAGCAGACGGAAGGTGCAAAGCCTGTCAAAGACGAGCAGCAAGATGAAGAAACCGCAAAGAGCTGTCCACTGGAGCCGTCGCCGAGTGACGAGGAGGCCGAGGAAGAGATGGCCCCAGAGCAAGATGTCATCAAGCGGTTTACAGAAGCGCTGGAGCCCAAGCCAGTGAGCAGTCTGTACGATCAGCTGAAGGAAGAACCTGAAGCCTTGACTCTCCTGGCGCCTGCAGCCGGGGACACCATCATCTCCCTGGACTTCAGCTGTCCCGGTTCGCCGCCTCACCGTATGCAATCGCAAATCTTTGGCCTTTTTTATTTGTCAACTGTCTGATCACCACTTTACCTACCACAGATTCCGACATCCAACTGCTAAAAGACGTGCCGCTGTACAATGACGTGATGCTTCCCACCAGCAGTGAAAAGTTGGCACTGCCTCTTTCCCCTCTTCCACCCAGCGACCATGTCGTTGTCGATGGGAAAAGTGATGGCTACGCCCGAAATGGGTCGACAATCGTCCGCAATGGGGCAGAGGTAGAGCAAAACAAAAGCCACCTGTTGTTTCTACTGTCATCCAGCAGTCCCAATCTCCCCCACGTTCACCAAGACTGAGGTCTAATTTCTTCTATAGGTTCCACCTCCTCCGGATTTTTGCCTAACTATGGACCCGGAGATCTCCGATTTTAAACTAGACTTGGTGGAGAAGCTTTTTGCCATTGATACACAACCCAAGACCCCCTTTGCAGCACAGGTAATGTCACCCGCAAGCACATAATTCGATGCAAGGCTTTCAAAACAATTGGACAGAGAAGCAGTGTTAGAAACTAACAAGACATGTCACAAAACCCAATTTGTTCCAGTCATAAGTTCAATTATTCATAATGTTACATCAACGTAATCTAGTTTTCAAAGTTACTCACAAGCACTTGAACATTATTAAGTTAGCTTTTAAGCAAAAATTATGTCACAACACTGCTTTTTTAAATAGGATGTTTTTTTGCGGTTTGCTGCTACTTGCTATGTTAACCATTTGGGACAGGTCTGTTTAATCAATTCAAAAATTGAGTTATGTCTAAGTTTTTTCTAAGATTCATTTGGACTTGGAGGGACAAATTAACTCATATATAAAATTAAAAAAAACTCCTTTTAACCTTTTGGGACAGTGTGCACTATATTTGACAGCTATTAAAAAGTTAACTTCAAATTTAACCCATTATATTGCAAGTGTCAGAAAAAACCCATAGAAATGAGCCATTAATATATTTTTTAAAAACGGCTAGTCGTATTGTATTTTGTAACTGACATTAAAATGAATAAAAACAAACCGTTATGGCCCATAGCACTATATTTTTGTAGTATTTAACTCCTTGCATCCCATTGATAATTCGCTCACTCCAAATAAATTGATGTTTATCTGTTATTGGCAGCCACTGAGTAAAATAAATACCATGTAAGGTTAAAAACATATATAACCCTGCCCGATGATCGCACAGTAGTACTCTAAATAGAGAGAACATACCATGACATGCAGGATGTTCTTCTGCTCCATAGGCAATGGATGACTTGGACTTGGAGATGTTGGCCCCCTACATCCCCATGGATGATGACTTTCAGCTGCGCACCGATCAGCCGTTGTCTGGTGCCCCCATCGAAGCCCTGGAGAGTTCGCCCGCCCACGTCACACAGGATCTCCATCGCTATCTCGGCCTACCCTTCAACGCGGCCTCCCCGGCAACCCCCGAGCTGGTCGCCATTTCCCCTTCTTCCCCCATTCTCATCAAGAGGTAAAGTTGCACTCGAGCGCTTTGCTCCCCGGCCCGTTTTTGCAGTGCATCGTAACGTAACATATCGTTTGTGCTGCAGGGCACCCCAACTGGACAAGGACGTCTCACTGCGCACCCTAGTGGCTCAGAATGCGCAGCGTAAAAGAAAACTGGATGATAAACAACAGGGAGTTGGCCAGGTAATGCCTAAGCCTTTAAGTTACGATTTGAGAATTTGCATTTAACTTGATTGAATGTAAGAACACTTGTGATAACTTAGTGTGAAGCCTTTTAATCTTGCGGTGCACAGAATGACATATTTACAATTGGTGTTTTTTTTTCCCAGGAATCCTCAAGCAAAGAAAATGTGAAACAAGGGAAAAAACTGAAAGCTGAGTTGGCCACAACACAAACGGTGCTTCTGCTTCCTTCAGGTGAATCTCAGACCTTTGCCGTTAGGTTGTGCCGATGGCTTTTGTCCCGTCATTAACACGAGGTGCGGTCTGTTGTCCGTCTCAGATTTGGCGAGTTGCCTGTTGGGCAGTACGTCAGAGGCAGCCAGATCCCTGTTCAACTTGCCGCAGCTCACCCGCTATGACTGCGAGGTCAACGCCCCCTTGCAGGGCCGCCAGTATCTGCTCCAGGGGGAGGAACTTCTCCGTGCGTTGGATCACGTCAACTGAGTCCACCTTTGACGGGAAACTAAAAGGTCCTCCTCATTTGACCTAGCCCAAAAGCCTCTTATTTATGTATCAGAATACGTCCAAGGCAAGTCTGGCTGCTGTTTGCACACACACACACACACACACACACACACAAACGCACATACATACACAAACCACGTCAAGTTCGGAGCATTCCACAGCAAGCGCGGCAACGCGAGGATCCAATTTGTTGATTTCTCTTGTTTCCTTTTCCTCTCCTCCTGAGAGTCTCTCAGCACACGGCGCCTCTCCAGTGACCTTTTCCAGCGGGCCACCATGAACCCGGCGCAAACTGCCAGCAGTGTAATGTAAGCTTCAGTCGCACAATTTCTATTTTCTTAAAAAAGAAGAAAGCAAAGAAAACTATTACCAGCAATATATATATATATTACTGTAAGCCTTTTTAAACTAGTGTCCAAGGGATTTAAAGTTTTATTTTGTCCTTCCATATTTGTTTAAATGTATGTAGTTCACAGATTTGCTTGAATTGAATGTTGGCTTCATTTAGTCATCGTGTTATCCTTGAATACATTTGCATGGCAGTCCATTACGTGAGTCACTTTGATACTTGACCGTATGTGTTATCGTATGTATTGCGTAAAATTCACGCACTTGTCACGTCAGTTTTTAAAATTTCAGTCACCAGATTGTTTGCTTGGCTTCAAAATGACTGGTTTCCCTCCAATCGTGATCCAGTTAGTTTTAGTGTTCCACGTAACCCGAAAGTTAGGAGAATTGGCACAGGCTAAATTAACCTAACGTGAAATCATTGCTACATTAGTGATTTGTCCAACATCTCTAGGTTAAATGTGGTCTTTATCTGTCCAATTAATCATGTAATCATACCATGCTTCTTGTTGCGGTCTAACATTAAATGGTTGTCTTCTAATTACTGTTGTCATTTATTTTTTATCTGTTTGTCAAAGGAGAAAGGTTTTGTTCAGCCTGCCCAAGTTGTATACAAATCATGTATTGATGCTATATAAACTTATTTTGTTCTAACATGACATACTTGCAAGTCACTCTGTGTATTCAGGCGTCATTTGCAGTTGAAGGCATTCGTCTCGCCGTTGCACCACCATGGTGATTTTATCACTATTCCGCACAGCTGTGTAGATCTCCTCTGACGTGTTCACCTTGGCTCGGTTGATTTCCAGCACCACATCTCCTGGCAGCAGGCCCGCTCTGACAAAACAATAATGTTAGTCAAAATTCAGCCTTTTTTTGGAGATGTATACATACGTATGTCTACATACATACATGTATGTATGTGCAACCCACTACACCAACTCGTGCCCCACTTAAACATGGGTGTTGAAACGTTTTATCCAAGGAAATGGGGTGAGTGTTAGTCATTTTTTTGAAAAAATCTTTCATCCACCACTGAATACTTATACACTTAAACACTTAGGCATTAGAACTTATTCTTTTAACTGAATAATATTGTGAAAATCTTTGCCTGCAGTGGGCTTTGAACCCAGGACCACAGAGGTGGTAGACTGACGACTTAACCACTGGGCCACCACACTGTGAAAGTAAGTAGTAGTACTTGTACTTTTGTCTCATTCATTTACCTGAATAATATTGGGAAAATCTTTGCATGCACTGGGATTTGAACCCAAGACCAAAGTAGTGGGAAACTGATGACTTACCACTGGGCCACCACTCTCAAGGATTCGTCAGTAGTATTTGTTGTTTTGTCTCTTTTTTGTTATAACATGAATTTCACTCTCTCTACCTGTATTCTATATGGTGTACTGTATACAGGGGGCTAAAAAAATACCTGTGTGCTGGGGAGCCTGCGATTACTCTGTGGATCAGAATTCCATGTGTCACTTCTGGGAAAGACGGATCTCTCAATTTCAACTCGGCAATGATGCTAATGCGCAGGGAAAGAACAAAAAAAAGGTTTGAGGTGATATCTTCATTGGACTTTTCATTTTTTTGAGCTGACCTCGGAGTCAGTGTTAGCATCATGACACCAATGTAGCGCCGCTTAGTCCCAGACTCTCCAAACCAGGAACCTGTGAAAATAGCAGCAGTGAATATTTCATCGTTTCAATGAATTTGATATGTACAGGAAAGGATGAGGAAAGAAAATCACTTTTTTTCTTAGCTGCTTGGTCCAAGAAAAGTCTCAGGCGATCAGACGGTATAGCAAAAGAGATGCCTGGAGTGACCTTCATAGTGTTTATCCCAATGACCTCGCCATCCTGTGGAAACAAGCATATTAACTTGATAAATATAGGTTAGGTTGCAGCTATCAACTTGTCTTAATGTGGCCGTTATGGTATAAATGTAATGTTATGTTAACTGTTGCCACAAGAGGGCAGTGTACCCTTCCAAATCAATAAACTAAAGCACTTTTAAAACAAACATTACAACACCACTTTAGTTAAAACGATTAATAATACAAAGCAGAACAAAAATTACAACTAAATTTACCCCATTCAATGGTCTTTAAAAAAAGTTTAAACATGGATGTGAAATAGCATTAAAGACTCACCAGGTTTATGAGCGGGCCTCCGGAATTGCCAAACTGCAAAACCAAACAAACGTTGTGAGTGGCATTACACGAATATACAGCCAACACATCTTTACTGACATCGATTGCCGCATCGGTCTGGATGTACTCCATGTTGTGGTTGGAAAGGCCGAGCTCCTTACTGCCCCTCTGCACAGAACTCACAATCCCTGACGTGATGGTGTTCCGTAATGAAAATGGGCTTCCCATTGCCACCACAAACTCTCCCTGACGGACATCAGACGAACGGCCCAGTGGTAGTGTTGGGAGAGCGTTCTGCAGAGAAGATACATGTTACTACACATGTTCATTTTTTTAAGAAAAAAGGCCATTTTTTTTGTTGTTGTTGCTGGAACAACTCCACTATCTCAATATTGATTGTGTCAACACTGGCCATTGCTGGTAAACTAGTACCAAGGACAGCAACCAATCACCTTGGTGGATATTTTGATAGTAGCGATGTCCGCCACGGGATCGACATCTTGCACGGATGCATTGTACGTATCTCCATTGGTGAGCTTGACGCGGACTCCTCTCTTGTTGGCCACCACATGAGCGTTGGTCACGATCAGGCCGTCGCTGCTGATGATAAAGCCGGAACCATTGGACACTGCCACATCCCTTCCAGAAAATGGGTGCCTGTCAGAAAACGTCAAAAAATGACCTTTTTATCACCGATAATGACAGTTAAAGTAACAATTATTCAACTTCACCTTCCCACAATTTCGATGTAAACCACCGCTGGAGTGGACTTTTCGACAACATCTGCGATAAAGTTATATTTATATCGAGGAGTGTCCGGTTTGAAGGGGGAAGCGCACTTGGCTGAAGGGAGGAGGCGTTCGAACGCTCCACGTGATTTGGGGTCACTTGGAGGTCCGCGGTCTTCTCTTCCGTCCAGAAGCGCGGCGCTATAGAGTCCCAAGCCCACGGATAAGGACAGAAGCAGGCGAGAACGCTTGCGATCACTCCCTTCTCCCCCTTTGTCCCACATCGGAGCCCCCCAGGTGTTATCGCCGGAGCCGTCGTTGTTATTTGTCGGTAGCGAACACACCCACCGAGTGCCTGATATCTCCTTCCTCCGCCAAGTTTGAGTTCTTAACATCGGGATGATACGCCGACTGACAACAGTCGCTGCCATACTGCATTAATTTATTATGATGGAAATACTCACCACTGATGGCGAAAGAAATGTTACTAAAATTATAATTAGGCTTTCGATGGACAAGTGACGACAAGTAAGCCAAACCCTGCGACCCGAATATATGATGTTTTCTTCTTTGATTTCGCTTTAAACAACAGTGTTTGACAAAACAAATTCAGTATTCTCTACTGCCACTAACTGGTTGGCATGTAGAAGTACATAAAGAGTTTTTTTTCTCATTCATTGTGGGATTCGTTTAAAAATAAATCTAAATACTGTACTGAATAATGTTGTTTAACTCTGATTGTTCAACCTTATAATAATTGAATACATTTGACTATCAAATACACATGGACACAAATATTTTGTAACGATTAACAAATGCATTTCTATACCTGTACGTATACCTCTGCCGTTAATTCACGATCTTTTCCACTTTCAATGTGACGGAACAATATGGGCGTGGTTACGTCTATTGACGTAGCAGCGGAGTTAATTAAGTGCATGCGCAGTAACTCTTTCTTTTGAAAGCTTTCCCCACGCCGATGGTGGACGCCGTGCACGCCAACGAGGTATGGATTTGAGTAATTTACTGGCCTAAATGCGTTTTTATCACGCGATCGGCAGATTTTTCAGCAATTAATTGAGCCCAAAACGCCAACAAATCTTTTAGTTTAATGCCAGGTTTAACACACCGTCGACAATTTAAGTATGGGCTTCTTTTCTCGACCGACTTTGTACCACGTGTCTAGTCAGCATTAGTGTTGGCGTCACGATTTGACTTAAAAAGCATGTTCTCCGTTTTCTCTCCATTATTGAGTCGTGTAGCGAGACTTTAAATTTAATCAAACAACGCAAGACATCAACCGACAGTTTCCTCGGTAAGTGTTCACTCTAGATTCTAGGAACTAAGGGGCATCCAGGGGCACGACTTAGTTCCTGTTGTTTTGTATGTAATCGTTTTCATTCTGAGTGCTAAAAACCCGTTCCCGATTTGTAATTGTTCTCTTTTTACAAAAATAATTCACGTATACAAAATTGAAGCCAACTTTCTCCTAGCTCACCGGTGTCAAAGTAGAGGCCCGCGGGCCAAATCTGGCCCACTGTCATTTTGTGCGGTCCGAGAAAGTAAATCATGAGTGCTGACTTTCTGTTAGGATCAAATTTAAATGAAGATTATACATGTATATTATCTCATCTTCCCCTTTTTAAAATCAATAATTGTATTTTTTAATCCATTTTTCACTTTTTGTGTTTTGAAGTTTAAAAATGCATATTGTAAAATCTAAAAATAAATTTATTTTAAAAATTGTTTTCCACGCCAATGTTGAACATTTTCCCCCAAATATTGTTTCCTTTTGAAATGAAAAACAAATTATTCCAAGATATTTTCCCTCATGAAGAAAAAAAAAAAGCTCAAACATTTGTTTTAAATCAATAAAAAACTGAACATTTAGGACTTTCGATGCAGTTTTTTAAATAGAAAAAAATATCTAAATATTAGAAAAATAGTACACCTCACATGAAATCAAGTTGACCTCATTGCGGCCAGTGAACCAACCCGAGTTTGACACCCTTGTCCTAGCTGTTAATCTCAGTCTGTATATTGAATCGCCTTGTCTGGGAAAGGGGAAATAGGACTTGCTAACTTATTTTTATTCTTTATCTTGACTGTTTATTAAAATTCTTGTAAGATTTCTCTATGCTATAATTGGTTGGCAACCCCCAAATGCCTTGGTTAAATCAAGTTTTCACTGTTTATCAAGATAAAAACTACTTCCCATTAAAAAAAAAAAAACTAAGCCTACCTGTTGAATTTCCAGGCTGTAAACTTATTTTTATTCTTTATCTTGATTGTTTATTAAAATTCTTGTAAGATTTCTCTATGCTATAATTGGTTGGCAACCCCCAAATGCCTTGGTTAAATCAAGTTTTCACTGTTTATCAAGATAAAAACTACTTCCCATTAAAAAAAAAAAAAAACTAAGCCTACCTGTTGAATTTCCAGGCTGTATATATGCTAACTTGTGCTTTTTTGTGTGTTTTTTCTCTGTTTAGCACCAAGATGCAGCTTTGTGTGCCTAGATGACTCGAGGTTACAGAGGGGGACTGATCAAGGTAAAACTTAGCCCCACAGAAAAAAGTTGAATCTCCAGTCTCTATATATTCTAACTTTTGCTCTTTTTCTTGCACGCAACAGGCCTGAGGTATCTTGGATGCCCACTTGAAGATGTCTCTCTTGCATCATATGGTGTCTGTGTATTTCTGAAAATCCAAATTCAATAAAAGCCTATAAATCATGATGACATTTCACTGGCCATTCATTTCCACATCTTTTAGGTAAGAAGGTTGTCATTTAATGTTGGAGCAAGAATTCAAAGTTTTTTTTTTCTTCTAAATTTTCCAAGTGTTTATTCCCACCTAATTTTCTCTTCCAAATGTTTATCCCCCCTGCTATTTTCAAATTTTATTTTCTAAGTATTTATCCCCCTGCTTTTGTCAAAGATTCATTTTCTAAGTATTTATGCCCCTTTTAACAATTTATTTTCCAAGTGTTCATCCCCCATGCTTTTTTCAAAGATTTATCTTCTAAGTATTCCTCCCCCTTTTAAAGATGTATTTTCTGTATTTATCCCCCTTTTTCATCTTCTAAATGTTCCCCCTGCTTTGTCATTTTTTTTTCTAAGTGTTTATCCCCCCTTTTTTGTCCTCTCTTTTTATTGTCATTTTTTTCTAAGTGTTTATCCCCTTTTTTTGTCAATTTTTTTTCTAAGTGTTTATCCCCTTTTTTGTCAATTTTTTTTCTAAGTGTTTATCCCCCTTTTTTTGTCAATTTTTTTTCTAAGTGTTTATCCCCCTCTTTTTGTCAATTTTTTTTCTAAGTGTTTATCCCCCCTTTTTTGTCAATTTTTTTTCTAAGTGTTTATCCCCCCTTTTTTGTCAATTTTTTTTCTAAGTGTTTATCCCCCCTTTTTTGTCAATTTTTTTTCTAAGTGTTTATCCCCCCTTTTTTATTGTCATTTTTTTTCTAAGTGTTTAGCTGTTTTTTGTGAATCTACAAATGTTTTCTTAAGTATTCTGAACTGCAAATGTTTACTTGTAAATAAATTTTTTGAACTTTAATTGTGACTTGCATTTTTTGTTACATAAAGACCAACACATGTTTACATTTCAAAGCTTTTATTTTGAAAAACTTAAATAAAATGAAGTAATTCCTCTAGTCACCAGCAGGAAATCTGGAAAACAGGAAATCAGCTTTTATTTTGAAAAAGTTTGTAGATTGGTTCCCGTTGGTGGTCCAGCATCGTAAAAAATCGAATCTTCTCCACCCTCTGGTGGAGAAGATTCGAAAATTGAAAAAGGGGGGTTAGTACACAGTTAGTTCAAAAAGCAATGAGAAGGGCTCACCTTTTATTTTGAAAAACTTCATAGACTGGTTCCCGTTGGTGGTCCAGCATTGTAAAAAATGAAATCTTCTCCACCCCCTGGTGGAATTCTGGAAAACAAAAAAAAAGGGGTCAGTACACAGAGTTAAATAAAAAGGAAATGAGAAGGGCTCACCTTTTATTTTGAAAAACTTCAAGGGCTCCTGAGGCTATCTGTTCATAGGCAGAAACCAGGTCCCCCTGGTGGAATTCTGGGGATCAATACACAGAGTTAAATAAAAAAAAAAACATTAAGGGCTCACCTTTTATTTTGAAAAACTGCATAGATTGGGGGCTCCTGAGGCTATCTGTTCATAGGCAGAAACCAGGTCCCCCTGGTGGAATTCTGGGGATCAATACACAGAGTTAAATAAAAAAAAAACATTAAGGGCTCACCTTTTATTTTGAAAAACTGCATAGATGGGGGTGCCAGAGCCTCTGTACATAGGCAGAAACCTGGTGGATTTCTCAAAAATGAAAAACATTCACAAGGTCTTACCTTTTATTTTGAAAAAACTCAGATATGCTCAGGCAGAACAAATCTATGAGTTTTTTTCTAAATAAAAGGTAATACCTTGGAAATGTTTTTTTCATTTAACTCTATGTATTGACCCCCTTTTTTGTTTTTCAGAATTCCAGCCAAGGGGAGCAGGTTTCCTGCCTATGTCGAGATAGACATAGGCAGGAAACCTGGCCCCCCTTGGGTGGATTCTGGAAAACAAAAAAAGGGTCAGTACTCAGATTGGGGTGCCTGGGCCTCTGTACAAAGGCAGGAAACCAGCTCGCCCTTGGGTGGATTCTGGAAAACAAAAAAAGGGGGTCAATACACAAAGTTAAATGAAAAAAAACTGATTGGTTCTGCCTTTCAGAAAACCAAAAAAGGAGTGAAGGCACAATAGATTTAAGTACAGACTAGCACCGAACATCAAAATTTGACAAAACTACCTCCTACATTTAGCTTTTTTGTCTACAAAAAGGCAATATTAAACAGTCTGCTGTAGAGACTAAAAAAACAATCCATCTGTTTTCCTCCACAAAAATATATCAGGATCTTGATCATGTGGTGGGAAATTTGAAATTACTGGACAGGGGCCTACAAAGTTAAAATAAATCCTACTTCTGCCTCAAGTTTTCAGTCAATTATTTCAAATCTATTCATTCTTAAAATATATATATATACAAAGAGCTTCTGTTTTTCTCGTTACGTTTAAATGAGTCAAAAATGACACCTGCACTATTAAATAAATCTGTTTTGTCAAAACCACATTTAAAACTATTATGAAACAGGTCCAAGCCCTAGGGTCTTTAAAAAGTTAAGGGGCTGAAAGTTTATAATTTATGTTCAGTTCCACTACATGCCAGATTTTTTTTTGTAAGTTCACAAAGCTGTGAAAAGCCAAATAGAAACTTACAAGCAGAAGCTACTCCTTCACTTGCCACTACAGTATTTTTTTTAAATTTACTTCAATAGGGATGACCCTACTTTACAGTTTATCATTAACCGCGATAATCGAGGGATTACCGTTTGTTCCTTACACATCCACTAATGACGTGTGGGTGACTTATCCACATTTTTTTGCAATTTAAAAACAAATTGAATGCATCATGATGCAAATCGAGCCAATTGCGCAAAGCCCTGAACGCTGGCGTTGTTGTTGAGTCACTACGAGCGCCTGAGGATTACCCTCAGACAGCGCTAGAGCTGCCACTGGAACGCGGATTAGTTCATCCGGGGGGCAGTCAAATATCTCCGGCTGGATGAAAAACGTAGGGTGCCACGTTCCTTGTTGGCAGCTCTGAGTGGTATTTGTTGGAATTTAAATATTACACGGATAGAGAGAATCGGAACTATTTAAAAATGACTCACTTTGTTATGGCGTCGACAAGCTGCTACTTTCTGGTCGTTTTGGCCACATTGTTGATGTTTCCCAGCAGTCTTTGCTCGCCGAATGTCTGAAACACACAATAGAAAGATTTCTTTTTAAACAAGGAGCGATCGGTAACGCAATGTAGCCAATTTGTTTGCAAACATTTTGCTGTTTGCATACGCATGGGGCTACATCGCGTCAAAAATCACTCTTAAGACGAGAACTGGGGGTTCGAAATCCCCAAATGACAATGTACCAAAGGTGCAGCATCGTTCTGTGAGAAGTTTGGCAGGATTTCGTCGGCAAATAGTCACTTTTGAGCTGCTGTGCAGTGACCGCACGCACGCACGCCCGTCCTGCTTCCGGGCCCCATCAGGCATTTCGGGGTTTGACGTCGGCTATTTGAACTCTGGCCTCGGCCACGCCTATTAAAAAAAGGACACATAAAAAATAAATATTTTTTTTTCATAATAACGTGCATTAGTGCGTATATGTTTGTGTGGAGGGGCTGTAAATGCTTTTTGGTTGGACTTTAATACTTAAAAGAAAAATACATTGTTTTCATAATAACGTGCATTGGTCAATGCGTGGGGCGAGATCGGACTGTAAATACTTGTTGTTAATACTCGATGTGTGTGATCATAAAATATGTTTTTTTAATAAGGCTCAACTACACTACCGGTATAAAAACGTGGTTACAAAAATTAAAATTAAAAACATTACTACGCCCATAAATGCATCTTCCGATTCACCAGCAAACGCACCAATCGGATGACATTCAAACCTTTGCCAGCCAATTAGAGAGCAAGGAGTGGGTACCGCTTGTCTTTTGAATACATTGCGGAAATAGGCAGCCACTCACCAACGAAGTTGAGAAAATGGCTATAGATACTATTTAGTCCACAAGATAAGTACCAGGTTTCCATTGTTTCTTTGTAATTGTTACTCTCCCGGTTTGTGAAACCAAATTGCATAGTTAGCTGTTGTTTAAGCGTGCGTAATGATGATATAGCTGTAGTTTGCTTGTCTTAAAAAAGAAATAGGAGGCAAAGGAATTTTATCGCGTTAGGGCTAAGAAGCTAAAAGTTGTTTATAGTGTGTAGTTTAGGGGCAAAGTGGTTAAAAATGATGTTTACCGAGAGAAATATGGTTCGTCTTGTGGCTGTGCAACATCTGCGCTCCGCGTACGGGATCAAGACAAAGAACTGGAACAAAAACAAATCGGAAACGGTGAAGTCAGCAGCAACAATCAACTCGGTGAGTTTAGTTTATCCTAACACCATCATAGCCTGAATTCCTTAACGTATTGTTGCAGCTTTTGGTTTAACAAAAAAAGAGATGTGGTATTTGTATAGTTTTGAGAACACCAGTAGAACCCACATATGTTCCCAGAGTATTGTCAAATGTGTTCTCGTTTTGTAAAAATACTTACAAAATATATTATATATTATATTAGTGTTAAAAGCCAAATGTTTTTCTCTCAAAAACAGTGTAAAGTGGAGACCCCAAACTATTTAAATCACATTATACTGAACAGACAAGACATTAAAAGTCAAGCTTCAGGTCTTTTTTTTAATTGGCGCTTATAAGTCACAAGATTTATGACCACATGACCAAAATCTCTTTTTTTAACTGAGCCCGTAGTTCCCTTTTTTGGGTTAACTAAAAAGGAAGGTGTGTACATGTCCCTTTTCTGAGAACAAAACTAACTGTACTAACCAAAAGACATATTTGAAATACCTCTATAATGGCATAATGAAACCACTAATGATAAAAGTACACTGATATTCATCAGTGAAAGTCACTGAAGAATATACTACTGTATACGTGGAACATTACAGAGAGCAGCCAGCACTTTAGAATTTTGAAAATATAATTTGGCTCTCTATTTGATAATTTTGGTCCCCAGAAGAAGGTCTTCGGAGTGCCATTGGAGAGCTTACCGTATTATAACATGGCACGTGGGAATGTGCCAAGGTATGTTTTTCCTTTTTTCTCCTCCACAATCCAATATCCCAGCCCTAAAGTTATAGTACTGATTGGAAAAAACACATCCCAATTGCCGCAAAGCATTCCATGACATTGCATATATTTGTGCTCTCCTAGGTTTCTGGTGGACGCATGCATGAAGTTGCAAGCTCATGTCGAAACTGAGGGCCTGTTCCGAAAATCTGGCTCTGTGCTTCGTCTGAAAGCCTTACGGGTGAGTGACTTTGCTCACAATGACCCAACCATGACTTCTCAAAGGGACAGACAAAAAAGTTTGCTTGTATATTTCCAGACCAAAGTGGATTCAGGAGAGGAGTGCCTGTCTTCTGCACTTCCCTGTGACGTGGCCTGCCTAGTCAAGCAGTTCTTTAGGGAGCTGCCGGAACCCGTTCTACCCGCCGAGCTGCAGGAGGCCTTCCTCAAGGCCCAGCAGCTCCCTACCGAAGAAGACCGCACTTCTGCCACCATGTTGCTGTCTTGCGTTCTGCAAGACAGGAGCCTCAGTGTCTTGTGCCACTTCTTCGACTTTCTCCAGAACGTCTCCAAGAGGTGCCTGTGGTGTGAAATGATTAAAACAGTTGCCAAAAAATACCATCTTTTTAAACCTTTCTAGCATGAAAGATAGATGTGCTATCCAGTTTGAGTGGGAGAAGTTGTATATACAAACATTGATCAATGGCATTGAAAGAATTAGATGTCTATCACTTGTCAATGTCATGCAATAAGTTAAACACTATTGCAAAAAGGGCTTGAACCAATTAATCCCCTTTTTGTTTGATTTCAGGAGTGCAGAGAATAAAATGGACATCGCTAACCTGTCTCTAATCTTGGCTCCTAATCTCCTCCACGGCGGTGAAGGTACAGAGAAGATGAACGCCAACACAGAAAAACGCATCCGACTGCAAACGGCAGTTGTTCACTGCTTCATCCAGCATGCCCACAATTTTGGTATGTCTTCACATACACATCAACTTGCTTTTCTTTACCTTAGTCCGTCCAGTACATTCAACTAAAATGCATCCCTTCGTGGGTGTTATACATACAGGAATTCTGCCACAGTTTCTTCAAGAGAAGGTTTCAGCCATGCTACGCTGCGATCCAGAAATTCCATCTCCTGCATTCAATGAGCTTCAGGAGCTGGACCAAAACTCCGAGATGAGGCACAGGACTAGACGCAGTCTAGGAGGTAAGATTGCAGGAGTGGGCACGTTGTTCCCTTTTAGCACAAAAGTAAACATATTTTTGTTTACAGTCTTCTCTTCTATCACGCCTGTGATTACCACACCATCTTCCAAGCGTAAACTGCCTTTGGATTCTGGCCATTCTTTTGGATTCTCAAACAAGAAGCGTAGGTCTGTCATGAAAAATCTAGGGATGGAATTACTTCCCAATACCTTGTTCGGCACCTCCACTCCCGGATCAGGTATTTTTGGATCGCTCATTCGAAGCCAAAACATTCTGCTGTGTGGGTTTTTTCAAGAATATCTGCTATGCCTTGCTATAGCTTGCGGTGCAACAGAGGTGATTGATTCTACTCCAAGTACTACTATACCTTCTGTCGGGAAGTTTGGAAGGCTGTCAACTGCTTCGGCGAGGAGGAAGAGCAGGCGATTTAGCAGCAGGCACGCAGTTAACAGGTATGCATACATGATCAGGCCGCCATATTGCCCGCAGGATTATCATGTATAAGGACAAAAGATAGTTTAGTATTCTGAGCTGGTTATAGAGGCATAAATATGTGTTGTATCTTTTCTCTCTTATCTTACATTGCCTGTGGTGCTGATCCGTGAAGGGTCGAATCTGGACGAACAGGCTGCTTTTCTCCCAAAGTCAACAAACAAGAAGTACCACGCAAATCTCTGCGTCAGCGTTTCAGCTTGGGGAGAAACCACAAAGACATTGTAAGTGAGCTCGCCTGATAGAATCAGTTCAATCCGTGAACAATGATGGCATCTTCAAATCAGGCGGGGAATTGCATTTTAGATGTTTGCACATGAAGACTCTTGCACTTTTTAATAGTGAGTTTACAATTAATCATTTTAAACTTGATAAAAGAATACTCTGTCTGATTGTCAGACTTTAAAAATAGGTATGATGATACCAAGCTATATATTTTTAATGCCCAGTTAATGATCACTTTTCCTATACTAAACACTATTATGTTATACTTTGAGTATAACTTTTGTACGGTGCAATTATTTTAGATACATTGGGTGGATGGTAAATGGATAAACTAATGTTCAGATATTAAATGTGACTTAATAAAAGCTGCTTACCACCATAGGCAGTCCTCGATCTCATTTCTACTGGGCTATTTCTTCCATCCTCTGAAGAACTAACTCAAAGTTATAGAATTAACAATCATGGTGGCATTCTGTGTAACATCTGTGGGCTCATTTAACGCTTGACTAATAATCCTGCTTTGACGTGTCTTTCATCTTTAATTTCTCATTCCATGGTGGTGGCTGGTGTAGGGGTCAGAGTCCATAGGTTGGCGACTCGCCAGCCAGGAGAGCACCACCAGTTTTTGTTTCACCAAAGAAAGCCCCGCGTTCAATCTGTCATTCCTGCCCAGAAACCCGCAAGCAAAAAGTAAGTCCATGGAGGGGCACTCGCCTCTTTTGCTCCTTTTGCTTGACTAATACCTGTTACTATCCAACCCTCATAGGTTCAAAGTTCATAAGCAAGTCTGAAGACAACTTGCTGAGCCCTCAGTGTGAGGCAGACGCCCACTGCGCTTCATGGAATGGCCAGGCGCCTGGAGAAGCATCCTTCCCTGACACACCCGTGGCTATGCGCCTGAAAAGCAACTGTGTGTCTGAACCTGCCATTGCAGACTCCAAAAGTCCGCCCAACAAATTGTGTTGTGCCACCAGTGCGTTAAGCCTGGAAAGCCTGCCTTCCGATTCCAAAATCCCAGGTCCAATTGTAACGTCCCCGCCCAAAGAAGGAGAGACTATGTCGGAAATGCGGGAATCCATCAACACAGTGCCTTCAGACAGCATCCTGCTCCCTTGGCCGAAGACTCCTGTGTTCGGGTGTCCAAGTCAGGACACGCCTAAGTTTCCAGCTCTCCCAAAATTTAATGTTACCTTTGACGTGGAAGCTTTATCGCCCCTGCATATTAATAGTGTCATTTTGGAGTCTGTCGAGAATTGCAGTCCAGCGGCGAGGCGTGCTCAAGGCTCATTTTGCGCCAGCGAAGACTCGCCCAGGCTGGCTCAACACAGCAGGTTGATTGAGGCTTTGGATATTCAGAGTCCGGCTTCCCCCAGACCAGTGATCCCACCCGAAATGCAGTTTGCCCTCGAGTCGGCATCCAACGTCGACACGAACCGTCATGAGAATGCGCCTCTCCCTGAGGCCGATGTTCCAAAGCGCCACATCCTGCGCGTGGCAGACCACATCCAGAATTTCAACAAACTCACCCTCAAGTCTCCCCGAGGCACCGGGGCCAAACACGTCAAGTCGCCATTGAAGTTCCAGCGCACCCCCGTGCGTCAGGCAGTCCGCAGGATCAACTCGCTCCTGGGGGATAACAGGAGAGCCTGTGAAAACACGAGCGAAGTGAGAAGCTTGAAAGCCACAAGAGCTGTGAGCCTGGAGAGTGGCCTGTCCCCACATCCAATGCTTAAGCCCACTAAGGGTGAGACTCAACGATTTCAAAAGAAAGCCCCCCCTGTCCCACCCAAAAAGCCAAGCACCTTTGCTGCTAAAGTTAAGGCTTCTGTCCTCAGTGATGTGACCAACAAGGTACAAAGAAAGATCAATGTGGACTCCTTCTTGCTGCATTCAGTTGCAACTCACAAGCTCGTGAAGGACGAGACGGTAAATTCCAGTGGGACCCCCAGAAACCCGCTTGTCCGACCGCGATTGCTGCCGGCCACCAAGCCGGTCGATTTGTAGGCGACGCTTCTTTTGCCAGCATCAGTGACAATTGACTCGTGGGATTTAATTTATTTGAAGCTACGATCGGTGTTGCTTGTCTTGTGTCTTATTGCCTTTGGAGAAAATATTGTGCCTCTGCTTACGGTACTTTTCAGTACGTTTAAGATTATATAGAGTGGTTTTGAATTTTGGGTGGGATGACTTGAAGTCTGGATTTGTATATCTTCGTTCTGTAGTTTAGACACTACGCTGTTTCTTTTTGAATTGTTACTTAATTTCCTATTTCGGCAAAACTGATGTCAATAAAATCAGTCTAAGAAAAGTCAATGGTCATTTTATTGCTGGCGCTAGAGGGTGCTGGATAGCCGTTGAATGCAGTACTGCCTTCGTTTTTTTTGGTTTCTTCTAATTATCCTGACTTGAAAAAAATCTTAACTACTTGTAGGGCAAGTGAATAGTTTTGTCATTAACAAAAAATTAACCCCCCAAACAGTTTGAGATTGACACCAATTCAGGAAACCCTCATGCTTAGTGCCCATAGTTGGCTGGCCTAGGCTCCAGCACCCCCTGCCATCCTTGTGAGGATATATGGTTTAGAACCCTAAAAAGAATTGGCATCAATATGTATCCTATACTAGTATTATCATTTTATATAGGGTTAAGTATAAAGAAAACAAAAAGTTAGGATGATGTCCGAACGACGCGTTCAATTTGCCTGCCCTCTTAAGTGCGTGTGATGCCTTCAAGGGGGCGGAGACGTCACGGTATTCTCCGCATCTTTCGTTCTCAGCCAATAATGTCGAGGGAAGTGTTGGAATCTCAGCTGGCAGGCATTTAAAGGGGAGACACTACGACGCTGGGGCGATTCCTAATAAACCCACTTCAGACCCCACTCCCAAGTCCATTTCCCCTCCCCACCACGCCGTGGGTGCCAGCTTCGACGGGAGATTGCATTGAGGATTACAGGTCGGTGCCACTTCAGATAAGGGAAAACTTCAACGTCTGACTTTCGCACGCGCCCTAAACGCAACTATTTCCCAACGCGCGTCCTTTCCCCACGCGCGTCTTTTTGGGGCAAATACCAAAACAAGTGTTTTCTTTTTTTCTATACACATACTCACAGACAGGATGGCCAAGTGGAGGCGTGTGGTGTACAGCCTGCTCTTCATCCTCGTCTCGCTGTCTTCTCCGCTGGATTGCAAACGGAACCGGGGGGTCACCCGGGGCTCCATCCCTCACCCTGACAAGAGCCGGCCAAACGAATCTGAGCGGAGGCGCCCTCGACCTCCGCCCCCGCCGCCGGCACAGGGTGCCTCGTCGCCGACCGACGACGTTCTGGAGTCCAGCCAGGAGGCTTTACACGTGACCGAGCGTCAGTACTTGAAACGGGACTGGTGCAAGACGCAGCCCCTCAAGCAGATCGTCCACGAGGAGGGCTGCATCAGCCGCACCATCATCAACCGCTTCTGCTACGGCCAGTGCAACAGCTTCTACATCCCTCGGCACATCCGTCGAGAAGAGGGAGCCTTCCAATCGTGTTCCTTCTGCAAGCCCAAGCGCTTCACCACCATGACCTTCACTTTGAACTGTCCGGACCTGCAACCCCCCACCAAGAAGAAACGCATCCAACGCGTTAAACAGTGCCGATGTATATCCATTGACTTGGACTAGTGCACTTCACCTAACCTATTGTCTGACTTTTCTTCAAATTAGCCTGAAAGAACATCTATTTCCTCATCTATGAGAGTGGTATGTGTTTTTTTAATTATTATTATTATTATTATTATTTTGGGGTGGGTGTGTCAGTATTGTTTTTTTTAACTTTATAAGAGCAAATGTGAGTGATGAGTTTTTTTTTTAAATGCTTTTGCTTCAGTTGATTTTAGGTTGGTTTTAGTTAAAGTGAGAGGATTTCTGGTGAGTGTTACTTTTTCTTTTTTATATAGTTATATTTAAACCATTCAGGACACTACAATGAAAAGCTATTAAAAATGTTGACACTGTAGACCAATTAATAAAACCAATGAGTATTTTTGGTGAATAAAAACCCTTAAATATTAGCAATTCCTTTTTTCAAAAACTATTAATCAATGTACTTTTCTGTCTGTTCTTTTTAACAACAAATGCATTCGTAGATTAATACATTATTAATACACTAAATGAATGAAATACGAATAAAAACTGAAAAACTACACAGTGGTTACAGCCTCAATTAGCAATCTATAATTGAACAACCCCATATTTCTTCTTTTTGTGCCATTGACAGCACAAGATGCCTAATCTATTTTGTCAGGGAGGGATGGGTGAACAGTGGCATCAATGTCAATGGTGTTAAAAATTGCCTTAGAAAAGTACCAAAAAATGCACAAAAGCCTAAGAGTGAATGGGTATTTGTGTAAATGTCAGGGATTTTTGTTGCATTTGAGGTATTTTTGTGTACATTTCCATGATTGTGATTTTTTTTAAAGGGCCGTGATGATGTATTTTACTGGATGTGAGTTTTCTGGGGGATGAGAATGAGCTTTATGTGTGCATTTAAGTGTTTTTAGGGTAAGGGTTTGTGAATGTTTCTTTGGGGTGTGTGCAAGACAGATTTTTTTGTGCGTTTGAGAGGTTAAAGCAATTTTAGGGCTAAAAGACACTTCATATTTCTTCACAGACAAAAGAGGAAGGCATGATGTACGTACCTCCAGTTTGGAGAATCTTGAATTCAGTTCTTCTTTCGCACAAGACCTTTCATGTAAAGTTTTCAAAGTTAAAAAAAAGTGTAGTTTGTTTTTAACACTCACATGTATACAAGACATTGGTAGTGGTTGCACAGTAATGCATGACTTGGGTTATTTAAGAACTCACTCATTGCTTAGGTCATATTTTCATGTTTCCACCATGTGGAATGAACGACATTTGTAAATGGAAAATGAGATTTTTTTTTTTAAATGTTGTTATTTCAAGAATGGCTTTTAGTTGATATTTTGTTTAGTCGAATGTCCTATAAATGTACAGCGGTGGTTGGTATGTAGATGTTTCATGTAAAGGATATTGTTTGGTGTACCCATTAGGTGATCCCTAAATTAAAATAATAAATAAATTCTCGGATATTTGACATGTCTAGTTATTTGAAACCGAAATATGGAATGATTTTTACATTAAAATCATGGTTGACATTTAACAAAAAGCCTGAAAAATTAGGTTAGTCAAGTGTCTTTGTTAGTTTGTCTTACAATTACTTCACAATTTGGGTCAATCTGGCACAGATTTTTAGAATAACTTCGCAAAAAAATGTGATACAAAGATGTAGAGCTAATATGTAAATGACCCAGCCAACAAAGTAACATTTTTCCATTTTGATAGCTTGAAAAATCTTGAAAAACAAAAGCCATCCTAAGGCAACTTCCAAGAGTTTAACAAGTTCCACATGTTTACAACATGATTCGTTTGTTAGAACAATCTTATGCATAAAAAAATGAAGCCAGAATAAGAGAGTTCCTTCTTACTTTACTTCCTTATATAACTATTCAATTATTTTTGGCAGTATAAAATCAAGAATGTGCTTCTGTTCGCCAGCATCCAGGAATTTATTCTTCAAATTTAAAACAATTCTATAAAACCACCAAATTGCCGACCAGCCTTCATCATTTGTCGGAAATGAGTATCGCCACTTGTGTTGTTGCAATATACTTTGATTTTATGACAAAAAAAATGGCACAGGTGGACCCTAAAGTTAACTAAACATGCATTTTTTTAACGTACTACGTACTTTGAGGTATTAGGACGATCATAGCGTTGCAATCCCCAAGCGACCTTCATTCTAAAATATACTCAATTGAACCCGTATGTAAAATAAATCCTTTCTTACATAAATAGACTTTCCTTGAATGAGGAGCACATAAAACGCAGCTACAGTAAAGTGCTTAACCCGTTCTGTATCATTGAAAGCGATAGAGATCCATTAGTTCATTGGCCCTCCCCAGCCAGTCAGAACGTATTGGACGTCTATCGCCATCAATGGCAGCGGGTGAGATAAAAGTGTCAAACAATGTGCAAGTCCCTTCTGCTGACAGATGTGTCAGCAGAAGCATCACCTGACCCGATGAGACCTTCCACAAGCAGGTCACGGCGCTCTGGATGGATGAGATTCACCTTTGGCCTTCTGGGCACGTCACTCAAGAGGACGACACACTCGACTCCTTTTGTCGCAGCCTCTCTTTCTGTTGAGACACACACACACACACACACACCAAAACAAATCAGGGACAATCAACACACACACTCAAGTGAAGTTTGGCACGTGGAAAAAGGCAAATTACCAGACTGTTGGCATTGATCTTCTTGGTTTCCACCCGCTTCTCAGCTGTGATCTTTTTGATGTTATCTTGAGCTTCCTTTAACCTTTTGATGGAGACACCCAGATTGATATTAAAGAAGGTTGGTACAGCAACAATATCATCCCAACACAATGGAGAATCAAGCCATCGTAATAATGTTGCAACAAAATTAAGAGATTTTGCAGGAGTAGTTTTGTTGTGTTAAAGGTATACTTGAAGTACAAGTATATGTAAGGGCACATTTGTAGTTCAAGTACACGTAATTGTAGTCTTAGCACATGGTACCAGAACGCCAATGTACCTGTTGCAGAGGTACATGAAAGTACACATACCTGTAGTACAAATACACACAAGTACAGATACTTGGGATTTACCAAATGCATGTTGAGTACACATTTTTGAGGGATAAATAACTAAACTACTAATTAGAGGCACTGATTTATTTTCTACAGATAATTTCTGGTACGTAACCACAGTAAATTGGTACTTTAAAATTATCTTTCCCTTTTTTACATAAATTCTAGCAAATATTACAAAGATCTACACACACGCAAACTAGTTTCAAACTGTCATTTTCTATCAATTTCATGTTAGGTAGAATTTGGACGAAGAATTGGCCCCCAGATCAAGTTCTTTGGCCACATTTGGGGAAGTTCCTCGCTCCAACGTAAAAAAAACAATGTAGACGCAATTGAACTTGACAGAGGTCACTAAAGTTCAACCATAGACTTCATTGTTATTTATATTTATATTCATTGTTATGATTAAAAGCTATGTTGGACAGGAGTTTGGTCTTGTACATGAATCAATTGTGTCTTTTCCTTGTCAAAATCTTTCTGTTTTAGACACTGTCACGCTCTTCCCTAGCTCGGGAAAACCCCACCGTCTGCTGGCTTGATGAGATAATGAGGCGGCCTATAAAAAAACCCACTTAGCTTTTACGAAAGTATTTCAAATAAAGTGAATTGTACATAAGCACAATCAGCTGTCAGTAATGGGCGACTTGTTACCGCAGTAAACCCAAGTACTATAATTTAACTTGAACAAATAGGATTATTAAAAGTATCAAAACTATCAAAGTACTTTTGCTACTGCAATATTGCAACCAAGGTAGAATATTTGACTGTAAGAGTATTGATAAGAGAATATACAAACACAGATGTACATAGAAGAAGTTGTGGGGTGCTGTATCTAACCTCTCTTTGGAAATGGTCTTGCTTTGGCGAAGCCAGGCGTTCTTGAAGTCGTTGCAAAACTCATACCAGAGCATAAAGACGTGATTTGGCTCCACCACTTTATCTCCCGACTTTGGTTTCACCCCAAAGTAGCTCACCATGTCCTGGAACCTGCCAGAGGAGATGATTGGAAATTCATTTCTGGCTTCTGTTTCTCTCTTCAAGGATATGAGAACAAATGTTAAATTCATTTAACGCTGCCCTGCTGTAAATCTCTTTTTTTAAAAAAAACAAAATGATATGTCCAGTTGAGCAAGTACACTGTTAAAAATCAGCTATTTGTCATTTTAATTCGATATTTCAAGATTGGAGGGAACCAAACAACACTATCAAAAACAATTCAACGGTTAAATCTCAACATATTAAGCAAATAAGCCATTTCTACTCAACATTTCAATTCAACTGGACTTTGAACTCAAACCAGTAACAATATTTTAATTGCCCATGTGCAAGTGAGGATAAGACTGATATCATTCCGAAATAATAAAGCCTGGCTTGCATACTTGATCATCCAAATTAAATCAGGTAATTTGATCATGTTCACAATATTAACCTAATAAAATCAATGTGTCTACTATTTAGCCTGACTTTTACTACCTTTTCTATTTTACAGTGTTGTAAATAGGGGAACAAGTCAACTATACAACTAAATAAATATAAATACTGTATACATTTTGACCATTTTCCCCCCTAAAATTGTTCTCCAGGGTTATGTTTTGCTGTTGCATTGCTTCTTTGCCCCCCACAAAATGGAAAGCCGGTTTGTAACTCCCTTTTAATTCATTGAACTCTGAGATGGGGTGCTGACAGAGCGGCGAGGAAGTGCAAACAGCGCTTCCAGCCTGCTGGGCCAGTAGCGGAGGGTCCATTATCACATTGACCCCAACGCCTGCAGGACAGCGCCATTGCCCAGAATGGGCTACTGCGGTTCAGAGCGCCACACTATAACATATTCACTGGCAAGCAATTTAAGACATGGGCAAGCACTCGTTCATACCCGCAACCACAATTTTTTTGGGCAAACTCCTTACTGTCTGACCCAATTGTAATCAATTTTCTAATTTTCCTCTAACTCTCATTCAACAAGCTGATAGACAAAACTCCACAGCTGGAAATGGGCTTGCACAAGTGCGTCATACGTATACCTCCAAAATATAAACAAAATCAAGCGGAACCAGGCGAACTCGCTCTACTTTTCACACACGTAACAAAACTGCTTTTCATACTGATGATGTTGTCGTGCGAGGCTTTGATGCGGCATTCCTCGCTGTCTGCTGTAGGGCGACCAATGAGTCTCAATTTATTCACTAGCGTCTCAACTTGTGTCCCGACGATAGGTCAAGCTATCGGGTAGCACGGAGGGTTGCTCTGCTGGTCTATTTGCTCTATTAGTAACCCCATGCCATAATGTTAGCGCTGCTCCTGCTCTTGTGTGTTTGAGTGACCATCGCTCATCCAGTACAGATGTGAGAGCCCACCCAGGGCCCAGCGAGCCCACTGACGCCCATATTCATCAACAGCGTGTCATTTTTATGGGGTGGCTCTATGGGAACCTGAGAGAAAAAAAAACCCAGCCAGTCCTCCACATCTCACTTGGGAATTGCTCCTTCACCCAGGGCAAGGCGGCAAACCAATTTAGCTCCCTTTTTTCCTATTTTATTGTTCTTATTTCTATTTTTTTTAAAAATGATATTGTAGGATTTTCTGATTTTTTTGGTTCAAAATATCTTTTGATAAACCACAATTTTTATTACAAGTTTAAGGAAACAATACATCTATTGAATATTTTTTTAATGTATTATTTGTTAGCTACTTTAATGTCTAATCCAAATTGTCTGAGGCAGTTTGCTATGATTTCTAAATAGATAGCCTTGTCAGGGTTGTTTCAAATTATTTTCAACAATATTGAGTCCAATGGGCTCATGTCTGAAGGGTTGGCTCTCTTATTTAAATGATCTCAGTATAAATATGCAAGAATTTACAACAGTTTGTTCTGTAAAGCATTGCTGAAAAAATAAGCAGAATTGAATGTGTTATTTTTCGAAAGGAAAACTTTTGCATCCTACCTTTTCTGTGCAGCCTTCAAACATTCTTCTTCAGCTGAATGATCCTTTTGAGCTGCAAAGTGAAAGACAAATATTTAGAAATGATTTAGAAGCTAATGATGCACGTGATGGCTCTTTTTGGTAAAAACGAATTGATAGAAGCAATTGATAGCAATCTGGACCCTTTTTTTCCATACCAAATAATCTTGATTATCACTTTTTTCATCTTTCAAATTACTTTCATTAGTGTTGTATTAATACTTGTATTAAAAGTTGCTCTGTGACACCATTAAAATTTTACAACCACCATAAATCCACAGGAGAAGAACAGTATTTTTTTTTTTTAAATTTGTTCGGTACTAGTCGTACCGAAACATAATGGCTAATACTTAGGCCAGAATCGGTAGTATCCAGATTGAATAAAAATGAACCTTTCGGTGCCTTTTTAATCAACCTGACGGTCATAAATATGAGTGATTTAACCTCTCCCGATAGATGTGATTTTATTAGGCTCGTATTAAATGGGGCCCTGGTCCACCATTAAAAGCTTTACAACCCCATAAATGCTCAGAAGAAGAAGAGTACATTTGTATTTGTTGGGCATTTGTAATACACCGAAATTGGTATTAACCAGATTGAATGAGTGATGCAAGCAATCAGGAGTTTGGCTTACAGATGAGGATGCAAACAAAGCCTTCCTTCTCCAGGATAAACTTCAGGGCTACAAGTTTGCTTACCCCTAAAAAAAATTGAACATGCAAACCACGTGTTGACGTAAAGGCGTGCGAGTGTGTCACGGTGGGCGTCAGGGCGTTCTGTCGGTGAAGGTGAACAATGGGGTTTGAAAAGAGGGGCTCCAATGGACTCTTGCCATGTAAAAGTGTCTAAATTCAAGGCAGATGTGTGCAGCGAGTTAGGCCGAGGTGCAAGAATTTATCTAAGGCCAGAGAGTGCCTGTGATCTCAGATTTATTGCATTTTCCAGATTCATCCTTTTTACAATGATGGGGACCTTTTCTCCTTCGAGATTTAAGAGGGGGGGAAAAGTCTCCCCCAAAAATGCTTCAAAGGCTGGTTTGGGGGTCTTTTGGGAAAAGGTAAACCTCACACGCCGACTATGCGCCTTTTCCACTTTATTCCTTTTTTACATGGATGTCGGCAACTGTAGCCCTAATGAAGGGAGGGGTCCGAGCACGTCTGGACTGGGGGGGAAGAAGGGGGTCCCTGACCAATGGCGTTGGTCTCAGTGGGGGTCAGGCTGGCGCCTGAGGTACCCCCGTGCTATGGCTGTGTAGAGGTGCCACCGGCGCTGGGAGAGAGAGAGAGAGAGAGAGAGCAAGAGCATGTGTGAAGTGTCTCTCTGTGCTCCCAATGTGTAAACATGAAACCAGTAGTCGCTAACGAGAAAGTTATGAGACGTGCTTGCTGAGAGGGACAATAAATTCGGACTTTACAACCCTGACACGCTTTTCTAAAGTGCGGCTACCTGGTGTTGGGGTAACAAAGGAAAGGGTGGAGGCGTATTTAAAAGGAGGGTGCCGGGTGGGGATGTCCCTTTTTAGGCCATTTTGCTCCAAAAGAAACAAATCATCAATCATTTTCTCACAATTGCGACTCATTGACATCATGAGCTAAGGGCAAATTGATGGGAATACTATAAATAAAAGTGGAAACTTGTTTTCAATTAGCTATTGAGGAATATTTTGTTCAAAATATCCCCCCAGAGGTTTCAAAGCACTCTCATTAAAAGGGGAATCGAAAGGAAGATCATTAAAATGCAACACCACCACAAACTGTTTTTTTTCTCTTGGAAAGGAAAGCAGGGCATAATCATTTTAACTCATAAGACTTTCATTCATTTGCTGCCATACTCCCTGCTTTAGATGGATTGGACATCGACTAGAGATTGTAATTGTAATTAAATATGAACTCTTGTCTGTCAAGTAGCTCCAAAGAGGGGAAAAGACCCAATGAGACAAGAGGAGAACAACAGCGTGTAAAAAGCACGGATCACCGGATTTGGGAGGGATCCTCTGATGAAACGACAGGCCGAGATCACACAAGGGAAATTTAAGAGGGCGAGCGCAGGGAGGGCGTTTGGGTTCACCTGCAGGCCCCGCTGCGGGCCTCTCCACATGTCGGGTTACAGGTCAGCGCTCCCCGGGAACACAACTTTTCTTTATCTGTTGACAGTACTCAAGCATCAAGGAGCAGAGGCCGGATTAGACACATGTACGGATGCATGCATGTCTTGTGGATACGGTCCAATTTCAGCAATGTGCCAAACACATGCATCCGTCGTCCTTGGCTTGCTTTACCTGGGTGACAAATCCAATCACTAAGTGATGACTCAGACTTTAACAGCCTCTGCCGTTGTTTGATGAGCAATATTTTTGCTTTGTTTTAGGCCTTTGAAGTCGGTGGAATCATCACAAAAGATGATTACACGCAAACCTCTCCTCTCGTAACTTCATGTCCAGATGTATTTTTGTCTTATTAAATATTTATTCTATCAAAATGACAGTTTGTAATGAGTTGATTGCAGTCAGGGGCTCCTTGTTTTAGCTTAAACTTCATTGGTCCATCAATACAGTTTAATATCATTCATACTAGAATGAATCTTATTGTAAAAATACAATCATAATTTAAAAATAATTTTAAAGTTGGGCGAACGTTGGTTAGCGTGTCGGCCACATTGGGGGACCTGGGTTGAGACCCAGGTTGATCCACCTTGTGTGGAGTTTGCATGTTCTCCTCGGGCCTGCGTGGGTTTTCTCCGGGTACTCCGATTTCCTCCCACATTCCAAAGACATGCATGGTAGGCTGATTGGACACTCTAAATTGCCCCTAGGTATGAGTGAGCGCATGAATGGTTGTTTGTCTCCTTGTGCCCTGCGATTGATTGGCTGTCCCACTGCTGGGATGGGCTCCAGCACCCCCTGCGACCCTAGTGAGGATGAACTGGTTCAGAGAATGAGATGAGAAATTTAAAGTGAATTAAAATATTAATATGTGGGTCAGTGGTTCCCAACCCAATGTTGAATGAGCCATATTTTGGACGAAAAAAAACAACCAAAAAAAATGCTCTATCTATATAAGCCTACAATAAAAATGACTAAGTTGGCTACAAATAGCTCGTAAGCATTCGAGGTTAAATCCGAGTATCGGATTTTGACATCACTGGTTGCCACAATAATAGCTTCCTCTTTATTTTAGAAGACAATTGACTCACCCGTTGAGATGAAGTCCTCCATCTTGCATTTGAACGGCTGGAGGTGTTCCTCTGCCGAGTCAGAACACACTTTTTTTACGTCTCGTTCGCAAGCTGAGGGAAAAGAAACATGAGACATTTTGGAATGAACTTGGAAAATAACAAGAGTAAGATCCAAAAAGTAAAAGACACGAAAGACATAACGTAAGAGCAAAGGTGCGGAAGGTGAGAATATGGGCACAGTTCCATCCCAGATGACTGTGCAAGTGTTTGAGTGCCATTTCCTCATGGATTTCTTTTCACTGCCGTGCCAAATGACGTGACTCGCACGCGCTGGCAGGAAACAGCCGTGACTGAGCGCGTTCCAGCCAATACCTTTCACACTTCCTGTCAAAAGTAAATCTGGGATGCGATATACGCGCTTAGACAACTTTTGAACAATGTTCCTCCAACCTGTAAGTCATTAATGGCTCCCATAAATACCTCCACTTTCATATGTAACTAAACAAGCCAATTGTCATGCAACAAACAAGAGCTTTCTGATGTTTGCACCTGCAACTCTGTAAACTCCCTCAATGAAGTCTTTTATTTATTAGATGACTGAAGAAATGTCTGTTGAACCAAAGTCAACCCCCAGATGTCTTTGCGTAAGTCTAGCTCACACCTACAGACAATTTAGAGGGTATGAATGTTCCCGTTGGCTTTAACTCCTACAGTAAGTTTAGATCTTTAGTTTGTTCTTCCCTTTAGCACATATCAAGGTCATCAGTTTCCCTTCAACAGGAAACCCCATCACAGACGGATCATGTTTCCATAGAAGCAAAGGGCAGCACGGTGGTTGGGGAAGCCGACCCAAACCCACTAAACCAACTTGAGTGTGAGGGGAAACCTTGAAAGCTCCAAAAGCCGTTCTCCAAAAAAAAAAGCCAAAGCATCAGCCATGGGTGACTGACACCGGAAGACATGGACCAAGACCAAGTCTCTTGACCTTTAATCCAAGGTCTGACACTCTAAAGACAGTTGGCATGCAGAAACAAGATTGGAAATGAGGTTCTCAATGCGAGCGCTTCACACTGTCCGCAACGCGTTGGCTTTGTAATTAATACCAGTTGCTTTCTTGAGGCCAGTTTATAACAACCAGGCATAAATATTTATTCCCGGCGGCTGCACAGGATAATAGCTGTTGGGAGTCATTGGTGGGACTCAGTAAAAAAAAAAAAAGTCCACAATCCGATGCTCAGCCTATGATGCTTATACCCCGGAGGAGTCCAGCGCGCCAGACTGCGCTGCGACGGATCAAATGCGAGTGCACTTGCGTTGCATTTATTGTCTTTAGGTCTTCCATTTTCACTCATAAATGACTGACAGCTTAAGGTGGGTCTGGCTACTTTAGGAGACTCTTTGTATTTTCCCCCCAGGTCAGAGAGGAGAGTGCTTTAACGGCAATCTAAAAAAAAATGCAGGGGAGAACTGAGAGCAAATCTAATTGCTTTCATATGCTGTATTATTGGTTGATTTAAATAACCGCAGACACCGGGGCTACGAGGGGGCATAAGCCTTTAACCTCGACGCGGCCCTGGCTGGCCGAGACTGACTGGCTAAAAGTCGACTCCGGCGGCACTGACGCCACGTGAGCTCATTGGTTGCCATTGACGATGAGAGACGTCCGATTCATTTGAAGCGGGAGAGGCTGACGGCGAATGGATCGCCATTAATTCATCTAATGGTGAGAACTTGGTGGTTTAAACAGAATTAAGTGAATGTCAGACACAGTTTCATTTCTAAATAGTAAAACTGCAGACAAAATCTCAAAATAATTGCATTCATTGGGTGTCATTAAAATATTTTACAAACAGCATTCCGCTTATTTTCTCATAAGTATGTGTTTAAAGCAAATGTACAGTGTGAGGACATTGGATGGGAAGTGGGTGGGGAATCAAAACAAATATGAAGGATTTCGATATGTTTTCAAGTGAGTAAATTAAAATAAACAAAATATCAATTTATTTGAAAATTTCAATTACGCCAGTTTGTCTAAAAAAGCTGTCAAGCTTAACCAGGCACAATTTTTTAAAGGAATTCATCGTTCAGATATTTTAGATATAAAATGGTCAACAGTAATATTCTCTAAGCAAACGTATTTTTACTAAATACCAAGAACAAATTTAAACGTAAAATCCTAAATGACAAACTCTGAAAAAATGGAATTATGATGGATTAGAGTTCAATTTAAAGTTTAGCATACCTGTCAATTCTTTCTTCATCTTCCTGATGTCCTTTGATAGATCTTCAAACTTGACTTGTGCAGCCTGGAATAAATCTTGAGGTTCTAACAAAGGGTAGACACTCTTGTCTGTACCGGCATCCTGCAAGAAAATAGATCTTAATAAATCCATACATTATATTAACCCTTTATAGGATGAGTGAGTCATTTTTTAGTGATAGACCAGGTATAGAATGCACAGAGAATGCATTGTGGTATTTACAAATACAAGATATTTATTGTATATCAATGAGATTTATCATTATTGTAATTATCTTGATTGATTTTATTTTAAATTCAGATATATTTATGAATTAATAAAATGTTAAAGAACAAATTTGATTCAAAAACATATACAAAGACATATTCTCCTTAAGTATATATATTATATATTGTGGTACCTCTACATGCATGAATCTTGGTACGGAATTGTCAAATTACAGAACTTTTTAATATGCATACTTTTTGATCCAATTTTTTTTAACAACGATCAAACGCTGCCAGCCCCTCTCAGTCAAATGGAAAATGAAACTTAAATGAGTGATGTATAGAGAGCATTAACATGTCAAATCAATTCAAGAAAACTTACAGTATCAAAATTTCGCAGGTAGGACAAAACCACGTAATCCACCAGACTCATATGACTGTCCTGAAATGAAATATTTGTTCAGTAGTAAAAATACTCATTACATATTGAGTTTTCAATGAGAATACTACAGTAAGTACCCTGCTCTTAACGTCCTTTAATTTGGGAAGAATCTCGAGAGAAAAGCCATCCGCCTGACCTCTCGTCCTGTTCCCTCCATTCATGTAATTCCCAAAAGCCAGAACAAGACCCATTACTTCACGCACACTTTGGCATTCCAGCAGTTCCTGACAAAAAAAGACAAACACAAACCCATTTTTTTTTATAACAGAAAACCACAGGGTAGCATGACAACAACCCTCTACCATTGGAACCTTTCTTACATGGCACACATTCTTTATAATCTCCACCTTGGAATGGATGGAGGAGATGGTGTCGAGGAAAACTGTCTGAAAGATAATGCAGTGAGCCCGGCCTGCAAAATTGGGAATCTGGGAGAGCTCAAAGAGAAACCTGCAAAACACAAGGGGAAGAAAAGAACGCGGGTGTGATATGTTATGACAGATTTAAACAAAAAGGTCCAACAGGAAGGACTATTCCGGGTCCTTGGCAGGCCACGGGTTTCTCGGCGTGGGGGGGGGGGGGGGGGGGGCGAGTCAGCGCCGGTGCACCCTGCCGGGCGAGCGATAGTCATGGGTGGTGTCGCTCGCTCGGCTGGCCTCCAAAAAGGAGCGAGCGGCATTTAAGGGACTGATCAAAGTTGGCCCCGGGCTCGACGCGGGGAGACTTATGTAAACAGTGGCGTGTCGGAGGGGAGCGGAGCTGTAACATCCGCTGTGATTAGAGCGCGCTGACGCTGAGTAGGGATGACTCAGGCGACCATAGTGACAGCTCTGTTCAAACATGGCAATAGGAAAGCCAGGCTGAGCGGCACCACTGCATCCAGGCCTCATTAACTGGACTACTTAACCTTGACGACACGTAAATGTGGAGAAGTGGTGGTGGTGGTGGTGGTGTCAAATATATTTGAGTGGTGCGTAAAATTGTGACAGTTTTGCGCCACCATTTTTTCATTGGTTATTTTGTGTATATTTCTATTTGTTTTGTGTGGGTAATGGAATATATATAAGACGTTCTTGTGCTTTTATGGGAAAATTAATTGGAACATGCGTATCTTACTGTTCAGGTTTGTCCAGGAGTTTGACCTCGTCTTCTTTGGATGTCTCATAATGTTTTTTGATCTTGGAAAGCTCATCCGCAGTGGCCCTCTGTCATTACAAAAATAACATAAGATGTACAAATGCAGACAGTTTTATAATTGAATACATCATGTAAAATCCTATAGAGACTGTTGTAAATGTGACTTAAAAATACTAATAATAAATTGCACTTACATTTTCATATAAAGCTTCAATGGTTTCCAAATCCACTACGGAGTTATCCACAGTGAGAACAGCTGAAACAGTAAATGTTTTATTAATTATAAACAGTGAGTCTAATAGCAATAGATTTTCATATCATACACCACAAGTCGTTAAAGCAGACCAACTTAAGCTGTGCTGTACTACAAGAAATTTAATCCATGTAACTTGCACTGTCATTTCTTTAAAAAAAATGCTTATTGCATCATATTTAATACACTACTTTTATGATAGGATTGTGCATATACGTTAAATGATCATTAAAATCATTTAAAACGTTTAATCCACATCCAAAAATACATAAAAACACCAGCAGATGGATATGGCCTGGAAAATGTTGATGCTTCCATGAACACTTCACAGAGCTCCTCTTTTCAATGACGCATTGCTTCCAGCTAACAAGGTAAAACGTTGCGTTCTGGTTCCCAGCTGCTCTTGCACTAAAAGCTGTCAATGTTGGTCCCCATGTCTGCTTCAGAAAGAGTGCTGGAGGTCCATTTCCTACATCTTATTAGAGTGGATTATTCAGTTCCTCAGCCATGCAACCGTCAATCACGCGCCAAAGGGGGGGCCTGCGCTCTGATCCGAGGGGGAGCCGGATATCTCTCCACGCCGACAGATCAAAGCTCGCCCTTCGACCGCCTCGCACCCTCTCCTTCCACTTTTCACTCTTCGGGAGGTGTGGGCGCACTTGTGTGTGTGTGTGTGTGTGTCTAGGAGGGCTGAAGTGTCCCATCGGGGAAACCCTCCTATTGCTCTTGACCCATGGTGGCCCTTTTGACGGGTCTACTTCAGCCAGTCTCCTTAATTTGCTGCCATTAATGTGGTGCTAAATTAATAAAAAAAAGTGTTGCAATCATACATATTCTGCTTACCTAATGAAATTAAAGTTGACATAAAACTATTAACTACAAGTCCTTTTAAATAGACTAAATGAATTGGCGGTCTAGCACCATCAATGGCAATCTGTGAGTATTAACACATATGAAGATGGATAATTTATGATTATTTTGGCATTTATCCTCATATCGCACAGCACTCCAATTAGGAAAACAGACGCTCAATCTATTTGAACTGGATGTCTAACGGCGTGAAAGGAGAAATAGAATAATTAACTTACATGTGTTCGTTTTGAGCATCTCACAACTTTTTGTCAAAACCACAAGAAATAAGAGTTTAGATTTTAGAAGATGGCACACACACTGCCTTCCTGCTTTTATCTGCCTGTTTTTAGGGGATTTTATGTAGTCAATTTATTTCTGCTAACTGTTGAAAGTGGTTTACTTCATGTTTCGATCATTAGCAGGGTGTCAGTGCCATTAAGCTCACAGAAACCGTCACTGGATACAATAAACAGATCTGCTGGTCGCGTGCTCAGACTGGCAGGCGGCAAGCTTTTTCAGCCACCATCCCGGGACAACGCACTATTTTCCCATGTTTCCGCGCGCCTGTGTTTACCGCAAATGAACCACCGTGTCCAACTGGGCATTGCCTCCAATGAAGCAGACGGACATTTGATTGTAAACAGCGCTGACTGGATTTGAGCTTTGCTTTTATGGCAGTGCCGCTGTCTTCATTTTGACAAATGGAGGCCTTTGCTTTCCCATCGCGGAAACTGGAAAAATCCTCCACATTCCACTTGAAAGGGAAACAAATACTAAATGGCGTCTGGGGTTACAAATCAGAAGCTGTCAAAAATGTAGGAAATGATCTTCCGCTGCCAGTTTAAAACTGAGAATACTTCATCTATCTGCATTTCATCAAGAGCCCACTGAATTTATAGTTCAATGGAAACATTGTAATGTCTGCATATTAATTTAGAACATGGCATCTAGATGTGTGCTCTCTACTATAGAGGCATTCAAAATGAATGTAGACATGTCGATAGCGGGAAATGTTTTTTTACCTTGTTGAATGTCTTTCATTTCCAGATGCAGGCTCGATATAAGGATGCCGACAGCTTGCGAACGCTTCCCGTCCAGCAGCTTGATTATCTGGAGACAAACCAAAATTCCTTGCTATTGTTAAACAGAATGGCGCACATTTACTTGTGTAGTAACATTGTGAAGGTCAGATTTTGGTGGGCTGTCAGGCAAATGACAGTTCATAACATTGACAGGGGGCATAAGTGGGTGTTATTTACATGAAGTAAATCAAGTTAAATATCATATGAATACTCTGCATATATATCTGGTCTGGGTATTTGGAAAACACCAATAGGAGAGCAACTCTAGCACAACAATGTCAATATATAACAATAACAGCTACTACGGGACCTGTTTTTGGTTTGAGGTTTCGTAACTTGGAACAATAAGTTTTCATAACCTGAATATTTTGTATGTAGAGGCATTCGTAAGCAGAGGTACTGCTGCACCTTTTTTAAAAAGCTATAGCTTAAATTCCTCCACTCTTTAACTCTTTAAACATAGAACCTAAATTAACCCCAAATGACTAAACTAAGTTAACATGCATTAATAAACAGTAACTTATACAAAACTTACAGCCTTATTATACAGCGTTATGACATATTCCCTGTAGCCACTGGAGGCCAAAGTATCTTCCAAAATTAGTATATTAAATAAACAAAATCCAACACGTAAAAAAAAAAAAAAACATTTCACAGCCACTAATTAATTCACCAGCGTTTTTTCTAATCAAATTCCTGGATTTATTTGCTTGATCGTTTAGCCAGAACATTTTCAAAATTAATTACATTAGCTGGAGAGGGAGAAAAAGCCACTTGTCCACTTGAATGCAGAACACACATGTATGATATCATCCAAAAATATCAAGTGGCGGTGAAAAGTACAAAGTGGCACCATAAAAGGACAATCTCGAAGAGCCAAGCAACCAGAAGCAGGCTTTTTTTTTTGGAACAAACTATAAATTCACAGGATTTTTATTTCTGCCTACACATGGTCACAATTACTTACGACTGAATTAGCCGTAAAGGCAAAGAGAGTTTTGGCAAGGTAAGGCCCCCGCTCTAAAACTTAATGTGTCAGGCTTCTTCATTAGGTATTATGATGTTGTCGGCTACTGGGTCGTCCAGTGGGAGCTGGCGTGCAAAAGTCTTAGAAGTAGGTATTGCATTACAGGGCGTTAGTGGGTGCCATGCTGCTTTGGGCTCTATTACCTGGATCACTGGGGATCCCCCTACTCTGGGGACCATGGACAGCTCAGCAACAGGCTTTCCTCAACACCTCTAATTAAGCACCGTGAACGGGCCACACTTAAAGCGGCCCGGGAGGCGTTCCCTCTCGCTGCGGCTGCAGAAACTTGCCAATTAGACTCAATGGTTAAGTTAATGAGAAAAGACAAGTGATGCTGAACGTTTGCTCTCATTCATAGGGATAAGGCGCCGATGCTGATGCTGAAACAGGTAGACATCAAATGGGGAAAGACTCCCTCCTGTGGAACCAAAGGGGACTTTTTATCCTATGGGGGCTAATCAAACATTTCATTGATTTGTTTTCTGTACTGCTTAACCTCATAATGGTCGCAAGGGGTGCTGAAGCTTATTTCAGCCAACTATGGGCAGCAGGCGAGGTTTTTTTTTGGGTTGACTTTGGTCAGGTCAGCATGGGATTGAGTCCCACTTGGCGCCAGTATGAACGGTTGTCTGCTTCTATGTGGACCCTATGACTGACTGGCGACCAGTCTAGGGTTTTGCCCACCTTTCGTTCAAAGTAAACTGGGATAGGCTCTTCAGGACACTGCGACTCTGACAAGAATATACAATGTTGAAAATGAAAGAATGTTTTTTTTAATGACTCACCAGCCTGATATTGGAAGAAAAGGGAACAAAATTTCCAATTGCATGGTTGAGTGACATTGGCGGCCTTCAGCCTGTTATCACCCAGGCACATCTTATCAATAACTACCTTAACTGACTAAACAAACACCAGTCTCAACCAATGGTGTTCATCTTACGACCACTTTCAAACATGTTTTCAATAAACACCCTATGAGTGCACATAACGGCTGCAACCAAAAGCCGTTTATTTTTTGTTTTTGCATGAAATCTCTGATCCATTTCATTTCATCCATCCAACTTGGATCTTTCTCCCATTGTCATCACGCAATGAAGCCCGCACTGACATGCTAACAGCTTGCTCGCTCCGCTTTCCAAAAAAAAATCCTATATGTACACTCCTAGCGGAGTAAAACCACATGCATGCAATTACACACACTCGCCTTCTTCTTTGATATGTTAATCAGGACGCAGAAGGCTCCAGAGTAAATAAGAGCTTTGATTTTTTCCCCCCCCTGTGGCACACATGATAAAGATTAAATTACTCATGGAGGCATCAGCTACATCCCCCAATGTTAAACCTACGGTGTGCAGAGTTGTTGGAAATGAGGGACGAGAATTATATGCATAATGTACGAACGCATTCCAGCGTCTCCCATTTGTCTCGGACTGTATTGAGGCCTTAGGCTGTGGGGATAACATGATCTGGCAACACTTTTGGAGCAAGTGCAGAAAATGCCAAGGGGTATGCTGCCATGCACTTTAACACATTCATTTCCATTGACTACTCTAAATGTCCAATTGATTTGAAGTGTGAGGACTAGCTGGGAATGTTGCCACTTTTCTACTTCAAATAGACTGGACATCTGATAGTGATAAATTCATTTAAATACACAACGGACGGATGAAAATACTATTTAGACATCTCTCCAAATTCACAATGCATTTGAGAATTGTCAAGCTTCTCTCAACCAGGATGACTCATGATCTGTGTTAAGGAATTCCTGATTATAAAACAGGTTTAGATGTTGAGAAGTTGTAGGGTTGCGGCCAAATTATGAGCTGACCTGAATCCCTTTAAGCACAAACGATGGGGTGTGGGGGGCTGACACGAATACTTGTTTTTCGTTTCACATCAGCTCGTCACTTCATTATCTCAGCCACGTACATCTTACTCACATTAGAAGTATGCTGATACTAGATTTTGAAAGACTTTTTTTTTTTTCCTCAAGACTGGGAGCAAACGTCAAGGCCAGTACTGTTAAATACAGTTTATTTAAAAAGAAGACTCATAGAAAATTCTTGTGAGTGCTGGAGTGATATAAAGCTGACCATGAACATTATGGGTTAATTTTCAATTTTTCATGTCAAGTATTAAGAACAAACTTTCCGCAAGTCAGCTAAGACTTCCTCAAAGCTGACGTCAGCCCCGATAGGAGCCACTGGGAAGCGTTTGTGTCTGGTTACGGCTGTCTTTGTCGGATCAAATACTTTAGCCACTTAAGAGTCAGTATAGGCTGATTTTAAGGATGGAGACCAAGGATAGCGAGTATGCATGACCCCGAGGACCCGTGTGGAGCCTTGAAAAATTGATCAGAACAAGGGATGTGTATAGATTTAAAGGGGACAGTCTACTCGGACGCCACAGTCAGGACCACAAGGCGACTCATGTGCTGACAGGGCAGTGGCTGCAGCGGATGTTCAGAAATGCAAAATCTGACGAGATGTTTAACGCATTAGGTGGTTAACTGAATGCTAAAAAAAAAAGTGCAATCACCTCATTTGAATGCAGTACAATCCCATGAAATTCCATCTAATGTTTGAGGAAATACACCACTTATTTCACTCTACTACTGTTCATTTTCATTTGAACACCTTGATTACAAGTAGTGTATAATTGTAATGTACAATTAGCTCACTTACTGAAGCATACACAATGAATCAGTCAATCCTTACCCACAATAGGTTACAATAAAACAATTCCAATTTAAATGGATTAAACTTGTTTTTTGTTTTGATGGTTGTCCATCTCTTTGTGCCCTGCGATTGGCTGTCTACCAGTTCAGGGTGTACCCCACCTGGTTCCCAAACTGAGCTGGGATAGGTTCCAGCAACCCTGTGACCCTCGTGAGGATAGGTTTCAGAAAATCAATGAATGATGAATGAAGAAACTGATTTTTTTAATCACTCGTCACTTTTAACTTTCTATATTATTTTTCCCAAAGGGATGCTTTAATTAATCAATTAAATGTAACATTATTTATTTATATTTTTGTTGCCCACACATTTGTGATGGATATAATAGTACAAGGCATCCTGATGGTGTAGTAGTTCACTTGCCTGATGCTCGATTCCCGCCAGTGGCGGTAAGTTTGTGAGTGTGAATGACCGAACAAAAACCTTCCAAATCTTTTCACATTTCATTGAGAGATATGTGAAATTTTCAATTTTTCAAGAGGTGAAGGAAAACTATGTACAACTAAAGAATAAATAGGAGTATAAATATCAGTGGAGATGAAGTAAATATACCTTCTTTGTTTTGGCTTTCTTCTCATATGTGTCGGACAGAGGCTTCTTCAATGGCTGAGGTGTGGCCTTGGAGAAAAGATCTTCAAACTCTTTTGTATCGATGATGTCTGCCTCCTCAAGAGAGCCCCACAATGTGTTGTTGCTGAAAAAAACAAACACAAAAAAAAAACACAACTGCATCAATTGGATGAAGGCACAAAGTCGAGTTCTTAGAAATCGAATGTGGTATTTGTGGATTTATGACATCATTTTCACTGTCGAATCCAGAACATGGATAAGAATCTTACTAAACCCAGCCACGTTCTGTACCCTGTAAAAGGAAAGCTTATGTACAAGGTGATGAATCCCACCAAACACTGATGCAAAGCTTGTTTGTGTCCTGATGGAACATTTCCAAGAAATAGCCGTGAATGAATCCAGAAGTTGCTGAGTAACATGGATAATAAAAACAAACAGATGTAGAAACAAGAACACGAGCTGTTTAAAGTCAAGAGGATGTTTAACACTTTGCTGTTAGCAACACATCAATAGTCTGTTAACCCTCTTAAATTATGGTAATCAAATCAAGAGACAATAATTTGAGTTCCAAAAATGAGGTAAAACCAATTCTATAGTCCAAAGTAAAAAAAAAAAAATCAAGAGTATACTAGATAAAAGTATATCAAAATAATATGGAAACATAATCTCAATAATATAAGAATATTAATGATTAAAAAGAGAATATAAACAACAATAAACTAAAACACCTAGAATGTCCTTTGAATTTACAACATTTTAAACCCCAAACTTATTTAGGATGTATAATAACATTAATACTGGTACAACAGTGTTTCCTTATTCTAAGTAATGCAATTGGTTCACTGCAAAAAAATAATAATAAAATTGGAAAGTTGCCATTATTCTGGCATAACTTTGATTTCTTTTTTAAACCGTGTTTTAAGATACTATTTTTAATATGTGATGAATGTGAAAACATGTCATGTTAATGTTAGTTAATGGAGGCCAATACATTTTTAAAAAGAGACTGTTTACTTGACCATGTTGTGTGTTAATTCTGTAATTCTGTTGTTATTCAGTACAAAAAAATGTCTCCAATTTGTGTTAAAACATACCAATAGAAGAAACATACATACTTGTCATCTTGTATTTGTATCCTGGTCCAGTAGAGGGACTTCATGGGACAGGCGGGTTCAATAGGAGGCTTTCTAGGAGGCTTCTCCAACATACTAAAGCTGAACCCCCCAAAGAGTGGAGGTGGTGGTGGGCCACCCCCTGGAGGAGGGGGAGGAGGTGGTGGGCCAGGTCCGGGTAGACCAGGAGGAGGAGGTGGTGGTGGTGGTGGTGGGCCAGGTCCGGGTAGACCAGGAGGGGGAGGTGGTGGTGGTGGCGGAGGCCCACCCCCAAAGTGTAAAGGTGGCGCTGGTGGCGGTGGTGGACACACTCCCATAATGGCTGGCAGCGGAGGTGGCGGGGGTGGGAGAGGTCCCGAACGACTCGACGGGGCCGTCCCAGCATTCCCCAATGTTGTTTTAATCCCCAGATTGTGTTCGATAGAATCCAAGTTGAGTTTTTTGGGAACATTTTGGCTGGCCGCTTGACCGAGATAACCCGCCTCACCCTCTGGGCTTTTGATAAAGGTGTCTCTGTCCGTCTGGATTCCCACAGTGCGGCTGATTTTGATAGTCTGATCGTCCGCAGTGGACACGGCCACATCTCGGGTCTCTCGGCGCTCCATGTTATAGCCTCTGTCTTTTTGCATTTTGGAGATGGTACCTTCAAGGTCTGATATTGTAACGGCATGCTCGCCTCGAATTTGGAAGATCTGAAGCTCCAAATCAGACTGTAAAAGCAAAATAATAATTATAATTGGATGTGTGATTTGAACCATTCCTCTCATAATGACCTTGGATTCAATGAAATGGTTAATATTTCATTGTTGATTTGCTGGGGAACATGTATACCACCCAATTTATGATGGAAATTTCAATAAGACACAAAAGCAAAGCCAAGTATTGATTAGAAACAACAAGGAAATTGTTGAGCGATGAACCAGACACATGTTCCTTATTAACTTGTTTCACTTCCAAACAGCATAAGGCACGTTCCTATCCTTTGTTGTGGGCACACTATAATACATGTTTCATAGTTATTGCATTAGTCCGTGAAGGACAGTAAAGGAAAGCCTTCACACAAAAAGACTAACAAAACCCTCTGAGGTCAGATGTTGATTAAATATTGTTATATATTCTTCTGTAAAAGTATATATGTATCTTCTGTTTTGGTTGCTCTTTATTTAAACCTATATGCTTTTTATTTTGTTTTTGTTTTTACTCATTAGAGTGTAAATTCAAGAGCTGGAATGGATGTTAAACAATTGCATCCATCCTTTGTACACCAGAGGTAATAATAAGCATAACAATAGAAGTCCATGACCTCTGGTTAAAATACATGTTGATTTGTTGGTATTCAATTATTTGGATAGAATTTTTATCTTTATTGGAATATTGTGACGAGGTGCTACTACTGTGCTGGAAGATTTTATGCTCACTTGGTGCTATCTTGTGTTAAGAACATGTAACTGCATGTTAGTACTAAGATTTTTGTCCATATACTATGTCCACCATCATCTCACTGTTTTTGTTGCATTCGCAAAGCACTGAAGGATCATAATTAAACATACTTACATGCCTTCGCTCAAAGTCTTCCCTGCATTCTCTCTGTAGTTGCAAAAGAGCAGCATGGTGTTCTGAAAGCAAGCAGAAAACAATTCACCTAAATTGGCTGTTCCTGACGTACCAAATGCATCAACTGTCATTGTTGCCATTTTGAGTATTTATAGACAGAATGACTAATTGAAAAATCAAACTGAATTTCTGGTTCTACATGCCATGCAGCTGTGCTTGATAAAGTAAGAGATTCATATCTACAAAGGGTTGGGTCATCCTGAATGAAAAGGCCAACTTTGCAACCTAACTAACCAGTTTTCAATTATGCAGGTGGCAAAGTGGTGTAAAACATTTTTTTCAAGTCACAATACAGTCTATTATGACTTGTGTTCTATTAAGAAAATTGTTTAGATGATTAGAATATGAACAAATGAATGATAAAAAAAATCAATGATTTCCTCTCACCTGCTTCTGTGTACTTAAGTCCGACTTTTTCCTCATCCTCTTTGGATTTGGGCGGCGGCCAAACAGCCTGTAGACGACCCGGAGTCCGATCCTCACTGTCAGCAGGTGACGTGTCCTCCATCTGTGAACACAGAACAATGTAACTTGATTATTTATTTCCTTTCATTAATAGTATATTCACAATGTGTTGTGTAAACAAAGCGATGGGAAACAGCTGATAACATACGTTAACTTCTGTTGGAGCTTTCGTTTCCCTGCTTGGAGATTTGGAAGTTCTCTCAAAAATTGATCTCAGACTTTCTTTGTCATTCTTAATCTTCTTTCTCACTGCTTCCAGATCCACGGGTTCCATTTTATCTTTTTTGACCGATTTAGGGCCAAAAATGCTCCGAAAAGCGTCATACGCCATTTCGGAGGTTTTCCTGATTTCTGGATTGTTGGATTTCTCTCCTTCCATTGTATCTCCAGCGCCAGAATCATTGGTTTTGTTCGTTCCTGGATCTTTTTTGGCCTCATTATTTTTACCCAGACTGCTCGTTAGATTCTCTGAGAGAGGTTTAGGCTCGATCTGCTTCTTAGTTGGAATGGATGACTTTTGCTCGGGTAGGAGCTTAGCTTTGTTGACAGTTTTCTTTAGGCTGAGCAATGCCAGGTCAGCATCTTTTTCACTCTGCTTGATCTCTGACACAGTTTCTCTCTCATCCCCAACTGCTCCTCTTTTCAGCACCCGCACACCACTAAAGACAGCTGGCCTCTGGAAAGAAGTGGGCGTAGAGGGCGACGCCTCCTTGGTTTGAGTTGAGCTGGACAATGACGCAACTGGAGTCTTGGGTGAAGATGAATGCTCGGATGAAACTTTGCTATTTGTTTGGAGGTTACCAGATGAGAGCAATGTTGATTTTCTTTTATCCACATTGGCTGACTGCTCCTGTACATTGGGAATCACTTTTTTGGAGTGTGATTCTTCATATTTCGGCCCAGATTTCTGTAAGGTTGGGGACACTGTGGTATTTCCATCTATGATAATAGAGGAAACAGGCAGAGAACAATCTATTCCTTCATAGTTTTTCTCTTCTTTCATTTGTTTACTTCCATCGTTTTTTGTGTGTGATACATTTAATTTGTTAAATACACGAGTCGTTTCTTCACTGGAAGTCGGGATAGTCTGAAGGTCAGCGCTTCGATTGACCTTGTCAGGCAATAAAAAAGACTCCAAAGGTGATTTCTTAAATCCGTGTGTTCGAAACTCCGGAACATGCGACCCGGACTCGAGGGCATCTCGCGCCGCCATATCTTCATTCTTATGACATAGAGCATCTTTGCTATCCTCAGGTAGGCTAGACTTCTTGATAATGACCGGCCTCTTTGACAGGTTACTGCTTTTAAAGGCCACCCTATCCTCTTCATCTTCAGAGCCACTGTGTGTGTCCACTCTAGTTACCAGTACTGTATCTCCATCCATTTTATTTGGACTGGCAGACTGGTGAGTTTTCCATTTGCCAACATCTTGTTCTCCAACACAGAAAGCATCTACATCGTCACTTTCTTCTTTATGAAGAGTATGGCATTGTTCAACATCTGAAAGTCCTTTAAAAGAGGTGAGAACAGCAGGTTGTGCATCTGATGGTGACCTTTCCCTAGTGAGGAGATTGTTAAAGACATTTAACAATGAGACAGTTGGCTTTGGCCCTTCTTCTGAGAGATCACTGGAATTGTCCATTCTTGATCAAATGTCACGTTAGCATGAATCAAAAAGAAAAACACTAAAATATGCAGCAGTGTTGGCTGAATGTCCAAGCTGTTAGTCACAAAGCTGCTCCTATTCCACCTTCACCATTGGCAGGAAACAAAAGGTCTTTGTACGGACAAATCTCCCCTTACCTTCTACAAACAACGTTACCGGTTGTGTGACACATAAACAGATTGAATAGAAAAGGCATTCATTTGGTCAAATAAAGACAACTAATAGTTGTGAGTAGTGGTCAAAGTTTGATGAGAATATTCCTCGTGTCACGTCAATAGCTTGGTTTGTCCTGTTGTAATCTTCATTGGAAAGGAGAGCAGAGTTCAACTTTCACAAAGCATTTCCTACTATTCCCACAAGGTGAGCTGTACTTTCCATGTTGAAGATGTGGATTATCCTTCTCTTAGCACTGCCATAAAGTTTGTGGTCCATGACTGAGCATTTCCTTTTGGTTCACGTCTGTGTCGTTTAGCAAAGTCTCCTTGAGAAGTAGAAAAAGTCCCGCCGATTGTTGTATGAGGGGTAAAAAACTTGCAAGTTCTGGGGAGAGAGCGTCTCACTGGTCTACCCAGTCTGTGGACGCCTTTCTTCACGTCCCTCCCTTTCTGGGAGGGAACCTGTAGCACCAGTCACAGGTATCTGATTACCTCACTTTTTTAAAAAAAGGCAGCAAAGTAGTAAACGCAAATGGGCGGTGTGTGTGGCATAGTTACAAAAGCAAACACGTCCATTGCACCAATTGGCTGCTGGATTGTAAGGTTCAGCTAACACAAGTGATGTATTAGGTATAATTATATGTACTACTTTACTCAGTTATAAAATGGGACTTTTTCGGACTTGTTCTAAGCAGCAAAAGGTTATCCACATTACAATTTCTTACACAATCTGCTTGGCACCTAATCCAACGGAGGAATGTGCAACACAAAAACGGGAACATTTTCCTTGTTCCTAGTTTGCCACTTCACTGTAATTATGATTTATTTATATACATATTGCACATATATACACATGTGTATGTATACATATATACATATGTATATATACATACATATGTGTATATATACATATACATACATATACATGTATATATACATATACGTGTATATATACATGTGTATATACATATACGTGTATATATACATGTGTATATACATATACGTGTATATATACATGTGTATATACATATACGTGTATATATACATGTGTATATACATATACGTGTATATATACATGTGTATATACATATACGTGTATATATACATGTGTATATATATACAAATACATACGTACATGTGTGTATATATATACATATCATACGTATATATGTGTATATACGGGTATATATATACATGTATATATACACACATACATGTGTATATGTAGATATATATGTATATATATGTATATGTATGTATATGAATGTATATGAATGTATATGAATGCATATGTATGCATATGTATGTATATGTATGTTCACATCAACCACACCCATGACATAAATCTTCGGTTGATCGTTGTCATTTATAGATGGCTTTCATGATATTTCAGGTATTATAATGTATTCATACTTTTAAAACCTTCTGAGTACTGCCGAGGGATTTTGTTATGTACTCACAGAAGTATTGGCTGTATTGGCTCCATTCATAATAAATCCTTTAAGAGGCCCTGCGTACCAGAATTGATTGCAAAGAGTTATCGTCATAGTCTTTACATAATCAAGGACTGAAAAAACAACCCTTTGAAAATGTCCTAACGCAATTTAAATAATACATTTAGTTCCCTTGTTTTGTTGGTTCTGATGCCACAACAAAACAAAATCAGAAACATTATGGACGTATGTGAAATGTAAACTAATAATCAATAATAAAAAGTATTTAATAAGGAGTTCGGATTAATATAAATGTCCAATTGTTAATCTTTGCACTAGAATTTTCATTCATAATGCAAAAAGTTTCAGAGTAAAATTGTGTTTTTATTCTTACTTCTCAGAACAAGAGATTATCCCAGTCCGTTTTGTCTTAGGATCAGTCTGCAGATTAGAATCAATGACCCTCTAATTCATTTCAAGAATTTGTGATCATGTGCTTAGATGGCTGACTGGGGAAAAACGCCATGGCAACATAAGGAACATTTTAAGGCACCCTCCTCACCGTGCACTCCATCTTGGGGCGATAAGGTGTATCCCCGATGAGGTCATCCTCGGGTGGTGTAATGCGTAGAAAATCCAGGTGATCAGGGCGGGGGATACGGGATAGGGGCTCGTGAGGTCCATCGCCGTCCAGCGGCCAAATATCATCGTGACGCAGGAGGGAGTCCTCTATTGGAGGGGATTCACAAACACAACATTTGCAAGATAAGCATAATTAGTCTATTATGCGCCATTATACGCTAAGTGCTTGTGGTATGTCGCCTGCATGGATATTACAACTGGTTTCCAAGAAGGCGTCGGAATCTTTTAGCGTCAAACATGCAGCAAGCAATAGACAGTCCTGTTTTTTTTCTGCAAGCCTCAGGGGATGTAGCTATTTTTATCTGCACTTACTCAGCCTTCTTTGGCTGGCCATACCAGCAGCAAACTATATAGCGATCCATCAGGACAATCCGGATACACCTTCAGTGAATCCAACTACTACTTCATTAGTAAAAACATTTTTTGTGCCTTCTTAAACTGAGAAATATGCAATATAAGATGCAACATTAGTGATTCCTGAATCATTAATGAGCTGCCATGTTTTATTTTGTGTCATTTTAAATGTAGTGCATCAGATCAGGGTGTCTCCCCGCTTACTGCTTATGGTTTACTGGGATAGGCTCAAGCACCCCTGGAGCCCTTGTGAGTATAAACACTTACGGAAAATGAATCAATGATGGAACAAGAACATGAACCAAGTGTAATACGCCAACCTCTACTTACGAAATGATATGGTTCCAGAAATTATTTTGTAATTTGAAAATTTCGTAAGTAGGTGTACTTTATATGTAAATTTTCAAATTCATTCCAAGGCCTTGACAACTACCAGCTGAACCAATTGTGTCCCAATTTGTACAAAAGATATGAGGAAACACATAAATGATAGAAAATTATAAGGAAATGGTATATAAATGTCTGCAGCAGGTTTGGAGAATATGAAAACAAGTCATTTTTCTTCTTGAATACATAAAATAACAAAAATCAAGTTTAAAATTCAACACTAAGACCTAAAAATATGTAAAGCCTTTTAAAGTAAACATAAGGATGCCTACACTGCCGCCATCTGGCCAAAAACTAGGGCAATTTAAAATTCTCTCACCCCAACACTGCAGTCTGGTACACGTACAAACACACACACAGACACACACTTACTGCACTGCAATGTAACTGCTACAGTTCAATGCAGGTATATTACACAATCAGCACAAATCAACTATTATATAAATTGGAGAAAACTACTACTACTTAAATCTAATGGATTACTCTTCTTCTTCTTGCACATCAATGCACTTTTTTTGATCTAACCTAGAGGGAAATTGAATCTCACAGTTATTTAATCTGGACCCCTGCCGGGACACAGCCATAATGTCAATAAGTAGCAACACGCAGTGCGGATGTAGGAGGTGCTCAAATGACACACTGGAGTATGACAAGTATTATGCTAAAAGTGGGTCTTACTCCTCCATACAAATTGACACTATGCTTTTAGGCATGGTCAGTTTATTTAGTAGAAACTCTTCTTCAAATGTAGACTTGTTGGTTTGGATGTCAAATATGAAATGAAGTCCATGTGGGTGTTGCAATGTTATAGATGGCTCAGAAACCTTCAAATGTCAGGGCCTGGTAGAGTGGCGTTGGGAAGCATGACGGATTAAGCCACTTGCCACTGATTGGTCATTTCTCATCTTCCTACGTGGTTGAGGGCAGCGGTCCGCAACCTTTTACTCACCGCGGACCGGTAAAGCTTTTTCTATTTTCTCACAGACTAACAGCTAATGGGGAGGGCGATAATTTAAGACAAAATGTGTGTGGGGGTGGGTTTGGTGCAAGAACGACACCCAAGACAGCAAAAAAAAAAAAAAAAAGAAAACAAGTACCAAGGGTAATAGCAATTATTCATTATTATTATAACAACTATTCTCTTTTCAAGTAGGAGGGTGAGATTGAAAAGGTTAATATTTTTACTTTGTCGGACCGGAACTCGGTGGCTCACGGACCAGTACAGGTCCACGGACCGGTGGTTGGAAGATTTCCTGATGCAGATTTGTCTTTTGATCTGATTTTTCAAAGATATGTTTAGCTGTTAGCCATCCAATGCAAAGCTAATACCCATATTTATGGACCATTAAAATAACTGGAAATATATAACAAATAAAAAAAATCATAATTTCTTGTATTAAAAAAAAAGTACTGCTTGACAGGGTGTTTACAAATATTACACAAAGACATTACTATAATCACTTTGGCCGATCCGACATATTTGCCAGAATCGGATTTAATCCACACTACACTATTCTGCCTCCTAAGTCTAGCCTTTGATTTCCCATTGACTGTAACTGTGAATAAAATTCACTAATAGACCTACATAATTTGATCAATAACAATGTCACATTTAACATATCTTTTCAGAGATTGTTTTTGATTTAACAATGTTTGACATTGCTGCAAATGTAAGTGGTCTGGAAATATACTGTGAATTATGGAGTACTAAAGACAAAGCTTTTAAAAAAAAGCTGCCCTATTTTGTACAATAAAAACCGTAACATAATCAGACAAAGTCACGCAAGTAGCCATATGGCCTGTTGAGATGCCCTTAATCAGGATGGAGGATCATCATCATCATGTATAGTAGAAAAAACATTTGTGCTTAATATGAATCATTCTGCTTGTTTCACCACACATTTACTGTGGAAAAACTGATTGATTCCAAAACCTCGAAGGAAAGTGCTATGAACTGGAGCAGAAAAAACAAATGCAGTTCTTACAAACGGTTATTCATTTGCTGGTGGAAAATGGGAAGCAAGAATAGAGGAACATTAAGCAGTGCTTTTATTAGAATTGACAGGCCACCAACTTGAAGATATTAGATAATTTGGTTCACTGCTCCCTCAGACTCGTGAAGCAGATAAGCCTGATGAAACTGGTTGAAGTCAAGACATTCCAAATTCTGTGAATCCTACAGCAAAATAACAATGTGTGACATACTGATTCCACTTCATTACCTGAAAGGAGCTGCCCATTGTTTACCGTGGCCAAACAAGGTTACACGGCAGTATCCCATTATGTTGAGTGAAAGCTTGCAAAAAGAAAAGCGCACTTGCACTTTTCACTTTCTTATGCCCTGGCTGGAATGAACGGTGTAATGCAATTAAAGTGTTGCCTGCTATACGTCAGACAATAAATATTTGAGGTATTGAACTGGATGACTCTAGAGTGAGAGACAACAACCAGAAAAAGATTCTGGCAAGTTTGGGGTAAAAAAAAGGAGGAAATTTTCAACTAAAAATAAAAGTCAAACTTCCCCGTTGTATCAGTGTTTTGTCAATAACTATCAAAATGAAAACATAAAACAAGCTAAAGATGGAATTGATCAGCTCTGTAAAGATAACATTCTCATCCGTTTTTTTTTGTTTATTTATTTTTAATATCTACCCTGACTAGGAAAAAAATGTCCAATCAAATTTATTTTGAATCTATGTGAAGTAATTGGAATACTGCAAAAGAGATTTGGTATCATTGGAAAGCTCTGAATCTCCTCCATAGAGCACAGTTGTTAATGTGATTGGATGCACTGGGTGGGAGATATTTAGGTTTACAAATGTCCTCTACAGAGGACACATTTGAACTACTAAGAATTTTAAGTGCGCCCTGTGAGTAAATATGTGCTGTGTTGCATTTGTACTTCTTATGTTATTATATTTTTAAAATCGCTTAATAAAGAGAGCAATTGGCCAAAGTTGCCAGGTATGACTTCTTAAACACCTCAAAACCATTACGGAAGACTGGGACTGAGTGATGATGTTTCCCTGCCATTGACACAGATAATAATACATCAAATACAATTTGACCATCAAAATGGATGGGACGCCTATCTCCGTCAATGAGTTAGGATGCCAAAATAACTCACCCGTTGTTGTGGAGGTGCTGGAAGAATTCCACTTTCCAGAGCTGCTGGGCCGCCTACTCAGATTCAAATCTAGATTTGTGACACTTCGCCTATTGCCATTCTTGTCAGTGACCTCAGCAAAGACTTTGCCCGACCCATCTCCATCTTTATCCGAGAGCAGCACTATGCGATGGTTGAGTTTCGGGCTTGGTGACATGCTCTGTAGACTGTTCGCGCAAGCCAGGTAAGGTGAGGAAGGACTCCTAGAATGAGGTTTGCCTAATGATAAGGTTTCACATGTATGGGAGAGGGGCAACCATAGCCCCGCCGCCGCAAGCCTTTGAGCAGGCTTTTCTCCAGTCACCAAAACAGGACGATTCTCTCTGCTTGAAAGTCTTGGCTGTCCATAATCGTTAGTTAAGGTGCCGATTCCTGGGTGAGAACCTGATGATCCTGAACTATCTGGGCTCATATGACTGGCACGTTGCATGTCGCCCATCAAATCCTGCAGTTTAGGTACCAATCGCACACACTCATCCCTCTGGTTGTCTTCACCATGCCGCTGCTGCGTGGACTTGACCGTCGGAATCTTCTTTACAGGCCGAAGGTTACTCCCACTTTCTCTCCGGGTCACAACCGCCATCAGACTGCAAGAGGCCGACTCAAAACCCTGCTCGCTGTCATACTCGGAGAGGTCGTTGCAGAAATCAACGTCTGAATCCAAAGTCTGGTTGTCCTGCGTAAAATCCCATCCCTCTCGAGCAATCTGGAACTGCTCATCCATGGGCAGGAGAGGATTAGCAGCTTCACCGATAAAAGAACTCTGAGAAGAATGGACAGAAGGAATCCCCTCCGTTTCGGAGACTATGGTTTCATTATCATTAGCGAGAAAGTCAAAGTGTGGATCTCCGTTTGAAACGTCCGTCTTCAACTTACTGTGCGGGGAACACTTTGTACTATCAGACCGTTTTCCTTCCTTCATCTTTCGGCTCTTTGTTGTTATACGCTGTGAAGAACTTCTTAAATTGTTGCAGCAGATGACCCCATCCTTTGAGTCAACCTCCTTGTAATCTGGTATTTTCCCAATTTGGTTACCCATTTTGACTTTGTTGGCACAATCCCTGCAAAGGGATAACAGGTCTGCCAGCAACTGGTGATGCTCTGCAGCTAGCGAGCAAAGTTCTGCAACGGCAACTTTCGTCAATCGCGGGTTGCTGAGAGGTATGCCCAAAGAATTGGAAGACTGGTCTCTTTGTTTGGACGCAGCGAGATGCTTCTTTCCACAGTCACGGTCATTACCGGTCCGAAGTGAAAGAGGGGTGCACCTCTTGTTGTCAAAGCTCCGGACGGGCATCTTTGGGAAATACACACTGACATGACTGAGCTCACGAATGGGCACGTAGAGAATTAAAAAAGTGTGTCTGCCCTCCATGATGGACGACACGTAGATCACCAAAGATCTCCCAGGAAATGATGGACCAATGGGTGGATTGGATTGTTCATTTTAAGGCCCATACGGATGCTGTTGGACAATACACAACCAAACATTTGAGGAAATACATGAACATAACATAAAAAGGTATCATCAGCAATTTTGAGATGATGGCTGTAAAATGTTACATTGTTGACATCCGTTTGCTTAATGTTTATTTCATTTGTCTTCAAAGACAACTCTCAAAATGGGTGAAATCATAAAGACCCGATTTGTATCTTTTTCCTTTGACGCGTTAACGCTGAAATATTAACAAGACAGCACGCACGGTTAAATGTTTACTGACACGCGTATCGTCCATAATTTAAATCGCAATTCCTTTATTCTTACAAACCATGCAAGATCTTCATATTTAACAGCAAGGAACAACTTTAAAACACTTTAATAATGCTTCTAGTACTTACATCAGACAAATCCCAGGGGGTTGACGTCACCTTGCCATAAAAACAAGCACGTGTGTTCCAAACAATGTTATCATCATTCGACCACCATCGGTGGCGCTGCTAGAAAATCTGCAAATAAAATAAATATATATATTGCGCTAAATCGGCTGCAAATAATAAACACGGTTACTGTCTTAAAAGATTAATTTCATCTTCACTTTGCGATCCTGTGTTGCAGTTGGCAAGGCAAAGTGCGCAGTATGCAGATGCACCTGCAGATGGTATTCCATCATACTGCATTCAAGTAAAATTGATGATTGCTTACCTAATTCGGTTGCAAGATAAACATTTTTATGATGTCTGTGTTGCAGCCGGCCAGGCTCATCGCGGTTCCTCCGAGCTCATCTGCCATGATTGACGCTTCTCGCATCGAATGGAAGAAAGCCGCACTGTTCAACGATAAAGTGATTGGCTACATTTTTGCATTTGGAGTCAGTGCAGCTGTAGATCGCAGGTGTGCTAAAGTGGCTAGTTATTCACCGATAATGAATACATAAAATTCGCAAATAAGTATAGTAATATTTTACTCTAGTGATGAATTGCGAAAACAAGTGAATCATTCATTTTTGAGTGTATTTTCAAGGACAGCCCTAAAATAGAAACAGTGACGTCTCGTGGGGAATAATGGTAGTGAAACAACACGCTTGGGTACCAATGTCATTGGCCAGATCCAGAGTGAGTCAGAAAATTCCTTCCCTCCCCATCCTTTTTTTCAACATTAAAAAAAAAAGAAAAACTATTTTAAAATATCCAGGATATATTTTTATTTTTGTTTTGAATTAAAAAACAAAAATGTCTAGGTTTTGCCCTTGATTTTTAGTTAAAAATATAAATTGATATTCTGAACTGCTTATCCTCACGGGGGGCAAGAGCCTATTCATGCTATAAAAAGTAAAAATGAATAAATACAATATTTATATTTTTGGATTAAAATGACAAATTAAAGTTAAATAGTTTGTATATCACTGTTTCGCCCTTTTTATGTTTTTCAATAAATAAATAAAAAAAGAAAACAACAAATATTTACAATTAAGAAGATGAAAAAACGTTTGGGAATGTTATAATGAAAATGAAAAGACATAGGCATTGTCGTCATCATTGACTTGACAAAAAGCCTAGTAGTCATCATATCCTCAGCAGCGTATGACAAAATTATAGCTTTACAACGTCTAAATGTTATAAACATCAAAATCATTTGATAATCAATTATAGATTAATTATCCCTGTGCTAGTATCTCTGCCATTCATCAATTGTCATTATTGAGATATCCTGGTGCACTATTACATTTGCTGTGTGCACTATTACATTTGCTGTATGAAGAAAATGCTCACCTGTCATTCAAACTTGGCACGCAAATCAAAATTAGTTGAAGAACCTTACCCATTCCATTGCATGACACATTAAGGTGAGGCGGGGCTACAAAATAAAAATGTACAGCATGTTATTTTAGTCCTGCAAGCTTTATTCAATTTAAAAGACAACAACATACCTGTTCTTTCATATAAAACCAGTTTTTCCTGCCAACACCGCCTGCCCAACCATAATTTTCCAACTTACGACTTCCACAAAACCTTTTCAAACTTGTCAAAAAAACAGTGTATAGATAGATATATATTCTACTACTACTTGTCCACCAACGATTACAAATGAAGGGGAGAGAACTAAAGAAGTGGTTATCACATATGGGTATGCAAGTGATTACAAAGAGCAATTTGAACAATGAGGATTTGGGAAATAATTCTAAGTATACTACTCTGTGCAAAGGACAGCCACGCCGCGCTCGTAAAAGCTGTGGGGATCCTCCTTGGTAGCGATGTCGAAGTCCACGGTGAAGATGAGGTCGGATCTGGTGAAGTTCAGGTACACGGGGAGAGTCACCTGAGGAAATAGAAGTGGCATGTTAAGCATGTGCTAGGTTAATAAACCAAACAAAACAATCAGTAGTGCTCTTCCTACCGTGTTTCTTTTCTCGCCACCTTGCTTAATCCATCGGAGCTGAGTAAGAGGCAGCTCAGTGGAGATGGATGTGGAGAGCGACAGCTTGTTGTTGGCACAAGTTGCCCCCTGCAGTTTGAGTCCTGCAACACACAATTTCGCAGGAGTGTCAAACTGCTGGCCCAGAGGTCAGATTAAATTATTTATGTGGCACTAACCCTGTGTCAAAAAGGTAAAAATACTAATAGAAATTAATTAGAACAAGATGTGCAACTCTGCACATAAGTTGTGGAACAAATTGTCAACTGCGAATTAAGGGTGCAAAATCAGACCTTTGATGCCGAAGCTACACGCGTCCAAGGTGGCTCCTTGGGCATTGGTGACGTTGACCTCCAGACAAAGCTCCTCCAGAGACCAACTATTAGCCTGTGCCACGTACTGGCGGGTGGCGGTGATATACGCCTCTGGCACAAACAGGCTTCCCAGGCACACGTGGTTGTTCTGGAAAGGGTGGAAGGGAGTAAATACTACATTTAGGGGTCCCCTTGCTCGTGGCGATATTTAACGTTGATATTTCACCTTGAGTTCCTTAGCGCCTCCGCTGGCAGCACCCTGTGAGATCTGCTGCAGTTGCTTTATGCGCTCGCTAAAGTCGGCCACCCACTGGATGACGGTCATGGAGATGGGCACGGTGTATCGACACCAGCTGCGCGGGAGAATGCCTGCACGAAAAGCCAGATGGAAAATAATCACAATGGAGAATATAGAATGAATGTCGTCACGCCTTCAAAAAAAACAGAGCTTAATGTGTTAGTGCGGAATAATATTAAGGATAGTTTTCCCAGGAATATTTTAGCCAATCAAATGTGAGTAGCCCACATTGCCTGACCTTTCACGTAGTTATTTGTGTTAAAATGTTATATTTAAATTGCCGGCCCATTGAACTGTTTTGAGGGTGAAAATATAGTTTACTGAATATTAACTCATTCCTTAGTTTTTTGTGCTATTTTTCCAAAGAAACCACTAAAGCCCTGAAAGCATAATTGATGTGGATGAAGAAAGTTTGACATAATAACTTTGTTTGTGTCATTGACAGTATACAAACATGTTTCTTATATGTATACCTTTCACCAGGTCACTAATAAGAGTGCGTAGGTAGTTGGTCTGCTTCTTCTTGCCCTGGCACACTTGCACCACATCCGACAGATCCTGGCGTACCTCCTGTAGCATCTTACCGCCCATCTTCACCTCACGCTCAAAGAAGCGGAACAGCGGGTCCTAACAATATTTAAAGGAGTCAAAAACACAGAAAGAGCTTTGAGGGCATTTTTTTTCCTTTCCTTTTACCTCTTTGGCTCATGAGTGACAAAACACAGCTTTCACCACATTAAGCGTTTGGATCGTTACCTTGATATTCTCCACGGTGCGTTTAAGGGGATTGACAGTTTGGGGCATGAGCTGCAGCCAATTGCCCGCAGTGGTGTGCAGGGTCCTCATCCAGGCTGGCTGAGCGTCCGTGGTGGACGATGTGCGTTCTTTCTTCTCTGTCTCGTAGGCCAGGTCATCCTCATCCTCCAACATCTGCATTTTCAGCATCTTACCCATCATGTCAGTGCCTGTGCAGCCCAGCAAGGAAGGGGAGTGGGATACAGTGAGCGGGGAAATGGGGGAAGACAGAGCCATAGTGTGGGGGGGGGGGGGGGGGGGGGGGGGGAAATTATTAAGAAGTGGAACATAGCTTTTCTTCATGATGCATCGGGAGTTGCTTAATTAGAAAAACAACAAGACAAGGCTTCAGGCAATACGTCACATGTAACAAGTGAAAAATATGAACCAAAGATTTTCTTTAAATATACTGATTGACACAAAACCTTGCTCAAATGGTGCCCATCTTCAAGAGACACATGTTGGCAGCATTAACATTACAAGAGATGGTTTTGTTTAAAATTACTATATTGTCAAATTGATAACTATTAACAATGGGTTTGTTCTTTAGTAGCCATTGTGGATATCTATATGGTTAATGGGTGTTTTAACTACCACAAAACATACTCTGAATACTACAAAAATAGCATGTGGAATGGTAGTGAATAGGTTGACATGCTATATAAACAAAATTGAGTTGAGTGGTCAAACGTCAAGTAATTTTTTTCATTTGTATGATGCCTATGTTAAAATTGATTGAAATTACGAACATCTCAATATGACTTTTTCACAATTTGTTCATTTGTTTACATTTTTAAATAAATACCGTGACTGACGATGGCAATATTTCATCTATTAAAAGTTGTAGTTTTGAGAAAATACTGTACACCAGGGATGCCCTACTCCGGGGTCCCAACAGGGTAAGAACCAGAGTATGGCACTTCTGCTGTACAAGGTGTCCAGGATTACGACACATTTACACAAACACAAAAGGTGGTGATAAAGGGAGAGGGGGGTTGCTTGGATGTTTCATTAGTGAGGCGAGGGGAGTATTGATGTGTATATACATACAGAAGTCACTATTATTAGGCACACCACTTACAAATCATGTGTTAGTGAGGTGTACCTAATAAAGTGATTTTCTTTTTTTAATGAGGTAAGGAGTTGTCTCGGGTGGGGAAGTGATATGTCAGCAAAGCGACATGTTGGCTGTGAAATAACAGCTGCTGGAGGGTGAGGATACCCTTTTACCTTGTAATTGTGATGGTTAGAGCGGAAGAAAACAAACTGCACAATAACACTGTATAAGAGAGGTATTTGATGACTAATGAATGGAGACAATTACTCAAAGGAAAAAATCTCTATGTCTTGGAACTATAAAAAGCGCTCAATGAAGGTTAGGACACTGGAATAGAAAGGAGATGATGAATCAACTACTGCAAAAAAAGGCTGATGGAAGAACAATGATGTAATCCTTGACAGTTTCCAGCAAATGACAATATACACCTTTTTATGTTTGTAAACAATAGATTGGTAGTGGCATACCTTGAGTGGTGAGCAAGACTTTCTCAGCATTGCTAGGCAAGCCCAGCCAAGATGGAGTCTGAGTGTCAGGAAGCATCTCTACCCAATGGATAAACTCCTCACGACTGGAAAAAAATCAAAGAATCAAGCGTGAGCAAATATGAATAGACTACAACTGCTGGGAAACATGAACATGAATACTGACCGAATGCCATCAGGCATCTTAATGTCTTTGTGCCCGTCAACTTTGAGCGCCAGTTTGAACTCGCTGTCAAAGCTTCCCTTTGTGAAAATGCGGTCCAGGAAAGTGTTAAGCAGACGCTGATCAAACTCGTTGTCGATGCGGCCGCCGTAGATGGATTGAGCCATCAGGGTTTTGAGCGCGGCCCAGGGGATCTTGTCTGGGGCAATATTCTGACGACCCTACAATTGAAACAATATACATTTACAAAAAGTGGTCAACCATTGTATATTGCAAAAAACAAAATAAATATTAAAAGATACTACTATTACAGACTGAAAGCCTTTTTTCACATTTAATGGTCGTTCTAAACCTTTTACACAGATTTGAGCTATTGCTAAATAGATTTGGCCCTCCATCCTCCACCAATGAGTGTGTTTTTGGCCTAGTTATCAAAGACAATTTATTTTAACAATGTGATGCACCCATACATCAGTTTTAAAGGTAAAAGTGAATAAGTGTTCAGGAAAGGTGAAGCAAGTAGTTGCAGTTGCAACTTTCATGTTTCACAGGACTTCAAAATGGTTTCCGAATCGGCTGTACATGCTTCTTTCTGTACATTTACAAACCTTGGCGGTGTCGTCGAGCCAGGTGTCGATGGTATTGCAGGCCGAGCGCAGGTCAGACTCTCCAAACTCATATTTTTTGGACCAGCCTAAAGGTGCATAGCGCAGACGTTCTTGGATGACTGCGTGAAACCAAGCCAGCAAGAAGTACAAACGGGCACGCTCGTTGGGAGCCTTTAAAAACACATTGGGAAAAGACAGGGGAGGAAATGAGGTGGGATGAAAACATTTTATGCACGTATGCTCTCTAGTCATTATACAAAAATGTTCAACTCCATATCACTACTAAAAAAACACTCAATACCATATGAACAAAAAAAAAAAAATCGACAAATATATGAATTCTTTCAATGCTGTTGATGATGAACTTCCAAATATGTGGCTTTTCAAAACTAAAAAAGCTCCACAATAACTTTATCACTAGTAGAAGAGTTTTGATACTCTTGCAATCAAATGTTGTTTTGCATACAACATTTGAATATCATTACATGACACTTTAGACATTTGTACTACAAGTCCTAGTAAGTATTTGCTTTTTTTTACCTTGCACATGCGAGCAACGGGGATGCTACTGAAGGTGCGCAACATGTTGGCCTTTACACCAGGAGGAGGCTCGAATACAAAGATACGACCAGCTCGAAGCAAGTTCACTGGGACCTGAAGGGGAGAAAAAAAAAATATATATAAATGTACATAACATTTAACTTGGAGAAAAGACCACAAATTTGCACACAATTATGAACATGTCAGTCTGTTTTCTACTAACTGGAAAAAGTATTTTTAATAAAATGTATTATTTTCTGCTGTGTTAGAGTAGATTTTACAGGCTACAGCGATGAAAGCAAAGCTATGCCATGCAGTAACTAACTGCATAGCAGGTATCAAATATAGCTATAAAGTATGCCATTCTGTGAGGGAAGTGTGCTACCTTGGGATTAATTTCCATGGTCAAGAAGAGCCTGAAGCTGGCATGAGGCTGCATGGAGTGGAGCTTTTTCTCTAGCTGCATCAGCCACCCGGGAGCTAGGTGGACGTTCTCCAACATCACCCACCTACCCGATTTAACAGCTGTGTTAATGTCTCTGTCGGCTTTGTTAAATCCCTCAGCCGAACCTGGAAGCAAAAAAGGAACCGTAAAAAAAATTTAAAGTTGATATATTTGGATTCAAATACAAGTACACAGTGTTACCTCTACTTATGAATGCTTCAACATACACATTTTTCAGGTTCCAAAACACGTGTAAATTATTGTTGCAAGATATGATAAAGTAGTAACAAAATATGTTTGCTATTTTTTGCATACATAAATATTTCAAACACAAATGGTAACTTCTATCATTTATAAAGGCTATATGGTGGGTAGTATTGAAGATTGTGAAACAAAATATGATAATTTAATGGAAAATATCCCTCTACTTACAAAAAAAAAAATCAAAAAGACTACGAAAATAATTCTGGAACCAATTATTTCATGAGCAGAGGTACCACTGTAGTTGGGTTTCTATAAATTACTAATTACCAGTTATGTTATATTTGTAGACTGCCTTCATTATTTACATTAAAACACCGACTAGATGAGCTGGGTGAAAATATAGAGCCACTTTAAAGTGATGGCCATATTCCTCATGGTTATTGTTTCACCCTAGATTTATTGGTGTTCACGGAAATGGGATGAGTACTCCAAATTAGGACTAAAGACAAAGCCTAACATGCAATTTATTTTTGTTTCTATATAAGAAAGACATTACTATTAAAGACAAAGCCTAACATGCAATTTATTTTCGTTTCTATATAAGAAAGACGTTACTATGAAATGATCCTTACCGATGGAGATGGACGTGATTTGTTTGTTCTCTTCGGCAGCCAAATCTCGCACAAGGCCACTGGCATCATATCCAGGAACAGAACACATGAGTACCGGCGTGCTGGGCTTCACCTGAACACGACAAGAAAGTCACTATACCACCGACAATAGCCGCGATTCCACCAGATAGAAAATATTAGTACCTCACTATCCACAATGTTAGCCAGATCCATGGGCTGCTCGATGATGCTCATAAAGGCCTCTCCCAGGACCTTTGCAACAAAGATATGTGACATGGCCAGCAGACGGTCCGGACGGAACGTCTGGATCAACAGCAGCTGGTGCACAGCTTGGCCAATGGGAGCTGAGGAGAAGGAGTTGCAAGAGTTTAAGAGTGCACAACAGCTGAAAATGGATTGTGTTCAAGAAATATTTACTGGATTGCTTCTCCTCAGTCCACAAGTAAGGAACAGCGAGTTCTGGAGTGTTACTCTCAAGCCACATAAAGATTTGCTGCAGTGAGAAAACATTGGATTTTAGTATCTTATGGTCAAAAGGAGATAAATATCAATACTATTATAGACACCACCTCACCTCATCAGACTGAATTTTTGTAATCAAGTCCTTGAACGCTGGCAAACGACCGAGGCGGACCATAGCTTCACTTTGGTCTGAGGTCAAACCCTTTACCTTGGGCAGGGATGTGCCAGTGAGCACAATTTCCTTTCCACGGAGGAAGTGCTGGAACTCTGTATCATATGAGGGCTCACTAAGAAGAAGAAACATTTTCAATTTATAGTTATTCCCTATTTGAAATATTTGTTTTAATATGTTGCATTATTTGAAAGCAAACTGTTAAATCTTTAGTTAAGTGTACTGACCTGGTCATTCCCTTGAGGCTGATCTTAGCTAGCAACATGGCAAATGTGATGTGGTCCTGGTGCAACATTCCTCTGGCAACCCTATTGAACGCCACCTAAAAAGTACGAAGAGAAAAAAAAAATGACTGACGAGAATAAAAGAAACTTTTTCTTGACAAAATGTTTGCTTTATCCAGGTCATACCTGGAAGAGGTCCTTTGTGATGACATCAAGTCTTTGAGAATGGTCAGTGATGCCCTTGAGGTTAGAGTTCTCATACAACACAGTATGGTAGGTATCCAAGAAAAAGTGAAGTGAATACTGGTACAGGAAGTGAATCTGAAGAAAAATCACAAAAAGATGAACATTTTTTTTCTAAATAGTACATTCTTTTCTATAAAGTTAAATACACAATTTACTAAATATCTAGTGCAGTGGAACGCCCTTTTCAAACCTGGTTGAGAGCTTCCATGGTGAAGTAGATGCTGCTGCAAGCAGACGATAAGGACAGGTACTGCTGCGACACAGCCTCCACCTCGGCCATGATGATGTCCGTCTCCTCCACCTTCCTGGTTACCTCTGCTGCCTCCTTCTTCAAATTCTCCAATGTGGTGATAATGGTGTCATCATCAAGGATTCGTCCCTTAACTTCATTGAGGGCCTGCAGTAGTGATTTCTCCAGCTGTCGCAAACGTAGCTGGAATTCACCTAAAGAGACAAAAGAGTGGATTAGAATTAAGGTTTGGGCATTTTTTCTTATTTCTTCATGCCGTGGTTGTATTTCGCACCCTGCAGTTTGAGAAGGTCAGAGCGTTTCTCATCCACGTCAGGCCTTTCTGCTTTCAGCACTTCGTTGAGACACTGGCTCTGCAGACTGCTGCGAGTCACAGTGAAGTTGACAAACGTCACACGAGAGCACAGGTCTGGTGGGAACTCCACCTGTGTGAAGAAAGGATACCAGAAAGAGTGAGAAGGATAATAGACCAGAGTAAACCAACTATAGGGTCAAAACCACAGTTAGATATTCAAAATTCATAGATAGCGACTATTATGTATTTGCACTCATTTTGTTGATATCTATTAATTAAAATGTGTCTATCTTAAGAGCCGGTTCCAAAAAGTTGCAGAGATTTCTGGATCTTATACCATAAATTATTGTATTTTGATATACTTTTTCATGGACATTTATGAATTTAGAAAGAATAAAAAAATAAACAACAACAGTACACTTTATCGAGTAACCTTGACAAGCTTATTTTCCATAGTACTTAAAGGAATACTATGTAAAAGGTTAATAGATGGCTTTCTTACAGTGGGGTCTCGGGTGGAGAGGAAGATGACAAATGATGGCGATAGATCAATATCCTGGTCTCCCAGAGTGATGAGCACACGGCCTCCGGTTCGGCGAACTTCTCTGTTCAACACTGGATTTAGGATGGGGTCATAACTCTCAACGTCCTATAAAAAAATAATAATAAAAGACCAAATATTGATAAGAGCAAAATGCAACCAATGTTGTTTTTGGAACATTTTTTACAGTTACTATAAGTGCCATAAAGTTAGTAAACTTAAAAGATATGAGTGAAATGGGCATTAATAATACCTGGACCAGCAATGGGTTTCCAAAACGCAGAGCACTTTCCAGGTTCTTCCTGAAAGCATCATCTAAGAAGCTTGTTCGAGTGATCTTCCGGTCTTTGTATTCGTTCATAATGAACTCTGTGGCTTGGCCAGATGGATCGATGATCAGTGGGTACCTTGAGGAAGCGTAAAATTACATAAAACCTTTGTTATGACGTAGCAATGCAAACTTATCATGTGTAACTAATTGTTTAATCAAGGGAAAAGAAAAACTCCCGAGTCAAACAATCAAGTAAAATAAAAGACTTCTAATATTGTAACTGCTAAATTTGAGAGCAGATTTAAGGCCAGTCCTCTGTGATATTAATAATATAGAGTTGAGAAGCATGCATAATAACCTGTTGAATCTCTTGAGCATGATGGCATTTTCTGTACAGAGGTCATCTGCTGGAAGAGAGTTGGCCTGCCAGCGGAGTCTCTCATCTGCATTGGAGAGGTACTCCGTTCTGGCAATGTCAGTACGGAACTGCGGAAGAAATGTAATGACAGGACTGTTGTACATCCAGAAAACATATACAGTACTCCCAAAACATGTGATTTTGAGCATTCAAGTGAACCGAATAATGATTCAGTACTTTTCTTCGAGTGGTTATTCAACCCTTAGCCTATTTCACTTGAATGCTCAATATCACAAACCTTCGCCATTACTCAATGAAATAACATCATACCTGTATATTAGCTTGCTGCAGGTGATGAGACCAAGTGGTGAACAAGTTTTGTCTCATCTGTTGCTCAAAGTATCCAGCGTATGAGATGAAAGCCGCAGAGAGCAGACAATCTCCAGCAATGGTAGACATCTGGTTCTTGAACGTCTCGCTGGTCTTCTCCCAACGTTCTCGCTCCGCTGACAGACTCTTCAGGAGAGCTGTGCTACGGTTCACCTAATTTGTTTAAAAAATTAAATACAAAACAAATCATCAAAACAAATAGAAAGGACTGAGGGTGGTGATAAAGAGTTAGAAAGTGGGGAACCTTGGCCTCGACTGCAGCTAGATCCGCTTTGATGGCCTGGGCTTCTGAGATTAGGACAGCATACTCCTCCTTGTAACGAGCAATGCTCGATTCCAAGTCCCTGATCATCTGCTCCACCTCCTCCGCCTTCGTCTTGTTGTCCGTAGCGTCATCCTCCAGCTTCTGAAGCTCGTTCCGCAGTGGCTCCACACGTTTCAGCATGTCAGCATAGTTGAGCTAAATGAAAAAAAAATGTCAAATCATCAGTAAATGCCGTTTAATTCCAACTTTGCCTTTCCTTGAAGATCTGTTTAATGTTCTGTTACCTGAGCAATTGCCCATTTCACCATAGGCCCGCAAGCCAGCGAGGCCCGGTTGACTTGGTCGTAATTGTAGCTCGGGTTGGACATGTAGTTCTTCTTCATCTTCTCGCGGATAGAGTCACTAGATGAAAACAAAAAAGATTTTAGACAACAGGATCACAAGTTTGAGTAAATAAGGTATACAGAGTATTTCCAAAAATAGAAGCCAGACTACTCAATTTCTTATTCAAATTACCAGGCAACATAATCCAATTCAATTAGTATGTTCTGTTGTTTGCTTCTATTAATAATGCAAAACAGCTAGAACCAAAATAATTGTTTGCTCTTAAAAAGTCAGCTGTGGATGACATTAACGGCCTAAATACAGTTCAATTGCTTTAGAAAATGTTATATATGGCAGTTAATATGCAACTGCAGCACAGCTTTTCAAAGTAACAAACATTTTATGGGGTCAAAATTCCAAAAGGCTTGGCTTATTGAAATATTGAGCCAAGACCCTTGAGTTTTTCCATGTAAGCATCCATCATAAAACACTGTGACAAAGAAATTCTATAAAATCCACCAATTCAGCACAAAATAAAGTACAGAGGCCACAATTTGAGAATATATGGCGATGAGGAATCAAGGAAAGATGTAATCATGAAATGTTTTAAAGGAGAGGAGGAGTGAGGGCATGACAATCATCAACAAATATCAGATTATCGCTGTCTACGATCTAGTCCATATTCATAATGTATACGTTTATTTTCTACAACTGTCGCTTGATTGGCATGCTGATTTACTCCTTTTTGCGTCCATCTGACAAAGAGCAGACAGAAGCGGTACCTCATTTCCTCGGAGGAAAAGTTGACTATGCTGCCGATGAAATTGTCCTTGATAATAACTTGTCTGATTTTTTTCCAGTCACCGGTCTCCTCGCCAAGCAAAAGGCAGATAGATTCCAGGGCCAGTTTGACTGCAGCCGGGGGATTGGTCATAGCCCGCACTTCTACTAGGTGTTGCCGTTTAATAGAGCTGACCGCTAGTTAGGCGGAATGTGTTTGAAAGAGGTACAGTATAAGCACCATGTGGGATGGGGGTGAAGGCAAAGGTGAAGAAAGAGGAGAGAAACAACACATTCTTTAATGACCGTGTTACTTAATTGTTAATTTCACCTGATCTCATCAGCAGAGAAGTTAACAATGGTAGGAATGAAGTTCTCCTTCATGATGATGGAGCGGATCTGCTTCCAATCTGTGGTGCTCTCGCCCAGGAGCAAGCAGATGGACTCCAGGGCCAGCTTGACGGCCGCAGGTGGATTGGCCATGGAACGCACCTCCACCAGGTGCTGCTTCTTAATGGACTTAACAGCTAACAACATCACATCAAGAGCAATTGTGAATTATGTCAAATAGGGATGCTACCATATTCAGATGTTCGCCATATTTCAGGGGCCTTGAAAATTTTCAAGGGCCTTGAAAATTTTCAAGGCCCTTGAAAATGTTCAAGGTATGATGAGGCACTGTTGTTAGGAAATTTGCATTTGCATCAGCTATATATGCAAGTACAGTAACCCAAAACAGCTTTCTTGGTTGAATTGTTGAACATCTTGGAATCCAACTATTTTCTTAGGACATAAACATTATCAAACTGTGACATTAATTTCAAGATATGAAAGTGCAAGATTCTGATATTGTTGCATCCCCAAATGTGAAAGCAAGGAGTGATGATAAAACAGTGACTCCCAAGTAAACAAGTCTTCCATTCGATGGTTAAGATCGACCACAAATTGAACCACGTACCATTCTGAGCCTCAATGACAGCTGGCTCCACTTGGTCCAAGTCTTCTTTGACACTCAGTTGCTTGTCTTTGATCACCTCCTGCTGTTTGTAGACTGCTTCCTGGATCTCCTGGCTCATCACCTAAAATGAAAATAGTGCCTGTCTCAGAGATTTTGGTTTCAACAGGAAAAAAATCAATGCCAAATATACTACTCCAAATTTTCATTTGAACCTTTTTCTTCTCAGCCTCCTGCTGGTCTTTAATCATCTTCTTCAACTTGTCATTGGCAGCATCATTCTTTGCCTCTAGCTCCTGGCTCTTGATTCGCAGGTCACGACGAAGTTCCTCCACCTTAAGGATGACAATCCAAGAATATCATTAAATACTCAGCTGTGAATCGTGTAAGTAACCATCAGGTGGGACAGATTTTGGACCTGATCGACAGTCTCCTTGATTTTCCGGAGACCAACGTTGAGGTGCATCTGTTGCTCCTCCAATTCACTACGTTTCTCATTGAACAAGTTGGCGTACTGGTTGATGAAGTCCAAATAGTGGCGAGGAGTGATTGCCATGGTGTGACCGCCTCTTTTAGCCAAACGGTTGTTAGCCTGTAGGTGACAAATGTTGAGGTCAATTTAATAAACACACTTCCCATATTTCACTTGTAATCATCAGTAGCATCTCAGCAATTAATATTCTACAATGATCAATTTTTCTAAATGTTTTGTCTATACCTGGTGAAGTGTCTGGTGTACAAACACACAGCCATTGACAATGGCCTCCCTGTGAGATGGTAGCTGAGGGAGTTTGTCATAGACAACGGGCATATAGTCTGGAACTTTGTAGTTAGGTTTCTCCAAGTCCATCTTGCTGGTGAACTCCTTCCCTACTTGGTAAAGTGCCTCAGTGGACCAGTCTCCAAACCAGTTCAGCACACACCTGAATGAAACAATCAGCTCCTATTAGCAACAATGTCTCAACCAAGGGTAATTTCATTCATCTGGATCCTGAGTACCTGTTAAAGAGGGCTGGTGAAGTAGCAGCCCTGTCCTTCAGGCCCTCCGATGAAGGATTCATGGTGAATACAACATGGAGGTTCCTGATAACTTGGCTGGTAAACCACTTGTATAGCTCTTCGTGGGTGTCCAGCATTAGCCCTTCTTTCTGAGCCCCCTCTTTACACTGCGTCATCAGGGTGGCATACTCATCACCCTCAAACAAACCTGGGACCTAGGGATTTTGTTACATTTGTGATGGGAAATTGAACTTGTACAAAAGATTCTTATAAACTTGAGGAAAATTACCTCTCCATTGGCAAGCAAAGTGTTCATTCTCTCAAGGAAGCCAGAATCCAGTACATTTGACTCGTCCATAATAAAGGCGATCTTCTCATTCTTACAACCAGAGCGACGAAGGACAGTACGCAGATCCTCATCAAAGTCTTCACCGGTATATTTCCTGTGTACCTGAGTACCCACCAATTTGTTTTATATTTCCAAACAAATTTTCAGGCTTGGAAAACTTGAAATTGATACCAACCTTGATTTGGTAAACGCTAAGTCCGTTCATCCAGGCAACAAAGCGAGACAGAGTTGTCTTTCCTGCGCCACTCACACCAATCAACAGGAGATGTCCTTGTGGCTGACGGAAGATTCTAGAAGAGAATATTTACATGTGATTTCTTCTCTTAAGCCAGTGGTAAATAAAATCTGGTTTGTATTTTGGGTACTTTCTCACCGATCAATTCTGAGAACGTGGTCTAACACTTCATTGAAGAGTACAAGTGGGACATCAAGCTCCTCCTCATAGAAGACCTTAAGGCGGGCTTTCACATAGTCCCTCAACTCCTCCTGCTCTACTGGAATATAGTCCTGCATTCAAATAAGAGACCAAAACATTTAGATGTATGAAGAATGGTAATTTTAGCACTACAAAGCTCAATTTCTTTTCTCCATTAGATCTCTGTGGCATTTAAAACAAAGCCTACTTGCTAGAAGACAAGTAGAGCAACCAGATAGGAATCATTTAAGGCAACGATTTAATGCCAACCATGCGTGGTGAGACAGATATCGAAAAGGTAACATTGAATAGTCAAATTGGTTTATTGGGTAATAATATTTCTAACCAATCAAAATGTTCTATTAATGTATGTAGTTATACCATATTAAGGTAAATTAAAGTATTAAATTTTTGAGACATTTGGGCAATGCGGCTATAGGGCAAATATTACAGCAGATATTTAGATTTTGGGCATTGTCGGCAATTCAACCAATTATCCTAATTTACCTTTGAGAGCCAGTTGCTGTAGAGGATAGGTCTATTGAGACCTTTCTCCTTGTCAATGTTGGGGAAGTGTTTGAGTGCAACCATGTCAATATTTTCATCTGTCCACCTTCTCTCATCATCACCAACAAGCCTAAAAAGAATGTGGGGAATATCAACCACAATTCAAACATGGGAAGGGCCCAACTTTGACTCAATGACAGATTTAAGGTGACAACAAGTTGTGCTGACCTATCTTGGAAGAGGCGGAGAGCCTCATGAGCCCATATCCGGATGAGTCCTTCCACCGGAAGAGTCTCAAGGGGTCGGAGTGCCTCAAAGATACCCCTCACCCAGCGAGTCATCTCTCTGGGAGAGTAGATATAGTGAGGCTGTGTGTCCTGAGTGAACCGCTCCTGAAAGTAGACACATAACAAGGTGAGTACTAAGTCTTTATAAAATTTAGTCTAAATTTGCATAAGCAGGTGTCCTTTATATTTAAACTTACCTGGGACATGGTGTAGAACTCTACCATGGCAGCAGTAAGAGGCTCAGCATATGTCCGTAGAGACGGAATGAGGCGAAGCATGGCGCGGTTAAAAGTGCCATAAATTTGAGTGAGAGAGGCTGGGCCTGGGTAATCCACATACACAACAGGAACGTGACGGAGGAACCTAGAAGAAGGACACTCATGGTTAGTCACTGGGATATTATGTCTTACAATTAATTAAGTGGTTCCTGATCCTATGGATTGAAGAATTCGTCAAAGAGGCTAACTTAACTAACTCACTTGTTACACACATTTGACCTTTTGTAGGCACTCATTGATGGTGGAAAAAACATCCATTTTGATTGGGAGGACAAGGTTGAATCACGACCAACCTCCCATATTAAATAAATTTGAGAACTATTGTTATCAATGACAGTCTAATATGACCTCATTTATATATAAAAATCAAATGCTTTAGAATTTTATTAAGGGCCATTACAGTGTAGTTTCTGTTGATTTCATTTTCATAATTGTGTTTTTCAACATTTTATTTTGTTTTGATTTATTAATAAAAATATTTAAAAATAAAAACTGCCACATTCAAATGACATCTATTTATAAAAATTTAAATAATGTATAAAATATACATTTATACTAACAAATTTAAGAATAGATAACATTCAAATAAAGATATAATTAACAAAAAATACATTTTAAGAAACATTTGAGTGACAGCTCCTTCATATCTACCTGTGGGTGAGGGGCTTTCTGCCCGGATCAGTGGGAGGATTACAAGCACCGACAAACTGGATCCTTTCTAGTTTGACCCAAGTCTGGTCTGAGGTACGATAGAAACCTCCATGTTCAACCATCTATAAAAAAATAAAAAAAAGCAGGGCTGTTAACATTTAGTAAAGGCTACCAAATTAAGTGTCAGCATATTTTCAAACAAATTTCATACCTGTCTGAGGAAGGAGATGACTCTCTGGGTGCCATACTTATCCATGTCAGGAAGATTGATCTCATCACAGAACAACACCAACCACTTGCCAAGTTGCACCGGTGCAAGGACCACACCGTTAGGAGTACGGCGGTATTCACAGTAGTGGTCAAAGGTCTTGAGCAACAGTTCTGGGGTGGTAGCACTTGAGAAGTTCAAACCAACGACCTGGCAAATAGTTTGTTATTACCACAAGAGAATTCATGATTGAAGAAGAGCAAATATATTGGATTGTTGGTCACCTCCATATCAGGTAAGGCCCTTAGAGCACTGAACAGTGTCATGGTCTTTCCAGAGCCAGGAGGTCCACACAGCACCAATGGTTTGTGCTCAGCCAACCAGGTGTAAAGCAAAGCCTCATGGCGAACGGTGTCCAGGGTGGGGACCACCACATCGGGCGAGGCCACCTTGTGGGTCTCTACCTCAATCTGTGGCACCTTGCCCTGCCAAGACTGCCACTCTCCTGATATACAAACCTGAGTGAAAAAAAGAATCATTTGGAACAATTAATAAAAATATGTGACTAACACAAACAACCTATTTTATGTCAAAGGTAAAAATCAATAAGTGCTTACCTCGTAGTCAATGATGGGAATGTTGGGTGCGGTGGGGAGAGGCACAGTGGTGATACGACGGATATATTCCCCAAGCTCAGCTCTCATCTTGAGCCTTCCATCGCCGGAAAAGGACCACAGTACGGCGTAGATAAGATACCTCTGTAGATAAACATGATTAAAAGTTAATTATATTTGGTCGTACAAGCCGATTTATCCAGTCTGTGTGACCAAAATACAGCATTTGGCAATGAGCAAAGCATTTTCAGTTGACGGCTTATCTTTTCCGATGTGCGTCAGTATCTCTCTCTCGTTTCTCTGTTCTTTTTATGACGTCAAGCTTTTTTACGCTTTATTATATTAGTTTAAATGTAAACAGCATCCTCATAGATTGATGCTATAGTTTACATTAACTTGGGCAGTTGCAAGTGTTTATACTAAGCATCACCCATGTAGTATTAGTTATTACCAAGGTGCCCAATCAGTAAATGTTCTCCTAATTAGAAAGAGGCCTGATTTCAATCTGCCATTTTGAATATACAAACTGTCACTTATGAGCAAAAAAAAACTACCAAATGAATAAATTTGTGGTTAACCTGCATGTATCGCTCTAGTTGATCAATGGGCATCGGAAAGTCGGGGTGGTTGTTGTTGTAGAGTGCTACGTTTCGGCAAGCCTGGTGCAGCATAGAACAAAGCGAACCCAAACAACGCAAGCGGGTGAAGTCCATGATGTGCTCCAACTTTGAAGCGTGTTCCAAGGCCTTAATGACGAGCCCGGTTGAGGTGAAGTACGGCTGCAAGATGGTGGCAGCATCACGCTGGATCTAGTGTGTCACAGGTAAAGAGATTTCAGTAGGAATGTCTCACAACAAATTCTCATTTTCTACACAGCATTACCTGCAACATCGGTGAAGCAGTCTCCTCTTCATCTTCTGTGCCGATCCTATTTCGTTGTGCCTCGTCCTCTCCCTCGTCAAGGGGAATACTCCGGAAACGCGCCAGGAAATTGTTGAAAATCATGTCTGTGCTGAGAACGTCCTCACTGAACCACACCATACCGCAGCGGGAGACTGTGGCCAAAGTGGCATACTTCAGGTCTTGGACCTCAAACATAACACGGACCTGGAAAGAAAGGAGGAAGGTTATTACCAGATTACCAGACAGGGTGGGACAAAAAAACAAAAAAGACAGTAGGTGTTACGGTTACATTTGGCGGCAAGCTGAGACGCTCTCCATTGGGAAGCGTGAGTAGCTTATTGTCATCCAAAACAGAGTTGAGATTTTCAACCCACTCGGGGTCGACGTCACCGTCAAAGATGATCCATTGTCGCTTCTGCAATTCGCCTCTTACGTTGTCAATGATCCTGGATGTTAAAAGCAGATGGTTGGAACCCAATGTGAAACAAGGAAGTTACATAAGCTTAATTGCTTGAAATGGAGAAGGAATGCTGGACATCATTTATCATTTAACAGCCAACTAGATTCCAAATACAATTCCAAAATGACTCGACATTATGAAAAAGGGACATTTAAGGTTTATCTAATAGTCAAAGGACACTCACTTCCTGAGAATATGCGTAAACAGGCCGTCGGTCCATTCACGGGTGTTCGGGTCCAAAGTTCCATACAGGTGGTCCTTGCTTATGGCTTTGGGGTCAATAATGTGGGCCACTCCCTCGACACCCTCGAGTCTTTCCAGGGCTTTGAGCAGCACCCTCCAAGCCATGGTCTTTCCACTCCCTGAAGGTCCCACCATCATGAGACCGTGGTTGATCTGTGTAATCTGGTATAGCTGGAGAACCTAGATAGTTTCCAAAGATGCCATTTTTAATAACCCAACTTTTTAACAACCCAATAAATCCAAGAGTAATGGAAAAAAAACATTCATTCATAGTCATTGAAACCTTACAACTCGACCTTTCAGACAATTTTTTTATAGTGTCTTTAAAATGGGTGTCCTTGTGTACAAATGCATTCTTGAAAAGAGTGACTGTTGGAGTTATTTTGTTTTATGATTTTTTTTATGCTATGCCATGTCTGAATGACTGAAGCCTAATGGTTGTGCCGTATGCCCTTTTGGCTCTTTGTAGATAATCTGATCCTTGTAATGCATATTTTCTTGTTTATATATTCTTTGTTAATAAAACAGTGCTCGGAGCTTCTTGCCATGCAAGTGGTAAGACAATGTCTTTCCTGAATTTTTTTTTATAGTTGGGTTAGACGTGAATTTATGTCAACACTTCGAAGAGGTCAAGAAAATGGGATTTTTGAATTATGTATTGGCAGACAAGAATATGTGGCCACATTACGAGACAGTGACCATGAGCAAGTAAAGACGCCACCGTTTTAGTAACCCTGCTAAATTAAGGATGAAATTTCCTTTGCCCTGCTGAGAAGTGGAGCGGTTTGAATTACTAGTAATAAAATATTCATTAGGCTTGGCTTTATATGTATGTCAGTTAAAAAAACGTTTTTGTGTCTCCTTGTAATTTAGTCATGCAGTTGGTTGATTTTAGCATTGTGATTTCTTACCTTCTCCACCCACATGCTGCCCACTTCATCACCATCACCATAGGTGAGGTACATCTCCTTGCAGACTTTCTTCAGCTCCTCCCTCAGTGCAGTCATCTCACCGCGCATGTACTGCACGCCAGGGAAAACATCGGACAGGAGACTGAACAGAAGAGGAATGTCCTCTGCAACCAACTTGGGAACCATGGTCTCACACACACTCTGGATCAGAATCTACAACAAGAAGAGCCAACAATGGTTAAAAAAAAATCAGCTCTCTAACAAAGAACCGCTTATGAAATATGAATAATAAAGTAACATGTCCAAAAACAGGCTTGTTTACAGTGTATGGTACCAGTAATTATTTGATTGGTCTCTCTGGGGGACATTTGTCTGTGGTATGTGTTTACATTATTGGCAGGGTTACCCCACAACTATGAACAAGAAATACTCAAAAAAACCTTTTTCAATTTAAAATTAGAAATACTTGTCATAAGCAAAATACAGTCAGTTAACATGAAGTTACTATATCTTCAATTGTCTTTTAAAATGTTAGATTTAGATGTTAGCCTATCTTTTTTTTTGAAACCATAAATAATAATTCCCTTACTTCTTGTTCAGGTAGGTTCTCTGCAATATCATTTTCATCAACGACTTCCCCACGTTCAAGCTTCTCCCTTTTGATTCTCTGGATGCGTTCACGTTTCACATTGCCGGCGCTTATCAACACACTTTTGAGAGCTCGGAGGCCAAAATCGTAGTGACTTTGAGATGACAGCTGCTCATCACACAGTCTGAATGAAATAGAAGAAAATATGAGTCATTCTCATTCACATGAAGGCAATTTAACTTTTGCTTACTTGAAGAAGGGTACAATCTTCTTGGCAAGGATCTCGGCTGTTCGGAAGCCTTGCGAGTAAAGCATGACCTGGGCGATGAGCTGACGGTCTGGCTTGGTCATGGCCAAGCTGCGGAAGAGCTTCTTCAAGTTGTCGGGCAGGTTGGATCGGCCCGCGTAGCCAGGATTCATGGTGATGAAGATAGCCATGTCCGGGCTGACCTTCACCTGCTTGTTAAGGAGCTCTGTGGTGACAGGCACACCTAAATGGATGACAAAAAACTTGGTCATGATAAAGTCTCTTCAACATGGATTTTGGACAATGCATTTGGCTTACTCCTGTCTCTGTTAGGGTTGCTGTGTTCCCTTAAGGCCACTTGGATATACTGGACTTGCTGGGAGACGGCAGATAGCATTCTTTCCTCCAGACGATTGAACTCGTCAAAGCAACCCCAAGCGCCAACTTGACAGAGACCCACAAAGATACGACCCATAGCCTAAAAATAATGGAGAAGGAAGAAAAAAAAAATGGTAGTGTCAATTGAATGATATTCCAGATTTAAGGTAAATGCAACAAATAATGCAACCGGTAAATGTCAAATCATATTTTTGTACAAAAATTTGAGATTCAAGAAATAATGAACTAATAATAGTGCCTTAAAATCAAGAAAGGAAATCATGACACACACCTGGAAGTCAAAAGTTTCATCACAGTTGAAAACCAAGACAAAGCGACCAAGCTGGTGACCCAAAGCTTTTACAGACTCAGTTTTCCCAGTTCCAGCAGGACCTTGAAAAATATGTATTACAATCAGTTTAGTATCAGTTTTAAACAAATGCTAGGCAACAAGCAAAAGGCAAACACACCAAATGGCGATCCTCCAAGGCGAGCTTCCAGCGCTTGAGTCATGGTCAGATAGCAGCGGTCAGTTAGAGGTGTCTGGACAAGTTTATCCTGGACACCCAAGTACTCAAAGCCATAGTTGAATTTGGCATTGGCCATCTGGATGGATAGTTGCTGCAATACATCTGTCTGCTTGGGGTCAAAGTAGAAGCGCATTTGACTTAGCCACTCAAAGGACTTGGGATTATCTATCCTGTTCTTGATCAGAGTCCTGGTCACGTCACGTTGATGTACAAGCTCGGTGATCTGATTGGCGCACAAAAAAACAATGTCAGACAAACATTCTCATAGCGTGGTACCTATAGTACTCATAAATGCCTACAAGTGCCTATAGTACTTATAAATGCCTACAAGTGCCTATAGTACTTATAAATGCCTACAAGTGCCTATAGTACTTATAAATGCCTACAAGTGCCTATAGTACTTATAAATGCCTTCAAGTGCCTATAGTACTTATAAATGCCTACAAGTGCCTATAGTACTTATAAATGCCTACAAGTGCCTATAGTACTTATAAATGCCTACAAGTGCCTATAGTACTTATAAATGGCTTCAAGTACCTATAGTACTTTATAGGTATTTATAAGTACTATAGCTTTTAACAGAAGCTACTACAAAAAATCCAACACGTGTAATCAGATTTGAAGGCCTAACACATTTGTGGTTTAAGATACCACTCTAACAAAAATAAACACTAAGCTTCTTTCTTTTTATCCTTTTTCTGACCAGGTGTTCGAGTTTCCTCCTCCGAAGCGGAGGTTGCTCCATCAGCACAGTGTCAGCCAGCACATTGAGGGTAGCCTCTACATTGGACAGGACCCCCTGCATGGGGCTCATGTCTCCACCGCCAGCGACGGTAGTCAAGGCCGACTCAATGTTCTCAGACCAGGCGATTTGGGTTGATAGCACCACCAGCTGTGCCTGTAGAGGGGGAAAAAAGACATGTTAGGCTTTTGTCAAATAACCAGTAATGTATATAGTAATCCATTATTTAACATCATTCATATTATAAAAAAGCTACACATGAAGTCATGGGTGTTAAAACAGGGGAGTAAGAAAGCCAATTTTTAACAAACAATTTACCTGATAACGGTCAATCCAATTGATGTATTGGCTCAGATCAACCGCAGTGCCTTTATTGAAGCCTGTGACTTCCGTGACGGATTCTGCCAGCAGCTTGGCCAGTGTCACCCTCATCTCCTTCTCTACCAAAGTGAGCCACTCATTGATCTTGGGGTGCTCTGTGATGGAGACAGGCGTCTTGTAGACAATTTCCTCGCCCTCGCGGGATGATATGCCCAACACTTCGGTGTTGTCCTCATTGAGCAATATGCTGGAGACGCCAGCAAACATCTTTTTGAAGTGCTTTTGCAGTTTGGCCACATTTTTGCTGTTGCCAATGATCTCCAGCAAGTCCTCATCACCCACAAAGTAGAATCTGGAATGAACAATTTAAATGAGATGTATTAAGCAAGTCAGTCTATCGGGTTTCTGACACGTCTAACAGCTGAAAATTAAAATGCTGCAACTAATAAAAATAAATTAAGAAATGAATTTATATTGTACCTTGGAAATGAGGATCTTTCCCTCTCCAGATATTCTCCCAGTGCCTTCTGGATTTTTCCAAGAAGGTCAGCCAGCCTCTCTAATGATCTTTGCACCCCTTGTATGTTAAGAACATCCATCACCAGTGGAGACTTGGTCACCTTTTTCATCAGAGCTAAAAATTCAGTGCTGATACTATTAAAAAAAGATAACAGTTGACATAAGATTAGAATTGCAGTTGTTGTTTGCTGTATAAGACGAAAATGTTGTATTGTTAACCTCTGGAATCTCTGTGTTTCTACAGGTAGCAGATGTTTGATGTCAGCACTGCCTGTGAAGATGCCCTCCAGGTAGACCCATCGACGCTGGACATCAATCCAGACGTCAAACAAAGCCATGATACGATTCAGTTTGTCCTCCCAGCTCAGAGCATCTTCCTCAAACACCTAAGAAAAGAGAAAGGAAAGAACTATGTTATTAATGCAGTTTTGAAAGTATGGACATATTTACTTTTACTTTGACATTTTACCTTGTAGTAGGGTGACAACTTCATTGCAGATACACTGTTGATGTGTTCTTTGACTTTGTTGAAGAGGTCATCCCATCCTCTGATTAGTCGACACTTATTCTGGTAATTTACCAAGTCGAGCTCGTAGGAGTTCCACACTTCACGAATCTGCAGATCGGAAAAATCTGGTTAGAAAAACAATTACTAACTGCCTAAATGTAATGAAATGTAATTGTCTGATGCAAGCTCACCTGTTTGAGGAATTCCTCCAGAGCCATTTCTCCCTGGGCCACCAGTAGCACGTCTTTGACAACCATCTCGTTCTTCTGCAGATCCACGTCCCAGATCTGACCAAGGGTCAGTTCCGAAAGCACCCAGTTGACGTGCAGACGTTTCATCAACTGCTTCCAGTGACGATCCTTCAAAGCCTCCGACTTTAGTTCGATCACTAACATGTTGACCTGTTAAGAACAACAAAATGGGACTTAAAACCTCATATTTATTGCTGTAATTAAAAGCTAAAAGAACCGCTTTGACCTTAAGATAACCCTTCAGAAGCCTTTGGACAAACTCGTAGGAAGCATACTGTCTTAGCCTGGCTTGGAAGTTCTTAAGCTGGTTCAGTAGAGCATCTAGATTTTGGCGGAGCTATAAACACAGAAGAAAAAAAAGCTGGTAAAGAACTGAATATTTGACAGGCATTTACTATTCATTACCTTGCGAGGTTGAACGGACACCCATGGCTGCTCCTTCATTTGATCAATTTGCTCCCAAACCTTGGAAAGCTCAGACCAAACCTCCTTCAGGTCATGTAACTCCTCAAGTGCTACCTATAATTAAAAAAAAAGGAACATCAGCTGATTCAGTCGCCTCACAGCGACACCAGTGACACTGATGAAATGTCATTAAGTAAATACAAAAAAAAAACTACACCTAAAAAAAAAAAAAATCTATGAAAACTGAACAAAAACAGTCAAAGAAAAAAAAAGCACATTATAGAGCAAGTGACTAGTTCTGGCACTTTTGGGGATGAGGGCAAAAAACAAAACAAAATTAACATTTGGTACACATTTGAGGCCTACACAAGCCAAAATGTGAAGATTATGTGGATGCCAACTGGTCAAATGAGTGCCCTATTAGTGGTTATCAAATCTTACCTGAACCCTCTCTTCACTGCCACTTAGCAGGCCAGTGTCAGTAAGCTCCAGCGCCTCTTTGGCCCGAGCACACTTTTCTCTTTCCACCTTCAGACGACCAAAGTTTCCTTCGTAGATGGTTAGAGACTGAAGAGCCTCCTCTGGGCGCAAGTTACCCTGATGGATATGGATCATAAAGTATTAGGCTGGCTGTTTCTTGTACATTTGACTGTAAACCTAAGATCAAATTTCTTCTTACAGCAACTGGTTTGGTCTTCTCCCAGTCATTGAGGAGGTCAGTGGTACGGTTTTCCACAGCCTTATCCTCCTGAACAATTTTCATCTGCAAGTTGGCAACCTGCTGCTGGATAGCAGTGTCCTTACGTTTCATGATGTCACTGAATGCACCCCATTCACCCTCAATGTTATCAATGTAGAGCCAAGATGGCGGGAACTGGAATCTTTGCTTTTCCAGCAAACGCTGTCCATTACGGAACAACTAAGGACAAAAAAAAAATACCATTTGAAAATGGCTTGCATCATGATTCTATGTGGAAAAAAAATGTTTGTTAAACTGTCTACTCACGTCCACATTTTTCTCAAATTGCTTGATCTTGCGCTTCAGAGTCTGGACGTATGTGATAAAGTTGACAGCATCAGACGTGCTCGCCGTGTCGACAGAATGTTGCTCCAGATCTTGACGAGACTAAAATGAAGGCAGCATAATTCCTCATGAAAAATGATCCACTCATAACATATTTCTTTGTAAAGCTAACCTAAAAAAATGATATTGTCTACCTTGGAGATCTGGGCATGAAAGTCTTGCATGTTCTGACCAAGCATCTGACCAAACTTGCTGAGCACCTCTTTATGCCACGAATCATACTTCAAATTCACTTTTGACTGTACCTATAAAGAATTTAAAAAAAAAAAACAATCTTTCAAGCATATTCCACCAGAAAGACAGTGTATTTACTCATTGAAATATTCATGAAAGTGGAAAGCAAAATATGTGATTATTACTTTGCCATAATCAATGACTGCTGGTCCAAACTCTTTACGTGTCTCTGCATTGTCAAAGGTTCCACGTGCTTTCCGGATCTGGACAAGTAGGGCTTGCCATTTGGTGAGGTCTTCACCCAGGCGGTTGTAGATGTTCTCAGCCTGCATGTCCCACAAACACTGATACTGCAGCCATACCTGAAAACAAAGGCAATTAAAATTAAAAGTGAATGAAATCAGTTTTATATAGCATAATAGCATATTTAAATCGGGAAAAGCAATAATTACCCTGACATACTGCTCCACCTCCCCCACTATGTCTTCCACTGCACTGTAAGCCTCCTCCAAGGCCACAGGTCCATCCGGCATTCTGGTCAAAGCATTGCGGTAGAATTTTTCCTCCTCTGATAACTCGTAGTGGACCCCGACCTGATGAAGATTTATTAAATTAATAATGTACAATGCTTTAGCGGTGTCGCCAAATAATGGAATAATATGTTCATTACTTGATATCTCTGGCTTTGGATCCTAGGAAGAGAAAGGATGACCATCTTCCAGGAAAACATTTCTTGGTAGAGTTTATGGCGACAGTCTTCAATGGGAGGATTCAGGTAGATGACCTGGTTGGTGATTCTTAGCTCGTGGACAACATTCTATGGAAAGAAAGTGTTTTTATTGTGATGTTCACAGAAATTTCATACAGGGGATATATATAGTATCTGCCTAGATAGTGCATAGTGCTAGGCTGGTTTTAAGCACCAGAGTTGGGTTTTCCTTTTTTGACCACCTTTGTTAATATTATGCCCATAAAGAATAAAGCTGGGTCTTCTATGGTTAGCCAACAGAAGAAAAAAATCATGGAAAAGAAGCTTAATATCACACAAAGAATAGACAACAGAGAGGTACAGTACAGATGCATAAGTACCTTGGACAGCACCAAACGCAAACCTTACGTCGCCAACAGTCAAAGTCAAACAACTTTCAGTTCACGTAAGCGAAAAATATGGGCAATAATGTAACATCCGGTTCCACATAGATGTCATTCATGTTACAATGTCTATGTTATGTTCTGTTTAATTTACGTCAAGTGTGTCGAGTGGTTGTAACTGGAGGACTCCTTGTAATGAACTTGTCAAAAATGCTGACCTTGATCTTAGGCTCGCCACCTGGCTTGTGGCTCACTTGAGGAGCCTCAGTGTCCATGTCAACATCGGCTTTGTCTTCCACTTGGCCACGTAGTACCTGAGTCCAAGCTTTGAGTCCTGCCTGTAGACGCACTCCCAGGATACGCTCAATCTACCCAAACAAAGAAAAATAAAGTCCCAGATTAAATTTCACAATAGCATAGTGGACGTTGTATTGGCTTTTGAGGTATATTCGTCCCGAAAATAACTCCAAATTGCGCACTTTCTGAGAATTGCCTCTTCTATGTTCACCTTAAACTAAATCTGTCTATAATTTACCAACAAAGAATTGTATCCAGTTTTAAGGAACTTTTGCCTGAACAAGACTTCGACGAACTTTACTACCTTGTGTTGAATTTTGCTATACAAATAAATGTGCCATGTATTCCCTTAATTCATGGCACCAACCTACCTCAATATCAAGCTTGTTGACCCAGATGGGCAAGTTTGAGTAGGAGTGCAAGTTGAGGTCATCCACTGCTTTTTGGACCCGATTGAGAATCTCAGAGAAGGTTTTGTGGTCAAACATGCAGGTATCTAAAGAACGGACCTCTAGATCTATTTTCTCCTCAATTAGCAGAAGGTCATCCACCTGGAAAATCCAAATAATAAAAAAGTGGGTTACTCATCAGTCAAGTGTCTTCCATTTAATTCAATTAATCAATTTTTCCACACTGACCTTCTCCTGAAAGTTGAAGACTGTCTCAGCCAGCCTCTGAACATAGGGATCAAGTTTGTAGGACTCCCACACCAGAGTGATCCCCTCGGTAACGAGTGCCTGAACTTCTTTCTTTAGACCAGCCACTAAGAGCGAGATGGATGACCTCTCCTCGACCTTCTCGCAAGTACGCTCGTAAGTGCGCACACTTTCAATCAGGGAGATTGCAAATGGGTAGAGCTGGTTAGCTTGGTGGGCCTTGTTGACGATGGCCAACGGCACACGGAAGCTCAGCCACTTGAGGTTACGAACTTCTTTAGACAGAGTTATGATCTCTGGGAGGAAGTTGACTTTGAGTTTGAGTATGTTTCCTGTGCGACCTCTGGCACGAGTGCTCTCGATGGTAAAGATGCGTCCGGATACTCCAAGGTTACGCTGCTGTACCTAGATTTGGAGCAAAAGGGAGGGGGGAAAAAGCTGTTATTTTGACTATACAAGCCTTGACATATCTCTCCATCTTTAACCTATGTAATGAAATAGTCATGAGGAATATTTCATCATAAGTGTTCATATTGCGTTATGTATGTGACTTGTGAATTGGTGTGCTCGCTAAATAGCAATTTCCCTTCAATTTTTAATTCAATACTAAGAAAGCTTTTTGTACCTTTCGCGCCCAGTCGTCAAAAATCTCCTGAGTGTTGAGCTTGGCCCTGAAGCTATCTCCATCCTGCTTCAACTTGAGCCCCTCCACATGATTCTCCCAGCCCTTACCGAGAACATCCTCAACTCTCTTCATGTATGCTGTCAGCTGGCGGTCAATCTGCTTGGCCCAGATGATGGATCCCGACACGGGAGGAAGGTCTCGCACGTGGCTCATCTTGCACGCCTGGCTCTGAGGATACTGCACTTTGAACTTATCGTGCAGTGACTCGATGTCATCCTTTACGCGCTGAATGAGCTGCGTCTGGTATTCACGGATGGCGCCGCGGATATGAGGGCGCACAAAGAGCGCGTTAAAGCGGGAGAAGATACGGAACATCTCGTTGGCGTTCTTGGCCGTGCCCAGCTGGTCACGCAGGCGAGCGGTGATGCGGGTCTCCACGCGGTCGATTCGCTCGTCGTAGCGCTTCATGGCGGCTTCCCAGGCTTCCATGCCCTCTTTGGACACATCCAAGCCATCCACCTCTTTGACATTCTCATAGGCCAGGTTGACCTCCTCGATGGCGTTGGCGTCAGCTGCGTCAAAGAGAACTCCGGCTACCTTCATGTCCTGTGGCTCCACTGTTTCTCCCTGGGCGTGCTGCGGCACGGCCGACACCTGCCGATACACAGAGTTACGATTAAATATTTGCGGCAGGTCAAATTTAGCCCCCGGGCCGCCACTTAGACACCTGTGCCTTAATGTCTTCACGTAAAACGTTACTGGGACTAAAATGAGACATCACAATATGCTCACCTGAGGCCTCAGCACACGAACAATGACAGCCCTAAGCTGCTCATGCTGCTTTCTGAAGCGCCTCATGTGATCCAGCCGCGACTGGAGCTTTCTGTGGGCGGGACTCAAGCGCCATACCATCTTAAGGTTCTCTTCCCGCTTCCGCTTCACGATGTCCCTTAAGAGCACCTGGAGTTTTTCATACTCATCCTCCCAGGTCTGGAACACCTCGAAGCAGGCCACCATCACCTGTAGTAGTAACAAAAACAGTGAACTTGTGCATAATGACTGTTTGGCCTCCTTTGCAATGCAGCTACTACTACCAGGTCTAGTTCATTTCACTTCAGTTTATGATGGTACCTTTTCAAATTCCTCATAGGCGACATGCATGAGTTTCCTGGTGCCCAACACCTTCAAGAGCTGCAAACTCAAATCCCTGGAAATGGCCTCAACAAGACGCAGGGCTCTTTGGATAGGGTATTTGGTGTTCCTTATCTTCTTCAAGTGGGTGAATATGGCCATCAATGCCTGGCGGATCTTATCCAGCTCGGAAGCAGAGAGCAGGTCATTGAGGGGAAAGTCTTTCATTAGAGGGTTGTAGTCGTTGACAGTTTCTACGGCTTGTTTCAGACCTGTGGATGAAGTCAAAAGGTATCAATTACTAGTGGTTTAGATTTATATGCTCTTCCACTGTGGAACCAACTTTCCAAATACCTAAATGCATCACCTGTACAAAGCAAGAATGTGTTTTGTGTAAAGGTGTGACAGTAGTGGAGTGTTTTAAATCAGCAGTCAACTCACCGGTGTCAGTATCAAAACTGACAGTGGCGTGGAAACGTTTGCCATGCTTTAGGATGTCTAGTGTGAGCAAAACTTCGGGGCTCTCCCTCTTCTCCTGGATCCTGTTGAGGGCTCGCTCCAGATTGAGCCAGAAACTAATCTCCTGCAGAGCCGTACCTGATGCCGGATCACGGTCCAATTTTGTCACCTGGTAGCCAACGACAGAGGAATACAAATACTAAAGCACTGCACAGCTTAACTCTGCAGGGGTAAGATTGTTTCTGATCATGCATTTACACTTTCTAGAAATTCAATGAGTACCAATGGATTAATTCTGCCTGTTGTATCTCTTTGATGAACCTCAAAAAGTTTTTGGCCCATATATTTCCATTTTTTTCCCAAAAATACTTCATGGATGCTTCTCTATGCAACCGTTTTTTTGGGGAAAAAGCAACCCCAAATCCTTCTTTTGTCTTTCAGCGTTTTATCCTCACATCTCATCTTGTGATCTCCTACATTTTGCATTTAGTTTAGGTTAAAACTTTATTTCATCCTGTATTCTGGAAATGTCTTGGTTGCAGTAGCAAAACAGACAAGACATTGTAGACCTATGTAAAAAAAAAAAAAAATTAAAAAATTACATTTATCTTACTTTCTGAATTTCCCTGATCCAGCGGTTGACACCAGACTGCAGCTGGTTCAAGAAGGTGGGGTCTTCCACTTTGTCCCCAAAGTCTGTAACTTTAGGCTTCTCGCCACGCTCATAGCACTGCTTGGCAATATTTGTGATGATGGGGTGGATGAGCAAACTGATCTCAGGGATCTCGATGTTCTGCTGCAAGTGCAGGAGACCCATCTCCAGCTCTGCGATCTTTTTCTCCACAGAAGGCGCCATTTTGTCCCCATCCCTGCAGAGGAATTCAATGTGTAAGCGTCAGATGCTTACAAAAGAGGAGCATTGAATTAGTTGCAAGATTATTTATTACCTGTCTGCTTTTCCAGATTCACGGATGTATGACTTAAAGAAGGGCGCAACAGCATTGCTGATGAATGAGTGGAGAGTCTCGTATGGGGAATCCTCACTCAGCGTCAGGACCCGGACTTGGGTTGAGATGGGTTTGTCTGCATCAATGACGCCCGTCCTCTTGATCAGAGCCAAGCTGCGGAAAGTACGCATGTGTTTAAATTAGAGCTACAGAACATTAACAATTCCAAGTTGGTTACCCACGCCAAAAAACAAAATGAAACATAAGATAAATATAAATGACATTTTGGTTTACCTGTTAGACTTAAGCCCGTAATGAATATCAATGCTGATGTTGTAAGTGATGGCCTCCTTTTCTTCCTCCCCTTCATCAGCAACATCCTCTGGGGATAGATTACAATATTCATTAGTTGTCATCATCTACATCATTTTTATAAAGAGGCCCCAACAATATTAGAATTATATCAAACCTGCCGGCATATCTGAATAGAATGTATTCATTGACAAATGCTGACTCACATGATGGGAGCCACCAAAGCAGCATGACTCCCGGGAACAAGAATGACTCTTTTCATTTAGATTTAGTGCAGAAAGTAGCTTTGTGTTTGTTTCAGAGTTATGCTGAAGGGATAATGCGCAGATGAAATGCATTTATTGATGCAAGCTCCTTAATGCAGACACACCCAGTGCTGCAGCACTGGTTTCAGTTCATAATGAAGCACATGGAGGAAAAATGCAGAAAAAAACTTCCCAAAAAAACAAATGAATCCTTGGCTTCAACTTTGTATGATATCTACCTTAGAGTCAATTATAGCATGTCTGTTTAGTTCAGATTTTTTTTTTTGTTACCATGAATTTTAAAGAAAATTGATGTATTTCTGACATTACATATTTCACATCAACTGTTTTGATGATGAACATATTCAAAGCTTGAAATCCAATTATAAGTATAAAAAGATGGTAGACATTCACAATAAAAATCCGATCACGTCTAAGAAAAATAATCAATTCTTTGCTCTTGTGTAAAAAAAATGAAAATGAAGAAAACACCTTAAATTGATATGAATTAAAGTGAGTTTCAGGGAATGGCACAACTATGAGTGACGTCATTGTCCGCTTGTAGTCGAGCTAAGCGAGGTTAGCCGCCCAACAATGACGATCAGAATTTACCTTTAAGTGCGCTTCTCTCCACCAAGATCGCGTGGACTTGTGGATCTCCCAGAAATTTTTTCATCTGCTCCACTGTGCTCTTCTCTTCCAGGGAGTTTTCCAGCGAGGCCGGGGCCTCGCCGCCATCTTCCAGCAGCAGAGGTACGAGTTTGCGAATGTGCTTTTGGAGCACTGCTGCATCCGCCACAGTGTGAACGGCCGACACCTCCATGGAGCCGGTGTTGTCCTCACCCCCGACCCCGTCAGACATCCTTCCGATCGGCCTGCAACCACTGTTAAACCCCGATCGACGAACAATAGAGCCGCGATTGACTGTTGCAAATCTGTCTCCGCTCGGAAACTGGGCGCTGCTGTCAACCGCACCGCCTCAGACGTCAGATTTATTCGAGCAAAGGATTCTGTGACTTGTAGTTCAAAGTGGCGAGTTTACGTACAAAAAAAAATCGGATGAGATAATATTACCCATCATACAGTGGAGATATGGTGAAAGAGGAGGCTGGCAGCATCTTTCGATCACTGCCACGCCCATCTTTCCAAACGGATTGGACATCAAACGCCGTAAACAAATATACAAATGAATAGAATTTCCAAATTTTTGGGGAGGACATTTTATTTATTCCATGCAGAAACAACATAAAATGTGCAGTATTTTCCACACTATGGGACGCACCAGAGTATAAGGGGCACCTTCATCAAATGGCCCATCTTAAAATTTCTTTCATAATTATAAGGTGCACAAAATTAGAAAATGCAGTAGTAGTAGAGGGGGATTGTGCTCCACTAGATGGAGGTGTAGTAGTAGCAATAAAGTAATTTAATGTAATCTAATATGATAGTATTATTGGTTAGGAGTTGTGTTATACATCAACTAGATGGAGCTATGATGGAGAGGATTTCATAAAATTATTAACCAATATTGATCTAAATATACTGCCATCTTTTGAGAAATTTAAAGAATTTTAATTCTACCTTGTAGCATGGAATATACAGTGCATAAATTCAACTCATCTCTCATATGTACAATTGCCTATACACAGTAAATATAATAAAAATCACACAGAATAAATACCTAAGTGCTCTTGAACTAACACCATGCATGTTATTTCACAATGTCAAAAGATGAATGTTCTAGGTTGACAACCATTTTCTCATTCTTGAACTCCGCTTTAGTAATCTGTGATTTGGGACTTCCAGTGGATTTGAGCCATTGTTGCATTTCGGTCACCTTTTTGCGTGGGCCCTGGAGTTGCCCCTGCACAGTTCCTGTACTTGTGTTTTGGACCCAACCTACAAGGCCAAGCTTCTTGCCTTGGGCCTGCAAAGTCCAACAGAAACACACATTGGACACCCAAGAAGCATGAAAAGTGACTTACCCTTCATCTTTCTACATACACCTACATCAGAACATTTGAAGCTTTGTCGAACTTTTTTAATTAATATTTTATGATGAGTATGAGTGAAATGTCAACACAGTATAAAGCCTCATTAAAAATTAGGTGCAACCACAGCAGAACATAAAACGTACCTGTGTATACTTTCGAAAAAAGACCCCTTGCACTTTTCCAAATACTTCATAATCAACTGAAACCAATTCTCCTCCTGACATGCTGCAAATATAAAAACAAATATGCTGCAATTCATTCAATCATTAGCATATTGACAATTTTGAAAATAAAAAGAAATAACATGGGTTACACTGCAGCGACATGCTAGCATGCGTTCCTTTCTAAAATCTACATTTAATTAAGACGAATAAAGAAGCAAATGAGAACGCTATAAATATATTTTACCTAAGAATGTTGAAATGTTTATCTAAATTTGATTCGAATCAACTAGACGTTTAGAGTCGAATATGTATGTAGTCTACAGTTAACTGTGTACTTCCAGACGTGACGATTAATGACGTCTTTAAAACGCGACAAATGTTCTCTTCACAACAAACAAGAGAATGGTCACGTCGGCCTATATGCAATTGTTAAAAAAGACATTAAACATTCTAGAAAATACATGTGAAACAATTTTTTTTAAATGTTTTATTTTTATATATTATACATACGCCCTAAGATATATCTGCTATTATAGGTTTTGCTTGAACAACACTCAACTTCAGATTACATTTTCAAGATGTTAACTGTTAAAAAATATATATATATATATATATATTCCATAAAGCACAATAACATATTTACATAAGTTTTGTTTTCAAAACCTTAAGACGAGTCATCATGTGGAGAGAATACATCTCACGCCAGACAGTTTTTTGACCATGGGTTGAAAAAAAGACAATTTGTCAAATGGACTGTCAAACAAAACTCAAAGTTGCTTCAACAAAGCAAAAATGAACAATTGAGATTGCAAACAATATTCCTATTTTAACAAAACAGTTCAAGTGTTGGTTTCATAACAATGGCAGACTTGTACTGCCACAAATGAAGGGCAATAAAATAAACAATCTACCGTTACCTCGTCAGTAGTTTTATCTAAGAATGTGTAAAAACAAAAGGAAAATACATGCACATTTTTTTTCAAACATGTTTTCACGTGAAGTATCAAGTTACAAACACCCCAGATTTCTCAGGATATAGCTTTTACCTCTTAAAATATTCTGGTAAAACCTTTCGGGGTAAATACCATGACTCCCCATATTAACAGATGACAGTGACACAACATTGGTGATACTGAAAGTGATGACTTTCAGCTTTCATTCAGAAGGTCTGAAACTACATTAACTTTGTACGACATGTTCAATATTAAAACACAAACAAAAGCACTCACAAATGTTCTCTGACAAGTCCTGTTTAGGTTTTTAACCAAGATGTAATTTTTTCCGCTCAGCTCAAGCACCCCCATTACACAAATTTGTGGAAATCAGTTGATGGGGCTTATCTAGGTTATTTAATCACAAACAAACAGTCCATTCAAAAGGCCACACATTTTCGCTATAATTTTAAAAGAATAGGCCGGATGAACAAAAGAAAACATGCAAGTACAAAAGCAAAGGGTGACATAACAAGTAAACAAAGATCACCATAAAACAAAGGACTTCATATTCACATTGTGGATGGAATAACACTAAGATTGTCAGACGCCTTATGTTGAACCCAGCAAACAATTCAGTCTTTCGTAAGCCTGTGCATAACTTTGCATGAGAACAATTATGTATCAGCACCAAAATAAGAATGCAACTTAGTGCTCTGTTAAATAATGTACATAATGACATAGATGACACGTTTAAGTGTGTGAGGCGAGCGTCACACCTGTAAGGGGGCTTCATATTCTCACATCTCCCATGTATTCCTAAAATGCAGAGGTTAGTCATGTCACCGATCAAGAGCGGCATCTCTAGACTGGGTTTCACAAGCTGGAACCAGCAGGTTGACCCCCATGTGATGTGAATCCAGATGCTCGTCCCTCTGCCTCATTATTAGGCACGTGACCGTCGCAGTGGTTGCCATTATTGTCACATCTGGCTTCCAGTAGTGACAACCGGTTGAATGCTGCCAACAGTCTTTCATTTTCTTTTCGCTGGTCACTGACCTACAATCAAAACAGTCATTTTTTTAGCATGATAAATCCATTCATTCACAATCATCTCCTCGTGGATTAGTACGATAAGGCACAGATCCATGTTGCAAGGGTCTGTTAACAATTTCCATAAGGTGAAAAGACCTGTTTTTGCATGACCAGCATCCTCTTTGGAAATGTCATACAATCAGGAAGTTTGTGATTTTCTGGATGCGCAGTGTACAGTCACATTTTTCAATTCCTGCCAATATTCAGCAACAACATAAAAACTTTTATCTTACCTGCTTCTCCAATATCTGGATCCTCATCTCTTGCTGAGTGACAATTTCTCGCAACTGTGAAAGGAATAAGGTGATCACAAGGGTGTCCTTGTTATTCGACATGTAAAAACAAGCTGCTACATTACCTCTGCCACGTCGCTACTCGCTCTGCAGCACGCACTTAAGCCCACTGGGCTAAAGACGGCATCATCCGTGGGGTCATTCAGTTTGTCGTCACACATTCGCGTATTCTGAGTGAAGACAACCAATAGCGTTCATCTCTACATCCCAATACTTCAAAATGCACAAAGAAAGCTTACAAACAAACCTAATTTTGTTTAACTCAAAAAAACATAACTGACATAATCCTTCAATCAATTCTTCATTTTGGAATAAGCGTCTAAAATAGAAAAAGTATAAAGCTGCGATTGACCATCATTAATATTGCAGTATAATTGGGGTATTTTAAAAAATGCTTGGTCCTCGAGTACAGAAAACAAAAATTGATGGTTAAAAAAAGTGCAGAACACGTAGTAGATAAAATTACCGATAGATCATGCACACAGCTGACAGCTGCTGCAACAGCCTTTAGCTCCTTCAACTCATTAAATGGTAGAGTGGTGCTTTCAGAAAGCGATGGGAGCTGGTCAGGAGGAAGATCTGCGTCCCGCGGAATTGGGATAAACTCAGCATCTTCGAGCTCCTGTATGGGCAGAATTAGCAAAAGATGTTTGCAAGTTCATTGTCTGTGAAAATGCGTACAATCTGCGCGTTTGTCAGAAATCCACTGAAAATTTGAAGCTCCTTTTCAATGATAAACGAACCTTTCGAAGCCAGAATGGACATGAGCTGTTCCCTGTCTGGCTGGTCATGGACATCATCGGCGTCTCCAAGTTGCAAGCATCAAGATCCACTTCAGCTGTACCTCCAAGGCCCCCGTCTTGAGATTCCGTCTCTGGATCTGGCTCCATTTCCAGATCAACTGTGGCAATGGAACCATCCTGGCTAATCCCTACAACAGACACAGCAGAAAACCAACAAACATTACATACATGAAAAAGTTATTGAGAAAACTGAAGGCAAAAAACAAGAGAAAAAAATACCAATTCCAATGGACAATCCACTGCTGTTAGAGCGAATAGTCTTGGAGTTGAGCACTTTTTCTGCAAACAGACAAGAGCCAGTCAGACATGGTCCTACCATTAAATCATGACTACATCTTTGAGGTGAATAATTGAAATGACTGACCCATGATTATAATAGTGTGCCAACCACGACAAGAAAGGTCTGGCACATGATGGAGTGATCCGAAAATGGGCCTTGGCATGGCAGGACAAACCTCAGAACCAAAGCCCTTATCGGCAGGCATTCCAAGTCGCCCATTCCCTGCATTTCCCCAAGCAAAAATCTGGTTGTCTGCAAGAAAAAAAAGGGAGATTATTCGTACACTTCATGCCAGTAACATTTAAATGCAATGTTTACCTGCGTGGTCTTACCCTCCGTGGCTGCAATGGTGAAGCCGTCACCGCAGGACACTTTGGTGATTATCTTGCCCCCAAATGGTCCAACCAGTACTTGCACGCCTTGGTGTTTCTTAAAGTCTTTGACACCTAATTGTCCATACTTGTTGCATCCGAAAGTGAGGAGGCGGCCTCGCGCTGTTGGATTAATAATAGATTTAACAATGGAGGAATAATTTAAGGCTGGGCGATCAGATTCTAAGAAAGAGCTTGCAATGAAAACATTGAGTTGAGTTACTAGAGAATAGTTAAATGTTTGTGCTCATATTGTGTAAGTATTAAACACCATGTCACACAGTCACTATTGAAAAAATGCAGACCAAAAATTCCAAACATATAAAGTCAACAATAAAAAATGCCTGAAATAAAATAAATATGTAAAAAAAATAGAAGAAATTCAATTAATGACGTGACTATAGGCTCAGATAACCCACCCAGGAAATTAATGTTCTTTTAAAATTACAGTACCGTCAATGGCAGCTGTATGGTGCCTCCCAGGAGCTATAGTCTGGATCTTAAAGCGTGACAGCTGCTTTGCCAAAGTCATTGTGGTGGTGTATAGGATACTCTGGCAACCCTGAAGTGACAGTAAAAAAAATGCATTTAAAATGGCCTGTCATTTGGACTCATGCAAATTGATTATTCAATCATAACAGGTTATGTAGAACCTTATTTGTTAGTGCAAAGTGGTGAAATTCATCTTCTGAGCTACTTATAGTATTTTATAATTATAGACTACTTGTCTGTTTGGTAAACTAGTACCTCTGCGGGGTGGTTCTTGAGTCCAGAAAATTCCTGATTCAGACCTAGTTTGTTGAATTCATTGTTCCCACATGCTAGTACTTTGCCAGTGTCTGTCAAGAAGAAGGTTCCATCACTGCTACATGATACAGATGAGATTATGGCACTTTTTGGGAGCTCCACCTAGGAATGAAAAAAAAAAACCAAATGTACAACTATGGCACAAAAGTAGCTTCAGCCAAGGGTATGTCTTACTTGCATTGGCGAAGAAAAATCATCTTCACATTCCAAGCCCAAACGCCCTAAAAGTGGAAGATATTATAGAAGATGAAGTGGATGTCGTCTTTTTTTTGGTTTAAAATAATCTCCCCATCTACTGGCTGGATTGAGCATTACAAAACAATCACAGGGAATGTAGAAATGGAACTTGGTCATAACTCGAGGACTCCCTGTAAAGTGGCCTAGTACAGACATCCATTAGCTTCATACCATATTCTCCACAGCCCCACGAAAAGATATCTCCACTGTGGGTGAGCACCACCACATGATTGTCTCCACAAGAAACCTGACGGACCGGCCTCTCCTCGAAAAACTCCAAAAGCACTGGCTCCAGGATCTGCATTCCCATGGCTCCCTCTACGCCAATGCAGCCATAATAGTCTGATCCAAACGTGTACATTTGGTCCTCATCTGCAGCAGAAACCCAGTTGAATACAAGAAAGGTTGTCCATTTCTCTTTTCCCTTTACTTTGAGTGGTTGTGGGCTCACCCGTAATGCAGACGGTGAAGTCAGTGCCACAGCCCACCTGTCGGATAGCCTTTCCTTGAAGGTTCTCAACCCTTTTTGGCTGCCGGTAGGAAGCTTGGTCTCCATGACCAAGTTGACCCACCATCTTAGCGCCACCTTGAACATTCTGATGAAAACAGTAAGTACGACACACACGCACATAAGGATGCATCTGTAGCATTTTTCACGGCGTTTCCCTGCATTGTTTCAATTCTCACTTTGAGAACATTACGATTATTACTGTTATTCCATCAATTGCTTTGAGGATGATACAGCAAACGTTCAGAAAATGAAACTATAGTGTCTGGTTTTCTTCAAGGAACTTCCATTCCGATAAATGAGGCTTCATTGTGATCTCACTTACTGCCCAAGTGTAGAGTTCTTTTTCCACCGTCACCACTGCAAAGTGACTCTCTCCGGCACACACATGCTGGGCACTGCTACCCCCTTTAAAAGTGTCCAGTTTCTGGGGCGTAAACTTGCCTCCGCCCCAGAAATACACATCCCTTGATCGTGTGGTCACTACGGCAACAGGGGTATCAGTCACCGTGCTAAGCCTATAAGATGAAACAATTAGATGCACTCTATTCGTTGGGGCAACAGTAAACAACATGTTAATTTTACTTTGGTCTCTTCATTGCTGAGTTCAGAAGAGCCACACGGTCTTCAAGCTCCCTGCCAGGGATAAACGGTGTTACAAATTTGTCATGGACATCTTTTTTACATTCAAAGAACCTTCTCACTTACTGTCGGGAGCAGGAGAGGACCGGCTGCTCCAGAATCTGCTCCGCTGTTGGTCTCTTTGCAGGATCCTGCCAAAAAAAAAGGATAATAAAAATATTAAGGCATGCTTTTTGACTAGCTAATTTAACACTATGTCCTATTTAAGCAAACCACTCACTTGCTCAAGACACTCATAGACTAGCTTGATCAATCCAGCTCCATAAACATCACGATTCACATCCATAGTCCAGTTTCCTTGGACTATTTTTACACACAAGTTCAGTGCATTCTGCAAGGACGCAAAGTGGTCAGAAAATACACATTGATAAAGCTATTACAAAATGTGACAAAGTCCTACCGTTGCATCAAATGTTCTTGTAAGAGTTAAGACTTCATAAAGCACACAACCCATAGCCCAGATGTCAGATTTGAAGTTGTATTTTGCACCCTGGCATAGCTCAGGTGACATATAATATGGAGTTCCCACGCACTGGATAAAACAAAAAAGAAAGGATTGTATACAAGTATATTCAAAGTGTCCCCAATTTCATTTTGGCGGCACAAATGAAACAAATGGACACATACCGTTTCTGCCATGGAAAACTCAGAGCCCAGTTTCTTTGCAAGACCATAATCCCCAAGCTTGATAAGGTCGGTCTTGGTTAAGAAAATGTTCAGAGTTTTAATATCCCTGTGGAGAAACAAGTGTGAGGGTAGACCTTAAACATCTTTGAGTCAACCTCATATGAGGATCTTACCTGTGTAAAATGCCGGCCTTATGAATGTGGGCCACAGCTGAGGCAATTTGGTACAGGTACCAAATAACAACCTGCAGGGAAAAAAAGAACGACTAAAATATGTATGTTTGGGACCAAGTGCCCAAAATTGCTTCATTTGAGTATCGCTGACCTCCTCGTTAATGAGTTTCCCCTTCTGTTGGACGATTTTGTCATAAAGATTCCCCCCTGAAGCGACAGTTTTTCAACTTTTAGTCACTCTCAGGATCAATCAAATCAACAACCGAAGTATTGCTTACCATTGCAATATTCCAATTCGATGAGAAGGGTATTTTTATCCATGAAGTGATTGAAGTATGCAATGATATTGTTGTGTTCCAGAATAGACAGAATGCTTATTTCATTCATGACATCCCTGCGCTCTCGGTCAGAAAGAGAATTCAGGTCCACCTCCTTCCACACAACCAGGGAGTTGTCCTGGGGAAGGGAGAGGGAGTTAACTGCAAATCGGTAATACGGTTCCATGAGGAATTGATATCATGAGTATTAATGTACTTTGTTTACTTTATACAGCGGTGAAGTGAGAATATTAATGAATGAAAATCTTTATTTTAGAGCCAGGCTGCTGGATGAAAAATATTGTAGTACAGCGATGGTTTAAAAAAAGCAGGAAAATAAATCTGTTCTTTTTATGTTTCAGTAATGCAAATATTTCTGTATATACAGATGTGCAAGTTTTCGACTAGTCTTAACACTATATAGGGGACTCAGTGGTCTCATTGGTGTCCACCACCTCTGATCTGAACTCAGCTGGGATAGGGTCCAGCACCCCCCGCGACCCTAGTGAATATAACGTGGCTCAGAAGATGAAATGACATTTTTTTTAAATACCTGGCATTAATATAGTTTAGTAAAAATGTTCACTAGCTTATAATGGGTTAAGAAGGGCAAGTGATTAATTCATTATAGAATAGTTTCTATATATTTTTTTTGTAGTATTACATTATCTAAATGTCACATTTATAGATGCAGATGCTTTTTTACCCTGTTCTTAAAATGTGTCTACTCTGAAATATTCTACAAGAAGTGAGATTGTTGCTTAGCAACGTGTTGACTGATGGTCTTTTCTCCAGTCAACAGTTGCTCAGCAGTAAGCAAAGTGGAGCGGAAAGGAGAGGATGAGCTCACCTCGGTTCTTCTGTACAACGTCGCTTCTCCAAACGCCCCCCTCCCCAGGATCCGAATGGGAATGTAATGCAACTTGGCCTCTTCGCCATTGTACGTGGCCGATGTTGACCGCTCGCTTAACACAGATCCGCTGGCCAAATCCGAATTAAGCGAGTCGAAATGTCTCTCGTACTCGGCCAGTGACATTTCTGTGTTAGCCACCAGCTGCACTGATGGCAAAAGAACAGCACAGCAGGCCTGCCTGACTCGAAAACTCTTTAGGAAACACGTCTCACTTCAAAAGCATCACAAGTCACACATGTCACGCGTAAAAGAAAACTCTAGCGAGCCCGATTTGAAATCGAGTTAAGTTTTAAGTCTTAATACTGAGGGGAAAAGAACCGACAAGGGGGAAAATGCGTGGAAGTTGTAACAGCGTCAAGAAACTGTAGTGAAACCAGTTGCGCAAACTTTTTAAACCTTCACAATAAACGCTTCCACTTCAACTTTCCCTTGGTGTGTTTTACTACGAAAGCTTGGTAAACGTACTTGTCAAAGAGGTAGCTCTATTTCCTTTAACTCTTGGCCGACAGCGAAGTTGCGCCACCATATTAAAATCATATAATATGTTTACACAGCACATCAATCTTAAGAATGTGTCACAAGTTCACACTTGTTTAAAGTCATTTGACGCATGCCTCAAACTCGACAAAGTGCCATTACTCAAGTTTGCTTGCAAAACTGGAAATTAGATTTTAGGGCATCCCTTATCAGAGGTGACAAAAGTACAATAAGTATTAAAATACTCGGTTAAAGGTACTGATTCAAGTACTATAGAACTTCACTATAATCGAAGTTGCAAAATAGTACAGATTCTGAAGGGGGATTATTCTAGGGGGGATTTTGTAGACGTCCATCCATGCAAACATTCGTTCATTCGCTGCCGGCTCCCAATTGAAATGGATTGGACGTTTATAGCCGTCAATGGGGTTCAATTAGGTAATTTGATGTAAAAAAAAAAAAAAAAAAAAAGTTTTCTTCCCTACGCAGTGCTTGGACTGGGTAGGACACATTTTGTCACATACAACATGCAGCTTGATAATAATAAATACTTGAAGGCGTTTGTGATTACCCAATGGGGGGAATCAAGCGATTAAAGTACATCAGAACTGTGCAGAGTTGTATAACAAAGAAAACTTCTTCACTGCTTGGATTAGTATTGACTGTAAAAGTTTCTTTTCATGGCATCAATCAATCGGTTCCTTACTGTTACTTTAATTCAACTCATGACAACACACACACACACACCCACACACACATACAAGTACAAACCTTATCACTAGTTGACCAAATCAATATGGACCACTTGCACCAAAGTACAATGGAGGGCACTCAGTCGCAACCAAAGCCAAGAGTGGGAGCTCCAGTAAAGCCAAATATTTCCGAGAACTTTCACACAGATCGGCATTCACGCTCTCTGAAAATTCAACGAGGTAAAGCTGACGTTAAAATGTTTATTTGTTTTATATTTGGACACAAAGTATGCGAACAAGTTGATGTCAGAGTATTCTTCGCTATCTTTAATCCCAAAATATATTTTTTACAGCGGGAGCTTTGGTTCCACACCATCGGGTGACCCTTCTACTTTTAGGCCTGCTCAATGCTGTACTACTAATAACTGCTATTGTTCTCATCATTTTGTGTGAGTAATGATATAAGAATGATATAACCTATAAACACACTCTCACTGCACTGTAAACTTGGACTAATTGAATGGCAGGGTCACAAGTTATAAAATGTTCATTATTTTAAAAACAACAGTATCAAACATTAAACTACTATTAAATATATATTTTTGGAGCTACAGGTGCCGGCGCTAATGAGGATTACCTTCTGACCCCGGATTCGGTTGCTTCAACCCTCTTAATTGAGCGTAGTTATCTACGCAACCACAGTAAGTCCCTCAAAGCGGAACAGGATGCAGAGGCATCATTTGCTAAGGAAAAGGAAGTCAACATTCAACTCAGACTGCAACTGAATCAAGAAACGAAAATCAGTGACACCCTTTGGAGACAAGTTGATGAACTTCATAAAGAAAAGGATGCATTAATTACTGAAAAAAATGATATTGGTAACCTGACATCATCATTCAGCCAAACTGTGAATCAAGTTACGAATTAATCCCCAAGATGGATTCTGTATTTTTGTTGCAACAGAACAAAACTGTGGCAGATGTCCATCAGGATGGATCCTTCTCAATTCAACTTGCTATTATTTTTCTCTACCTGAAACTGACACATACAAGAACTGGCCAGACAGCAGAGCAGATTGCATTGGTGGAGGTGGAGATTTATTAGTCATCGACAACTTGCAGGAACAGGTCAAAAGAAAATATATAGCACCTGTAATAGTATGATTGAATTTTATATTATGACCTGCCACGATAAGGGCAGATTCCGCAAACTCGACTCCTTGAAAAGTCGATTTCTGACGAAAAAAGTTTGAGCACCCCTGCTTTAGGGGAAATGGAACTGATTGTGTTAAATATATACGATACTAAATAGATCAAAAGTGCTTGAACCGAATTTACTGAAGCAATCTTTATGAAATAATATAATTCTCCACAGAATCCATATTATCAAGAAATTTCTGAATTACGCCCTTTACCACAGATATTTATGCTAATTTCTGTATTTAGTCCTGCACGAACGTTCCGTTAAGTATAAAATTACTCCATTATTTCCTTTAATCAGTGGTTAAGGGTGTAAATCAGAAATTTCATGTTTCAATCCAATTAAAATTATAAACACCCTGCAAAGTCACGGTTCAGTTGTAACTCAAATTTTCTTTTTTTCCCCCAGATACTTATAAGTGAATACATTTCACAAACACGCTCCGATTTCAGTATGTTGAGAATAAATGCATACTGGATGGGTCTACAAAAAAATCAGTCGCAGGGAACGTGGATGTGGATAAACAACTCTACTATGGTTGACTCAGGGTGGGAACCTCAATGACTTACACATAGTAATTCTTATATTCAATACAATAATTAATTTTCCCATGAATACTTTGATGATTTACTCAAGGTACTGGAGGGACCAACAACCCAGCATTAATGGACCACAGAGTGGGGACTGTGCGGCTTTTTCTAACTTCATTGACATGAGAAAAACATGGTTCAGTGGAAACTGCCAAGAATGCCTGTATAATTGGGTATGTGAGATGGTCGCAAAGCCACTAAATGTATAAAAATTGTTCCATGAAAAATGAGTGAATAAAAACTTGGATATCTATCCATCCATACGTCCATTTTCTTTACAGTTTGTTTACGGAACAACTATGGTTAGAAGGGCTAGGGTAGCTTATAAGGACCGAGACAACAATGTGACATAATGCTCATATTTAATACTATTCAGTTTAGACAATTTATAATCATACAAATTATCCCAATGACCTTTGAGCATGGGTCGGAGTAGACCTTAAATTTGATGATGACCAATCCCAAGAATTATTCAAATTCAAATTAGAGTCCATGTCAATTACTGTCAAAATACAGACCAGATTTACATTGAACTACACAACATTTTAATTTGGAACCGCTTGACTGGGAGGCAAACATAATGCAAGCTTTCATGATTACATCTGACTACTGATCATCAACTTGTTGGGATTTTGATTAAGTTTGAAGTTTGTCTTTCTGCGTGCCATGTCAATGTTTAACAAATGAACCTTTTTTTGTTTGTAATGTTGCGGACGTGGGGCAATGTCCTCTCAAATACTCTCTTCAGCTGCCTCTCATAACACTCAAAATGGAAGAGAGCGCTTATAATAAACTTATTCTTCAGGAAGACTCCAGCGTAGATGAACCGCCAGACTACTTGAACCATGACAAACCACAAGGTAGGCTTCTGCCGAAAGATCCAAGACTTCTCTGCCATTTTATCAACATTGACTCGGTACTTAAAAATGATTTTACTTTCTTTGCTACTCTGTGGAGTCACCTTTTCAATGGTAAGGCCCACCTATATTTGGACCTCTCAAAGGGTGCTTGAAATCACTCTGGCTGGACTTGCTGCTCTCCTGCTAGCAGTGGATATTGGCTTAGGAGTCTATTGTGAGTCCCCGTGCATCCATTGTTTTCCAAACAAATTGGAAGTTAACAATAAAGAGAGAGTTAAGTAAAAACAGAGCAATTAAAGTTAATCTAATCAAAATTTCGTGATCAGTATCCTGAAACCCTCAGGGAAAAGTTGAATTCCTTAAATAACCAGAACAAAATTATCACTTCATTTTTGTGAGTTTGCAGGAAATATGTATTTTTTTCCCATATCAATGCCATTTTTCCCACTATTCATGAATACTAACATAGATATATATATATATAAATAGAATAGAAATGAGACAAAGAGCTACAGTAAATACAAAATATGATAAGAAGCAAAGAGCCTTTCATGGTCGGGAGCCAGATGCGGCTTGAGAGCTGCGTGTTCACCACCCGTTTTATGTGAAACGATCAATAAATTTTCCTCTTTTGACCGCAACCGTTTGACGACAACAGATAACAACCTGACAGACGAGTCTCGGGCAGTGATGAGCATCAGCCGTGAAGTGGCTGCACTGAATGCTGCTTACGATGCGGCCGCAACAAACCAAGCGGAGGCCCAAATGCGTTTGAGACAAGAGAATATAAAACAGCAAGTGATCAGGTGGCATATTGAACACCAGGTTAAAAGAAATGTAGACTACAAATACATGGCAAACAACCTCCACAGGGATATTACCATCTTAAAATCTCACGTGCCCGCCCTAAGTAAGTATATGATAAGATTTTGTCTTTTTTTTTACATTGATCATGGACAACACTACTTTGCACATCCTTTTTTACACCACAATATAAATGTAACTATCTTTCTGCAGGGGAGGGCTGCAGACACTGTTTACCTCGATGGATTTTAATTGATTCAGCGTGTTTCTTCCTAAGCTTGTCTGAAACTCGTAGACAGTGGCAGGAAGCCAGGGAATTTTGCAAAAAACATGACAGCGATTTGGCTGTGGTAGATAGCTTAGAGAAGCAGGTGAGGCAAATCCATGCATCAAGTCGATATTTGTTCTTTCTGGGTCTAACTGAAATGTCACGTGTATTTTTTTTTGAAATGTCATGGCCTGTCAGCTGAAATTAAATCAACTCATAAATCTTCATCAAGACCCATCCAGAACCTCAGCACAGAATGGCTTCTGGATTGGATTGCGAGATGTGGACAGCGAAGGAGTTTGGAAGTGGCTGGACGGATCAAAACTGAATCAAGGGTAACTTTAATGCCCAACAATATGGCTGTCGGCTTCACACCTCTGAGATCAAGGGTTCGATCTCAGGTCCGAACATTCCTCTATGGGGTTTCATGTTTTTCTCAGGCTTATGTGGGTTTTCCTGGGTACTCTGGTGTTCTCCCACACCCCAAAAACATGCAGGGAGAACTCTAAATAGCCCTTAGGTATGAATGTGAGTGTGAGTGGTTGTCCGTCTCCTTGTGCGCTGCAATTGGCTGGCCACCAAGTTGGGGTGTCCCCCACCTGGTGCCCATAGTTGGCTGGGATAGGCTCCAGCACCCCTCCACAATGCTTGTGAGGTACATAAAATAAATGAATGAATGTGATATACCATTTGTTTCAGCTTCTGGAATGATGGGGAGCCCAATGATGTGGGTGGTGAGGACTGTGCAGCCACTTACCCAAGAACCAACCCTTTTAAGGGCTGGAATGATGCTCCATGCTCTTACCGTCTCAAATGGATTTGTGAAATGTCTGTCGCGTAGAGTATTTTGTCATATCTGAACACAAAAACTCAACAATCTTTACAATGAGATTTATTAAGAAACTACAAAAGACGTTTTCTGTATAAAGAATAAATAAAATATTTTCTTTACTACATACATATTGCTTTACAGGCTACTTTACACTACACATCTTACCAGTGAATCACATCAATGACAGGTTAAACCCAAGAGACGAATTTGGACCAGATACAAATAGATGTCATCTATGTGAGTTAATTTCCAAGAGTTCATAACGCTGCAAAATGCTGCCGAAGTTGCACTAGGATCTGTTGAGTGTCCACGTGTTCGGGGAATGCGTCTTCGGACTTTTGGGCTGCAATATAGCTGCTCTGGAGGTCTCCAATCTGGACACAAAAAGAAAATATAAGTAAATGACCTAACTTATTTATTGTATAATTTCAGTAAGATGTTTGGTGGATTAAAATGACCTTTTCACAAAGGATGGACAGATTGTAGTGAGGCTCATACATGTGGGGGGACAGGGTGGCAGCTGTTTGCAGGAAAGCTTTTGACTGGATAGAAAAGGACAAAACAATCAGTCACAGTTTGAATTTCTTAGCTGGAATGAAAACACTTTTTTACTTCAGACACCTCCACCTTCATTTTACATACATACAAAGTGAATTTATTGTGTATGTTAAGCTAAACAGCTGGAGGACCATAATATATGTATTTTTTAATGTTGATATAAAAAACGCACTGAAATCCTTTGCTAAAATTATAAAATCTGGACACATTTAGCTGATAATAAACACAACTGGGCTTACCTTGAGCCATCAAACGATTAAATGAAAGTGTTTACCTGTTCAACACGGCCTTTGCGAAGCTCCAGCACTGCAAGGTTGTTGTAGGCCTCGGCATGGTCATTATTATAAGTCAAAGTCAGTTTAAAACACTGGTAAGCCAAAGTCATGTCGCACATGCCCTGCAAATAAAGAACTTTGCGTTTACATCTTCAACACATACCAGGTTTGGATTCGGTGAACTCACCACGGCAACCTGGCCGATGTTGTACCACACATCGGCTTGCTCTTCGTCGTTGGCCACCAGCGTGAGGGCTCGTTCGAAAGATGACAGCGTCATGTCATACTGCTGCGCGTAGAAGCAGCACAGGCCCAAGTTGTTGTACAGTTGGCAATTATACACCCCCATCTGGAGTAGCCGCCTAGTAAACCAAAAAGTAAGTCGTCCCTATCATTCATTATATGACTTGGTCGTGAGAGGTTTGGACCGACCTGTAGAAGCGCAGCGCAATCTCAGGTTGATCTGAGTAGAAGTGATTGCTGCCTATGCAAGCGATAGCCTCCACGTGTGTGTTGTCCTGCTTCAGGACGTCTTTGTAGTACTCTGTGGCTGACACCATGTTGTTCATCTCCTGTGACAAGGCGGTCCCGGAATGGAGAATATTACAGACCAAGAAGATGAGCGAACCTCAGGGTAACGGCGAAAAAGCCTACCTCGTATATGCGGGCGATTCCTGTCAGGAGAGTGACCTCGCCAGGAAAGTGGTCCAAGCCTTGTTTGAAGAGGTTGAGGGCTGTGATTGGTTGATCCAGACGTTGATATAACTGATAGAGAAGAAGAATGTTAATTACTGCGGTGGCTTAAATACTCTAGAGTTTCCTAATAGTATACAGTATTTGTGTAAACATTACATCATTACCTTAGCAAGATAAAGGTACGTGTCCACCATTTCTTGGTGGGTGAGAGCTGATCGAAACTGTTTTTCAGCCTCTCGGTACAAACCAAGTCTGCAGGGATCAGACACATGTTAAGTATTGTAGTAGGTGGTACATCAAAATGTACTTTAAAAGTAGTGGTATTAAAAAAATGTGCACATTTAAATGAGAGTACTAAGAGGCATCATTTGGAAATAAATGATTTCTGAGGAAAATAATTACTTCCAAATCTGAGATGGATTGAATATGTTTACATTATGTTCTGATGCAAATTAGACAAATGCATTGTGTGAGTGACATGTTTTTGGATGAATTGCCTGTAGTAGCATTTCCCGAGCTGGACTTTCCACCACCAGTCTTTGAAATGAGCCTGTTCAGTTGCTTGAGCAGCTAAATCTAGCGCCTATAAGTGAAAAAAAAAATAAACATGGCATTTGCAATAGAACTAATTGAATTATTGACTGGTTCAATGGAGGGTAAAATTGCTTACTTACATTTCTTACATCATTTTCATGGTGGAATATGTACTCAAAGAGTGTCTGAGATCAGAAATAAAGGTTACTCAAACAATGGTACCAGCTCAAAACAGGTTTTAGGCAAACATATTAAGTATATGCCTTACCCGAGATAAATTAGGCTTTTGGGAATACTTTGACATATTTAGCCTTGAAAGGTTTATAAATGGTCCATCTGGACTAGTTAACATGGAAGCCTGGAGGAAGCAGTCAAAAGCAAATATTAGAGTGTGTAAACCTGCCATATATTACATACAGTATGACATGAGTTCTCCATGTTAACGCACTGTTCCCAGACGAATGAATCGACCCGAGGCACTGGAGACGGGCCGGGCCGTACTTGCGGTGCGTGGCGTCTTAATTGCCTGCTCCATCGTGCCAGGGCGTCCTGACTGCGTATTGGGCCTCACAAATCCTGTGATAGGACGCCCTGACTGTGTCATCGGCCTAGAATTTAGGGTTAGTGTTTGATCAAAACAAATGAAACTGAAAATTAGATTTAGGTTGCATTGTTTTTACCTGACAGCTTGCGTGGGACCACCTCCGTGACTAGTTCCGGGCAGTCTTAAAGATGTTCCAGGGCCTTCCGTCAAATTAGCAAAGAATATTTCACTTTAAAGTTTTAACACTAAGTCAACTAAGACTCAATACGTACGTGCAACCTGGGCAATGGCGTTTTCATCCAGTATCATCTCAGCAATTCCTTCCTGATCAACTTCAATTTCATCAAGGTAGACCATCTCAGTAAGTGCCCGTGTTTTTAAGCTCCAGGCAGCCTAAAATGACAAATACAAAACACACGAATACCACTTTTTAGCTACTATTATCACAAGACTAACATTTTCAATCCGAGGGTTAGATCCCAGGGATCTGGACCTTGCAGTGTGGAGTTTGCATGTTTTCCCCAGGCTTGTGTGGGTTTTCTCCAGGTACTCCAAATTAATGAATGAGTGAATAAATGCTACTCGTTCGGAAATTAACTCTTTTGCTGTCACTCAAACCCAATAAGGTAAAAAGAAAAATGTCAAAATACCATCCATTACCATTACTTTCAAGAGTTAAGCAATATCAACAGTACTCCATGTAAGCTATTTCTGGTAATCTGTTGTAGTGAAAAAAAAATACTTTTCCAATACTTTTGATAACCCTACAACAAACAATGAATGGTGCAGAGATATAAAAAAAGATTATAGAGACAGTTGTTACCTCAGAAACAGACAAGTCTGAGTCCTAAGAGAGCATGCCAAAGAAGTGAAAAGAGTATTGATGACAACAGACATGAATAAACAGTAAAGAGAAAAGGCGAGCAAATAAGGTGAAACAATGTGATGGGCAGTATTCCAAACAACATGATGTCTAATAAGAAGAATCCTATTTGCAGAAGCGAGCTAGCAAGCTGTGCTAGCACGCTAAAAGCAACAAATTACCTGATCAAACGGGCTATCTAATAAAATTTTGGAGCAAATTTCTGAACATTGTTGCAGTTTCCGCCTCCTGAAGTAACTCCAGGCCAAAAACAACGGATCCATCGTCACCTCCATTGCGTCGATCGCTCAAATGTGGAAATCAGTGTTGGGTTTTGAAGAGAGAAGATTATGGTGATCCGAAGCTACCTCGGTTGCTAAGAGACGACAGGCGAGGGCGGGGTTTCGTGACGTAAAGTCCGCCAAGAGGAGCGATGTTTTTTTCCCGTCATTTTTTTTTTATTGAAAGATATAAAAATATTCAAATTATAAAGACATAACAAAAACTAACGAAAGGGAAGAAAACACACAAAGCCTGGTGTCAAAACTAAAGCTATACAATCTCAATGACATGAAATGACAGTTTCAAAGTTTTACCAGGTTTTTTTTATTTTTAGATGGAGAAAGTGACAAAAAAAATCAATTCAGGGTGTCCCACTCCTGGTGTCTCCCCCGCATCTGGCCTGGGGTCAGGTGGGATTGGCTCCAGCACCCCCCGGAACCCTAGTGAGGATAAAGCTATTCAGAAAACGAGATGAGATACGTATAGGCATACAATATCGGAAACTGAAAGGAACTTCACTCATTCCTTGTCTTCATTTATTTATTTATTTTCCACCGTGAAATCATTAGCAGACTATGATTGGACAAGAGACTTGTCCCTTTCCCATATGGGCGGAGCCTATGGAATAACAGCGCAGCTCCATCTTTGTTGGAAGGATTTGACAGGAGCTTTGACCTGCGTGCAAGAGGAGGACGGCGACACGGAGCTGAGCAAATATGAGCCCGCTCCCGACAATCGGGCTTCCCGAACTGCTTCTCCAATAGCCCAAGAGTCTTCCCCGCTGGGACGAAGGATTATTACTTCACAACAACCTCCCCAAAAAATGCCACCTTGTTATGCCCCGGACTGGTGAGGACGCCGGGGAGCTGATGGGACCCACGAGTTTAGATTAAATCCTCCTCCTCGTCGGCGAATGCCACTGTTTGAGATACACTTGGTGAAAGAGAGCGTGAGACGCACGGAAGTGAGGACATGGCTGACAGGACTGCTCCCAATTGCCACCTGAGACTAGAGTGGGTCTATGGGTACCGGGGACACCAGTGCCGCAACAACCTTTACTACACCGCCGCCAAGGAGATTGTCTACTTCGTGGCCGGAGTGGGCGTGGTTTATAACACCCGAGAGCACAAGCAGAAATTCTACCTGGGTCACAATGACGACATCATCAGGTATAGTGCGCTTTGCAGAACACTTGTTTTTTTTGGTTGGCCTAGTCTAATATGAGATGTTGGAGTCACTGTGGGAGGCACTTTTAGGTGCGCCCAGTCGTGACTGGGTAGGGGTCTCCATTGTTTCTTTTTTTTTTTTGTTGTTGCTCAAGGACACTTCAGCACCGCACCTTTCACAATCATCTGTCACCATCCTTCTGGATGATTCCATCAAGTTGAATATGATCCATATTGGTCAATTCATTTAGGGAGTGGAGAACATTTACTGTGTATTTATATCACTGTGAATATATTTCATACATGGGTGATGTTTTGTGTGGAAGCACAATGTTTTTTACTTTGTGTTTTAGCCCATTTTCTTCTTACCTGTACAGGGCACTCATTGTTTGCCATTAACAGTGCAAGACGTCCAACCCATTTTGACTGGGAGGGCCCACTGAATTATCTTTTATTTGCCCCTCCTCATAAAAATGGATTGCACTAAAAGGAGAGCATTTACGGATAGTTCTTCCAGTTTAAATAAAGTGGGCATCTATTACTATCAATGGCATCCAGTAAGTTAAATATTGTGAAAATGAAAATTTAAATTAGTGTTAGTCAAGGCCCCAAACCAGAGAATATTTCTGTTTTTATTCATTTATGTATAACTTATGATAACATTGTATTACATTTTGAATTTATAGGTACACAGAAATGTCAAATATACAATGATTCAAATTGTAATTATTCTTTTATAAACAATACAAATAATTGTAATTATTTTTTTATCGACAAAAAATAGTCATTTGCAAAGGGCTAACCACTGTTAGTGAAAGGGTTTACATTTGTTAGACATTTATCTGATGTCAAAGGGCTGCAGTGGGTGCATTTTTAAATTTGAATTGTGTGTAACACAACTGGTGACCAATTTGAGACTTTACGCTTGTTTTTCTAAGTGTAACTTTCAATTGGCTTGTGGATGTCCAGGGTGTGGCTACTTGATGGTGCAGTGGTTCTTCCATCTGACTTTGCTGTGGGAAGTCTGGGCTCGATTCCTATACTCGGTAGGGCTGTGATTCTTAGCATGAGTGGTTGCTGCCATTGTGTCATTATTTTTCCTCGCATTTACTCTCGAAAGAATGTCTAAAAACTGAAATGTCCTAACGAGGATAAAAACCTGTATCCGTTACACAGGAAGACCCATTGAGGCAACAGTTTTTTTTTTTTATCAGATAACAAAACAATACTGTATTACCCCCATTGACGACGCTCAGCACGTTCCTAGCACGTCACACCACAATAACATGTGTCCAACGCTCCAGTGCCCGTGTTGATGTGCGCGTGTGTTGACCTGGAGATAACTTGCCTTATATACTGTACCCTGTCATTGCTCAGCTGGGCCTCTGTTCCATTATTCATTGGACTATAGTGATACCAAATGCTCCCCACCTTGTGGGCGAGGCAAATCACATGGTGTCACTTGACTGCAATGTGTGAATTTGCAGTAGCATGGAGGCAAGAAGCAAACAATACAGACTTCGGAAAATGAAAATTGCATCGAAGTTTGATAAAGCTGCTTTTTTCAATTCATGAGCTAGTAGTTCAATTCGATTAAGTTGAAAAACTTGTTTTTAAATACATTACTAATGCATACAAACAAATTGTCCATAGCGCTACATCTTTATGGTCCGGGAGATTCTTTCAAATCTCAAATCTTTCATATGTTATTCTCTCGTTTGGCACATTTCCCAGCTGAAAGCACATCTTAATTTTCTGTCCTAAATCAACACGGAAACTCTGCTTTAGATGACAAAATCACAAATTTCTTCAACAAAGCGCCACATGAAAACACGCAAGTGTGCCTATTTCGTCTAATCTCACGTTTCTATTTTTAACTTTAAGTACCTAGTGCATGGGCAGGTGTCTCAGATAAAGTTTGGTGGGCAACTGGATTAAAAATCCCATACTATATACTCGCAGAAATTCTTTAATCCTGTCCTCCTTTTAAAAGGCAAGATGGCAAAAAAACGACAAAGCCAACCACTGTTATAGATTGTGACCACCGAACGTGGTTTGCTTTAATTTGTGCTTGGGGTCACAGATTGTAATTGTGACAGACTCGATCAATAAATCGGAATACACGACTCGGTGCTGGATTGCGCCATATGTCTTTCATGCTGTTGCTTTGCTTTCTCTGCTGACAGAATCACTTTTCTGTGCACTTTAACTATAGCTATTATACTGCATGTTTTATGGATGCATTATTTAGCAAGTGTTGCATTTGTAAAGCGCTGCATAAAACAGCCCATTTAATCAAGAAGACCGGGGCTCTATGCCACAAGCTAAATTGTTCGTTTCAATGTTAACGCCTTGCAGAGAGAAGGTAAAGGAAACAAGAGTTTTTGTTGTCAAACACCTCCAGATTTTTTTGGGCTTCAAGCTGTTACATGGATAAATAGGAAGGGGGGGACATGAGTAGTCACTTTGGTGGGAGGGAGTGCATTTGCTTATGATTAAAACTTGTGTTATTTAGATTTTAGCCCTAAAATACATACAGATTTTTACATTTGTGGACTCATCAATACACTACCAATCATTTCCCCTGAATAAATTATAACTCAACATCCAATATTTTATAACAATACAATAAAGGCAATATCTACCCAATATTTAGTATTTTTCATTTGGTTTATATACAGTGTATTTCATTAATCGCTACTTAGCAAGTACGTGGGTATGAGAATGAAGGTAAAACTAGTATATATTCCTGTGTTGCACCATGTTATTTCTTCAGGAAACAAAAGTCAAGGTAAAATTAGATATATTGTTGTTTTATGCTATACTCTTCAGGTAAGATGCACGTCTTTCTTGTATTCTCCTGCATTTCAAAGCGTTCCAATAATTTTTCTCCTTGTCTGAATGTTATTTTTAGCAGCCTCACTCCGATTATATAATTTTTGAAGAAGTGAGCTATACCAGGTGGGTGAGAATTTTGAGGGAGAAATAGTGAATAAGAACTAATAATCCAGATTGAAACTATAGTTGTGTTTTAGAATAAAGGCACTTGAATTAAACGTGGTAAATACTCCAAACTGTTGGGGTAAATTGAGTATGTAGTATGTGCATCATTTTCTTGACTAGATTGACATTGCACTGCCTGGGCATCCTGTCAGACATTTTCTTGAATAATATATGCTTATTCTTACTACATACTGGCAGGCACTTGGCTAAATACCCACTTTGATTACAATGAAGGGAGTACCTTACCAATGTGGAATATGTAGGCCAGGAGGAAGAAAGCAAAAGGCTGAATTGCTGCCCAGTGAAACTGGAACGTGACCGGCGGCTGCTAGAAGAATGGGTGGGGCAGAAGGGGGTGGTGAGCAAGCTTTATACAGCATTCTGTTGCTCAGCTGTAGACCAGGAGTGCTTCAAGTTGGCGGTAGAGAGTGGGGGATTATGTAAGAGTGTTACAAACATATGCCTGGTTGGTTCCATGAGGAAAGCCCCTGGATAAAAAAATGATATCCTTTTGACTTGGTCATTTCTTTAACTAATTTTCACTCACAATTACACCGCCCGCCACTGAGCGGGAATCGATCCCAGGTGGCCGTCCCCGAGGTCAGGTGAATGAACTACTGTACCATCAGGTGGCATTATTGTTGTTCTGCTCTTTAAATTAAGATTATATAACTTGTATTTTGTTCCCTTTGCTCCCTATCTTACTTGCCTGAGAGGCATTTGTGTTTTTTTATGATGGTCTGCAGGGGCTCAGCATGCTGCATGCATGTAGACACTAGTACTGGTATCAGCAGTGATTAGGATATCCTAATAGTATAAAGTAGCCTCCGAGTTTTGCAAAATTAGGTTTTAAACCAAATGAGACAATTTGATTGGTAAATCACAAACTGACTGCTTCTCCAACATCCTGCAGGCACACTTTAAACTAGGCTATGTGTGTCCGTGTTAAGTCATCCATGCTGCCTTGTCAATCTGCCTCTCGCCTTTGCCATTCGGTCCCAACGTTGGTTTAATGTGTTCATCTCATCCCAGTGGTTTCCACTGGATGAACACACACACACACACACACACACACACACACACACACACACACATACACACACACACACACACACACACACACACACACACACACACACGACATGCTTCCAAAATGATCATGCTAATATAATGTGTTGTTTTTTTCTTCCCTTGTTTCTTTTTACAGTTTAGCACTGCATCCCGAGCGCGTACTGGTAGCCACTGGCCAAGTGGGCAAGGAGCCGTACATCTGTGTTTGGGACTCCTACACTGTGCAGACAGTGTCCATCCTCAAAGACGTGCACACCCATGGCGTTGCCTGCCTGGCGTTTGACCTTGAAGGACAGGTTGTACAGTTAAGAATCTGTATGTTATAGATGTAAAGTATCTGACTGCATACAAGAATCTATTATCCTGTATTACGTAAAAAAAAAACATTTCTCTTGTCAAATCTCTCCAAAAGGTTTTTTTTCCTTCTTAGAGTGAAAAATGCTTTGAAAGCACAACCTAAAACTATTTCATCTAACCTTCATGTCAATATCATTCAGATCTGATGCATGTTCAAAATTGAGTGAATTCAATGGAAAAGGGCTAATACCTTAAAACATGGTCAATTGTACCTAATCGGTTTGTACATGAGTCAAATATTTTTTTGCCTTGGATGAGGTCTGTGCTATTGTATTTCTACTTGAGCATGATTTGAGAGTGACAAAAAGGCTGAGCACAGATTAGCTTTGTTGAAACTGCAGAGGCCAATATGAGCTCATTTTAAAGGACAATGATTACTACAGCAGTTTTGTCTGGAAAATGAAACTCAGGGATGTTAAAATTATGAGACAATGACTGATGCTGTCACTTTATTAAGCATACACAGCTTGTTTTGCAGTTCCTAATAGTCTGTAGTCGTGATACACACATTAACATACACTTAAAAGCTTTTAATGAAGTATATTCTCTTTCCAAGAAAAAGTTTGACATTCAGTTATGTATGGTAATTGATGTTTCAAAACTATTGGCTTGCAAAGAGCAACGTACAGGCATGTCATAACCATTTCTTGAAATTCATCTTTGCATGTCTCTCAAGCGAGTGTTTGTAGTGAAGTGAAATCTCCTGCACTTTGCTTGGAGAAGCAACCGCACGATATTTTGCTGCATGGTTAACTAGCTGCAGACTTATATGGAAAGTGACAGTATTTAAAATAGGAAAAATTTGCGTTGCTTCCTTGCGAGGTAGTTTTATTCACCGCTTTTATTCAAAAGAAGTCAAGATGATCCTCAGGGATCCCTGATGCGATTCGCCAGTCCAAATATAAAAGCAATTAAAAACTGTACACAGACACTCTCAGTGTAGCACTAACTAAACGAAACATGAAACACTTATGGTATTCTTTTTGGACCCAAATCCACATTTTCCCTGGAGCAAAGCAAATTAATAGGGCATCAATTTTTAAATGGGTATTCATTTTTCAGCCTATTTCTGTGTACATATTTGTTTAAATATCCTTGAGCTGTTAGGTCTTAAATGGCATGTCTTGAAATTAGTTATGAGGGAGCTGATTTATCATCAGTAGATCAAGGAGGACCTCCCCTGTTATGCAAAGTAGGCAGCAGTGTGGAACTGCATTTCCATAACAGAGGCTATGTTCACTTCTGCTCGGCTGCTTCTGCCTACTCACTCAGTTAGCTATAGGAGGTTCCTCCAGCGAAAACACTCCAATGAACTCACTGAAGGTGCCAGGGGCTGGACAACTGTTCTGCTCTGTGTTGCTGAAATTATTAACAGTCTTTTCATTATGGCATGTGCACAGTGAAGATAGAAGTGTTAGTTTGTCATGTGGACAACAAACTGAAATGTTTTATTTTAAAATAATGTCTATCTATGTCTACAGTGCTTGGTATCGGTGGGTTTGGACTCTAAAAATACTATCTGCGTTTGGGACTGGAGAAGAGGCAAAGTTCTGGCAGCTGCCCCAGGCCATACAGACAGAGTAAATACATTTCTCTATTCCTGGTGTTATCAGTAGTTTATTTGCAAAATTAAGAGCCCGGATAATGAAGTAAAAAAACGGGGCCCATGCTTAATTGTGAGGTTTGTAAATCATTTTTAGGCACCACACAGCTACTCAAAAGGGGATATTTGAAACGATGATGATGATGATGATGATTATGATGATACAGGCAGCTGTTGTTTTCTAATGCAACCCACACACAGTACCACTGTCCACTCTCCTTGCATTTATATACCGTAAATCTGACAAATACGAGCATAACTGTGAAATAAATGCTTCAAAATTGAAGCTCTCAATATGAGTGTCATGTTGAGACTCCATCTCTGATATACCACTTTCACCCCCTGCAGATATTTGACATATCGTGGGATTTGTACCAGCCGAGTAAACTGGTGAGCTGTGGAGTCAAACATATCAAGGTATTTATTTATTTTTTTCATTTTTTTACATTAGACACAACATTAGATCATCTTTTGCAACTACACTAGTAGTGATTTGTGCCTTTCTCAGATGCTTATTGTAATGGATCGTTCCCCCATGTTAATCTTTTAAAAACATTTAAGTTTAAGATTTAGATTGCTGTTATCATCCATTACCATACTGTATGATTAAAACACCCAATTAATTATTACATTCACTGGAAGGAATGTTGTCTTTGCATGATAAGCTATGAATCATGCTCAGAAAGATGTTCACTGCTTTCCACAGTACAAGATGTACTTCCTCTCTCATCCGCCTTTTTTTCCTCATTTCTATTGCGTTTCTTTCACATCCCCGACAGAAAGGCAATTAAAAGTTTCCACAGCTTTCCACTACGCTTCTATAAGTTTCCACTTTGACAACAAAATAGCGTCTGGCTCACTGCTTGTATTACTTCCCTAATGTCTCATCTGTTTTTTCGGCCTCGAACTCTGCTCACAACTGCCATGGCACAGAAACCTATGCCGGCAAACCCCTTTTTCTCCACAATGGCTGCTTACTCCTCTCCTTCCCTCCCTCTACACTAGTTTCCCGATGGCAGGGAAATCCAGCAATTGTCCCACATAATTCCCCAGCCTTTACCCTGCAGACCATGTGACATCTGCTCCCCGGCCCTGCGTTTGCTCAGTGATTATAGCACTCAGAGCATCCAGGAGATTTAGTGGCAGTAATCCACTCACTCGTAGGCTGAGGGAAACAACCTCTGTGACAACTAGCAGGTCCGTGGATGACGTATTCGCTTTTACGTGCACGGTCAAACATGCACACATGTACAGCTAATAGCTTATTTATTGATTAGTAAGGTCAAATCTATTCAATCTTTGGAGTTTGTATTTTGATAGCCTAATGAAAAAAAAACAAGAAAAACTGTTTGTATTGGCATTGATTAATATCTGATTTGTCGTAATTAGCTACACCGGAAGAATCTACAACTGCTATAGCTGCCTTATTGTCAAATCAATACCTTGCCGACGGTATTGAATCCCATTCGATTGCACGGGATTAACTAATGAAGTGGAACTGAAGCAATCATGAACGATACAAGAGCCTTGAGTAGTGATATGTTACAAAGCTCGGTTGTGTAACTTGAAAGCAGGATAATTTATGCAGTAGGTTAAGTCATACAAATTTCACATTGTTGCATTGAGTAAGCCATTTCAATTACACAAACAGAAAAATGTTTGGATTCTGGTTGGGACTTTAGAATTGAGAAGTGCATTTTATACAAAAAATCTGCTCCGATTTCCTCAATTAAAATAAACAATGGAACTAAAATAATGGAAATGATCTGTGGAAGGCTCTGACAATTCCATAAATATAGTGCCCTTTGCGCTAAATTTGGAGTAGAACCCTTTTGAGATTCCCGGCTCCATGAAAGATTCTTTGATTGAACAAAAATTCCCTTAGGCCTGCTCAAATATGTTGCAGCCATTCCAAAATAGAAGCTGTATTAGTTGCAAAGAATGAGGTGACCATTCCTTCCGTATTGATTTCTTTGAGCTTTTTTGGCTAGATGTTCCATTCCTTAATAATTGTAATATCTGATATGGCAGGATTTGTCAATTCGGTTTGTCATCGTTATTAGAATTGCTAAAAATATTTATAAAATAACATTTTACCAATAATAGGATTTTCTCTGCCAGCCAGTGATGTGTTTTTCTGTTCTCACCTGCTGACAGTCAGCATTTGAGCAGCTCATTGCAACCTCATCTCTATGCAGACAGAGCATCTCCCTTTCTCTCGTACCTCCCTTCGATAGATTTAGCTCTCAGACGAGACTGTGCCCATGCATCGCAATGACCTTGCTTATAAATAATGAGCATTCTGGTGTGTGCATGTGTGTGTGAGAGCAACTGTGTCTCTGCATGTTCATCAGGGAGATACAGCACTGGCTCATCTGTGTGGTGGTGATGATAGGGTAAATGTATTTGACTTGAGTGTATTTTAAGATGGCCGAAATGTGTTCTCATGTTTGACTTGTACCAGAAAGCACTGATTTTTTGATGACTGTTGTATTCAAACACTCTGTAATTGTCCACTCACTGTGTCACAACAGGATTACGTGAGGATTATTAGCCACCATCGTGCTCTTTCACTTTCCTGTCTGTGTGTGCAGTTCTGGAGCTTATGCGGTAATGCTCTCACACCCAAACGTGGAGTTTTCGGCAAGACTGGGGATCTTCAGACTATCCTCTGCCTGGCTTGTGCCAAGGATGAGGTCACGTATTCCGGTGCCTTGAATGGTGATATCTATGTGTGGAAAGGGATCAACTTAATGAGGACTGTGCAAGGGGCTCATGGGGTAAGTTTTAACAAAGTAAATAAGAAATACCTTATGGAAAATTGTAAAAAAAATAATTGTAAAGGATACTTCATTATTTTACATGTGCGTTTACGAGTAAATGATGCAAGATATGAGCTCATGGAACAAATATTCAAATTTTAATGTGGACATTTAGGTCAATGCCTCTGATCAGCAGACAGTAGGGTGGCCTGATTAATGCCAGATAGTCCTTCATTTAAATGCTTCATCTGGCACTTATTGTCCTCCCTTTTGGAATTGCACATGAATGCAACACACTCAAAACTGCTCAATGCATTGAAAGCAGATACATGTAGGCAGTGTTGGAAAAAAAATGGGAAAATGCTAGTTTTCTTCAATCTTTGATTGCCGATCAATGTAAATTTTAAGCTCTAGTTTCAGAGGGAGTAGAACACTAGAGTTGGGAGTTGCAATTTTCCTTTTCTCACTAAACACCACCAGGTATCCTCCAATTGGGTGTTGTTCAGAATAGCCGCTCTTTCTCGCCACTGGTTTCCATCATTGGTACCGTGAACATGCTTGCTTGATTCTCCTCAATAGAAAAGGATCAGTCTTTTGCTACACAGGATTAAATTATATCTGTGGGATCAACAGCTTTGTTAGAGAATGGGGGATGGGATAATAACTACAGTACATGCTGATATCTGCTTTTTGTACCACCAAATGTTTTACTGGGGATTTGGGAACATGCCTCCAAATAAATGATCAAGAACCACCAGCAAAGCTTTTTAGGTACAATATCAAGCAAATATAGTGAGCAGGTGTGTGAAACTGTGATGGTCTTGTTAAACTGCCTTGCCTTTGTTTCTGTCATAGCTCATTTTTCACACGCTAAGAGCCTGTCATTTCCTCCAGTCAGGGATTTTCAGCATGAACGCTTGCGAAGAAGGTTTTGCCACCGGGGGACGAGATGGTTGTGTCCGTCTGTGGGATCTCAACTTCAAACCAATTACTGTCATTGATCTCAGGGAAACGGACCAAGGCTATAAAGGTGATGTCAAATGTCTTTGCTCAGTAAAGGTTGCTGGGAAAATTAACTCACCAAGTGACATATATATCTTTATATAGTATGGATGCACCATGCTGCTTAAGCCATCCTTTTTTTGTTATCCCTTCTAACATTTCCTTTTTTCTTTTTCCTCCATTTCCCTTATCTTTCTCTATCTTGGATCTAACAGTAGCTAGAAGCGAAAATAGCAGAGGTGGGTAATGCGTTTAAAGGGTGGATTTAATAGCCGTGCCAGTTTGTTTGTCGTTGCCTTCATATTGTTCTCTTGTGGTCAGAGAAACAGTTGAACAACTTAATTTTAGATGTCCTCGTCATAGAAACAATACAATATACCCTTTCTTCATTCACATCAGATGCATATTATTTTGGCAACATATTGTCATGTAGGTACTGCACGGTAAACTGCTGCTTTGTTAATGAACCACGTGGTGGCTATTTACACATCCTTTCTTCATCCTCCACACTTTGTCCCTTAATGCAAATTTAAACCTGCTTGGGCTGTGTTATATTTATGTTTTCTCATGTGTGTGTGTGTGTGTGAATAGGACTGTCTGTTCGTAGTGTTTGCTGGCGGGGAGACCACATCCTGGTGGGGACGCAAGATAGTGAGATTTTCGAGGTGGTGGTGCACGACCGCAACAAGCCTTTCCTTATCATGCAGGGTCACTGTGAGGGTGAGCTATGGGCACTGGCCGTGCACCCCACTAAGCCCCTTGCTATGACAGGCAGTGATGACCGTTCAGTCAGGTGAGAATCGGGTGAAGTTATCACAATATTTAATACATTTGTATCCCTTTTTTTTTGTTCCAAGAGCTTATGAGAATTTATTTGACAATTTAGCACCCGTTATTTGGGATTCTAGTAGATCATGTGCTGCATGTCCAACAAAACCTTCATAATTATTATTATTATTATAAATGAAGTGTTATTTTTTTTAATTGTTGTCTTTTTTTGCCTCTCATTAAGGATATGGAGCCTTATCGATCATGCACTGATAGCTCGTTGTAACATGGAAGAGCCAATCCGCTGTGCTGCTGTCAGCACTGATGGTATTCATTTGGCTTTGGGAATGAAGGATGGCTCATTCACTGTCCTCAGAGTCAGGCAAGTTGAGACTTAAATAAAAGATAAAGTATTTACGCCCTACCGTTTGGCTTTTATTGAAAGATCCTTCTTTTGTCCTTTTAACAGAGATATGACAGAAGTGGTACACATCAAGGACAGGAAGGAGGCTATCCATGAGCTGAAGTATTCCCCAGATGGCGCCCATTTGGCTGTTGGCTCCAATGACAACTCGGTGGACATTTATGGTGTTGTGCAGAGGTACAAGAAAGTAGGCGAGTGCATTGGCTCCAACAGCTTCATCACGCACATGGACTGGTCCACAGACAGCAAGTTCCTGCAGACGAATGATGGGAATGGCAGGAGACTCTTCTATAAGATGCCAAGTATGTTAAGTCTTTATGTTTTTTATGCAGCATATATTAGTGATGTCAATCTGTGTATCCATTAAAAAAAAACAAGTTAATATGTAAAATATGTCTTCTATTTAGGTGCTAAAGAAGTGACCAACAGGGAAGAACTTAAGCTGGTGCAATGGGCATCATGGACATGTGTGTTGGGCCCTGAAGTCAATGGAATATGGCCTAAATACTCTGCTATCAATGATATTAACTCTGTGGATGCTAACTTCAATAATCAAGTCTTGGTGACAGCTGATGACTATGGATTAGTTAAACTTCTGCGATATCCCTGTATAAAAAAAGGTGAATACAAAAAAATGTCTTTATTTTACAGTGATTTTGAATTAATATTATATTTTTCTTGATTTTTAGGTGCAAAATGTAAAAAATATTTAGGTCACTCAGCCCACATCACTAATGTAAGATGGTCACATGACTACCAGTGGGTTATAACCATTGGTGGAGCGGATCACTCAGTGTTCCAGTGGAAGTTTGTTCCAGAGAGAAAGTCTAAAGAAGCGCTGCATATTGCACCCCAAGGTGAGGGAAAGGAAAATACTTTGATTGGTTCAAAACAGTCTTGTTTATTATATCACCTTGTTTATGCAGTACTGATCATGTTTTCTATAGCATGTTAAAATGTCACACCCAACGCTTTTCAATGGTAGTCCTCAAACCAATTTCATGGTCTTGATGTGCTAAAGCACCAGACTTAATTGTTCCCATTCAATAATATTTAAACGCATCCATTCACAGTGATTGAAAGTTGGAAAGTACAACTACATACTCACTGCCAACTTATTATTTTGCCCTGGACAACGTGCAGCTGGGTTTTCAAATAAAATACAGCCTAACTGCTTTTCCTTTTCATTTTGCTAATGGACTTTGAGAGCAATCTTCCTTAGCGCCTACTCAAACTTATAGCCTTTTCTTGGCTGGTCATCAATGTGCAGCTTCAGCATTTTGAAATTCAGTGGAACCTCTACTTACAAATGCTTCCACATACGAAATATTCCGATTTCAAAAGGCCTTCATGGCAAACCTTATTTACAAAATCAAACAAACAGATCACAGAATGAATTATGTCAATTTAATGTCAAATATGTCTCTATTTACAAAATATCCTAGTTAAGAAATCACTTCTGGAATGAATTAACTTTGTATGTAAAAGTACCACTGTATTTATTTTTGCTGTCATGAAACATCATCATATTTACAGCATAGCTTCTTAATTTTATGATGATTTTTATGGAAAAATAAGCTTTTTAAACCATCTCACCATAACTCAAAACACATTTTATATGTATAGAGACCTTGGTGGACTCTAACAGTGAAGAGTCAGATTCGGATCAATCAGACGTGCCTGAGATGGACTCTGAAATTGAACAGGAGACACAGCTTACATATAGAAGACAGGTTTGCATTGATCAACAAAATCTTCCATTTTGATCTGTTGATTTTCACAAAACACCTACACTCATGCTTCTGCATAATCCAGGTTTATAAAGAAGACCTACCTCAGCTCAAAGAGCAGTGCAAAGAAAAAGATCGAGCAATCGCAATGAAGAAGAGAGAACGAGCACCTGGCAGTGGGTTGAAACTCCACTTCATTCATGGGTGAGCTTACTCTTTTATATTATCAATTAGCAACAAATTCAATGTCAAATACAGATTCTTAATCCTGAACTTTTTGTATCACTGCCCATTCCTGCAGCTACAGGGGATACGATTGCAGAAGTAATCTATTTTATACCCAGACGGGTGAGATTGTCTACCATGTAGCTGCTGTTGGGATTGTGTACAACAGACAACAGAACACCCAACGTTTCTACATGGGTCATGATGATGATATTCTCTGCCTGGCGATCCATCCCCTCAAAGACTTTGTAGCAACTGGCCAGGTAGCTGGAACTTTGAGTAGCGACATCCGTATTGCAGTGACTGTTCTCCAAGTTTGGATATCCACAAGTAAGAGTGGGAGTCGATCATTAAATCATGATTTATCTCTAACCAGGTGGGCCGAGATTCCGCCGTCCACATATGGGACACAGAAACCTTAAAACCAATGTCTGTATTGAAGGGTTTCCACCAGTATGGAGTGTGCAGTTTGGATTTTTCAGGTAATTCATCAATATTACCTTAAGATTGTCATCAATATTAATTGTCTTTCCATTGACTAATTATGATGGAGTTCTCAACCTTTTCAGTATGAATATTGATGAGTCCCCCATAGATTTGGCATAAATTTACCGTTGCCAAACAATGTATGTCCAAACAGCAATAATATTGCTAATATTTCATTCCAATGTTAGACGTTCTTCAGCAAATGGCAGTACAATAACTATGTTAACAAGATAAATGTGTCATTGTTTAGGGTTTTGTTTTGCAATCAAAATGTAGGATCATTATGTTCCTTACATAATTTAGTAGGACTATTAGAGTCGATGATTATTCTGTAACAATACACTATTTCTTCTTGAACAGAAGAAAGAGAGAGTATGATTGAACTACTTCTCACATGCACAATTGTGTGACTTTGTTAATTTGAGACATGGCTAAATCATTTAAAGTGAATGAAAAGTCATATAAAATCCAGCATTTTATATTCAACTCAAAATGCAAATGATTTTGTCACTTGTAATATAAATGAAGCCTTTAATTATTCATCTTAATTTCCATGATGACTCACTGATTCTGAAAATGACAACAAAGACACTTTATGCTGATACCGTCGCTATTAATGTAAAAATATTAGCTTCACAGTTCAGAATCTTTCCAGACATCTTGCCTTTTATGCTTACTCTATCCTCATAGCACTTGCTTTAATTGGCCTCAGGCAGACATAACACAATCCATCAATTGCGCCTGGTGAATTCCACCCGCCTTCTTTTAGTCTGCTGACAGGGGCCACATTTTAAAGCAAACTCGTTTGCTCGATCCATCCCTGCCAATATAGCACAGGTTTGATTTATCCTCCACAGCGGATGGAAAGCGCCTGGCCTCGGTGGGCCTGGATGACAATCACACCATTGTGCTTTGGGACTGGAGGAAGGGGGAAAAGCTCTCAGTCATGTGGTAAGTGCACGCCCGTCATTGTTTACACAGAGCTAATTTCCCGAATCAGTCAGTCCTTTGTCTTAAATTTTAAGAATATTGAAGTGTCTCTATTTAAATATGGACATTAATAAATGAGGATTAAATCGCAGCTCTTTTTCAGCGCATGGATGACAGTCTGATTCATGGTTTTGAGGGGGGTAGAAAGGGAATTGCCTTTTAGATTAAGAGGCTGCTCCAATGCGACACTTAAGCCTGCCAAGGTCTGAATAGCTAGAGTATGCCCAAAGGCTCCAACTGTATCCATAATGAATGAGATTTACCTCCAACGTTTGTCTTTTTCCGAGCATAATATGTCAGATTTTATTTTGACACGTAGACCATATTACAAACATATTACAACATTGCATACGACCAAAAGGAAGCAATCATTAGTTCATTAGGAAGTTCATTAATGTATTAACTTTCTGTACTGCTTATCCTCACAAGAGTGGCTTGGGGTGCTGGAGCCTATCCCAGCCAACAATGGGCACCAGGCAGAGGACACCCTGAATTGTTGGCCAGCCAATGGTAGGGCACAAGAAGACAGACAACCATTCACACTCAAACCATGCAATTTCAACTGTTCAAACGGAGTACCCAGAGAAAAACCATGCAAGCCTGCAGAGGAAATGCAAAGTCCACACTGTTATGACCGACCTGGGATCAAACCCTCGATCGTATGACATGCTAACCACTGGGCCACTCTCAATGCAAAGTTTTAATATGAAATCACTGCCTCATTGAACACAAGTATATACTAACTACTCCTAGAAATGTTACTGCAAAACATCTCCAAATATTGTACAACAGCTTCTTAGCAATACTGGCTTTATTTTATTTTATTTTTTCTCCATTAGTACACATCATTGAAATGAAATGCAGTGTTCTTTCATTCTATTGAACACATTTTTTCAAGGTTACACAAGGTGTGGCTTATGCTATTATGGGTTTCATATTGTATCCTACTTAGATTTCTTGGGCAAAAATAACTTGAAAGGTATTTAAATGAAGCATAAAGTCTGTTTGTGGCATTACTGCATGCCCTCACTAATTTTAGTATCACATTTGCCTGTCCTGTCAACAGGATTACACAAAATTAAAGGAGTAATTTCCATAAAACCTGAAGGAGGCTTGAAGGTTGGCTTTAGGGAGAGCATATTTTGTGTAATGTAGAAAGTGGAACTCAGCCAGTTGGCTTCATTAATAATGCATATTGTTGTTTTTGTTTCAGTGGAAGCAAAGACAAGATCTTTGTAGTGAAAATAAATCCCTACTTGCCTGACAAGCTCATCACTGCCGGTGTGAAACACATGAAGTTTTGGCACAAAGCGGGTACGAACCGCCGTCTTGTCGGTGATGACAAGTATCCGCGGTAACAAGCTGCAGTCAGACTTCAACACAAGGCATATTTTGTGTATATACTCTCACTCTCTCAGGTGGTGGACTAATTGGACGGAAGGGGAGCATGGGAAAGACGGAAACTATGATGTGTGCTGTGTACGGATGGTCGGAAGAGATGGTCTTCTCGGGCACTTGCACCGGTGACATTTGTATCTGGAGTGACATGTTCCTGATGAAAACTGTCAAAGCCCACGATGGTCCCGTTTTCAGTATGCACGCTCTGGAAAAGGTAATGAAGTGCTTTGTATACTGAATTCAACATGGAAATGGCCCATTCATAATCTCGCTAGCGGGGGTGTGAAATCCATTTTTTTGGCTTTTGGTGACATGTTCATTGAGCTTTAAATGTGCCATTACACTGTCTCGGCAGGGATTTGTTACTGGAGGGAAGGATGGTATCGTTGCGCTTTGGGATGACACGTTTGAAAGATGCCTCAAGACTTACGCAATCAAAAGGGCAGTTCTAGCTCCGGGCTCTAAGGGTAATTTGATCAAGCAGATATATAGCACATATCTAGTCCAAATTTCTTCTTTTTCCAAAGATGACTTTTTGTTTTATTTTCCTCGAATGTGTAGGCTTACTTTTGGAGGATAACCCATCCATACGTGCCATATCACTAGGCCATGGCCACATTCTTGTGGGAACTAAGAATGGAGAGATTTTGGAGGTGGATAAAAGTGGCCCTATTACACTGTTAGTCCAGGTGAGACAAACTTTGTTGAGTTATTCAGCTCAGCAACAGCCATCTTTGGAAGATAAAGTTATTGACATTAATGTAGTTGCTGCTGTTGTTGTGAATTTCTGTTTTCAAATGAGATTCTTGTTTTTTTTTCTTCAAATTTTGGAATGCAGGGTCAACCCAAGTACCTCCCCAATTTGATCCGGTTTTTAATTTAACAGGAATAGCTTTTATTTATGTTTTTTTTTTTCTGTGTAAGGTTATATGTAGATGTGTTTACCTCTTTAAAGGGAACTCATTGCATTCTGCTTGGCTGCCGTGGACAGTCAGTGGTGCTGAAATCTAATCATTTACAGTCAATTCTCACAGGTGAAATGAATTGGACATCTATTTTTGTCAATGGCAGGCAATGAGTTAGGAAGGAATAAAAAAAACTGTCTTTCTTTGCTTTTACCCTTGTAGAACTAAAAAAAACAATCATCCATTAGATAATACTCCCTGTGATATTCTACACAACCAAAATCCACTGACAAAAATGAATTGCTGCTACAGTTAATTTGCCATAGTTCTGCAGGATGAGGTTGTCAGAGTGTGTAGTATTGATCTCCTCTTTTGAATTCTCTACCAATTCGACTGTATTTTAACTGCTGGGAACAATCAATGAGTGAAAAATGAAGTAAAATTGTAAAATTCACTGTCAAAATTGGACACTGTACATTGGAGGAGATATAGAATACTTGCTAGTCTTCAAAGCCTAATTGAAACGCTGTAGATCCTAAATATACTAAAAGCGCCATCCTACAGGGTCACATGGAAGGTGAAGTCTGGGGCCTGGCTACCCATCCCCATCTCCCTCTCTGCGCCACTGTCAGTGATGACAGAACCCTGCGGATATGGGACCTCTCCCCCAGTCACTGCATGTTGGCAGTGCGCAAGCTCAGGAAAGGTGAGTCACCCGCCCTTACTCTCTTTTATCATGACTGTGGCTGAATGGGTTCCAGGTCATTAACAAAGACGCTGTCTGTGTCTCACAGGTGGCCGTTGCTGCTGCTTCTCCCCTGATGGCAAAGCCTTAGCAGTCGGTCTAAACGACGGCAGCTTTCTCATTGTAAATGCAGACACCCTGGAGGACCTTGTGTCCTTCCACCATCGCAAGGACATCATCACAGACATCAAATTTTCTCCAGGTATCAGCTCTATCTTGTCCCATTTTAAATACAGGACTCTATAAACCTATTAATGATCCCTTCTCTTTTTTTTTTTTTTTTTTAGTTTCGGGCAAGTACCTTGCAGTGGCATCAGGAGACACATTTGTGGATATTTACAACGTAATGAGCAGTAAAAGGGTTGGCGTGTGTAAAGGATGTCTCAACTCAATCACCCACTTAGATTGGGACAGGAGAGGTAAACATCCTTTATTGTTGATGCTTGCGCCGTAATGTGCAATAACCGGCAAACACGGTGGCCCTGGGGGCTCTTTAATTCACAGGAAAACTACTACAAGTCAATACTAGTGCCAAAGAGCAGTTTTTCTTTGAGGCGCCACGTGGAAAGAGGCAGATCATTGCTGCCACTGAGGTAAGATGAGAGAAGAACACAACAGAGGATGTTGATGTCATTGAACATGCTAAATTAGGGGTGTCAAACCTATTTTGGTTAGCGGGACACATTATTACCAACTAGCGAATGGCTGGATGAACGTAGTCTTAATAAATGTTTAAGTTGCCCATGATGAAGACCATAATGTAATACCTATATTTATATTCTATGTCCTAGGTAGAGAAAATCGACTGGAGTACGTGGACATGTGTTCTTGGCACGTCTGTCGAGGGCATCTGGCCTGTGATCAGCGAGGTCACAGAAGTGACCTCTGCTTGCCTTAGTCATGACAAGAAGGTACTCGCTACAGGAGACGATTTAGGATACATCAAGATCTTCAAACACCCTGTCAGGGTAAGTTACAAGACTCCATACAAAATACAATTCTCGCTGAAGCAAGTTAATAAAAGATTTTTCACCTGTAGGGCAAATATGCAAAGTTCAAGCGCTATGTGGCACACAGCACGCATGTTACAAATGTGAGATGGACCCACGAAGACAGCCTTTTGGTGACGGCTGGTGGGGGGGACACGTGTCTCATGATATGGGCCCATGAAGCTGAGACCCACAGGGAACTCAGACAGTGTGACAGCGAGGAATCAGATATTGAGAGTGAAGATGATGGAGGTGCGTGAAGGAGGATTTTTTTCTTTTGCTAATTAGAGCAGCAAATGTGTATCACTCTTGTCTTTCGTCAGGTTATGATAGCGATGTGACAAAGGAGAATGAGATCAATTACACCATCAAAGCCTTATCCACCAACATGCGCCCCATGACTGGCGTTAAACCTCACTTGCAAGTGAAGGAGCCTTCTGTGGATGAAAGGTATTTCTCAGTGAAATTATGGGAAACATATATCCATATATATAAGAAAATGCGACTCTCTTTTGTGATAATCTTTTTTAAAAATCTGTGACTTCAGTATTTCACCTGTCCTTTTAAAGTAACTTGCACCTTTTTTGCTCTTCTTTCTTATAATGGCTGCATTCTGTCAATGTCCTACTTTCTTCTTTCTTTCCATATGAAGACAAGGTGTGGTCAGGTAAGATTTCATGTTTCACATTTTGGAAAATTTGCAACCAAAATAAAGCCTGGGTTGTAATGTTTGCGAACATTGTAAATAGAAAAAAATTCCAAGCCATTGGTGTCAAAGTAGGAGAACTGGAATGTGCTGAAACTGTTTTCCAAGTAAGCTAAAAAAAAATGTCAGAAATGGTGTTTTATCGAACTCAAAATGAATTGCTACTCTTTTATGGAATAGCTGAAATGTTATATTAACCAAGCAAGCACGAAGGAGGCATCCACAAAGCAGAAGATGTCATTGAAATGGAGTTTGGTTGTCATGGTTACAACATGGTGCTGACTTCTCTCTTTATGTCTTCAGCGACTGAAGTGTTTTTGAATTGCGTATGCGGAGACCACAAGCAGTGAGTACTGTTATGAAACATTTTGACTAATTCTGCTTCTTTCTTTGCTATTGCTGCCATTTAGAGGTTCAAGGTGAGCAACTTGATTTTTTTTTTTGTATCACACATTTAATTACACAGAAATGAAGCCATTCATGGATGCATCTTTTACTTTACAAGGCAATCTTTTAACTCTTTCAACCATGTGTGCTCTAGTCAAAGTAAAGTAGTATCAACCCATTTTTCTCCTCCATGTACTAATTGATGAATCACTACTACAATCAGCGTTTTGGTGAAAAGCAGCCCACGTAATGCAGCTGTCTGTTTCAGGCCCCCTGTTAGCCGAGCCCTGCCACAGCCTGAGAAGCTGCAGACCAACAACGTCGGCAAAAAGAAGAGACCTATTGACGTAAGACTGACTCCATATTTATCCCAGTAAATTAAATCCAAGTAAAAATCCAATAAACAGTACACAATGATACTTTCTGGTAAAAATGATATCATTTAATGGTTGGTACTGCTGTGACATTCTTTCTGCTAATGTATTTAATCCAATGATGATTTCCCCTAAGAGTTGGAACTGGATGTATTGTTGTCATGACAACCACCTTTCTGACTTTCTAATTGCCTTCTCTTGACTTTCTCCATAGGACTTGGTATTGGAGCTGGTGTTCGGTTACCGTGGCAATGATTGCCGCAATAACGTGCATTACCTGAATGAGGGGGCGGACGTCATTTACCACACAGCCTCAGTTGGCATCGTCCTCAACTTGACAACCTGTAGGTTTTTCATCAGCAATGTACTTTTACACGACGCCGTAGTTTAAAGTAAGAGGAGTTGACGTGCATGTGACACTTCTTGCAGCCTGCCAAAGTTTCTACATTGAACACAGTGATGACATTCTGTGCCTGACAATCAATCAACATCCGAAATTCCCCAATGTGGTGGCAACTGGCCAAGTAGGTATGTTTGTGAGACGACAGCCTTCTTGCATCACCAGTTATTTGGTCCTTTTTCTTAGTTTTTTTTTTCAATAATCACCATATCAAATGTCCTTATTTGGAAATAGGAGGGTCAAACCTGAATTGGAGGACATTTTCTGTCTTTCTTTTCAAATTTGAACACTTTATGCCCATATTTAATACATGAACAATGTCATTTGGGTTCGATCCCAGGTCTGGACATTTGTGAAATTAAGCATTTCCCTAAACATGTAGTATCAGGAAACCAGAGAAGCAAAGGTCTATTTTTTTTAAGAATTTGGACCTAGATATGTCCCCCAATTCTGAAATCTTTAAAGTGTATTTTGAAACCAAGTAACATGAATCTGTAAAAATTCTTCTCTGCCCTTTTAGGTGACACTGGTGACATGTCAGGTAAGAAATGAGTTTTAAAGGATATGAACCATAGAAAGTAACAAGTCTATATTGTTCTTATGATGTTGTGATGTTCTCTGACTCCCTCAGCCACATCTCCATCTATTCACGTGTGGGACGCCATGACAAAACAGACGTTATCGGTGCTGCGCTGTTTCCACTCGGGCGGGGTGTGCTCTGTCAGTTTCAGTGCCACCGGGAAGCTTCTCTTGTCCGTGGGCCTGGACTCGGAACACACTGTCACCATTTGGAAATGGCAGGAAGGTTAGAGCTCTCCCGAAAGTTTTGCAATCCATCATTCACTTAGACTGACCTGGATTCAGCTTTTGCATGTCCCTGGTTTTTGTCTTTAAGGTGCCAAAGTGGCCACTCGGATCGGTCACACGCAGAGGATTTTTGTGGCCGAATTCCGTCCAGACTCTGACACTCATTTCGTCTCTGTCGGGATCAAGCACGTTCGTTTCTGGACGTTGGCCGGGCGAGCATTGCTCAGCAAAAAAGGAGTGCTAAGTTCTATAGACGATGCCCGAATGCAGACAATGCTATCTGTGGCATTCGGAGCGGTAAGTGTCTTCAAATTATAGTCCATTGGCATGAAGTTGGCTTGCTGTTGATCTAAGAATTGTTCTGTTTTTAAAATGCTGCTTTTGCAATGTCAGTTTTCTTGGATGAAATGCTGCTGAACAGTTTGTTGCATTGCTTGCTCTGCTCTCTTAGACCACTAGATTAGTGCAGATTTGTTTTCTTTTCAGAATAACTTGACATTTACAGGTACCATAAGTGGGGATGTATGTGTGTGGAAAGATCACATTCTTGTAAGGATAGTGGCCAAAGCTCACACAGGCCCTGTCTTCACCATGTACACCACGTTGAGAGATGGCCTCATTGTCACTGGAGGCAAGGAAAGGCCGTAAGTTATCTCCTCATTTTTCTTGTAGTCAGGGATGTATCTAGGCGGGCCAGTAAATTTTTGAATGGTAACAACTATTTCACAATGGTATAGTCAAATATCAATTCTTTGGATAATCATACGACATTCTGCTGCAATTCAATTCAAGGACCTCTGATTGATTTCTTGCAATATGGTGTGGCCCTCTGTGGAATGGTTTAGAGACACCCGCTGTAGGCCAATTTGACTTCAGCTCGTGCTGCATTCAATGCGGTCGGATTAGAGTTTCACACTCGTAGATGGCAAATTGTTTTTTTTCTTTATTGGTACTAATCGGGTGACAAGTGTGTCTTTTAAAGTGGCAGTTGCCACCCTGGTAGAGTCATAAATATGTAGTTTTAGGAAACAAAAGAGCCCATGGGAGTAGTACAAATTGAAATAATGTGAGGGTGAATTTCATGTTTTTTCTGTTTGCCATTATAGATCAAAGGAAGGAGGAGCGCTGAAACTCTGGGATCAAGAGTTAAAACGTTGCCGGGCCTTTAGATTAGAAACTGGACAGGTCATTGACTGTGTGCGTTCTGTATGCAGAGGAAAGGTAGCTATTAATTAAAAAAAAAAAATGAAAAAAAAAGAGGAAACAGTCACTTAAGCATCATAAATAGTGTTTACGTTTTTTTTTTTCCTGTATCAGGGAAAGATCTTAGTTGGAACCAGGAATGCAGAAATCATTGAGGTCGGGGAAAAGAATGCAGCATGCAACATCTTGGTGAATGGCCACATGGATGGACCAATTTGGGGATTGGGGACTCACCCGAGTAGAGATGTGTTTCTGTCAGCTGCAGAAGATGGGACAGTTCGACTTTGGGATATTCCAGAAAAGGTCAGTTCAGTTTAATGAGGTCACTTTTTTCACATGGTTGAAAAAAAAACGGCAAAGGGTTATGCAGAATGATGCCATTTCTTGTCTTGTTCATGTCAACAGAAGATGCTTAATAAGGTAAACTTGGGTCACCCGGCTTGCACCATCAGCTACAGTCCTGAGGGAGACATGGTGGCCATTGGCATGAAGAATGGGGAGTTCATCATCCTGCTAGTTGCATCTCTCAAAATCTGGGGCAAGAAACGGGACCGTCGATCTTCTATCCAGGATATTAGGTCAGGATTGTAGAATGCAAAATGGTTTAAACCAGGGGTATCAAATTGGCTCGCGGACCACATTAATACCAACTAGATCTCTTGTGGGCAGAAGCAGTTTCTTTTTGGCCCAAAAAGTTAACTTACTGACCACCATTGACAGCTTGAAATGTCCAATCCATTTTGACTTGGAGGGTGACGAATGAACAGTCTTTAGAAATGACAGCATTTAAGCAGAAAATCTGGAGGGGGGTAGGTTGGACTGGACCCCATAGCAGGCCGCTTTTGGCCCACAGGCTGCCCTTTTGACACCTATGGTTTAAAGTGATGTTGGGGAAGGGATTAGTGAGGTTTTTAGCTAAAATGCACTGTGCGTCGTTTGTTTGAACCCTCTTTTCTTGTAGGTTTAGTCCAAATTCACGCTACCTAGCCGTTGGCTCCTGCGAAAGCTCCGTTGACTTCTATGACCTTACCCTCGGACCGCAGTTAAACCGCATCAACTGTTGCCGGGACATCCCCAGCTTTGTAATGCAGATGGACTTCTCCGCGGACAGTCTTCACATTCAGGTGTGTTTTCATCACAATGTCCATCCCAGACCTTGTTTAATCTACAGGCGATTTTTCCGGTTAGGTGTCCACTGGTGCTTACAAGCGGCTAGTGTACGAGGTGCCCTCGGGGAAGCAGGTCGTGGAGCCGTCCCACATTGACAGGATTACCTGGGCCACCTGGACCAGGTCAGATAAGAAGGACTGCATCTCATGAATCGTTGCGTTTCTTTGGAATATGTGCGTTGAAAATTCTGAGTGGTCTGGCTTCCTCCATGAATGTATTCAGCGTCCTTGGGGACGAGGTGGTGGGCATCTGGTCACGCAACACGGACAAAGCAGACGTCACCTGCGCCTGCGTATCCCACTCGGGCCTTAACGTTGTCACGGGAGATGACTTTGGAATGGTCAAACTCTTTGACTTTCCATGTCCTGATAAGTTTGTAAGTATCAACAGTATGCTAATACTTCTAGTAAAGTAGTAGGTCCAGTCGCAAAACAAATGTGAACAGGGCCCGGCTACCATTAGTATTAAGGGGTGCCTGGATTTGAACTCAGGACCTCAGAGCTGTGAGGCCGACGCGTTAACCACTCGCTTCACCGGGCCGCCCCCTCCCCTTTTGAAATGTAACATCCAATTACTGTATTACATTTTGATGTCTCATTTTGTCTTTTTTTTTTTTACTCTAATTACAGGCAAAACACAAACGCTTTATGGGTCATTCGGCTCATTTGACAAATATTCGAATCACAAATGGAGATCGTTTCGTGGTGAGTGCTGGTGGAGATGACAGGAGGTATGGCTTCAAATCACACTATTAACTACTAGATAAGTATCAACAAGCTTCAATTTGTTGAAGCAGAGCTTTAATTATAAGTAGGACAGATTTTTTTTGTTTTGTTTTTGATAACCCAACTCTTTTTACAGTATAAATAAAATAACACTGCAAGGATGTGTCCCTAAAATGGTATGTCGGCATTCTTTTACGTCTCCTATTGTAGTCTCTTTGTCTGGAGGTGTGTCCACGCCCCCCACTGAAGGCCACATCGTCTCTCTTCACGGTTCTTTAGTCAAGCGTTGAAGATTTATTTAAAGGAGCAGGACTAGGCCTGGCAGGCCATATGTTGGAGAAAAAGTGTGATGCTAACTTACTGCCTCAAAACCTGGAGCTTGCACGTGTGTGCATCATAGTGTTGTTTGAGAACAAAGGTGTTGTGCATTCAAATCTATTCAAATCATTGTTGAAAGAAAAAAAACCATTATTTTATGTATGCATATCAACTAAGGTTGTGTTCCCCAAGAACCAAGTTGTGGACTGCTACTGTACCGTGGGTCATTTGAACACAAAATATACTAACTATAGGGACAAAGTGCAAATAAGCATTTACAGTATGTATAGTTGTAAATTATACGCAAATATTCAAATGTGAGTGTTCTTTTGTTCTAAACAAAAATAGGATGACCTTAAATAAATTATTGTGACCCGTTTAACTGAATTTAAAGTATGTAAAAATAAACCGAGCATCAAGTGAAACTGTTTTTACAGTATAAAAAAAAAGTTGAATACAGATAGTCATTCTGTGTACTGGTATGATTCTTAAATGATAATTCAACATAAACAATGAAAAACTGTATTTGAACCAAAACAAATTTACAAAGATGAAACAATAGAATGATACAATATACTTTACACAATTCTAAAAGAAACAAGTGCATTAATCCCACGTATTCCAACTACATTCAGTGTAACAGCGTTTTGTGTTTTTAACTCATTGACTGTGCAAATTATTTGGACGTCTACCCACACTAATAGCAGCCAAAGAGGCTATAATTCTTATATAAGCTGTAACCATGGCGAAAAAAAAAAAACATTTGGGGATTGCCTGATTCAAGGGGATGCATTACTTTACGTGAGTTAAGTCCACAGGTAAAGGCCTATTGTTTACTAACAATGCCATTAAAAAAAATATATATATATACATATACACTTGTAGCAAACTCAGTTAGCCTTAACGTGAGTCTAATGAGGTGTTTTCTTTACTTTAATATATTTTCATTTTGAATTACGTGGTCGTTTATATTTACTTTTTAACTGGTCATTCCAACTCGTGTGGCCTTCCTCCTGAATGTAACATCCACTGTTATGTTCTGGATGTCAGCATGCCAAAGCAGACTATGCACTGTACACCCGACCCAGTCACTGTGTCACCCTTGATGATGATTTATTTCCGTGCTTGTGTTGTGGTGGTGCTGGTGCTTGTTGTTGTTGTTGTTGTTGTTGTTGACTTGTCAATCCCACTCATGATGTTCTTGGCCATGAGTGTAGATGTTTGTGTTTCGTTTTTTTTTGGTTGCATGGGAGATGAGTCATCTAAAAACGCCCCCCGTCGTCCCTTCCCCGCAAAATAAAAAATAAATTAGTTGTAACTTGGTGTTCTGATGCATTCTAAAATATTTCACTCACTTTACAGTGCGCTGCTACAATGTATTAGTCTCATTTCCATGAATATGAAGGGTGTAAATTATTGTTTTGTGTAATTGGACATATTACTTAAATGGAATGTTTTATCAGAAAAGAAAAAAAGTGCAAAGTATTTTACTCCTTTAAGTATATATATATACAGTAAATATATACATAAAATAATACATATTTTGATTTACACCAGTGTAAATATCATTTGTAGATATTCTTTTTGTATATTTTTGTGAGCTGTTTCTTAAAAGTCTGCTTTAATAATTAAACAAAAAATGAACAGGAGTTCTAACTTGTGAGTGTATGATGTTATGATGTGTGCAAATAGAAAACTATTTAACCAATGTTATCAACTACTGGTGCTCAATTATTAATAAAATGATTTCCAAAACACTTGTCTGACTCTTAACAGTTTTGAGGATGATTTTGTGGTTTTAAAATTTACTAAATAACATTTATTGGAAGAAATTTGTGTTTTACATCTCCCATCTGGCTCCATATTTTATCTGAAAAAGCCCAAAACTGAATTGAGACAAAGAACATCTATTTGTCTATAAATTTTGCAATCTACCTAAATATCTCTATTATTTCAGACATTTTACTAAATTTTAATCTTGGATGTCCATTCATTCCTGCATAAAATACATACATTAAAACCAAGAAGTAGTACTAAACTTCACAATCACCTTTTATTTTCATCAACATACATAAAACTTTTTTGAGCTAAGCTTATTTACATATTTTACACACATTAAAAAAAAAACTCAAAAACATACATTATAAATCACTTCCAAGGGTGCAGTTGACAAAATTAAATTTTAGCAGTAGTAGCCTCTGATATAATGTATAAATAATGTATTCATCTATACAAAGCTTTTCAAATTTTGACAGAAAATGAGCTGCCACAAGAGCATCCATGTTCAGCTCGGGGATTCTTGAGGACCTGGAATGTGGCCCGGATGAGTTCTTGGCTAAAATCTACCGTGGCCCCTTTCACAAACTCCATACTGTCTTGGTCCACGATGACTCCTACTCCATCCTGCTCAAACACTCTTAACAACAGAGAGATGTGGACAAAGTGTATGTCAGTGAGACTTAAAAAAAAAAAAAAAAAAATCATATGCTGTTTACCTGTCATCTTCATTGGTGTTGGCATCAACCAAGAACTTGTACTGGAAGCCTGAGCAGCCTCCCCCTTCCACACGTATTCTCAGGTACTCTCCTTTTTCCATGATTTCACTAAGTCTCTGAATACATACGGATAAAACAGCAAAGTCCATGACTAGGTAAAATACTGTCTTGGCCCAAATATATTACAATGTTTTTTTTTTTTGCATTGAAATAAGCAGTGAGTGGTGCCATTGGCGGCAATAGACGTCCAATCCAATTTAACTGGGACATCTGCCATTGACGACTCAAATTGGATTGGAAGTCTTTTGTCGAAAGTGGCAGACAATAAATTGAGAAGTTGTTTATTGTGAACTTTAATTTGAAAAATGGATGTGTCATCTCTGTTCACCTTGACGCATGACTGCGTGAGGTTAACCTTGTCATCATCGTCTTGGATTTGCTGGGTGGAGGCGTCGCTGAAGGGTCGATTATTAAGAGTGGAAATGAGCTGCGGACTGGTGAGGGGCCGAATATAGCCTTGTTTCACTGCGATGTTGCCGAGTAAGGCGGAAGCCCTGCAAAACATTGTAGCAGTGGCGTAACAACAGTTCGTTCTGGCGCAGTAGATGAAGTTAACGTCAGTCTGACGATCAAAAGTTGAACGTGCCGAATTATTAAATTATAACTATACCCTGAATTGTGATGTCACTGTAGTTGACAAAAAAACGCTTTTACCTGGTCAGGCTTAGCACTTTTGACTTTGTGGCTGATATCATTGCTAGTCCCACTAGTGACATCTTCCATAACAAACTAAACGGAAGTCCCGCCTGAGTAAACGGAAGTCATGGCTCAGCGGTTAATTGGTTTGTTGAGATACATGCCATTCATTTGGTTTCAGATTAAAAGATACCTCACTTTATTTGCAAGGCTCGTAAATCAACTCTGTTTTTCTTCTTCGCTATTCATTCAAAAGACCTCTTGTCTTACATTCATTGAAATTATAAATGTATTTTAATTAGTTTCACCATTTCATTGATTTCACAAAAAACCAAAACGTTTTCCTGTAAGTCAAAATTCGGGCAAAATACTGCATTATTTTTCTGGGCGTTTTTTTTTCTTTTAGTCTCGTGACATGAGGAACTAAAACGTGTTGGGAGTCCGTTTCCTACAATACATCGCGCCTAAGCCGGTAGGGAAAATACATTTAAAAAGTTACTTTTGTTTCATCTGTGGTTGTTTGTTTTGTTTTTGTTGTTTTTTGTTTGTTTTTGTATGTTATTTTTAACTTTGATCCCTGACTTCCCAGAACAGAATTGCAGTCAACTATTTAGTGTTTACTTAAACCGTGTATTGATAAACCAATCAAGTCACAGATTGAACATGCATGTTGTGGTGAAACGCCTTTAATGTTCAATCTTTTTTTAAATATTTTTTTCTAGATTGTTGAAGGGGAAGGAATCATGAATTTTCCAGCTGGCTTCGTTCTGCTTTGTTTACTAGGGTTCGCCTGGGCAGATCCAGTCAAGTACATCGACTGTGGCAAGTCATTCCACGTTTAATAGAAATTCATTAAAAAATATTCAACTATTAGTATATTGTTATGGGAAATTTAGAGTTGGCGCAATCAAACACCTTGACAGATAGTATTACGGATTTATGTGTTAATAATTATCCTCTAACAAATCAATTGATAGCTGAGGTATGATGTTCCGATAACTTTGTTTATTTATTTGTCAAAAGTGCACTAGTCATCAACCTTAAGTCAAATTGAAAACATGTTTATGCATATGGAAGTATAATTGCAAATACAATAGTATGGTCAACATTCGGCTGCTTATTCCACTGCCGTTTCAATATCTGCAATTTAAGCAAGGAAGGAAAACAACCAAAAACTTTCCCCATCATGTCATGTGACCTTGTTTGTGTTTTATCTTTAGGCTCATCTTCCGGCAAGGTGACTATTGTGGACATTACTCCTTGTCCCACTCAGCCTTGCCAGCTGCACAAAGGACAGTCCTACAGTGTCAATGTGACTTTTAGCAGTGGTGAGTACTGCTTATTGATTTTGCTACTCTACTCTCTGTACTATCTTAAAGTGCTTCACTCTCATTTGCGTCTATTTCGTGCAGCCGTACAGAGCCAGACGAGTAAAGCCGTGGTTCACGGCGTCATCGCCGGCGTTCCCGTCCCCTTCCCGATCCCCGTCGCCGACGGTTGCAAGTGTGGAATCCAGTGCCCCATCAACAAGCTGCAGGGCTATCACTACGTGAACCTGCTTCCCGTCAAGACGGAGTACCCTGCGGTAAGTGTGATAATGAGCAACATAAAATGGTAAGTATTTTTTCCATAATTCTAATGTTCAGTGTTTTGAAAAAGTGAACCACTCAAATCAATAGTTTTTACAAAACATCTAAAATTGAGGACCAAAAGTCCAAATAAAGCTTTGACTGTCTCTCATTTATCCAATATTTTATTTACTTTTTTTTTCAATTTCCAGATCAAACTGGTGGTGGAGTGGGAACTTAGAGATGATAGCAACCAAGATCTGTTTTGCATTAAGTTCCCTGTGCAGATTGTTTGAATCAGGTGATGTGAAGAACATCTTTTTATTGAGGGAATATTGACCCGTAAAAATGAAATGTTAATGATTCTACCTACAAATCCGTGTTTTAGTCGCTCTGAAAATTGATTTTATAATGCACATTTGCCACATTTGATTGCACGACACCAGTGTTTAATGACACATCGCAGATAAAACGTTTCTAATTCAGGCGCTACATTGTCCTAATGGCTGCTATGTAGTCTGAATTTACACAAATCACATTTGTACCTGTTAGAACTTTTGTAATGTCTTATTCTTTGTGCTCTATGAAAATTGCTAAATGTGAATAAAATAAAGAATGAATTTGTATCACCTTAATCACTGAGTGGTTTATGACACAGGCATACACATAACTTGAGAAACTTTTATTGGTCAGCAGCACGAAAAAAGGGCAAATTAGCGCTTAAACATTTCAAATGAATTCCGAAGTAGAAATTCCTGTGAAAAAAAAAAAAAGATTAGCACTGAAACCCCCCCAAAAAACCAAATTCCATTCACTGCATTGTGCTGTAGATTAACACAAGATGTTGTTACACCTTAACATGCCTTTACTATCTTGGGAAATAAAATAGATAAAGAGGTATTTTGTACTTTTCTAACCCAACGGTCATTAAGGCAGATATTTGTGGAACGTGAGAGGAAATTCCGCTTTGGCCCATGTACTACTACTTTGTGGAAGTGAAACAGATATCAGTCACCTAGTTACAGTATCAGTCACATTTGCATTGTAAGGAGCACAAAAAAAGCAGAATTCTGCTCTGCCGTCTGAAGCTAGAATATTTTTCCACATTAAGTCAACAGCAGGATGTTGCAATTGAGCGAAAGCAGCCAGTCAGGAATGAACTAGTAAAACAGGGTCATTGGAAGATAAGGAAGAATGCAAAATGGATAGGGCAAAACTCCTTGTTATAATCGGCAGGTTGACAGACAGTCTGTAATAGTAGATACTTTCTCCTCCAAGTATTTTGATTGACCTGTTTTCTGCTTACTGTCCATTTTGCTGGAGAATTTCCAGTCGCTGGAGCAAAGCGTTCCCAAATGCTTCTCTGTAGCCTGGACTCAGTGTGTCTAGAAGCGAGTAAACTGTCTCATGGTACTGAGTGGTCAGGTCTTCGTCCACTTCATTAAAAGTGTAGCCCACCACCTTTTTGGGACAGGGACCAGAGGAAAAAATAGTCTATAACATTTAATTCATTCTTTTTTTTTTTAGAAAGTTACATAGAAATTGGTTATTTGTCAAATTATGGAGAAGAAAAGTTTTTCTCACCCTCAATCCCGCTTCAGTGAGCTCCAAACAATATTGGTTGCTCTCTCTCGTCTCCACGTTGATATAAGCCACGTCTGATGAATTATTGAGGTTTTTGGACACGTGCATTTGGGCCACGGCGAAAAGGACATCGTTGACAATGGCATCTGCCTCCAGTCTCATGTCTTTGACGTCACAAAGCTCTATGCATTCGTCTTCGAATGCGGACATGGGGTCCTCGGGCTGGTAGTCCACTTCCATTCCTTTTAAAATAAACACACTTAATGACTCACTGCCGTTTCTTCAAAAATGGAAAATACTGTACAAAAAGAACTATGATCTCTTAACCAGCTGGTGTCATTGCATTTAAAAGCATGTGATGCTGTAATTCTAGTCTTAGATGTTAATTATTTGTACAGTTTAGTGTGAATAAAACTTTGACCTGGCGCTGAGCCTCACAATAGTGAAACAAGTTGACACCAGTCTTAACCTAATTGAGTCTATTTCCTGCATACCAGCTGGTCAAATGGTCATCCATAACAGCAGGTGGCGCTGTTAATTCAATAAAACGCCACCGGCACGTCAGCTTTCCCAGTCAAATGGATAATTAATTTCAATAGACGTCCACGATCGTAAACATACACAAGATCTAAATTGAAAATATTCTGTAGCTGTAATTCATGGGTGCCAAATAATGCTATTACACTACTAATAGCCCATAACTTCAGTATTTTGCTTTCAAGCTGCTCATGTAACGTCATTCATACGCAAGGGTTATTAACGGGGCATAGAAGTCTTACACGTATAATAAATAAATACTGTACTACAACTTTGTGAGAACCTTTTTTCAAACGTTCATGCATATCACTTTATAAACGTTTTTATACAACAAACCTTGAAATAACATTCGGCCATCAGAGCTCAGTCCTACTTAGGGGCGTTATGTCCAGTGTAATACGCTACAAGTAAATAGTACTTTTACATCATCATAACAGTGTGATATGTGTTATATTTCATTACGATACAATAACAATGGAATAAATCCTTTGAAAATGCGTGTATTTTTCCCTCACCTTCCGTCTGGTGTTCTTCCGTGGAAGCTTCCAGCCCACAGAGCTTTCCGTGGGGGCGGTTGAGTTGACAGTCAATGGAAACCCCTGTTTGTGGACAAATAAAATCACACCTTTGCGTAAAAATAATTTTATCTGCTTTGAGTTTTTATCTAATTAATTACAGTATAAAAATAACTAAATAAAGTAAGTACGCTCTACATCAAAACGCCATGTTATGACGCTTCTGGGTCAGTCCCGCCCCATGAACTGCGAAACTAGTTTCTTTAGGGAGAAATCTATTGGTTGAAAATTTGGGGTTGGCGCAATTTGAGCATTTTCTATTGGCTTTCATTCTAGCTGAAGTTAATGTAGGCCAATCAGATTACAATGTTTTGATTCCATCGTTACTTTGTGCTATCCGCTACTCCCACAGAGCATCAGGGATCCCGGAGAAGTGAGAAGGCGCAGTCGGTGGAGAGTCATGAGCGTGTTTGTAAACAACACATTTAGAAGGTAATTTCGCAATCACGCTTAGTCCTTTAAAATCGCTCATTCATGTTTTCTACCTGCACGCCCACTTGTCTACATACGTCACTTAGCGACACTGTGTTCACATGTTTTGCTTAATCATTTGACTTTGAACCTATTTTATCCGTCCATCCAACTAACAAGCGATCGTAGATTTTGCCATTGTTTTACATTAGTGCCATGTTAATCAGAATGATGGATTTAAAAGGTTGCTGCGCTGTTATAAGATAGCTTGGTCCCGGCCGGTTAGCAAATGACATGCTTTTGTCTCACGTCGTGACAGCTTTGCTTATTAACGCAGCTAATCACTGGCAGTATACATCGACACACCTTAAGTCATTTCGGAAGTGTATTTGTTTCCTCAACGTTTGCTAAACTGATACGTTCGTAGAGCCTGATCACTTTAAAGTTGCCGTGTTATTTAATGTGTGTGATGTAAACATTGCGTGTGCAAGCATTCTCTGTGTTTATTCTGGGCAGAAAACTGGAGTCAGAGCCCTGCCTTCGCACATCTTGGTCCCCCATCATACCCACCATCATCGTGGGATGTAAAGGATGTCAGAAGTCATATACTTTGATTTCATACAGGAGACAGGATGGCACAACACTGATTCATTCCTAAGAGTCATACATGTAATAACGGTGTAATCAGAGCGCTTTAAGATATTTTTGTGTTCGCACTTCACTGTCAAACATCGAGTCAAGATGCCTTGGCCGTTTTCCGAGTCCATCAAGAAGCGGGCATGTCGATACCTACTGCATCGCTACCTTGGCAACTTTCTGCAAGAGAAATTGAGTTTAGATCAGCTCAGTTTAGATCTCTACCAAGGCACCGGATCTCTGGCACAAGTGCCTCTGGATAAATGGGTAAGTTGGATAAACACACAATAGGGACTGACTCAGATTTAAAAAAAATAACATTTATTTTTATCCTTTCAGTCTCTAAATGAGCTCCTGGAGACTGCAGATGCTCCATTTGAGATCATTGCAGGATTTATACAGTCCATTTCTCTAACCGTCCCATGGGCAGCATTGCTGCATGATAACTGTGCCCTCGAGATCAAAGGGTTGGAAATGGTGTTTAGACCAAGGCCAAGAGTAGGTAAGCAAAATTCCGATCATTGGGTATTGACATTTTGATGTTTCTAGTGTATGTAGCTGAAAACATAATTGTGACATTTTTGGTACAGCATCTGGCGCTGAACCCATGTATTGGTCCAGTTTCATGACGAGCAGCATGCAACTTGCCAAAGAGTGTTTGAGCCAGAAGCTCACTGATGATATGGGGGAGAGCTTCCAGCCGTTTGAAGGACTGGAGAAGTTTGCCGAAACTATTGAAACTGGTACACGTGTTGCAAAAGAGCTAAAAGAAGTTTTCAAATGCTGAGATGGAGCATTTAATAATTGTTTGAATTATCTCTCCCTTAGTTCTCCGAAGAGTTAAAGTGATATTTTTAGATACAGTTCTGAGGATGGAACACATTCCAGAAAATTCAAAAACTGGAATTGCTCTTGAAGTTCGAATCAATAAGTAAGTTGGGACATCTAACATAAACATACATATACAAAAAATATATGCACATATAGTAATCTTAATCCATAATATCCCTGTATTGGCTAACTTGGAAACCAGGCAATTATAAGTATTAATAAGCCCTGAGACAAAAGAAGAAAACGAAATAGGACTTAGATGATCAATGCATATAAATATATGGAATATATCTACCAAATTACATTGTGACCTCCTGCTGGGCATGGAAATATTCAATTAATAATATTGAAAGGTCTACCGGTATAAGAAAGTCCTGTGTGTAATCTATAAATGGAGGGAGACTTGTAGTAAATATCTTTTTTTTTTCTCCAGAATTTTTTATTCCGATGAAACTGGAGAGGAGACCTCAAATATGAATGTGCATCAGCCAATAACATTTGCAAACAAGAAACTGCAGATGGATGGCATTACTATATTTTGGGATGAGTTTTCTGAATTATCCCGAGCTGACTTAAATTCTTCACCCCCTCCAAAGGTTGGTCGTTTCAGATTTTGGAAGAGCTTTGTTTATGTGTTTTTTGCCAAACAATTCAAACAATTCACTTTCTTGCATGTTTGATAGGAAACAGAGCCCAAACTCTCTCCTAGTTGGAATCCAAAAATTATTTGTGAGCCTCATCCGCAGTTCACGGAGACAGTATCTTCCACGGTACCTTTCCAACCTGTGCAGGTTGGAAGTCTCTGTGGTAAAATTGAGCTGTCCCTCACTTTGAAAAACAACCTAGCCATGCCAGGAGCAAAAGTAATCAATTCAATTAATCTGCACTTTATGAATATGTTTGCAATTAGACTTTGCCATTGATATTTGCAGACACAAAACCAGTAATGTTTCTTTACCTCATAGCTTGATGTGTCAGGACACATTGACACACTGCTCATTTTGCTCTCCCCACGCCAAGTTCATTTACTTCTGGACTTGTTTGGAGCTTTTTCTTGTGAACGTGAGTATCTGGTAATTTATTAATTAATAAGACCCATAGTGTCTGTCACTAAATCTGTTAACTCTCTGAGCATTTCTCTACTTTGACATGAAGGTGCAAAGGATTGGGCCAAGGACAGAAAAAGTCGACCGATGCAGCAAGAGGATGAATACCGACTCCAAATGGAACTAAACCGCTGTATGAAAAAGGAGACTGCAATGGCAGGCGGAGAGGTTGAGCTCTTTGAGAGCCAGAACACTCGGACTGTCTCAAGTCGAGGTTTGACTGAAACTCTCCTCCACAGTACAACAGCCATAATTTCCAGCATAATTCCTTTATATGTATATTAGTAACAGTTTGACGCTGGAGTCATTTCTTAACAATTCATAACAGTAAGGGTTTTGCTATGTGATCCAATATGGAAAAGGGCATTTGCAATACATATCGCTTTTATGCCAAATATGTGAAAATATGAAAAAAAATAATAATAATTAAAAAAAAGCTAAAAGTGAAACCCTTTATGATGCGTTCTTGTAGTTTTCACCCAAGCAACATTTAATTCTGACATTCTATTGTATAGATCTTTATGAATAATATCCCATGTAAATTTTTAGATTGGCAGGGCGTGCCTGGTGCCCGTAGCTAGCTTGGATAGGCTCCAGCACCCCCTGTGAAAATTAGCGGTTGAGAAAATAAATGAATAAAGGATTATTGTTTTTGTCTTTCTCTAAATAAACCCACCATTGGACGATGGAGTAGATGATGTCTTCTTCTCCATGGCTGACATGGACATGTCCCACAGCTTGTCCTCTCTTCCCCCTTTGGGCGAACCACCCACTGTCGATCTGGACTTGTCACTCAATAGCAACTACTCTGCCTCTCCGGGAGAATCCCCCTCAGGAAACCCTATTGTAATTCTAATAGAATTGTCTTGTACCAAATTTGTACTTCGAAATGTCTACATTTCTAATTCTACTCAATGTATTTTTTTTGTGACTTTAGGTTCTATGGGACGATTACATTGATGTACCAAGACAAAGAGACAAACATCATCCTGGAAAGTCACGAGATTCCCAATTCCCTCAAACATTATTACGACTAACTTGTAAGTGTGTGACAACATAATGGCTAAAAACGAAAGACATTCGTTCATTCACTGCCAATTCTCACAGTTCAATTGGATTGAACGTCTAAAAAGTACTAACTCATTTAAATTCACAGTACAAAAAATGAAAAGAGCCATCTGGTTGGCTGTCATCGAGCCACCCCTCTTTTCTCATTCCCTTTTGCCAATGGCATTTGAAGAGTTATTTTTCTTGTCATTTTGGGCCAGTGATTGTGAAAAGCAATATTGAACACATGTTGTTTCTGATCATTTCAGCACATCCATCCAAAATGCACAGTGACGAGTCAAGGCCAGAGCTTGTGTTGAGTCTGACACTGAGCAGTCTGGCAGTCGCAGTCCTCCACATTGACCCACTGCCACCATTAGACGCTTCCCCTAGTCCATTGGGCCCCATGGCTGCACACTTTTTCAACATATTAGGCCCTGCTAGACAACTCAACCCAGCTGCTTTCCTTCAGTATCGATCAGTCTTAAATCAGGCCTGTCCGCAAGATCATCTCAGGTGCACATAATCTCTATTTTTTCCTTTTTTTTGCATGAGAATGTATCTTAGTATTGTAATTGTTTGCCGCTAAAGTGTTTTTTTTCATTCATGGCTTTGTTTTGTAATTATGGCGGTAATGCTGCATTAGTATGTCAGGGTTGTATAAACAGTTTAACACTAAAACAGATTTGGATCTGCACCCTGGAAATTATTATCTTTTTTTAATCATTCATATTCTGCTGCAATTCTTTCCAGATAATTTATTTTTGTCATGTTGCCCTTTTCTTCTGCAGGTTTGTGGGCCAGGGTCTCAAGATAAACTACGAGCATTGTCAGGGGTCCGACCTCCGGCTTTTTAACACCGATGTTTCGCTTGAGCAAATGGAGTTGCTGGAGTGTTTGTTCCCCTCAGAAGTCGGTGATGGTAGCTCTCAAAGAGGCATTCAGTACACTGAGGTCAGCGATGCAACTTTGAGTTCAGCACTTGCTCTACATATGCATTTCTGAGGGATTCACGGCACGACACTCACCCCTTTCTGTCACAATTCAGCTCCTGACCTTTGGCACTGCAGCAAGTGGCAATGCAACCCTAAGCACCTGCTTTCACCTGCTTTACAAACAAGCTGAGCGAAGAGGGCCACAGGTAAATCCATTAACTGAAAAAAAAACAACCCACCTGTTTGCCACTTACTTATATTTACAGCATCTTTTATCTGAGTGGTACCTCAGTCTGATCTTTATGTCTGCAGGGTGGCCAGGTACGGCTAAGCACCATTCCCAGGAAAGCTGACGTGCACATAGAACTGGGCCCAGTAAGAGCTGAGCTGGACATCAGTATTGTGGATCGTCTCAATTCGGTGCTTCGGCCTCAAAAGCTGGCCGCCACAGAGATGATGGCATCACACATGTACACGTCTTACAATAAGCATATCAGCTTGGTAAGAAGCTTTTGTGATTATGCAGAAAATGTCTCTAGGTCAATTTGATTGATACTTATTACTAATTAAAGAATAATCAGAATCACAGACACTGAAAAGTCACTACATTATGACCTTGCTCTAATGTAAAATGATACAGTTCATTTACAACAGTGAAACTGCATAGCGTGTGTTAAATTCATGTTTGTTTACACTGAATTTTAGAATTTATTTAATCCTACATATTTATATTTTTGCAGGCTACTGATGTATGTATGCCTGATAATAATTCACTCATTGGCTGTCACAGACGGTGGTAATTAAACCAGAGTAGCTCTAAAAATAAACTGTTGACACATTTACCTCATGGAACATTGGCATAACACTGATATTTAAAGCAATCAAGTAAACACATCAACAAACTTCCTTCTTTTTCTAACAGCTTAAATTTCTTTTGATACATTTTGACTGGGAGGGTTAACACCAATCAATCAAAGATAGCTTTGATGGGTCTTAATGGTAGCCAAGGAGTCCACTAGTCACTGAACATTTACTTCTTGGTTAGTGTTTGCCTTTGTTTTATGATTAAGCATAATAACGTGGATACAAATGTGCATTGTTTGCAGCATAAAGCATTTGCAGAGGTTTTTCTCGATGACAGCCACACACCCTCCAACTGTCATGTGTCATTGACCGTTAATGCACCAACACTGGGCCTGGCTATCCGCTTTCCTATTCCTGACCTGCGCTCCGATCAGGAGAGGGGTCCTTGGTTCAAAAAGTCTTTGCAGAAAGAAGTACTGCACCTGGAGTTGGAAGATGTGGAATTTAAAACTGAATTCAGGGGCGGCAGTACTCCAGATCAAACAAAGATGGAACTCACCTTCAGAGAGCTGATTGGTATGATGAGGTCCAATGTAAAGATGACCCATTATCCACAAAAATCTTTATTCTCCTTTCCCCCCCTCGTTTGTATAGGCCGATTCCAGGAGGAGCCAGAGCAGACGACAGCTGCCAGGTTCCTCAGAGTGTCTCATACCATGGACGGAGACATGACAACATCTGAAAGTGTCAAATTCGATTGGCCGCGGTATGTTTTATGAAAACAGTCTGGTCTAGTTATTCTAGGTCATCTCCAACCTACTGCACTTTTCCCAACAGTATTGTGTTGAAAATAAACCCTACTGCAGTGCACTCAATTCTTGAGCCTGTGACAGCAGAGGATGACGAAGGGGATGAGGACCATTTTCTTAAAGAAGAAGAAGAAGAGGAGGAGGGGGCTGCCCATTCTCTGAAAGATGTTTGTGATTTTGGGAAACCAGAGCCATCGCCCTTTTCATCCCGAAGGGTTATGTATGAAAATGAAGAGGTATGTGTCACTAACACCAAACCTCACTGGTTTGCACTTTTATTTAACTAGCTATATTGATACATACCACTTTACTAATACCCCAAGCTTGCATATAGTATGTTTGGATATTTTGAAACTTTTTATATTCATAATTCCCAGATGGTCATACCTGGCGATGCTGCAGAGATGACAGTCTTCCAAGAGAAAACTATGAACAATTCTCGTTTCGTCCTTGAGCTGTGTTTGCCGAATGTGCAATTAACTCTACCGAGCAAAGCATTCTACGAAAAACTACACAACAGGTAAAAATGCAAACGGACTTAAAAGATGCACATGCTAACGTGATAATATTTTACTTCACATTAACGTTACAATCCAAGTACTCTACTGTAGATATAGCCTCTTTGAACGACCTAAATCAAATATTGATGCCACGCTAAATACTGTAATGTACCGTACTAGCCGAAAATACACCATGAAAGGTAAACAAAACATTTTTGGGGTATTGTAATTGATAAAATCAAAAATAATGATCTCATCCTCGCTACCATATGTAATAATGTGTGAATACTTTCACACATAAGGCCCACCGGAGTGTAAGTAAGCACTGTTCTGACCCAAACACATTTTATATATGTTGTAAATGATCTGTATTCATATTGTAGAATAAACAATGACCTGCTCCTGTGGGAGCCCACTGCTCCTTCGCCTGTGGAAACTGTAGAAAGCATGCCATATGGTGTTGGACTGTCTGTCGCCAGTCATTTAATCAATACTTACACCAAGGACAGCTTCACCCAGTTCCACTCAACCGGACCTGAGGGTGAGTTGGCTTTTCTCTTAAATACTGTTTATAGACTTATACAGTTCACAAAATGTACTATCATTTGTACAGTAGTGCAATCAGGGTGTTCTAATGTCTTGTAAATTCTAAACATTAGAAAGAGTAGTACTCCTTCATCCGAAAGTAAACATTTTTATATTATGACGCATTTTTTTTTAATCCACATGTACTAAATGTGGCTATGGAAGTTTTGTTTCGGGGGGAAAGGGAGTTACACTTGAGAAATTGCTAAACACGGGCAGAGGTTTTGACATTTTCTATTCTGCTTGTAGAAGACAGCAGTGGATCAGATGAGGAGGACATACACTGCCATTCACCAGGAAACAGGGGTCAAAAAAAGAAAAAGCCTAAAGCTCCAACTAAGAGCTCCCAAAGCTTGTTCTCTATCATCATCAGTGTCAATCATGGTTTGGTGGCTCTTCAAACTAATGCTAAGGTACCTTCATTCGCCTTATTCTTCTTAACCCTTATTCCAAACTCTTCTTTAGACAACGATGTACAACTTGTGTGGATATTTTCTTTTCCCTAGAAAGAGGATAAAACACTACTGAAAAACAAACATGGGGAATTCTGGCTAGAGGTGAAAAATGCAGTGCTGTTCACTGTTATGCAACATCAAGGCTTTAAAGACCAACACTATGTCTGCTTTCACACCACCAGTAGTTCCATGTATCACCAAGGTAACTAACTGCTGGGTATTTAACGTTAATTTAGCTGGAGGAAAGGATTTTTTTAACCTCTGTCAATTTCACAGGACTTGTAGATGGAAGCCCCTCCTCTTCAGACATCAAACTACCATGCAGATCCCATCCACATTGGCTGGAACCAACTATTAATCAGTCGGAGTCGTCCACCGAGAGATCCTCAACTCCATCAGAGGTTATTGGCTTGGAGGCCCGCAGTATGGTGTCTGTTGCTGTCAAGATCTCATCCCAGAATGCAGAGGGGAATATCAAGGTAAACTGTTGTGATTAATATCTGGTAAAAAGCCCTATCTGTGGGCAATGGCATGATATTATGGTAAATTTTTTGCTCACATGACCTTAAATGTGCATGTGGAGTTCAATCGGTTTTTATATCACAAAAATATTGTTACTGCCTCCTTACAGGGTTAAGATTTTCAGATTAATCAAAAATCTTCTCAGTTTTGAGCTTAAACTAACAATACCATATTTAAAACAGTCAAGTATTGACAATGCTTAAACCTCAAATATTGATTTATTACCAATAACTATTCTCGTTGTCTTCCTTCTGGTTAGTTTTTGCTTCTTGAATATTAGAATTTAGTGATGTTATTTATATTCTACACTTCCCTACTTCATTCTTATTTACTTCCACATGCAGGAGTTTTTGGTTGCTGTTGGAGTGAGAGGAGCAACAGTCCAGCACAGAATGGTCGCTGCCAATCTGAGCTGGCATGATCAGGTAGTGCCAATCTACTCTCAAATTAAAATGACAATATTATTCATTAAATTGATAGAGTGGAAAAACAAAGACCAATCTATTTTTTTTCCAGATTTTTGAGTTTTTGAATATAGCTGATGAGCCTGTTTTGGGTTACTCCCCTCCCACATCTGTCAGTACTCTTCATCTACATTTATGGAACTGCTCTCTTGACTACCGGTAAAGTAGAGCTCACTGGGAATTGCCAAATGAATTAGCAATTAGTTGTTGCCCATTTCTTCTCATGTGCTTTGTTTTTTATCTTTGGACAGACCTTTTAATCTACCTCTTAGATCACTGCTTTTGGTAGAAACATTTAGCATCTCTAGCAGTGTTTCTCTTGACCACTCTTCCTCGACGCTCAGGTATGGCGACTCTGTTGTTAAAACCCAAGGTTATGTTCTCTTGTGACAGATATGTTAAGTCTCTGACTCTTTTCCAGGATTATTATGGATGAAGCTGCTCTTTTCCTCTCAGACAAATGTAGTAATGCTGCCACTGTCAATTTAGCACGTGGTAAGGTAACCTTAAGATGAACAAACTGCATCATAAGCATGCTTTTAAGCGATACTTCTGTTCTTGTTTTGTTTCCAGACTATGTCCAAGTAGTAGGTATGGGAACTCTGGAACTACGGATCACAGCTGTTAAACCTGCCATGGATGGAAAATTGGTAGGAGGGACATTCCTACTGTGACCTGAAGGAGCTCAGACTTTTGACACATTCTTGTGTTTTTGTTTTTTTAGACTGAGCCGAGGTTTGAGCTTCGATGCTCAAGTGACGTGATCCATATCAGAACATGCGCCGACTCTTGTGCTGCTCTTATGAATTTAATCCAGTACATTGCCAGCTACGGGGATTTACTCCCACCTGGAGAGCCAGAAGCTAAGCAAACCAACTCTACACAAAAAAACAAGGTTAGCAGTGGAACAGTAACTGAACTTTAGTATTTTTTCAAGTCTCTGTGGTTGATTTTAAAGATGGATATCTGTTTAATTGTTTAACACTTTATTCAGAATGTATTTTCATTTAATTTTATTTATATTCTTTATATTTATGTATTGTCTATTATACATTTAACATGTTTTGTATTAGTTGTGCCAAAGAAAAAAAAAGTTGAATGTTCACAACAAAACGGAAATCAATCGACACCAAGATTCATGTGGACATATTTGTTCATGCCCACATAACATTTTTTCAGTGTATTGAACAATCGCAAAGGTCTATAGATTCTGTCTGGATGTTTTTTTGAGCAGGCGGACTTGCCCAGTCAACTTGTGACACCGACACCGCTGCTACCTGAGACTGAGCAGCAGCTATTGCAGGATCTGATGAGCGAAGCAATGGAAGAAACTGATGGCCAGCATGCCCCTGGGCCTCAACAGAATGGTAAACACTGGCTTCACAATTATTCTTCCTGCATCCTTCTGCTTGATTTTATATATGATCAAACTTTCAGGTGCGCAGGAGAAGAGGAATCATCATCATCATGATACCCCTGGCTCTGACTTGTTCCTCTTCCCAGATGAGAATTTTAGTCAGGATTCCAACCCTACTTATCCCATTCGCCACTCTGTCTTCACTCTTCCCATCAATTCGACACAAGAGACTGACGATTTTTGTATTCTGGAGACGCCTGGTTCTAGAGCAGAGGTCAGATTTTTAACATAACAGTCCTAATACATTCTGTTTGGATTTACAGTACGGTATTTTCCGCACTATAAGGCACACCATCAATGAATAGTGGAATCAATTCATCTTAAAATTTGTTTCACATATAAGGGGCACTGGAATATAAGACACAGTAGTAGAAGTAGTGGTGTTGGTGGTAATGGTGGTAGTAGTAGTAGTAGTTGTGATTGTTGTAGTAGTAGGGTATTGTTATGCATCCACTAGATGTTACTAGGATTGAGAACAGTTCATCTCTATTAGCTGTTTGTTTCAATTGGATTGCTGGGAAATTTGTGTTTCAGGATGTCGATCAGGAGCCTATTGTGAAGTTACTCATCTCCGAGCCAGTCCAAATCAAATACGATCACTTCAGTCAGCCTCTGGATGGAGGGAATGCTACTCGTGGAGCCTTGAATTTCCCTGTCCCAGAGGTGCGTTATGTCATCAAGGAGATCTCTGTTGTCTGGCACCTCTATGGCGGAAAAGATTTTGGCAGCGTGACCTTCTCAGCTTCCCCTACTAGGAGCCGAGGGTGAGTTCAGAATAGAGTTTACAAATGGTGTGAGGTTCAATATACAGAGAAAACAAATTAATGATAAATGATTAATGATAATAAAATAAATTAATTTTCTCCTCCCTCTATGCTATTTAGGACTACCCCTCAAAGTTCCCCCTCTCAAACTCCAGTTCGCCAGGGCAGAGTTTCAAGACGCACTGGAGGTGGAAAAGGGCGTAACCCTGATGTTCTGATGGAGATCCAACTCAGCAAAGTATATTTTTCTCACTTATCCACAAAACATTGTGCTGCTAGGCCTAACCTTGTTGCTTCTTTATGCCTGTTCAAAGCCATTTAATAACATTTCCTCCTGTTTTTCACGATATCTATCAACATTCTTTTCTCTCCTCAGGTGAGATTTCAACACGAGGTTTACCCACTAGAACAGGAGGCGACAGGATCACCCGCAGAAAAACCAGTCTCCCGCCAGGTGTTTGTTGTACAAGATTTAGAAATCCGTGACAGACTGGCAAGCTCCCAGATGAACAAGTTCCTCTACTTGTACTCCAGCAAAGAAATGCCACGCAAGGCTCATTCTAACATGGTGAGGAAACGCAGTGTATGTATGGAACCTACTGCAATTCCAATGTGGTAAATGGAAACTCTGCATTCTGGTACTCAGTTAACAGTTAAGGCACTACACACGTGTCCTGAGTCTGGTCAGTCTCCACAGGAGTGCTGCTTACGTGTTTCTCTGCTGCCTCTACGCCTAAATATTGATCAGGTAAAGCATGTTTGTGTATTGAACTAAGAAAAAAAGACTTAAAAAAATACCAACATGAGTCCCATACATGCTGTTTTTATTTTTTTTTTATTTTTTTTAAGGATTCACTCTTCTTCCTGAAAGACTTCTTTACCAGCCTTTCCACCGAAGTGGAGTTCTTTTCCCCGCCCACTCAAGATGGTAAATAATGCAAATGAGTTTAAAGTGTACTTGAAAATTGGCCGACTCAATCGTTTAATCCTACTACAGTAAGTGTGTCCATGAAAAAAGCCGCCGCCCCTGAGATCTCATGCAGTTTCTCTAAGCATGCTGGCACCAATCAGGACCCAGCACCTATCATCTCTGTCCCTGCACAAAGACGTGTAAGTCAAAATGGTTTCTCCATGAGTGGCCGGGAAGAGGTGGGTGAGGGTGACGGATGCACCGCTTCTTTTTCAGACCAGCCCATATTTTTTAGGTCAGTACCAGATATAATGAATCAATGAAAAAAAGATCCAATTTTTTTGACAAAGCCTCCTTATGAACTCATATTTTTCTACCACAGGGAGTTCAGATTCACCTCTGAGGTTCCCATTCGATTGGACTATCATGGAAAACATGTCTCACTGGAGCAGGTAGTCTTATCTCATTGGCTACCATTGATCGCGATAGACATTCAATTCATTTGAACTGGGAGTTTGTTAGCTGCCTATCCTCCCAGTTCAAATGTAGTGGTTGTGTGTTTTGAATCATAACAGAAGGGTGAAATGAGCCACGTGATTGGATGTCTAGCATTGTCAATGGCACTGAAAGGGTTAACAAAGCCTTGAGTCTGCTCTTAATAATGTTGTTTTTCTCAACAGGGAACATTTTCAGGGATCATTATCGGCTTGACACAGCTGAACTGTTCAGAGCTCAAACTGAGACAGCTCTGTTATCGACAAGGGTACCGTTTTATTATTATTACTATTACTAAAAAAGAAAACTGATGCACAGTCTATTTGTAATGAATGCCTTTTTAGTAATGTATGTTATTAGTTTCTTTAGTTTTTATAGACTAAATTGTTGTACTAGTGACAGATTATTTCCTCATTATGTACTGCATTATTGCTATTAAATTGCCTATAACTAGTGAAATAACAATTTAGGTCACAGAAATAGTCACAATCAAAATTACATAAGACCTGTTTGCTTTATTTCTTTTCATATGTTGTTCTTTTTCACCTTGAAACTCTTGCAGGTTATTAGGTGTGGATAAGCTCTTTTCCTATGCAATTAATGAGTGGCTTAACGACATCAAGAAAAACCAGCTACCAGGCCTGCTGGGGGGTGTGGGGCCCATTCACTCACTTATCCAATTGGGTAAATATGACCTTCAAATGCATCCATGAAAGAATAGGATTGGATATAGATAAGAATTAAGAAATAAGTTTTCTTAATTACTTCACTGATGTTGACATTCATTGATAGACATCCAATCAATGAATGTCAACATCAGTGAAGTAATTAAGAACATTTATATCTAATTCTTATCTATATCCAATAATATTCTTCATGGGGCTGTTTTCATCTTACTGTTCATTTAAATGAGGCTATCACTAATAAATGTCCACTTTTTTTAACTCGAGGGAGGTTTGTTCATTTGAGTTAGATTTCTTTTTTGTTTCTTTTTTTTTTTAACACAGCCCAATGGTTAAATCTTATGTTCAGTTCAGGGATTCCGGGATTTGGTGTGGCTCCCAATTGAGCAGTACAGGAAGGACGGTCGTATTGTGCGTGGTTTTCAGCGTGGCACCGCCTCGTTTGGAACTTCCACAGCTATGGCCGCCTTAGAGCTCACCAACAGGATGGTGAGAACCATACAGGTAAATAAATGAATGTCCTAGATAGAGACTAAACCTAATTGAATCACATGCAGTTACAAAGTATTTATAGATCTTTTGCAATCATGACCTGAATTTTGTAGGCAGCAGCGGAGACGGCCTATGACATGGTGTCTCCAGTCGTGAATGACAGAGATGCGAAGAAGGCGAAACGTTTCTCCCACTACGGTTTGGCTCATCAGCCTGTGGACTTAAGAGAAGGCGTAGCTAAAGCCTATACAGTTGTAAAAGAGGTAACCATCTTAAACAAGGGTAATAATGCAACAGTGCTGTTTGTCAATGGCCAATCTTTATCCATTCAAGGGAATCACAGACACAGCACTGACCATCTACGACACGGCCACTCGCGAACATGAACAACGCGGCATGACCGGAGCAGTGGGCGGCGTTCTCCGTCAGTTGCCGCCCGCAGTGGTGAAGCCCATTATTATGGCCACGGAAGCAACCTCCAACGTCTTGGGTGGAATGAGAAATCAGATCCATCCTGATGCCCGCCAAGAGGAGACTCAAAAATGGAGGCAAGGCGAGGAGTAACTGACAATAACTTGTCCTGGTGTAAATAATCATCACCTCATGATGGTCGAATGCACTCGTTCCCTCACTGTGCCTTCATATCAATGGTTATTCAAATCTAAGGGACACATTCAAGTCATATTCTTCTTAGATGATGGAGCATCTAAATATTTAAGCATAATGATGACTTGTTTACAGATTGTTCTATTTTATCCGTCTGTGTCAGTAGTAATTCACACGGGTAACTCTGGATTAGAAGTTTACGTGCTTTATTTTGGCTTTTTATGTAAATAGTCTTAATTTGTAACATTTCAAGAAAATATATGAAGGAAAAGTGGGTGTGATAGTATTTTGGGGGATGCTAAAGGGATACGTACTAAAAAAAAGCGTACGGAATGGCGCAGCTCTCTGTGTCAGACTAAATATTCACCTGTCAAATTACCAAATGGACTGCTTTAAATTATGTTGAAACTAAATCTGGGGATCTTGTTTGTTATCTTGATCCAAAAACTCAAGATATTATTCGGATTATTTCTCTGAATCCCGTTTTTTTGGGCAACTGGCTGCATTCATTTCTTTTTTTAGTAGGAAGTAAACATTGTATATACATGTACAGTCCATTCATTCAGACTTTATCTAAAAAGCATGAATGAAAAATTAAAAACGTACAATGTTCAACAATAATTGCACCATTATTGTGAATGCAGTGATATGGATGCTGGCAAATTTTTGACCTGTTGAATCGGAAAAAGACGTTGCCATAGCAACAGAGAACACGCAAACTTGGGATGAGAACTCAAGTGAATGCAGTCGTCCTTTCGAGATGTTTTTATTTAATATCACATTGCATGTTATCAGTACACCCAAGAAGAAGAAAAAACACCATACAATATTTTTTAAATTCTAAACAATGATGTGGATATCCACAAATCTCGCGAGAAGTATCATTGAAGCGCACACATCCTCTTGCTGCGCTACTTTCACGGAAACGAGGAAGTCTCTAAATTTCCATCACACGTCACATGACTTCGCTGACATGGACGCCTGCACCCCCGCAGTTTGAGTTGGATTAAAGTGAAAGCATTCAAAGACGTAACATTTCTGCTGTCGTCGTCGTTGTACTGTGGTAAGAACGCCCTTTAGAACAGTTTTTTTCTGCAGCTACGACTCATCTGCTTCCTGCTACGCCAGCTAACGTAGACTCACTAACGGGCGTCCTGGCAGAAAAATAATTGCAACACTGCGCGTCTCGATCTTTGAATATGCGTGTCAAAACAATGATATCGAATAGCTGTTATTTTACTGTTTCCGAATCGTGCTCTTTATAGTTTGGCCCTCCCTGACTTCCGGTGGGGCGGGGCTTCATCTTCCCGAGCCTCGGACACTGTCCTGTTTGTTTTGTGTTGCCAGCTATGGAGAGCTTGGAAGACGCATCAAAGCTTCAGTCGCGGCTCTCGTCCTTGTCTTTCTCGTCTTTTCCAGGTATAACTTCCAAACATTGTGACAGCGCCCCATCGGACAGGTAAGCCTCTACCCCCTCCCGTTATTACTTACTGAAAAATAATCCAACTCTCGCTCAGTGACAGCGATAGACGTTGAATCAATTTGAAATGGGTTGCCAGGTAGCGATTGTCATGATTCGGTGCCATTGACGATTATAGACGTGTAACCTTTTTTGACAGGGAGGGCTTGTCATCTTTTCCACTCAATTCCAATCCACTGAAAACAAAATCAGATCAATGTTCTTTTTTATTCCAAGCCCCTAAATTGTTCATACATGTGTGTAACTGCGAAATCTTATTCATCTGAATGCGCCCTGAGATTTTTTTTTTCCTGACATCACCTCTGCAATAAAAAAAAAAAAGATTGTGTTATGTGTTCACTTCAGGCTCCAAAACACAGACCTCTCAACGAACTCAAGCCAGACCCCGCAGCTCTCTAATATGGATGCATCTGAGCAGCGCCAAGAGGTAGTTTGACTTGAACCTAAAGTCAAGTTCACATTGGTGGAGTGCTTCTGCTTTAAATGGTTTGTTTATGTATTTTCAGGCTAATGATGAGGCCCCCGCTGAGCACGCCTCAGGGGATCAGGGTGAGAAGAACAACGCCGAGAGCCCTCCGCTCTCCGCTGAGATGAAAGGTTTGTGCCAAATGTTTTTGTTCTAGCCAGGAATCGGATTCAAAGAGCAGTTTGCCAAGGTCAGGGTGCAGAAATCATTTCTTTTCCATTATATATCGCTCCCTTTTGTATTGCAGTTTGAATGTCCGTCTAATATAGCCCTTGTATAGTGTCCTTCTTTTAAAATAGTCAATAACCAACGGTCTCTAGACAAACTATATGTCCTGACACAGAATAATTATTTGCTCTTTCTGGGGTGTTTGGTCTTTCCGTCAGAATACTCTATGTATAGCAATTACTATTGGATCAAAGATTGACATCATTAAAAATAGAAATATGCCTCTAATTATTAATGGTAACTACTACATTTTTATTTATTATTTTAATGTATTTATTTTGTATTTTGCAATAAATTCCCACTTTGAAATCCGATTTACGCAGAAATTCGGGTTAAAATGACAATCTAGGGATGTCACTCGAGGATGGACTCCATGTATTACATTTTGGAAGTACAGAATGATGAAATGATTCTTTTGGATTGATAACCAAAGTGCCACTTCTATTTCATACTCCTCGCAGCAGCTGAGACGCCCCCCCTGAAACCCCCGTCGACGTGGACATCTGCCGCCCTCAAGGAGCTCAAGGCTAAACTTCGAGCTGAAAAAGACAGCATGGTGACAGTTTACCGTGGGGACATCATGACGGTTCACGTGCCCATCGTGCCGGAAGCCAAAAAGGTGTGCTGGGAGTTCGCCACGGACGGCTACGACATTGGTTTCGGCATCTATTTCGACTGGACTCCCGTCACGAGCCGAGCCATCACCGTGCACATCAGCGAATCCAGTGATGATGAAGACGAAGAGGAGGAGCTGGAAGGTCAGCATTTGTCAAATCACATGATAGAGGGAATGTCAAATGTCTATACATTTTGGGGGTCTGACTCAGGGTCATTATGTCCACTGACCAGGGCATCCATGATTAAATGATGACTAATTCATGATCAAAATAACGGATAACAAAAATCATTTTTTTCTATATGACATTTTTAGTTAAAAAAAATATTAGTTGTTTGAGTTAGTATTTTTTTATACATTTTATTTTGATATTTTCAACTTTTTATTCATTTATCTTCTGAAGCTCCCTGGGGGTGCTGGATCCTAGCTAATTATGGATAGGAGACAGTGGGTAACCCTGAACTTTTATTTATATAAAAAATAAGGGGAAACTGAATTGAGGACTTCAGTAATTGTATTTTAATGCTATTTTAAGGACTTTTTTGCTATTTGTAGTATTTTTTTAATTTGAATGCTATTCGAAAGAAATATGGAGTCGATGCCCTCGATTTCATTTTGTGGACTACAAAAAATAATTTTGCAAATCTGGCTCCCTGACCATAGTTTTGACCCGCTCCTGCTCAGATTCAGTGTGCAAATCAGTTTGGTCTCATTTTGTGTTGACATTGTGGTTTACGTGATTTTCATTGCAGGTCCTGTCACCAATGGAGACGTAGAGAAGGGCTCCAAAGCACAAAATAACTCCAACCTGGTGGAGCTCATCCCAGTCTACCGCCAGGACAGCCACTTGACCGTTTACGGTGGAAGTCATGACTTCCCAGGCGAAGGCACGTACCTCTTCAAATTTGACAACTCTTACTCTCTTTGGCGAAACAAAACACTTTACTACAGAGTTTATTACAGTGCCTGAAAACCCAAATCTTTGAATGTCTCATTTTAAAGGAGGAACTTACTCTTATTACAAATGCTAAAGCTATTTTAAATGATCTAAAAGTTCAAATAATAGAAGTTACATTAGGTATATCTATTTTTTAACATTCAGCTTTCGTTGCCAAATGAAAAATTCGAAGAAGCCTTTCATTCGCATCCGTGCCGTTCAAATCTAATCTTCGAAATATATACTGTGACATCTGTTAAGTAGCGGTTATCAGGGAAGACCTCCTACACAGCATCTACTTGCTAGATGTTCGTAAGTGCTTTAAATGTGTATTATTTGCTGTTATCTGTAATTGTTTCTTTCAATTTTAGATGTGTTATAAAGTGTTGTGTGTCAGTAGGGGATATAAATGGAGAATGTACTGAAGCAAGCGATGGCAGATAGCCAGGGTGTGTTTTTATGACATCGTTTGAGCCGCTCGTTATCACATAAAGCTCTTATTATGTAATAGTGATTCAATATTGACATTTGCCCAGTTCCTGCCTTTAATTTGCTATAGTAATGTTTCATCGTATATGTAGTTTTGTGCACATGTCTACATGTGAATGAAGGTCACTGTGTTTGTTCAATAGTTGTATTCTGCTCACTTCACATGCTTTAAAGCTTCCTATTCTTTGCGTGTTCTGTATATAAGTTCTGATGATCCCGAAAATTTATATTCCACAATAAAGAGATTATTGTCTATTTTGATGTGTCAGAGCTCCAAGTTCGCCAAACTGGATGTGCAAAGAAAAATCTTTTTTGCCAGAGTACATAGATACAGCCCCACAATTATATATAATTTCTCCTGAGATTTGAATGTGGCATTATGGGAGCAATGGGGGTGATGTAACTATTACAAGTATATCCCTATGAAAGAGATTTGGGCTATTCTCAATCTCAAATGGGCAAGGTGTGAGTTGGTTGATGTCATTTGCACGATTTCCAAAATTAATGGTGAAAAAAATGAAAGAAGATATAAAATTGCATAATGCAGTGTGTTGACACGACTATGAAAGACAGGCAACCAAGTGTGTGTTAGCTTTGCACATCCTGGCATGATAATTTGCATGTTCTGCTAATAATTTGGATGTGTTATCGTGGCAATTGTTAGGAGGATTTTTTTTATTGGCGTCACTGTCAGCCAATTTTAATTTATAAAAAAAACTTAATAGTGATGGACTTTTAAAAGTAGATTTCTTTTGGATTTGAAGGGTGATATTTATTATATTATAATAAAATAGTTTATAGTGACTACTGCATTTATGTTCATGAAAATCTGTTCAATATTTCTGAATTCATAGCTATTTCAAAGTACATGTTTCAATGATCATAGTGTTATTTTTAGTGAATAAAACTGACACAAAATGGCCAACAATTGAGAAAAGCTATCTTGATTGGCTCATAGTGCACATTATCCATCTAGCTCTTTATTTATGAGATATTTATGGTCGACAGGTGATCAATTATGCTGCAGGTGCAAGCCTTTTGTTACTCCCTCATTGTCAACCTATCACAGGTCAGGAGGTGAGTTGGACTTTTTCAATGAGCCACAAACAAATTAAGTTAACACACAGCAGTTTTTGAGCCTAAGGAAATATGGGAATGCTAAACTTTTATGTCATTTGGTCTCTGCGTGATGCGCCACGGCAATTTAGCAGGTATGCCTTCAATGCATATACATTCAAACCTACTTAAATGCCAATTATCATTTATCCCAACCAATTTTGACAACTTTGGCCATTGTGCAGCAAATCAGACCGCAGTTGCTTCCACGTCCACATGCCACTGCCGCTGCCTAAACAGCTGGTGATCTTCAGCGTCGGCGAGTGGGCTTGCGACAACACCACAATCTCCGCAGAGGTCGTGGTCAGCGCTGACGTGCGGCCCCAGATCATTGGCACACTTACCTCTTGCGCCAGGAAAGCTTTGTTGTTTTCCTTCTTTTTCCTTTCAGTGGAGAAAAGCTCGTGTGGCTGAATTCCATTCTCCTCTTGCAGATGTTTGACTTTCGAGGGTGGTTGGAGTCCTGATATGGAGGCAGTGGCAACACACAGAGCAAGGAGAGGAGTTCATGCCAAGATAGTGCTCAGAGTGTGTGGACAGGTACTTGAGATTGCTTTGTATGTTTTAGCAAATGCATGTGAGGGCTTGCTAAGAGGGTAAACTGACTTAAATCTGAGCCCAAAACAAAGGGTCCAGGTGGGTGCAGGTATAATGGTTATTCCCAAAGGTTGTGGGGGGTGCTGGAAACTATCCCAGCCAACTATGGGCACCAGGTAGGAGAAACCCTTAATTGGTGGCCAGTCGATTATAGGACACAAGGAGACAGACAACCATTCATGGTCAATCTCATATATATGGCCAATATTGTGTTCAACCAGCTACTGTGTTTGGGATGTGGGAGGAACTATGTTGTCCAATGCATTGATTTTTTATGTTTTGCATTGCAAAGGTGAAGCAATGTGTTTCCCTGAATCAGTTGCAGGACCATGGACAGATCCTAAGCAGCTGTATTCCAAAAATGCAGGGGAAATGTCTGTTCCCTGAACAGCTCAGCACCACAAATCTGTCATGTACTTCACTCCCAAATATTGCAGAGGACACGGTGAGACTACAGGCTTGAATGGATGTTCTGCTTCAGTCCCTATTGACACACTTTTCTTGGCAGGTAACCCTCAACTCTTCACAGTTGGCCGGCAGTGCTTGCAAAAGCGAGATCCAAGTCAATCAAGTTGACACCAGCCCAGCGGTTATGGGGAAAAAACCTTCACTTTGGCTGACAGTGAGAGCCATGCTTAGTCTGTAAATTTGGGTATTGATAGATCTAAGTTGCACTTTGTGCAGTTCTCAATTTGGCTTTGTGGACCAAAAAGCCTGTTGAGATAGTTGCCATTCCACTACTTTGCATTAAATTGTATACATAAAAACTACTGGTCTTTAGACATTTTGTTTGTGTGTGTGTGCATGTGTGTGTGTGTGTGTGTGTACTATACTCTTTACCTAGGTAAGGGTAAGCCTATATATAATGAAATATTTGTGGATATTTTTTTTTTGAAAGGATCAGACCCCCAGACCAACCATAGACAATAAGCTTGGATTTTTAACATGGCGTCCTGAGGATATGGACGATCACATTGAGGGCAATGGCCGAGCTTCAACTCCCAAGAAGATGAGGCTGTCCAGGATGAATAGCCAAGAGGAATTGGCTGAGCAGATAAAGACAGCAGATAGAGATGGTTGGGAACTACATTTCAAACAGTCACTTCTTTATATATATTTTTTTTTTTAAAGTTTAACCGCCTTGGACAATTTATTTTTATTTTTTTATCATAATAATAATTATTATTATTCTTTTATACAGTTTCAGTCTGTCCTTCAGCGCGATGTTCCCACACAATGTGCCTGATTGACCTTGACACTGCCATTCTCATTGGTGGAGAAACGTCCCATCAAACCTCATGCAAGGATTCTCTATGGAAGCTGGAATTAGGTCAGTGCAATCTACTACATATTTCTAAAACTATAATATTGCTCTCCATATCATCTAATTTGTTTTATACGCTTGCCTTCATTACTTATTTATTGATTATTTATTTATTATTTATCACGTGTGTTATTTGTGCACTTCCATACTTGTTGTCGACTACTTATTTATCATTTAATACTGATTTATTTCTTGTTTTCAATTGTGCACTTTATGGTGAAACTTTACGTGTCATTATAGTTGTATAATGACAATTAAAGCATTCAATTCATGTCCTAATATTGTGGCCTAGGTGTTTACTTTCTTTACTAACTTTTGTATTATTTTAATGGCAATCCAAAGTACAGCAAAAATAGTTATCATACCAGAAATTTTCAATTGATAGCAAGCTATATTTTGGATACGAATCCATTCATGTTACTGACAGAAAAGGAATCGACCAATTTATTAACTTCAGGTTCAGAACTACTATGACTTTCACCTTTTTCCCCCCAGACAATGATTTTTGGTACCCAATGAGCACTTCTACATCTGGACCTGCACCTCCTTTTGCTAAAGGACACTCTGTAACTTATGACCCGGAATCTAAGTCCATTTTTGTTTATGGAGGCCTGATGGAGCGCCAGTGCTACAGCCAGTTGTACATTCTTAATACTGTGACTTGGAAATGGAAGCTCATGACAGTGGGTTGCTTTTTACTCACATATAAACATGTCAAAAAATAAGATGCACACTTGTGACTGTTTTCTGTTTTAGGCAAAAGGAAATATTCCTACTTTGGCGTATCACTCTGCTATTTTTTATAAAAAGGAGCTTTTTGTCTTTGGTGGATTTCACCCAAATGAGGAAAAATCATGTAGTAATGCACTTTACATCTTCAACCCAGAGTTTGAACTCTGGTATAAGCCAATCGTGGAGGGGGATAAACCACTACCGCGCTTTGGGTAAGTCTACATTTCCATTCATTAGAATGCCAATACTCATATTTGTCAATACTACTTCTTGTCTTTTTTTTTGTGGAAAAGCCACACTGCCACACTTTTGTCACAAAATCTGATCATATTTGGTGGTCGGAAAACTGCCACATACTTAAATGACCTTCACATTTTGGACCTAGGTAAGATTTACATTTTTTTGACTGTGCATGGATCAGATTTTATGTTGTTTGACCACATGTATTTCACATTTTCCCTGCCTCAAGGATCCATGGAGTACACAGCTGTCAAGTGCAGAAACATGCCACCGCTGCCTCGGGGGTGAGCACAATTCTTAACCTTGAGAAATGTTACTCTTGTGGAGTATAAACATCATCCATCTAATTAATCATTCCCCATTTTAGACTACTTTTACAGTCATCTACATGTGTATTTTTTTCTGACAAGAAGTCATACAAGCCAAAAAAGGCTCAATTGAAAGGAGAAACAAAATATATGTTGCAGTTTTGGGGGAATTTTATATTATATAAGATTGTAGGAACAAAAAAATCAAATCAGTGGGGAAGTAATAGGTAGAATGATTAAGTCACACACAGCAAAAATATAATTTAAAAAAACATGCGAGTTATAGTACGTAAAATACGGCATACTGTATGATATTTGTGAATTTGAAATCTTTCCTATGAACAGGTTTCATGCTGCACTGCCAGTTGCAGACAACAGGATTTTAGTGAGTGGGGGCTGTAGTGGAATAGGAGCCTTGAATGATGTACATGTCTTCAATACAGGTAAATACTCTAATTTAATTAGTTTAAATAAAGTGGAAGAATTTAAGGATGCTCCAATGTTTATTTTTAAATAAAGTGGAAGAATTTAAGGATGCTCCAACATTTATTTTTATAATAAAATACTCTATTTACAAACATTTAAAAAATGGTAGTTTTGATTAACAGAAGTCAAAAATCACACTGTCACCTAAAAAATCGTGACTACTGGATGAGATCTCAAATTGTGATCGCTTCTGTCCGATAGTCGGTGTCAGATAGGGGAATCATTATTTTCAAGTTGACCTAGAGTATGCCAGTCTGCTGTCTGTTCATCAGCAGATTTTTGTCCATGAAAGTTTTTCCTACCAACTACATTTATTGTGTATGTTTTTTCTTCCTTCCCCATCAGACACCAACTTGTGGAGTTCATTGAAATCATCACAATTGAGCTCCAAGCCCCGTGCGGGACACAGCATGATAGCTGTAACCCCGTCGACTACGTTAGCAGACTCTCAAAGATGCAGACAGGATGAATCTGTCCATTTCCAATGCACGCTGCTTGTATTCGGTGGTTCAGATTACTCTGGTACTTTCTACAATGACACAGTTAAGTGCACTCTTGAAATTCCTGTATAATGTTAATGAATTTTACAAAACGTGCCATGTAAAATAACTTCCTTTTGTGCATAGTCTTTGCAGTCATTTGTGTTCTAGTTGTATTTTATCCATGGACATAATTAATTCTACTTGAGATGCTGATATGCTGCAAGCATTGGATGTCACACTTTTGCATTGCCAATCTGTGATTTGCACATTTGGCAGAATAGCCCGGTGGGGGAATAAAAAAAGAGCAGTTTATCTTAATCGTGGTTGTTGAATAAAGATTTTAATAAAAGACATTGATTCATAATAACAATGAGGTCCTGTGTGTTCAAATTGCAGCAAAAGAAAGATTCATGCTCAGAGTATTTTTGAGTATTTGTTCTATGCTCGCAGCTCATCAGGCGTGTCTGGCTGACAAGATGGGTGGCTCTCTCGGAAAGCTTCAATCTCCACCAAGGTTTTATTTAGCCTTTGGATAGTTGGATACAAGCTCATGTCCACTTTAAATCTGTCGTATAAAGTAAACACAAGCAAACTGAAATTAAAACTATGTTCAAGGGGCTTTTAGATACATTTCTGCCCCCTAAAAGTAAACTAGTTTTTCATCCCCACACTCAGTTGAGAAATGTTCAGGCCTTGAAAATATACCTCTCTGCATTGTATACTTGAGGAACCAAACAGATATCAGCCATGGATATCTAAAAAGTAAAGGACTTGAATCAAAGAGTTCCAACGCTCTTATGATGCTGTTGATTTGAAAGCTCTTACCTCATCGCCTACACAATATTTCCCGGCTGTTTGTTTCAGCAAAGGTTCAAGACCTAGAAGAGTGCAATTTTACATGTGGTTAATATTGAAAAGTCTTGCTACACCGGCTTGAAATGGGAGATCTTGCTCGCTGACCTTCAAAACCTCGATTAATAAAGTACTGTGCCCATTGCACCTTTTCTGCTCCCACTTTTTGGATCACGTGTAGATTCTGAAAATACACAGCAAATGATTGCCCCTTATAGTGTGGGAAATGTGGTACTAAAAAAAAAAAACACTCACCTGCAGAGGTTGTATTCCAGAAGCAATGACATCACTTATCATTCTAACCTGGGCCCTTTTTTTAGGGTCCAAAGGAAGGAGGCGTGGTTCAGGCCTTGTTTCGTCAATGTACTGGATCACTGCCAGCTTTTTTGGGGGGTTTGCACGGGAAGTTATGTCACACATTCATTCATTCATTATAACAAATGAAGATATGGAATGTGACTCACAGACTGAGAAAGGATGAGCCCATCCATTTCAACTGCAGGCACTTGTCGCATTGGGTTTAAAGTGTTGTACTCCTTTGAGAGCTGCAACACATTTTTTTGTAACTAAAATATCCCGTTCAAGTTTTTATTTTGGTTTGCATGTAAAATGTACCTGTTGACCTCCATCTTTGATCAGATTGACTGGTACTTGTTCATATTCTATACCTTTCAGGGCAAAAGCTGAAAGAAAATAGATTATATTTCCACAAAAGTTTCCATTAGAGGAATCTAATGGTTAAAGCTGGTGTCCTAAGCCTAACCCCAACCCCACATGCATTTTGGTGAATAAAAAAGATAGCAAATAGAAATATTAAGTAACATACCAATGCGCACCCGCCAAGAGCAGGAACTTCTGTAGTATCCATGGAGGATAGGCTGGATAAAAACGACAAATGAACATAAATGTCATTAAAAATCGTGATCAAGTACTCTGAATAATACTTTTTTTTTTAAATAGTTCACCTTGATTTGCTCAGACATTGCTTCTTAGTCAAATTTGCTCACTGCAAAAAAAGTTTTGGGACGGACTTCGGGGTTCCCTCACAGCCAATAGATGCGCTTCTCACATCTCCTCCTACGTACTCTTTGGCACATGACTAAGCACACAAAAAAGATCATCTGCTTTAAATTAAGTCACAAGAGCAAACAAGAGGAACTACTACATCAGTAACAGTATTGAAGTAAACTACCTTTGCCAGGAGAATGCAGGATAATCGCATTATAGAAGCCAAGTTAGTGTTGTAGTTTTGTTTTCTCTCTTTTAAAGCTGGCTGATAAATACCGTCGTTATGTCGTCTGATTAGTTCCAAAACATGAAATATGATTTTTATGATATAGTATTTTGTAGCAGCTTGTAGCCAGACACAGCAAAACGTGTTCTCCCCAATTGGTCAGATAGTGAATGTAAAGGTGGGCTTTGGGAATTCTCTTATTGGCTATTGGACAGAATTCACCAAGTTTTAACCAATCATGTCACGTACAACAGTGGTGCTTGTGCGTACAAATGGTGATCATGTGTTTAAGCCCCGCCCACGTTTGAAAGTGGAAACTGTGCGTGGTTGTCCTGTAGGTAGTTGCCACTCACCTGTCTAATCAATTTACCTGGATCACACATCATTTCCACAATGGCCTCCATTTCTTTCAGATCAGCAATCAAGACAAAGGTAAGACCGAATTTTCTTTTCAAAACTCTTTTATCTGCAATGAAGTTGATTTATTGGCCACTTTCTGAAGTGTTTACAAACTGCAAGAGATTATTAAGGCTTAGATGTTTTTTCAGACTTCTCTCAAACAGGATTAAAATGTCTAGTATATTTAGACCATTTGAAAAAGTCCACTACCTGTGATTTAACTCCTATGTCTGCAATAGTGGTCCAATCCAATTTGACTGGGAGGGGTGGCAGCGATAGTTCAGGCAATGTCAATAAAACATCATCATTCTCTGCAAATATGTTCAAGAGATCTTTTTAATATGAAGTTAACAATTTATGTTTAATAGATTTCCAGGATCCCATTTAAAAGTGGCTGCATGTGGTACTCCTCTATGGTCAGTTTACCCTTCATTGACAGCATAACACAATTTTTTTTTTTTTTAATAAACACAATTTGAAATGACATCCAATTCACTTTTGCCCACAGCCAACCACAAAGCTGTTCATCGACGGCAAATTTGTTGAATCCAAAACTTCAGAATGGATCGATATTCACAATCCTGTAAGTATACCACCATAACAGCACCAAATAATGAGTAGCTGATGTTTCAATTTAACTATATATCAACTATTAATAGCTACTACTACTACTAATACCAGATTTTGTAAAAAGGATCCCCTCAAAACAGGTTTTGCATCTAACCTTCAGTTTTATGTATGCAAATTGTCTACTTAAATCTGCACTATTAAAAGGCTCCTGCTGACACACGCTACTGAAATATTTATGAAGTAAATCTGCACTACAGGCGACCAATGAAGTGATTGCCCGTGTACCCAAATCCACGCGGCAGGAGATGACGGCCGCCGTCGACTCCTGCGCCAAGGCCTTCCCTTCCTGGTCTGAGACCTCCATCTTGGCACGGCAGCAGGTCTTTCTACGCTACCAGCAGCTTATTAAAGACAACATTGTAAGTCAAAAGGGGTTTAGCATGGCGACTGTTTACTCAAGTTAAAACTCTGATCTGATCCCTTAGAAAGAACTTGCAAAGTCCATCACAGTGGAACAAGGCAAAACCCTTGCAGATGCAGAAGGGGATGTGTTCAGAGGCTTGCGTAAGTAACCCACGTGTCTATGCTTTACTTTCTAGTTACACAAATGGTTAATGAGTTATGTGGCTGCTTAGAACAAAGGGCACTTTCCCTCCCCTTAGCCCTAGAGTCGGCGACCATAGGCTCTGAAGCCACATTCGGCTCTTTAGTGCTGCCCTTTAGTGGCTCGCTGGAGCTTTTTCAAAAATACTTGAGAAATATTTTTTGTCTTACCATGATTGATGCTGGTTTCACCATTTTCAAATTCTGTAAGAATGTATGGAATAAATATTAAATTTCAACATTTCTGTCAACAAAGATTTGCACCATAGCCTGTGACACTTGTTTCTATCGGCATCATGGGATGCTAGGCAGGTCTATTTTGTAAAGAAAACTGTGAAAATGTGTGATTATGGAATATTTAATGAACAAATGTCTATTTCTTTATTTTTTCTTTCATTAAAAGACTATGTGATCTACACTATGTGGAGCTACAGTGATTTACAGTTGATTTCTTTTATGATCTCAGAGGTTGTGGAACATGCCTGCAGCATCACCTCACTGATGCTTGGTGAAACTCTCCCCTCCATCACCAAGGACATGGACACATACACGTACCGCCTCCCCTTGGGCGTCTGTGCTGGGATCGCCCCGTTTAACTTTCCTGCTATGATCCCGCTGTGGATGTTTCCCATGGGAATGGTGTGTGGCAATACGTATCTCCTTAAACCCTCTGAGAGGGTGCCCACATGTGCTATGCTGCTGGCCAAGCTGCTGCAGGATGCTGGCGCACCTGATGGGACCCTCAATATCATCCATGGGCAACATGATGGTAAGCATTGGTCTGGGAGGTTAATTTTGTGTATTGTAGTATTTTCCATTCTTCAAAATGTTAGGAAATTCAATTTGAAGGTAATTTTAAATGCCCTACCGAGCAACAGTAAATTGTATGGTTATGTTGTGGAATGAGGTGAATAACATCATTTATTTGTGCACCCAAAGCATTTGAAAGTAGTTTTTTAAAAAAAACATTAAATCTGGCAAAATACTTTTATCTATGATACTACTATTATTGTATAAAGTTAAGATCATCCCTTTCATTTCAACATATTTTTATGTGCCACAAGATGGTGCTGAAACAATGTTTTTATTTTACCCTTTGGATAGTATTAGGGTCAAAATTGACTCACTTTTAAAAATTAAAAGTAGGCCCATGTAAAATAGTTTAAAAAAATCATTAATTTAAAAATCAAATAACTCTAAAAATACATTATTTAGAAAAAAACAGACTTTTATTTAGAATAACAGTTTGAAAAAACAATTCAGTTAAAAACAACCCCCAAAATAGATTAATTTGAACAATGGTCAGGGCTTTTTTAAGGTTATTGGAATACACTTTCATAGGTAAATTTCACATGCATGTTTTTTTTTTTTAAGTAGAGGGAAACTAGAGGAAATTCACACACGCACAGAGTTGAGATTTGAACCCGGTACCTCTCAACAATGATGCAAACCACAATTTTCCCAAGCTGTGGTAATTTTGATTGATATTGTAAACATGACATTATAACAGTGTTAAGGGAATTCATTCACCGTTTCCACACTAACTATAGTTGCCGTACTGATTGGCACAGTAATAGGACCACACAGTATTTGGCTTAGTAGGGCTTATTTTGTAATATGAGTCAACTTTATTGGCCTAGTCCCTGGCCATTTAGTGTCACTGTGTCACGTTTATTTCTGTTCTTCCTGCCACAGCTGTGAACTTTATTTGTGACCATCCGACCATCAAGGCCATCAGCTTCGTTGGCTCCAATCAAGCGGGCGAGTACATTTATGAGAGGGGCTCCAAAAATGGCAAGAGGGTGCAGTCTAACATGGTGAGTGTTCAGCTCACACACTCATGATCCAATGCAGAAGCCAAAGCATTTTGAAAATGAACTCTAGGTGGTAGCCTTATACAACACTTTCCTGTGTGGGGCATGAAATCCATACAATTTATGTGGATAGTACTATGCAAGCATATATGTAATGCCACTTGGTACAATCAACATTATTGCCTTGATTTATTGGAATGCACAATACACATAATAAATTACACAGACTAGTGACAATTAGGGAAAATGTATAAATAGGCTTCCTATTTATTGTATACCTGTAAGTTTCAGGTAGAAAAGCGGGCAGTTGACTGATATTTATGGATAATTTTGTTTCCTTAACTCATTAACTGCCATAGAAGAACATTTAAAAAAAAAAAGTTAATTTTTTTACCCAATTCTGACGTGATTGGGCCCAATTTCTGCTAAATTCCAATCCGATTTCGGTTTTGGAGACAGATTAGCTGCTGATTAATTGTAGCACCTTTTAAAATACATCTACCTAACACTATTCTGTTAAAATGCCTTTGAAAAATCTTGAAAACAAGGTCAATGGTCATGGCAAAAAGACCTCTGGCACAGAATTGTCCACTTATAATTGAAGGGAGCAAAGAACCATGGTGTGGTGATGCCAGATGCCAACAAAGAGAATACTCTGAACCAGCTGGTGGGGGCTGCATTTGGGGCCGCTGGTCAGCGCTGCATGGCTCTTTCCACGGCCATCCTGGTGGGCAAAGCTCGCAGCTGGCTGCCTGAGCTTGTGGAGCGTACCAAGGCTCTACGTGTTAACGCAGGTACTCCAAGTTCAATTCTCTTTTCACATCCACTGTTTTTTTGAAGGCCTTACAGACATAGAAAGACTACCCCCCCCCCCCCCCCTCATGTGACGCACAGGAAACCCTCATGTACAATTTCTAAAGGGAGTTCCTCGAGCTGCCCCTTCTCTTCTGTTATTCTTCTGGCTACCATTTAGGAATGTCGCTACCACATCGTCAGAGCATCGGCGTATATGTGTAACTGTATAACCGCTTGTTTCTGGGGGCCGCTCAGGAGACCAAGCTGGTGCGGATGTGGGGCCCCTGATCTCGCCACAAGCCAAGCAGCGAGTCTGTAGTCTGATCCAAAGTGCCGAAGAGGAGGGTGCTAAGGTGCTCCTGGACGGCCGACACGTTAAAGTAACGGGTTACGAGAATGGCAACTTTGTGGGTCCTACCATCATTGGTGATGTCACAGTATGTATTTTTAATCCAACATACAGGTTTATACAGGTGGGATAGTGAAATAGTGGTGAGCACATCCACCTCATAGCTCTGAGATCAAGGGTTGACAGATAGATTTGCTTCAACTCACAAGCACATACTTTTTTAATAACCATTTGTTGCTTCTGCAGCCTCAGATGAAGTGCTACACGGAGGAGATTTTTGGACCGGTGATGGTTGTCCTCCAAGCTGACACTCTAGATGACGCCATATATTTAGTTAACAACAATCCCTATGGCAATGGAACTGCCATCTTCACTACAAATGGTGCTACGGCTCGCAAATACACTCATCAGGTGGACGTTGGCCAGGTTAGTGGAGAAAACACTTGTTCACGTCACGGAACACATTCAAGAGGGAACAACTCCCATTTGAAATGATTCTTTCCACGTCAAGTTTAGATATTTGCTCCTGACCAAAATCTCCTCGTTCACACTCAACACCTCCACCATCTGTAAATAGCCACAGCAAATGCGTATTGAATGAAAACAAGGGACATGTTCTGTTCAAGACGGAGAGATTCCGTGGGTCATGTTTAACAAGCAGTCTTCACCCTGTTCATTTACCCGTGATGCCCAGCCATGCCTTGTTTGCTGTTCACATGTCGGGGAATGCTGTGCAGGCCATGTGGTCCGCTGTCCTCCTACAAACATTTCTCTCTCCTTGCCAAAAATCCAGTTTCCAAGCCTATTTGTGGCTTCTTGAACAGCGAGCCAACTCTCTCTCTCTTGACTTCTAACAAAGATGTTTGTTTTTCCCCCTTTCTTCCCGCTCACGCTGTACCGTATTTGCAAAACTGCAAATTTAAGCCGCAAGTTATCATTGTGCTGTACTTGTCCCTGTAATTTAGGCCCCAGGGGGATTTTTATAACCCCTGACAAACATGGGATTGTCAGTAAAACATTTTTTTTTGTTTCAGATTGGAGTCAACGTTCCTATCCCTGTGCCATTGCCCATGTTCTCTTTCACTGGATCAAGAGGATCTTTCAGAGGCGACATGAACTTCTACGGAAAACAAGTATGCAAACAAATATTTTCAGACACTTAAATGCAATCAAACTTTAGGACAAAACAGGATTTTTTTATTTTTTAAATCCAGGGCATCCAGTTCTACACACAGATCAAAACTATTACTTCCCAGTGGAAAGCTGAGGATGCCACACTTAAGAGCCCTGCGGTTACCATGCCGACAATGGGACGCTAGATAACTTTATGAGGTACCATAGTAAGGTTAAAAGTGTGACTGCATAGTGCATACTTCTGGGACAAGTAACCCTTTGTGGCTTTGTTTTTTGGTAATTAAAAAAAGCTTAACATTTTGACTGGGAGAGGCTGCCAACAAGTGAATTAGTTAAGTGAGTGTCCTATGCAGGGTTAGGTTATTGATTGCACTTTCAACAGAAGTATTGGGACACCTAGGCATTCCACCTAAGAACTGAAACTGTACAACTGGTGTAACAGTCATCACTGGTAACTCACTTTTTATTTCATTAGAACATAACAAATACTGTAATTGACAGTAATTGCTGCAAAAATATACTTGTTTACACCTATCCACATATTTTCGTGCCCGTTCTGTAACGTCTGGCTTTTTCTTATGTGCCACATTATTGGGAGAATTGCTAATTTTTGATTCAACGTATGAAAAATTGGTACTTACAGAATATTTTAGTGCAGAAAAACATTTGCAACTGTCAGAATTAAATGAAAAGTGCCCAACTGAATATAAAAAGTTATATGAAATACACAATAAAAGAGTATATTATCGACTAAAATTTAATGGAGGGATTTTTTTTTATATTTTAAGGAGCACATTCCTTCACGCTCTGTTCCACATCCTCAATTTATGTCAAATTATTAGATTAAAAGAACAATATACTACTAATAATATCTGCAAAGAAAGAAAAAAGTTTTCCCCAAAATTGTTCTCACAAAAGCAGTAGCATGAAATACAGTCCAAAACCTCTTAGCACTTAAATGAATTAACAGGCTCCATTCAACCTATAATAATAAATCAAAATACTGTGGGTAAAAAAAAACCCTCACACAGCAGAATAGTGTTAACAATTTGGGATACACGCAAATAACCGGCAACTAATCCAAGTTTAATGATGGGTGGTGCATCTTTCTTCCATGTCCTTAGTGTCGGTGGGTCGGAGGGAGTCAGGCGCCTGAGTAATGAAGCTTGACAGGATGCAGGGCTCCTCTCTAATTCAGAAGGAATTCATTATCATTATCCAGGCAAAAAAATGTAACGGATTTATCACCCATGTTCTCACAGCACAGCATCTTTGCAGCTAAACATGGAACGTGGAGTACAGTAAATCTACACGGGCTTTATAATTGCAAGGATGAGGTACGATTTTTATTTCCGGAACATTTCATTTGGTGTCTTACCCAGCGACACGACTGTCAGACGAGGACGCCACCGGATTGTTGGCTCTCCTGTCAGGAATGAAGATTTGCTGTTGAGGCGTAAGTTCGTCGCCTTGTTTTATGCATTCGGCGTCTCGGCCTTTAGAACCATCTTTTATTTCAGATCTCCTGCAGTCATAAGTCCAGATACGTTGCACATGCGCTTCTCAAATCATGTTTCCAGCTGCTCTCTAACCGCAAATGTTCAAAGGACTAAATAAACTTAGGAGTGCCGGTGAGTAGCAGCCAATGGACTCAAAGCGCGGCGATGTGACCAGATGTTTGTTTCTATTTTTACTATTGTGCTCAGACACTTATTCTTTACTTTTTTTTAAAGCAGTGGGGTGGAAAAGAAAATTGGTTAAAGCCTAACTGATGTTTTATGGTGTCCTCTTAGGCAGAGAAATGATGTTAAAAACATTAAAAAGAGGCACCAAATGTTAAGCCCGGGCTACTGTAGACATTGTGATTTCCATATGGGTCAAGTTGAACAAAATGAAGAGATTTCAGATTACCTTGACCTTTGTCTATTCATTTTTGCCAATAGGAGACGGAGGACTTGCTCCTTTTGCTCCCAATTCAGGTCTGAAATTTCCACTTGACTTCCAGCTGGATGCATGCTGAAAGACAATCAACTTAAGTTTCCTGATGAAGAACGATCTGAACGAATGACCTACCATCTTGTTGCCTCCTCCATGTCTGAATAGATAGAGTTGGTGCTCTGCAAAGTGTTCTGGAAGGTGCGAATGGACGGGAACTTGATCTTTCCCGCTGTCGCTTGTCTGAAGGCCCACTGGTAAGCCTGCTGTGATTCCTTCTTGTACTGTAAACGACTGGCTGCCATTTCCTCCCTCACCAGAGACAGAGATTCATGGAAGAAGTGCTCCATCTCCGAGCGTTGCTCCACCATGGTGCTAGTTCGCCTTTTGATGTGCTTCAGTTCTTGCTCTCGCATGGAGAGCGCCCTCTGAAGTTTATCTAACTCTACTTCCCCAGCCTGGGAGATGAGCAGCATCATCTTCTCGCACCGCTTTTGTTCGTCCTTTTCTTTTAAATGGCTAAGCTCTTCTTTCTGGGTGACCACCAGAGCTGCATTTTTCTTTGCCGGCATCTGCAGCGTCTTCTGAAGGAGAGGATGCAAAACAGTGTTTTAATTTCACGCATTAGATAAGAGTATGATGATCAAGTCCACTTGATCGTTCAGTCAAGAATTTGCCATTCTTAGTTCAAGATGAAAAACAGTTGCACTCATCACATTGAAACATTCATTCATTCATCTTACGTACTGCACATCCAAGGGGTGCTGGAACCTATCCCAACTAGTTTCAGGCAAAAGGCAGACCCGAGACGGGTGACCATAGGGCACACAGTGACCATTCACACTCACAATCATACCACTGCCAGTGGGAATCAAACCCGCGCCTGCACGCAATGAAGTCAGGCACATGAACAACTAAAGCATCGGTCGGATTATAGAAATGTAAAAGAATGAAGAATTTAATTCATCTGTAAAGGTAGTGGTGCATTTCAGGCTTCAGGCAGCACTTGAATTTTCCAGATTCCCTTTTTGTGACTTGTCTAAATGCGAATGTAAATAGGGAATTCTATCCTATACTTGACTTCTGAGTCAAGTTCGATATCCGACAATTTACTGTCACCATTTCAGAGACGTATGTGAATATAGCAAATATTTATTTGCATTAGGAGTAACCACTGAACCTGTAGGCTAGTGGAAACTCACCACAACCACAGAGCATGGATAGAAGCTGTGGGGAAAATACACAGAAGCAGAACAAGCAAACAACAAGGGACGATGCTGTCAGAATTAGACGTTTCATAACTGCCATGATTGGAAAAATGACAAGCCTTTTTCTCAAAGTGTTGCCTAATAATAGCAGTCGTTGTGTTTTCCGCCCTTTGGCCCAAGTTTTACCTTGTCCAGTGCCAAGGACGTGTTTTCTTCAGCCAACGAGTTGGTCAGTTTGTGAAGCTCCTCCGCCTCCTTCATGTGGTTCTTGAGTGTTTCGTTGAGACGGACGTTCTCCTTGAACACACAGCGTGAAGCGTCGTCCAGCTGTCTGAGGGCCAGTCGTGCAAATAAGTTAGAGCAATGATTATTCATTTGGAGCAGTGGTTCTAAACCTTTTTAAAGGCACGATATCCCCTAAGTTTTGCATGCACGTTCACTGAAACCTTCAGAATGATATTTCAAGACAGTATTTTAAAAATCAAAACAACATTTTGATAAATTGGTAATACTGGTGTACCAAATTATCTTACCAATCAATGTTTTCAATGGCAAAAAAAGACATACTAAATGTCCTATATCAGTGCGAAACAGAAATTTACTGCAAACTTTTGCTGTTACTTCATAACCTAACATAATTTCATGTTTCAAATCATGTTTATTGCATGTCTACAGTTTTCATTCAATTGTTACACCCTTAGATCACAGGCTATTTTCAAAAATTCATCACAAATGTGTTTTTGTTTCAACACTTAGTATTTCGCATGTTTTGCAATTTTACTAAGCTGTCATTTCTTGCTGGGATTGGCTGGCCACTAATTCAGGGTATTCTCCGCTTGGTGATCGGAGTCAGTTGGAATAGGCCCAAACATTTCCCCCAACCCTTTATAGTGGAGTAGCTGTTAAAGGAAATGGAAAAAAAAAACCTGTGGTTCGGGTGCAATCCAGTCCAAAAACTCTTCTGGCAAATACTGACACTTTACCCGATTTTTGGGGCGAAAATAGGGCCCTGTGTGTTGAAACCAGGTGAAAACCAGACAGTACAAAAAGACCTTGAATGTGAAGTTGATGCAACATGGTATTCATTGTTTGACCAATTCACTCACTGCCTTTCAGAGTGATTAAAAACAAATCCATTTCAATTGAAATAACTGGCATTGAATGAATATGTTTAACTGCCACTGACAGTTATAAAGGTCCAATCTATTTAAACTAGGAGTTCTGACAGCAATCGAATGGTCGATTACAATAATAAGTCACCTATAGCTGTCACTGAGTTAAAAGTGTAGTCTTTATTTGGCTCAAATGCTGAAATAAGAAGCAGGAAACATTTTTGACATTTAGTGGCACTAAATAATAACATTGAAACCTATAATACACAACAATAGGAAAATAGAATCATTTTTGTGGTTGTTTTCTTTTGCTTTTTCCCCCTAAGGTCAATTGGAAGCTCATTGGCCAGACTGGGCCTCACACAGGGATTTGTGGGATGTGATTGTTGGCTTGGTCAACTATCAAGCACATGACCAACCATCTTGGCTCAGAAACAACTTTAAGATTTTAAAATATATACTTATAGGACCAAAAAGTTGTTCTTTGGTTATGAACAAGCAGGAAAAGATTAAAATTAGGACATCAGTTGGAAAAAACTCACAAAACAGCTTCATGGTGGGCTCGTTCCTCCACTTGTGCTATCGTTTGCTCAGCATCACTCTCCAGTCGAGCCTGTACAGAGATTTACACCTCTCTTTATTACTCTCAATTATATTAATACTTCCTTTTTACTTTTAAAAAGGTGGAAATAATATAAACATTTCACATCACAATTATCATGACAATAATGCTGTGATTTTACACACAAGATACAATTTCTTGAAAAAATCTGCACTCCATCTTGTCACGGTTATCCCTGTGCTCCTTCTCAGCAAGCTTCATTCTCTTTTGTGTCTGTAATGCAAATATAAACGCTTATTGCTTTGCAGACATGACAAGTTAAATAATATATATGTTACGTACTTCCTTTAGCTCCTGTTCCATTTGAACTTTTCTTATCTGGAATGCCTCAATCTTCCTCATTCCATCCTGTATCATCTCAAACTCACCTGCACGCTTCCGAAATAGCTCCTTCATCTCATTGATTTCAAGAGTATAATGTTCAACCTGTTGAAAGTATTTGACATGTTTTTTGTTAGGTTTAATGAGAACCAACCGACCGTCCATCAAAAAACTCCATTTCGAGTGATTTTAGGGCTGTTGTCTAAAATGTACACCACGTCATCACCAAAATGTTTAAAAACTATTCAATATTGACTTCTCAGCGTGTACAGAAAACAAAATATATTGTGTTTTATTTAAATACTACAGAACTATCCAGCTGTATCAACTTAATTGAAATTGGGGTTTGTACGAAATAAATCTACCCATGAGTGGGAGTGATGGGGGAACAATATATATGAGCCCCACTATGTTAGGAAAGCGTCAACTTAAAGGTCATATCAGTTGAACACAATAATTTCAAGATGCCACCAAAGAAACTAGCAGTGTTAAAGAAAAATGTGACCAAGTGACCAAAATCATGAGAAGCTGGCGAAACATGCACCCGCAAATGTACAAAATGACAAAATGAGGGGTTATCACCCATTTGATTACAACTTTGGCCCAAATGGTTCTTCACATAGCTATCTATGTATATGTAGCGTTTGCCTACATTAACATCCATCTATAAAATATGGACTGCTAAAAAGTCTCTGAAAGTTCTCTGAAAAAACGACATAGTATAGTAAGGCTTTTTCTCTGAAAAAACGACATAGTATAGTAAGGCTTAAAAACGACAGTATAGTAAGGCTTTTTCTCTGATAAAACGACATAGTATAGTAAGGCTTTTTCTCTGAAAAAACGATATAGTATAGTAAGGCTTAAAAACGACATAGTATAGTAAGGCTTAAAAATGACTTAGTATAGTAAGGCTTAAAAACGACATAGTATAGTAAGGCTTGTTCTCTGAAAAAACGACATAGTATAGTAAGGCTTTTTCTCTGAAAAAACGACATAGTATAGTAAGGCTTTTTCTCTGAAAAAACGACATAATATAGTAAGGCTTGGTTGGTTGGGTGGGAGACCTTGGTTCGATTCCCTCTGTCGTTCTTTGGCTGATCACTGGACCAAGTAGTCTGACAAATGGAACAAGAAGGGAAAAAAAGAACTTTTTAATTTATATTAAACACTTAGGCATACTTTTCAGTAAAAGATTATATTCCGAACTGCCTTCGGCAGCTGGGAAGACAGTTGGAAGGGGCCACTTTATGTCGCGTTATCGGGTCGGCCTTCGGCCGACCCTCGACCGCTTGCTTAGTCGTCGACCGCCGACACTGGGGAGTGAACTCACGTTCTCTCCATGCCAAGGCGAGTGTGCAACCCACTACACCAACTCGAGATGTCCCATGGTGCTGCAGTTAGGAGGTAAAAGAGGGGGGGACATGTCCAAGGTCCTTTTCTTCTTTTTGAGGTGACACTTTTTCTCTCTCATTAGTATGCATCATATCGGCTTCACAAAAAGCTTTGCTTGTCGTTTATCTTGTGAGTCTTGTTTATGTGCGCGGTGCCAAATTGCCCGGGTGGGAAAGGGAAGAAGAATTTTAAAAAAAAGGGCGGTAGGGTGTTGGGCTTCATTCATTTTGAGAGGTTTCGGCAGAGAATATTTGCCCAATACCCTACTGTTCCTGATCCCTTTCCCTAGGGAAAAGCTTGGGGTGGGGAGGGAAATATATTTTATTTGAGCAACTATTTAAGAGGGAAAAAATAGCAAGAGGAGAAGCAGCTTCTTTAATTGCTGACGGCCTTTTTAAATGACTTCACAAATTTGTACAGATTAAAGAGAAAAAAAATCGAATCATATTGTACAGATATGTGACCAGCACTCCTAAGGAAGTTATTATTATTATTATTATTAAAGCAATGAGGAGACATTGAACAACGCTGTACTATAAACATTTTCTGTAATGAACCTGAAACTGATGAAAGAGTCTACGATAATAAAAATCCTTGATCATTATGTAAAAAAAAAAAGAACACAGAGTTATTGTTGGGTTTCTTTTTTAATAAATTATATCTAAACCACCACCAGATAACTTTTTTTTCTTTCCTGCATAGGAAAAATGGATTTTATCATCCTGATAAAGCTTTGGTTATCAGGGAGTTTTAGATGTAAGTATTTTTGATTGGTATTTTTATTGATGTATAGGGGAATTCCATAGATGAGCAGCAAGATCCTCACTTTACTGTATGAACGTGGTAATTGAAAAATTACGCCACGCCACAGGAGGGCAGTAGTTGTTGGCTGCAACAACAAAAAACAGCTATTGTGCGTAGTCCAACCAGCTGTTTAAAATTGGCACATGCGCGGTACCTCATTCTTTCAGGAAGCCATTTCTCTTCCGGCGGTCTAGACACATGCATCCGAACGAGGTAAGTTCTCTTGCGTTTTACGGTCATAAGTGCGTTTTATCACGCCATCGTGAGACTTATTGGTAATCGATTGAGCCCAAAACGCCGGTTAATCTGTTACTTTAATGCCAGCTTCAACACACCGTCGACAATTGAAGTTTGAGATCCTTTTCCTATCCAGATGTGTGCCGCATCTGACTAGCTATTTTAGCATTAGTGACACGACGGCACTTTTCATTTGGCTTTAACCGTATTGTCCGTTTTCTGTCCATTATTCCGTCGTGTAGAAATACTTTTAATCTAATCAAACAAAGTCGAGATGTCAATGTAAGTATAGTTAGTTTGATGGTTAGATGACATCCAGTGGCACGACTTGTGTTGTATGTAAACAGATTTCACACTTAACATTATTGATGCAAAATAGTTATGTCTACTTTCTTATAACTGTTATCGCTACTGTGTATATTTAATCGCCTTATCTGTACTAAACTCCTCAATTTTTAATTGTTCTGATTTCACTCTAAACATTATTGATGCAAAAATAGTTACGTCTACTTTCTTCTAACTGTTATTGCTACTGTGTATATTTAATCACTTTGTCTGATGAAGGGAAAAGAAAAGCACAACACGGCGCACTAACTTATTTTCATTTATTAGCTTGATCGTATTTTACTAAGTTTTTTTTGTCAGATTTATCAACATGAGTATAGTTAGTTTGATGGGGAGATGCTCTCCTAAATTACATCCAGTGGTACAACTAATGTTGGATGTAAAGATAGATTCCACCACGAGTGCCATTTCCAATTTGTAATTGTTCTGATTTCACACTATAAAAAATATTGATACAAAAATGGTTACGTCAACTTTCTTCTAACTGTTATTGCTACTGTGTATATTTAATCGCCTTGTCTGAAAAGGGAAAAGAATAGCACGTAGCAGTCACTAACTTATTTTCATTCATTATCTTGATTGTATATTATTAAGTTTGTTGTAGGATTTCTCCATTTTGCAATAATAGTCTTGCAACTCCCAACTAGTTTGGTTAAATCAAGTTCTCTCTTTTTAGCATCCAGATGCAGCTCTTCCAGAGTGCCCAGAACACACGCCCTCAAGGTTAAAGGAGAGGAGATTGGGCCAGATCAAGGTAAAATTAATTCAAAAGAAAACATTAAGCCTTTTTGGTGAATCTTGATTCTCTATATTAAGTTTTGTTTTCTTCTTTGTACACCTCAGGTCCATGTCACTTGTGACTTATCTGCACTTCAGAGATGACTGGCAGGCTTCTCAAAGGTTAACGTATTTGTTTATTGCAAAATATCCAAGTCTTCATCCAAACTAAATAAAAGCTTTAAATATTATAATCTTGTGGAACTCCATGATGTGATATCTGATCTTTATGGTGAGGTTTCACTGAACATAAGTTGGTGTTGTGACCTCTTATATAGGTAAAGTCCACAAGGATATTATTAAAGATTAGAAACTTCATTTGTTAAAGTAGATTTTTCTTAAGTCAATTTCCCAAGTACAAGACTAGTGTTTATTCTTTCTTCCAACTGTTTACTCCCCTTAGTTTAAAAAAATAAATAAAATCCTAAATATATAATTTCTCCAGCTTTATAAAAAAAAAATATTCTAAGTGTTAACTGCTCCAACTTTCTTTTAAAATATGGTTTATTCCTTCAGCTATTAAAAAAAATTTAAATTCCCCTTGGTTTTAAAAAAAATTAAATCCTAAATCTATTATTTCTCGTGCTTTTTAAAAAAAAAAATCTAAATGTTTATTGCTCCAACTTTTTAAAAAAGTATTATTTATGCCCCCAACTTTTAAAGAAAATATATGCTAAATATATATACCCCTGTTTTAGGATATTCAATTTATTCTCCCAGCTTTTTTGTTCATTCCCCCATCTTTTTTTCACCTGTGTTTATTCCCCCAGCTTTTTAAAAAAAATATTCTAAATGTTTATTGCCCTTTTTTTGTTCATTTTTTTTTCTAAGTGTTTATTGCCCTTTTTTTTCTTCATTTTTTGCCTAAGTGTTTATTGCCCTTTTTTTTTGTTCATTTTTTGCCTAAGTGTTTATTGCCCTTTTTTTTGTTCATTTTTTGCCTAAGTGTTTATTGCCCTTTTTTTTCTAAGTGTTTATTGCCCTTTTTTTGTTCATTTATTTTTCTAAGTTTTTTTATTTAATTTTTCTAAGTGTTTTTTCCAAATTTAAAATGTTTACTTGCAAATAAAATATTTTAACTTTGATTGTGACTTGCATCTTTTGTTAAAGACAAAACACATGCATACATTTAAAAGCTTTTATTTTGAAAAACTTGAGCAAAATGAAGTAATTCTTCCAGTCACCAGCAGGAAATACAGGAAATAAAAGCTCCAGCTTTTATTTTGAAAAAGTTTGTAGATTGGTTCCCGTTGGTGGTCCAGCATCGTAAAAAATCGAATCTTCTCCACCCCCTGGTGGAGAAGATTCGAAAATTGAAAAAGGGGGGGTTAGTACACAGTTAGTTCAAAAAGCAATGAGTAGGGCTCACCTTTTATTTTGAAAAACTTGAAGTAGTTCCTCCTGTCACCAGCAGGAAATCCAGAAAATAAAAGCCCCAGCTTTTATTTTGAAAAAGTTTGTAGATTGGTTCCCGTTGGTGGTCCAGCATCGTAAAAAATCGAATCTTCTCCACCCCCTGGTGGAATTCTGGAAAACAAAAAAAAAAGGGTTAAGGCACAAAGTTAGTTAAAAAACCAATGAGAAGGGCTTACCTTTTATTTTGAAAAATGTCAGACTGGTTCACATTGACCATCCAGCAGAGAAAAAAAATTAAGGCGCCTGAGGCTATCTGTTCAATGGTGGAATTCTGTAAAACAAGAGAGGGTCAATATATCAAGTTTAGGACAACTTTTATTTTGAAAAATGCATAGATCAGTGCTGGCTATTACACCAATCTATGCATTTTTCAAAATAAAAGGAAAGACCTTGCATATGAGGTTTTACCTGACTTGGGTGGAATTCTCCCAATTCAGGTTAAACCTCACTTGTAAATGGTTGAGTAAAAAATATATTCACAAGGTCTTACCTTTTATCTTGAAAAAAAAATACATAGATCAGTGCTGGATGTTACACCAGAATTAATCTACAATTTTTTTTCCAAAATAAAAGGCAAGACCTTGCAAATGTTTTTTAACTTAACCATTTGCAAGTGAGATTTTACCAGAATCAGGGAGTGGTGTAGTCCATCTCAACTTGGGTGGAATTCTGGAAACAAAAAAAAAAGGGTCAATATACAAAGTTAAGTGAAAAAATGCATAAATCAGTGCTGGATGTTACACCAGAATCAATTTATGCATTTTTAAAAATACATTCACAAGGAAGGTTTTACCGGAATTGGGGAAATCTTTTATTTTGAAAAAAAATAAAACATTTGGGGCTAAATACTTTTACCTCGAGTTTTTCAGTCAATAATTTAAAATCTATTCATTCTTAAAATGCTTGTTTTTCTCTTACACCAAGAAAAAAAGTTATTTTACCATACGAGAGTCAAAAATGACCCCTGCACTATGGTTGAATAAATGCCTCACTTAAATTTTGTCAAAACCACATTTAAAACTAAAAGTTAAAAGATCCAAGCCCTGAGGTCTTTAAGAAAGTCAATGGGGTAAAAATACATGATTGTTTTAATCCATCAAATATTAGCGGTTCCACTACATGGCAGATTATTTATTTAAATTCAGAAAAAATGTGAAAAGCCACATTGAAACTCACAAGCAAAAGCTACTTCTCTATTTGCCACTATAGAATTTATTTTAAAAATTAAATTCAATATGCATAAACCTACTTTAAATTTTTCCTTTATGGCAACATGTCTGGTCTACATTAACCATGATAATTAAGGGATTACCGTTTAGCCTAGAGGTCTTTGAGAAAGTTAAGGGGCTAAAATTATATAATTTATTTAAGTGCTCAGTGCCACTGCATGGCAGACTACTTTTTTTAAATTCAGAAAAAAGTGAAAAGCCACATTGAAACTCAAGCAGAAGCTACTCTTCACTTGCCACTATAGTATGTTTTTTAAATTAAATTCAATAGGGATGACCCTAATTTAAATTTTTCCTTTATAGCAGCCATGTCTTTTCTACATTAACCACGATAATCGAGGGATTACTGTTTAACCCTGAGGTCTTAAAGAAAGTCAAGGGGCTAAAATTATATTTATTTAAGTGCCTAGTGCCACTACATGGCATATTACTTTTTTAAAATCAGAAAAATGTGAAAAGCCACACTGAAACTCAAGCGGAAGCTTCCCCACTTGCCACTATAGTATTTTTTTTTAAATTAAATTCAATTGGGTTGACCCTACTTTACAGTTTTTCCATTTATCGCGGTCCACATTAACCGCGATAATCGAGGGATTGCTGTTAATTCCTTTCGCATCCACTAATGCATTTGTGTGGGTGACTTATCCAGATTTTTGCAATTAAAAAACGCAAAGTCATTTGGTGATCTCATTCAAAATTTGAATGCATCATGATGAAAAACGAGCCAATTGCGCAAATCCTTGAATACTGAAAGCTGATGTTTAAATATTAAACGGAGAAAATCGGAACTATTAAAAAAATACCCCCTTTGTTATGGCGTCGACCAGTTGATCCTTTCTGGTCGTTTCGGCCACATTCTCGATGTTTCCCAGTAGTCGGTGGTGCTCGTTGAGGGACTGAAACACACAAAGGAATGATTAGTTTTAAAACAAAGAGCGATCGGTAACGCAATGCAGCCAATTTGTTTGCAAACATTTTGCTGTCATGGCTGCATCACGCTAACGGAGCATGCAACCGTCAACGATCACTCATAAGATGAGAACCGAGGCTTCGAAATCCCCAAACGACGACATACAACATGTGCAGCAACGTCTTGTAAGAAGTTTGTCAGCTCTGAGCAGCTCTGCAGTGCACGCCCGTGCAGTCTCAATCGCCATTTTGCTGTATGACATCGACTATTTGAACTCTTACCTCGGCCACGCCTATTAAACATAGACAAACACAAAATAGAAATTGTTTTCATAATAACGTGCATTAGTCAGTGTGTGTATGTAAAAGGTTATATTCCGAACTGCCTTCGGCATAGGTGTTGAAACATTTTATCCAAGGAAATTGGGTGAAACACTTTTTTGGACAAAATGCTTCATCCACCACTGAATACTTATACACTTAAACCCTTAGGCATTTTAACTTATTCTTTTTAACTGAATATTTGGAAAATCTTTGCCGGCACTGAGAATTGAACCCAGGACAATATTAAACTGTGGTATTTGTTGCTTTGTCTCTTTTCATACCCAGATCACACTTAGTCATTTTTTGTAGAACTTATTCTTATACCTGAATAATATTGGGAAAATTATTGCATGCACTTGGATTCAAACCCAGGACCACAAATGTGAGAGACTGATGACTTATCCACTGGGCCACCACCCTGTGAGAGAAAACAGTAGTACTTGTAAATTTATCTCGTTCATTTACCTGAATAATATTGGGAAAATCGTTGCCTGCACTGGGATTTGAACCCAGTACCACAGAGGCGAGAGACTGATGACTTATCCACTGGGCCACCACTCTCCAATATTAGGCAGTAGTATTTGTTGTTTTGGCTCTTTTCACACCCAGATCATACTTAGCATTCTTCCTTAATAAAACCTAATGCAATACACTTGAGAATTTTGATTTGAGGTGTGGCAACTATATGTGTGGTAACTACATTTGTCAATGTCACTTTAAAATTATACTTTAACATAAAGTTTAAAATAAACACCAATGCCTTTGATGGATTATAGGTTGCATTTGTAACTGCTTTGTTTAGATTGTAAATACATCATTGTTTCTTTTTTTAAACAACGTTGATGGCAATGTTACATAAATATAATTGTTTGGTACTTTTTCACACGGTGTGTAACTGTGTGAGTCTTGATCATTTATTTTTGAATACTCTGACAGGATTCTACCTTTTCATTGGAGGATCTTTAATTGACATATAAACCTGCAACAATGTCACTCACCAGTTTATTCTACTGCTCAAGAGCTTGTAACTCTTGACTTTTGAGTGTGTCATGAAGCACATTAATCTGTACCAGAAGAGAAAAACACATTTAAATGTAATAAAAATTCAATGCAGAGGTGCTCGTCATCTTGCCTTCGCATCTTTGGCGGCATCCCTCTTTTGCCAGTTGGCAGTGGCATCCAGGAGTTCTTTCTCGGCGTGTGCCAGCTTGCTGCTGAGCTCGGCATTTGTGTGCGCTAGTTGACCGCAATTCTCGCGATATTCTGCAAGAGTTTGCTCGGTGAGTTGTAGCTTGAAGTCCCAGAGAGCAATATTAGCTTTAGTCTTATCCAAGTCCTTGTCCAGTTTGAGTTCTTGTTCTCCACTATTCTTTCTTTTCCTGAGTCAAAGCAGTGAATCAAGGTAAAGTTTTGCAGCCACATTGCAGCTCAAATCACAAGAAATCTACCGTACGTTTGGACTATAAGTCACACCTGAGTATAAGTCGCACAAGCCAAAGAATACACAAAAAAGAGGTAAAAACAATATGCATGTGACAGTGGAATCTAGGTTCCTATTTTGGGTGGACAATATTTTAATCACAAACCTGAAACATAAAGTAAAAAGTGCTGAGTCTATTTGTAGCAAGCAGGCTTAAATCATTCATTCATTCATTCATTCTCTTTTTTAATTACTTATCATCACAAGGGTTGCAGGGGGTGCTGGAGCCAGGTGACTTCAGGTCGGAGGCAGAGGACACCCTGAACCGGTAGGCAACCGATCAACAGAGCACAAGGAGACAGACAACCATTCACATTAACATTCATTCCTTGGGGCTATTTTAGAGATTCCAAACAGCCTACCATGCATGATTTTGGATTACGGGAAAAAGTACCCGGGGAAAAAAACCCATGCATCCCCGGGGAGAACATGCAAACTCCACACAAGTGGAGTGACCTGGATTTGAACTGAGGACCGCAGAACTGTGAGGCTGATGCGCTAACCGCTTACCGCTTACCCGCTGGGCCGTACATTGGTACATGATCTGACTATCACTGACAAACACACAGGGTTTAAGTAGACACACATGGGTTGATGAGACAATCAGCAGGGATCCAAGAGTATGAATTGTAAAATGAGGAACAACTCGTTAAATAGGCATCTGTTAAGTTCAGTTTTTCGGGTAACTAGACGGCTAAACTCGCCTGTCCTGTTCTCGTGATAGGGAGAGCCAGAACACCTAAAATGCATTTTAATTATACGGCAGAGGAAACATATTTATGTATCAGATTAACGGGCGTTTAATAGACCAAACATTTCTATTATTTCTCATATTTGATCTCATAAATATGCTTTGTGTTTGAGGCCTTATCATGACAATTTTCCCATGTAAGAAGAGTACCTTGTCTCAACCAAAAATTGGAAAATAATGCTCTAGACTAGGACTGTACTGTTAGTTGTGTTCATAGGAACAAATGTCGTTAGCTGTAACTCAAAGCCACTGCATTCTCTGTGTCATCTAATTCAGCCTGTTAATTGTCACCCGTCGGCCATTCATCAAACCATAGTGTACACTAGATATATTGCAATAAGCATTGGGCGTTGTTACAGTTAAGTGGATCATATATAGGGTTGTTCGGCACTAGAGCATGGTGAACAGAGTTTGAAGACTAAATTTAAAGGTAATTACTATGACAGTGAGGAGAGAAAAACTGAAATAACCCCGAACATTCGAAATCTGTCATTATCATTGGAATTGTAATGACAAGGTTTGGACTTCTTCAGTGAACCTTTAGGGGTAGAACACCCACAAACAAGGCATTCCTGAGGCCAACCTTGCAGCATATTAATGATACATTGCACTGTGTAGATTACAAAGCTGAGCTCCCTTCTTGTGCTTGACGGTTTCACTTAACTTCAAGCAAAATACCAACCCTGGTATTGAAACTACTTGGGCTCTAAAACGCTGTTGGTAATGTGCTGTGTCATGGCATGGTGGTGGCTCTTTTATTGGGCATACCAACATGATTTACAGCCCAGTAGTGGCACATTTCTAAAATTACTGGCCTCATGCGACATTATGCTTGGAAGGGCAGCCCCTGTTACATGACTTTATAATTGAACAACCAGTGTTGGTGCGTGCTATTAAAGCAGCCTATGATTCAAGGCTTCACCCCCCCTTTATTGCACTTAAGTGGATCACCGCTATCTAAACAATGTCAAGTAATGTATGGGAACATTCCTTTCAGCGTATGCAGGAAAAGTAGTGAAATATTGAGACATATTTCAACAAGGCAATTAACGTTTTTGACAAGTTTGGTCTGTCTGTGTTTGCGCAACATGATGCATATACAATATCTAGCCACAAAGTCATCAACTTTTTTGACAACCTTTGTTTGGCTATGCTTTTTGCGGCCCCTTCACAGCATGCATGGATCTGAATGTATAGTCTTTAAAAGAATTATGCTTAAAACTGAGTTGGGAATTTTTTTTAAATACCTAATCCACCATCAGAGACAATGAATTGAAAGATTCTTTCATGCCTTTTTACCCATTTTTTTTGTTTTGTTATGAGTGCAACATTATCTTTTAAAAATCTTTTTCCCGACGTATTTTTTTCCACGGAAAAAAATATTTCTTCACTGTTTCAACATGTCAAGCACCATCAATCAAGGATATAAACTTAACATTTTTAACCATTTTTGAAAGAGCAGTTATGTGTCCTCCAAACCACCCTCACATCAGGATTTTATCAACATGACAACCAGAAGAAAAACTTTTACGTATGCCGTTTTCTTATTAAAAAGAACCAGCAAACCAGAATTTTGAAGGCTTTACGATGATGGTGACTTTGGAACATGTTGTTTACAGTTCCTATGGATTGTTTTCAAACTAGCTACCACGCCTCTCGCCTATTATCATACAGGGTAAGCCACACCAAACCCGTGACCCCAATGAGGACAAAAGTGTAGAGAATCCACTATATCATATAAAAATAATACCTTTCCAAAAACTTGATAGCAATTATTTATTGTGACTTCTTTATGAGCAGGAAACCCTAAACACAAACCTCCTCCCCAGCAGTCCTCCCTAAAAAAAAAAAGGTTCATGGAAGAAGCTACCACAGAACCCCCAATCATCGAAAACATGACTGTCTGGACAACAAATAAGACTTGGCAGTAACTGACATGTAATGTGTTCAGTGATGCAAAGCAGATCATTTAGATCTCAGACAGGAAAGAGCTGAGTACCAAAAAGATATTCTCATCCTTGTAATTTCTGAGTATGATCATGTTACACGTTAGCCACAATCACAGCGCAGATGTTTTATTTCAATGATATGTATGGGGACCTTGTCAGACGATGTCGCGGTCGTACATCATATTTTTAGTCGATAGAGGTTTGGAGGTAACTTCCAGTTTGTGTTTCATGGAACATATTGCAACATATGTGCGTCTAAATATTGTCACGACCCAATTGGAAAGGCCATTTCAATTTAAATGAATACAGCTGTATATTCCCTCTTAATTGAACACTGTGGATGTGTCCTTAAGCAAGTAGTCGATCCCACTACTTCAATTTCAGCAACGTGAGTTGAAATTCTCCTTGCGAAAAATGAGAAAGAACACCACACATACATGACACGCACAATTGTGTTTCTCCAATCTGACTTTGTTACACTCCAGAAATGCCATGTTCAGTCAAATTCGGGTACACGGGCATACATTATTGAGAGTTCCTGCACATGTACGCTTTGATAGCGGCAAACGACCACTGTGGTAAACCACGGGGTTGAAAAAAGTAGCCACAGTATTTAGAAAAAGGAAGGAGGAAAGAGAGTCCAATATTTTTAGTTCAAATTACAGTGTTGGAACAGTGCTTTGCACAGTTGAGTGTCCTGGGAGGGGAATGGCATGATGGGGGAATGTTGATGCCAAACCCCACCCCCCCGCGTATTGTCCTCTGTGTGGACTTCCTGCATTTTCTGTACCCTCGTGTGCAAACTCTGCCCTGCTATTACCCTTGACGTTTCTCCCTCAGTCACACGCCACATGAGGTGAAACGCTAAACCACATGTTAGGCCTGAGGGTGGTTATAGGGTCACTATGCACGGATACTCGCACTGGATAGAAGATATTCAGTCTCAGCTGGGAGCAAAATGTAGTTCAGATGAGGTATTGAGCTTGTTTGGCCTTGCAGCTGGATGTTCAGCAACCAAGAACAAGTCAAGAAGAAGAAGAAGAAGAAAAAATGCAGATGATACACTTGGCGCACGTTTCGTGATTAGGCTGCCAAACAGCTACCTACAGTAAATTCACCCTGTATGTCATCTCGTGAAATGTACTTAAATGTTGCCCCCCTTAAAAAAAAGTAGCCTGCGGCCGACCCAGATGAGTAGGAGTGAGATTTTCACATTCTTTCAACGTTTGTGCCAGCTGGAGTGCAGATCACATTTGCATATTTGAAGGTTGGTAAGGCGGCTGCACATTTAATGTGGTGATTACTGCATGACTATGAAAGAGAGGTTAAATGAGGGTAAGGAAATGTGTTTTATATAAGCCACTAAACAAAACCACATACAATTAAAAACCATATTAAGCTTTATATTATCTATTGCCCTATCTTTATTCACATGTCAGTCCATCAATCATTCAAGTTAAGGCAGCAGAAGTAAGCAAAGTACCATCTTTGTACATTTCTCCCCAAGCAAGTTGTCGAGTCTTAAAATAATCACGGGAACATCCATAAACGAGCATTTTCTTCAGTTTGTTTTTGTTCTTGCCGCGGTTGCTTTCGTGACCGGAGCACTTGAGTTCCAATTTGTAAATATAGACTATTGCCCCTACACCCCACCCCTTCATTATAGACCCTACTTCTCTCCTTTCCTAGAAAGGGGGGGGACCTCCACATCCAGTAAAGATGAGGAGGGAAAACATAGCCCAAAATAAGCAAACTCCTCCTCCTTCTAAGTGAAAAAAAAAAGAGGCAGAGGCAGGTAGTCTCCAGCTCAACTTCCAACAAGAGGGGGGACTGAATGGAGTGGGGATGGACCGCCACAGGATTGGAGGACTGCTGCTCTCGGTGTGGCCCCTCGCCAAGCCCATACGTCCTTATATAGTGTAAACACACGAGAGGACAGTCCTGTGTGCATCCACTCTGCTGAGCACTCAACTTTTAGTGTAGCATCTTCTCCTTCTACTTCTCCTCCTCACCTCTAACTCTTCTCTTTTCACAACATGGCTGTGACAAGTCACCTCCTATCGCTCTTCTTGGGGCTCCTGGTGGGGTGCCTGGTAGCCGAGGCAACCTACTACCGGCCCCATCGCGACTTCCCGCACTACATCCGCTTCCGCCAGCCTCCCTCCAACATGGAGAACCACATCCCGGAGGTCGTCGACCCGCCAGCGCGCTCAGCCCCGCATCCGGGCTTGCTGAGGCACCCTGTCATCCCACGTGTGCTCCATCCAAGACCCGAGGACATTCAGTCCTTGCCAGAGGTTTTCCACCAGCAGCAAGAAGAGCTCCACCCGGCGCCTGAGCTTGAGCCTCGCCACCGGTCTGCGCTAGCACCCCTCCCCGCCCCCCGTGTCTTCCACGGCATCATGTTCGATGCAGGCAGCACCGGCACCAGAATCCACATCTATAAATTCATTCAGAAAGACCCAGGTAAGCCCCTAACTTAATCTCCTCACTGTGCGCCAGTTGGCTTGCTTCCTTCCTCAACCCGGCAAGTGCGTTTCTAAAAGTAGTTGAGGTTTGACTTCCTAACGAGCATTGCATGAGGCGTATGTGACGTGATGCTGTCTAAATATTGCATGTTAGAAAATAGTTCCTGGTGGTTGCTGTTCTATTTCTTTCTATTTTAAACAGACGCAAATATTATCTCGTTGGTCATCTGTTGACTCACAAATTTTGATGTCATGTTTTTTTTTTATCGTTGTAGTTGAGCTGCCAGTTCTGGACAATGAAATGTACCATGGAGTCAAACCTGGGCTCTCTGCTTATAAAGATAACCCTGAGGAGGTATGCATGATTTTTTTTTAAATATGTATTAGTTCAAGTTATGATTGACTCTTTCAAATGGACTGATATTCAAAAGTCTTTTAACTCTTCATCAAGCAAGTGACTATTTTGGTCATAAAAAAACAAAATAATAAACAAGCAAAAACATTTTTTTAGCACATTTAGAAAAAATATATATATTTTAAATATTATTCTTACTTTAAAAAATATGAATATTTTTTTATTTTTTTAGGGATTTAAATTAACTTTTATAATAAAATGTGTACATCAATTCAATGCTAATAAAAACTCAAAAACCACAAGTACTTAGTATTTAAATCTACTTAATATTATACTAATTTTTAAATAGATTAAATAAAAACCAAACAATGCTATCTTTGTTTCATAGATAGTGCCAGATTGTATGTGCCAAATACGGGTGTTCATATTACAGATATCTTGGGGTGTTTGCCAGGGTGGCTTTACATATGCAAACACACATATACACTAAATATATTAATAAGCCACGATAACACAATATTGTGTATTTCCATTTGTTCTCGACACATACTGTTGTACCTGTTATCATATGTGCTATTTTTTTCTTAGGGCGGCAATACGGTGCGCCAATTGTTGAAAATAGCCAAGAAGACTGTGCCAGAGGAAGAGTGGGAGAGGACCCCAGTGGTCCTGAAGGCCACGGCGGGCCTGCGCCTGCTGCCCGAAGACAAGGCCATAGCTCTTCTCAATGAGGTGAGGCACGCTCGCCCGCTGCCCTCAGACACTCTGGCACAAACACGAGCCGGCCCGCCGAGGAGCGGGATGAGAAACCACTAAGTGCTTACAAGTGTCACTTGGGAGAAAAAAAAGAGAGCAACTCTGCCCATTTGGCGGCTGTGATGTCACCAAAAAAAAAAGGGGACAGCTGTTGCGGTGTTGTCATTTCAAGTATTTAATCTGCTACTGTTGCATGGGTTCCTCGTGTCATTTTTTTCATCCTCTACTATACTGCATTTGTCAACAACTATTATAGTTAGTAAATGGTTGAAATTTTGTTGCAGGTGCGCCATGTTTTTGATGAGTCTCCCTTCTATGTGCCACAAAACAGTGTCACCATTATGAATGGAACAAATGAAGGTATGTTGTTTTATTTTTCTCCTTCATTAGTTAAAGCAAGGGTGTCCAAAATTGTTTCTCGGAGGGTCGTTTTCAGAAGAAAAAAGGGTGCAAGGGCCAATTTTAAATCCTTACACTTCAATTTATTAAACACTAAGCTGTACAGTCTTATCATATAGCGAAAACTTAATAATAATAATAATATTTATATATTCAGTGAGGGGAGTTTGCATGTTTGGAGTTTGCATGTTTTCTGTGGGCTTGCGTGGGTTTTCTCTTGGTACTCGGGTTAAATCCCGCATCCCAAAAATCTGCAGGGTAGGCCAGTTGAACACTGAATTGTTCCTAAGTATGGCAACCTTTGGTTAGATGAGATAGGCTCCAGCACCCCCGTGATCTTTGTGAAAATAGGCGGTTCAGAAAGATATGTCTGAGAAGTACAACAATGTAGGCTGAACTCAAGCTTCTTGCACAAGCCTCATTACATTTTGATCATTTGCTTCGGCTGCAGTTGACCCGCGGACTATGGTTTGGACACTACTGTGTATCTTGATGATTACTCACAGTGTTGTAATCACAGCTAATGCACATATTTGCACCTTTGTGTTATTCCAGGAGTTCTGGCTTGGGTCACCGTCAACTTCCTGACAGGTGAGCCATTGCTTGTATTTTGCTATGCTGGTGTCAATGGCTACAATGTCACAATCGGTGTCACCAGTTTACACTTAACAGTCATCAGTTTCCAAACAACTTTGCAAAGACATGTGATGCTAGTCATTTCGTGTGCAACTTGTTCTATAAAAACGACATGACTTCAATTCCTGTTGACAATGAGTGTCAAAGATAATTTGTTGACTTATCTGGATGGTGTCTAAGTGTCATTTTTTTCTTTCCACTAACCTGTAGGTCACTTGTATTCCAACACAAAGAGGACAGTTGGCATCCTGGACTTGGGAGGCGGCTCTACACAGATCACTTTCCTTCCTAAGTCAAGGGTAAAAAAAAAAATAGGCTGCATTAGATAATTATTTTCAGCGGAATTCATGAAAAGAAATTCACTAAATGAGTTTCTGTTTTACAGAAAACAGTCCAATCGGCTCCTCATAGTTACATTGCAAAATTCAACTTGTTCAATAGTACATATCAGCTTTACACCCACAGGTAAGTTATCGGGTTATCAAATTGAATATAATTGGTACTATAAGTTTCATAATACCTTATCATGATCTCCTCTCCATATAGTTATCTTGGAAATGGACTTTACGCAGCTCGGTTGGCAACTCTTGGAGCATTGGGAGCTGAAGGTAGTGTTTCTAAAAAATAATTATACAATTTAAAATGCATTAGTATGACAAGAAACAAATTGGTCTTTTTTCCCATTTAAAAAAAACAATATTAGGTCTTGATTGGAAAGTATTCACCAGTTCCTGTCTCCCAAAGAAGTTCAGAGAAGATGTGACTTTTGGTGGAACCACCTACCATGTTAGTGGAGTTCCAGATGGTACGTCCAGTCCGCCCTTATGTGATTTTTTTTCCTCCAAATTCTATCCCACCAATCACAGCAAAGCTCCTTCGAACACACAAGCACGTTTTATACGGTCACATGAGAACATTCCAGCCACTGAAACTTGGCGCCAAACACATGTTGCATCTTCTACCTTATATTTAAATGAAAGGAAAACCTACACAAATACAGCCGTCAATCCCATACCACAGTCCAAGTGTTGCAGATTTTTTTTTCTTCCTGGTGCGTGTAACGAGTGCCTGGATGTGGACCGCTCCCAATTATGTAGTAAAAATAGACAGGCCGTCATAGTGGCATAAATGCCTCTCTTGTCAGCACATCGGTCATAATGACACTTTTGGGCTTCCCCTCCATGTATCATCATGCAGTGGAACCCCAATTTTTAGCGTCTGGCTGACACTGAACTTAAGACTACTCTACTTGGCTTCAGGTTATGCAGGCTACAAGCTGTGCTACTATGAGGTCATGAAGGTCATCAAGGGAATTGTGCATCAGCCTTTTGAGGTGAAAGGAAGCAGCGTCTTCTACGCATTCTCCTATTATTTCGACAGAGCTGTGGAAGCTGGCCTCATTGGTAAGTTAGTCTTTAACAAAATAGTCAATAGTTTTTGTTCTTTAGGAAAAAAAATGAATGGGTCAATGGATCTTGAATAAAAAAAATAATTAAATACATCAAAATAATTTAAAAAGGTACTCTCACTAACACCAGAAAGTTTTTTTTGTTAGATTTCATAACATCATTGGCAAGTGTAAATGTCTAATAATTGAAACTTTGGAGGATTGGCTGTGAATGTTAATTTTTCAATGTCAATGACGACGTTAGCTGTCCAATCCATTTTTTTACTGGGTGAGGAGACTGAACAAATATCCATTTCAGTCTAAATGGGTTGAACAACTTGCTCTGTCAATAGCGCTAAGAATGAATGGATTGGTCGCCTAAGTCTAAATGAGTGCCACACAAAGGCATTAATCCTATTCTAATTGTTGGTTTTGCCTTATAGACAGCACCCGAGGTGGTGCAATCGAGGTGAAGGATTTTAAGAAGCGGGCCAAAGAAGGTACGTGACAAGAAAGTCTCATTTTAATCTTCCCACACATTTGTTCAAATGCAACTAAATTGACAAATCTCACCTAAAATGCACAATATAATTCTCAAAGACAACATATACCTACCAACATAATCACTTTATCTTCCATTTGCTATGTAAACGATCCATGTCCTTTTAAATCTGACTTATGTTGCCATTTTGCGTTTTCAGTGTGCAACAAAATGACCAAATACCGTGCCGTCAGCCCATTCCTCTGCATGGACATGACATACATCACCTGCTTGCTCAAAGAAGGCTTTGGCTTTAAGGACAACACCGTCCTGCAGGTATGGTCCAATCACCGCGGACACACCCCGCATTGCTTAACCATGACAACAAAGTGAATCTAATTTCTTTTCACTTCTTTGCAGCTGGCCAAAAAAGTGAACAACGTGGAGACTAGTTGGGCCCTGGGCGCTACCTTCGACTACTTCAGGAACCTCAACATTCACTAAAGGGGAGCTCACGAACAAAGCAGTCAGCACTGAGAGGGACACTTTAATCACTGCGGGGCTTCCCTCCCTCCGCCCACTCCCACATTTGCGTCCAGTCCCATCCTGCCAAACCTTCCTCTCCTCAACCTCATCCCCAATCACTCACAGAACTCTTCAAGAAAAAAAAACAAACCCCTTTATTTTTATAAGGCCAGCTATTTCTACTGTATGTTGAGCCCTTGACTGCTGGGCCGACCAACTTTATTTTCGTAAAGAATTTTCTGGTTCCTCTGGGCGTTGAAAAATGTTTCCTCACATCGCTGTCTTAGTTTGTAGTACACAATACTATTTTCACATCTGCCTTAACGCTTTCTTTCGTAGTAGACGCTAAACGGTTTCGCTGGAAAAGGTCGACAAGCGCACGGATTCTGTCCTTCAAGTTTGCACGCAACACTTTAATCGTAGATATTGTAGCCATTTTTTTTATGACTTAAGAGGTCAAAGCTTACTCTTGCATTGAGTGCGTGTGTGGTGAACTGTCAAAGGCATGAAATGAAGGCTTTCCTCAACCAAATAGTCAGCATCAATGGTGGCGAAATTGTAAAGGAGCAATAAAACAACCTCTCATTAAGTGGAGTTAACACCGTTATTAAGCTTAACTACTTCAAAAGTAAAACAAAAGCAGAATCTATGGCTTTGTAAATTGGGATGTAACTGATTTTATAACAGTAATAATACTTTTTTACTGCTTCTTGTGAAATGTACAAATATTTAAATAGCTGAAATTCTATCTAATGTATTTTAACAATGTTTATTTTGGGCTTTAAACTTTAAATACTTTTACCTCCCTCTTGTTTCAGTATTCAAAACACTCCACAACTACTGTTATATAATTAAACATGCCAGTTAAACTTATTAGGAAGGGCTTTTAAATACAAATTAATACAACCAAAGAAACTATAATGTCACAACTCAGTGGATGATAAAATGAATAACTTAATAGTTTTTGTATGTAAATTGTTTTTTTTTTCTTGTGAATTCCTTGTTTCAGTTAAAGTCTGTGTGAATATGCATTTTTTTCCTGTTATAAATAAATAAATGAGTAACATTTCACCACTGAATGAAGCAAAATAATTCTTTGGAAGGGAAGTATACACACTTATGCACACTGCAAATTTAAGTCCGAATTTAAATGGGAGCAGAGCTCCCAACTCCTTACAATTCATATTCATATTGATATAAAGAACTATTCTATATTATTCTATTCCATTCATTTGATTCAGTCTTCAGCTTGAGTTGTACCTAATAAAGTGGCTGTTGAACGAACAAGCCAAACACTTTTTAGCAATCCAACTATGTATGAATAATACAAAGTGTAAGCAGCCCAACCACAGAACATGTGAAATTATGATGAATACCTGTATACGTATGAAGGATGAGGTCTTGACAGCTGCGGCGGTGAACATGACAGCGGGATCGACACATTGCTGAAAGATTTAAGGAAAGGACAACATTCAGTACGTGAGTTTGGAACAACTTGATTTGAGAGAAAAAAAACATCTAAATATCTATATACATTGTATAGGTTCATGTACACAACAGCTTCCAAGCCTTTTCAGGTTTGTGGATTACGACAACAATGAGTCTTACTCTTGCCAATAGCAGGAACTATGCTCCCATTGTGTGTTAAAGATGATGCAAGATTACAGCATAAGAGTTGAGATAATTCACTGTCCCTTCCACAAAGAATTTTAATGAACAGAAGTGTAGTATTTAGTCAGGGCTCAGCAGAGAACTGGAATTTTTCCATTATTCATAAAATGTATTCCAAATTTGGTGGGCTTTCTTGAAAGTTCAAGACAGGCTGAACTGTAAACTTTTAGCTTGGAATTAAACTCACAAGTCTGAAGTTTTAGTGTTGTGAGTTTAATGGCCAAGTTGTTCACTCCATCAAGACATGCAGTTTTCTTTCGATGGCTGAAGTGGTTTGCCATAGAGGAATTTGCCTGTAGCAATTCAACAAAATAGTTGCAATCTATCTTCAACTTCTCACCGAAAAATAACTGACAGTCAATTTGATATTATATTACATATTTATTCAATTAATTTGACATTCAATGTTTTAACAAAACTGACAACACCTTGATAGCAGATTTCTTCACTTGCTTGCAAACGCCATGATCTGTTCCTGCACAAGCAAAAGTGGAAAAAATCATTTGAATGGAAACTTGACAAAATACAAGTCATTTCCAGCTTTAGATGACGAAAGCGTCATTTAAAAAAAAATGAACCCTTTTCTCCAAATGACCTATTTGAACTCAGGAAGAGGGTAAATACTAAGTAACCCTTATGGCAATGTGAAGGATTTTGGGTTCTGAATCACTAAGTAGTGAATAAGGCAGTTTCACTTGAACGATAGGTAATAAAAGGGGGTGTGAAAACACAAGCCACGGCCGCTGTCCGCTGCCGTAGTGCCAGCGTTGCACCCCACCCACACTTTTGGTAACAGTAAATTTAAAGCTAAACTTAGATGGCATAGTAGTAAGTTCAGAGCCCTGGAAATTACAGGCACTGGTGAAGTCAGGTTACGTGTCATTGCAAAAGGGCGCCAAAGTGGAGCTCAGACTGGACAGGTTAGCGTGTGACGCGATCCCAGTTGAGCCAGGCTTACTTACTTTTAGCGTTGGCAGCATGTTGGTGGCCTGCAAGCCGAAGGAGCGCAGGAGAACCACGGGAGCTGTATTGGTGGAATACAGACGCTTCATGAGGTCAATGGCGGCCATCATGGGAAGGTTGTGCCGCTGCCGTTCACTTTCATATTCTAACAGGTGCTGCGTTGAGCCTGCACAACAAACCACTGATCAGTAAGAACTGACAACAAGCACTTAGTCAATCAATATGGCCATTCAGAGCAAAGAGCACTTTTCATTTTGGTGGTGAAAACCTGGTAAAATGATGTCTGAAGTTAATTCATTCAATATCTGAACTGCTTATCTGAACTGCTTATCCTCACAAGGGTAGCTGGGGGTGCTGGAGCCTATTCCAGCTAACTACAAGCACCAGGCGGAGGACACCCTGAATTGGTGGCCAGCCAATCAATCACAGGGCACAAGGAGACAGACAACCATCCACGCTCACACTCATACCCGGGGGTAATTTATAGTATCCAACTAGCCTACCGCATATGTTTTTGGAATGCGAGAGGAAACCAAAAAGAGAGACCACGCAAGCCCAGGGACAACATACAAACGCCACACAGGAAGATCCAAAACTGGGATTGAACCCTCAATCTCAGAACTGAGACCAACACACTAACCACTTGCACTCATGTCATAGGGCCTTTTTCTTTTTTTAAAGAAATAGAACTTTAGTTGGGGAAGTGTGTGTGTGGGGTGAGGGCTAAAGTACCCTTTCAGAATGAAGAGGGGTGGAAAAATAAATAAACAAAATGCATATTTTGTGTGAGATGAGCCTTTGGAAAATGGTGGAAGGGAAACCACTGAGTTTTGGTCGTATTGCTGGTGTCTGTTTTGGAGCTCTCACTCACCCAGGTCTTTCCCGTCAAAGGCGGCCTGGCTCAATAGCTGTGTGAGGCAAGCCACATCCCCGAAGCCCAGGTTGGCTCCCTGACCGGCCAGAGGATGGACACGATGGGCTGCGTCGCTGGAAAGACAAACATATGCTTGTCTCTACAAGTACACCACACACACATACACACTTCTAAATAAAAGTACAGCGTTACCTCAAGTTGAACACAATTTGTGAAAACCATGGTTTTCCACCCAGGTATGAAATTTATTTTCTAATATGAAATAGAACTTGTAATAGTATGTGAATGTTCCCCAAAAAAATATCAGCGCTCTAAAGTTTGTCAGTTTATCATTAGTAAAAAATTTCAAGATTATTATTTTATCTCGGACAACCAAAGCTGAATAACGTGGGAATGTTCAAGTTTCAACTATCAACTTTCCCAGAGAGGAAGGCAACATGCTACTACTAGATCGAAAGCCACAGGTTCTGGTTGGTTCCCGATCCTTTACAGAGTTGGCATGGTCTCCCTGGCCACGCAATTGCCAGGGTTTTCAATGTATACAGTTCACATTCCAAAATGACGCATGTTAAATTGAAGACTTTACATTGCCCATAGTGTCTATATGTGCCCTATGATTGACCGGCTGGCCACTAGTCTAGGGTGTACCCTGCGTTACGCCCAAAGTCAGCTGGGATAGAATCCAGCTCATGCATGACCTTGAACAGAATAAGCAGCAGCAAAACCAGTGTCAATAAAAAGTGAAAACAATGAAAACCCTTAACCCTTTAGACTTTTAACAGTAACTCTTTGGCTGCCATTGACAAATGTCCATCCAATTTTGCAAAAATGAGCATTCATATTCAGTCTTCCCATTGGAAACGTAATGGAGGTCTATTGTTGTCAATGGTAGGCAATGAGTTAATTGTAAATGTTTATGTATAAAACTTTTCCTACAATTTAATGATGACTAGTAGTATCTACTGATGAGCTTAATTGTTCAAAATTAGTCGATATGTATTGCAAAATTTCAGTGGAACTGAAGATTAATGGATAACGACCAGGGAAATTGTTAGTCAATTCAAATTTTTACAACTTCTATTCACTTTTCAGATGGCAATAAACAGAAACTCTGCAGAAAATGTCTAGTCATTTAACTTACCCAATGAGTGCAACTCTGTGCCTAATGTACTCCGATGCGTGACCCATGCCGAGAGGGAACATGAAACGGGACTTGGGGCCGATGCCCGCCACACTCGGGGGAAGCTGGCGAGGTGAACCTGCGAATGGCATGACGGTGGCGAGGGCACTTCGGAAAAGAGAGCTGGCTTTCTCCACCGACTCTGACTGGTTCTCGTTACTCCACTGTGAAAAAAAAGAAAGAGTACATGAGAGAGAAAACAGACGATTTGGTCAGCGTGGACAAAGAAATTAGCTGACATTGGAGTAAAGCTGAACTCCAGGCAAAAGCCGTCATTTCCCTTCCCTAAGTAAAGGGTTTGAAAGACCCGGTGAGCTGGGCTAATTAAAAGAAGATGCCGGTTAGGCAAAAGAGTTGAATTAGCTCTGTTTGAAAAACATTCCATGCAGTAATGGGCGACACTGGGAGACCACAAGTTTAATTACCAAACCAGGCCCAAAAAGCCAACGTGACTCAACCGTGGTGACCCCGTCCATCGGCTGGCAGTAAAAATAGCCAGCTTGGGAAAAAGGAGTTCCTCTAAAGGCAAGAAAGAAATAGGTATCTCATTGTTTTGAGTCTGGTTTGAAAAATATGCGCTCACACAAAAACAAGTGGATGCGTGAGGACATAAACCCAACCAACGCACTGGGCCGCTCCCTGTCTCACGCTGGTTTTAGTCGTCACTCACAAAAGCGGAGTTGATAGCGTCCACGAAGCACTCGTCGTCCATTGCTAAGAGTTCTTCGGCGAGGTGATGACTGGTTGACCACACCAGTGAGCTCTCTGTGTCCGACAGCTGCAGCACAATAGACTTTGGCTTAAACAATATATATACGTAAAATCCTATATTAAATGCAGTACTAACAATATGGAAACATTACCGGTAACATGGCAATGGGGCCTGTTGGGAGGAATCTCTGCCACGCCACATTGTTCTCTGTCGGCTGTTAAAATAGATAAAATGTATTGATTATGAGTAATTCAAAATAAATGGTGTATTATTTATTGTATTAGAGGTCAAGCATTTGTGTTTAAGAGGGACAATTAACATCTTGATGATGTGCATTTTAGTAAAAAGAATTTTGTTTAACTTATTGGCTGCCATTGCCATCAATAAATGTCAACTATTCCAGTTTGTGATGACCTAATGACAAAATAATATATTTGATACTCTTGCATTGGAAATATACAGAAAAAAAATTAGATTAACCTCTGATAGATGAAGTACAGCAACCACTGCTGATTGGTCATAATTCCACTTGACTACAGGGATGCCTAAATGCCGCCTCACCATGGAGTTGGGTCCATCTGCTCCTATCTGAACCGCATGACAAAAAGATGACGCCATGCAAAGTTACAAATGTGAATAAGACAAGATTAACTTACAAGCAGCTTGGTCTGTAGAGTTTCCCCGCTGGCTAAGCCGACTTGCACCCAGGGTATGGAGTGGAGTTCCTGATGCGGCATTGGCCACGTGTACGTGGCCACTTTTGACCTATATTTGACTTGCACATTCTCTAAAGAATAATCAGGGTGAAAAAAGAAAATAAAACTAGTTAATTTTCTACTTTGTCAAATCTTCATGCAATAGAATTTCAATTTTTAAAGTCATATACTTACCAATTACCCATGTATCTAATTAAAAAATACCTATTGGAACCAGAATCCAGTAAAAAAAGTTTAAAAATCAATGGTAAAATGTTACATGCTTACAAAAACACTTTTTTAAAATCAATTTCTAATTTTGTTATTTTAGCAAGAAAAATAGAAAACCTAGCCTGTGGGAATTTGATGCTTGTGCACTACTGCTTTCTCTCTAACACAAGATGCTTACTTGCTCAAATTCCTATCTTAGTGTTGTCTTGATGGCTTTGGCGTGCCACCACAGGCCTGCCATGGACTAATAGTGTTTATCTACAAGCCGACCACGCCACGCTTTGCACATGCCGTCAGCTTGTCTGATATTGCATCAAAACCTCCTCCACTTCCGAAAATACAGGCAGCTGGTCCTCCAGAACATGAAAGAGGCCTGAGCTCCGCTGGCTCATGCCAATTTGGAGCAGAACATATCCAGATTGGGCTACTGGGTTACCGAACACAAATGTTAAATATGGGGTTTTGGTGATTGAAGGGGCGAGATTTCATTGAAACCAGCTGGTAGCACACTTTTCATGTACAACATCAATGAGAGGAGGACAAATGTGAGGCATGGGGCCAAAAACGTGTGGGAACCACAAGCCCCTTGTTTGGCCCAAACACACTTATAAATACACCACTTCAAATGCCAAGAACGGAGCAGCCCGATTTTTGATTTGCAACATTTTGGTTCAATGTCAAAAGAAATAGAGCGCTTTACGCTGTCAGATTTAGAGTGGTGGCAAGGCCGGGAGCACATGGCAGCTTTAAATAGGTCACTGGACCACTTCACGTGTCCTCGCCAGTTCCTAAAATGTGAGGTTTTGATTCAAATGAATGGAAAAACATCAACGGTTCATGGCAGCCACACAACTAAAAGCAGCGGAGGATGGAATAATGTGGCGGAACGAGCTCTGTTGGGTGACTGAATGATGTTCTACTCACCAGACAGATCATCCAGCTGTTTGGTGAGTGCCGCCACGACCACGTCGTTTTCCACAATGTAAGCCATCTCCTCTTCCAGATTGTCTTTATCAAATGTGATCAGGGCATCGGAGCAGGCATCCCAAACCTAAATGACAGAGTCATTACGTCTGTGGTCTCGTCTTAAACTAATCCGCCCCGTCCATAAATAGCTGGGAAGAGACGATCATGTCGAAATTGCTGTCGAAGATTAACTCGGCCTGCTAAATAGATTAGGTCACCAAATGCAAAATTCATTTAGGACAGCGGTTTACAAAACTTTTTCAACAAATGCCAACTAAAACAAATACTTGGTTTTTGATTGAGAATGTACCCAATTTGGTTACCAAAATAAAAAGTTTAAAAAAAACTAAATGAAAAAACGCCTTTTGTCCCATTGACTGTGTAATCCAGACATTTGCTTGTATTGGATTGGGCAAAATTGTTAAAATGTCTGCATTAAACAAAAAAGATGTATGTTTAAAACTCCACAACCTACAAAACCACCATAAACAGCAGAGGCACAAATAAACGGAAAAAAGTACTTAACAAGTTGAATATTGTCAAACATGTCATTCGGAGCTGAAATTATATTCGTGATTAACAACAAAACGCATCACTTGGGTTCAATATGAGGAATTGAAAGTGTTTGCTCAGTCCTCTCCTGGGTTATAACCATACTGAAGTAACTTATCATCCAGCTGGAATATACTGTTGCTGTTCCTTCACTCTTTCTTCCCAGTCTATCATAAAGTCAGGGGATATACCCTTTAAAAAAGCCACTAATAGCATTTTGGTTTGCAACTTGCGATAAGTGGTTAAGAAGGAGGTTTAAAAAAAAAAAAAAAAACCTGAGACCAACCCAAAAATCTTTCTGGTTTGTTTAAAACCAGGTTTGGCGCAATGCAGCTATTGCTTTCCTTGCAAGATTTAAACATTCTCTTGCAACTTTAAGCGAAGATGACCTTGTTCTGAAGTTAAAACCTCTTACTTAAAAAGGTGGGGAGAGTTGAGCATGGTACAAATTTTATTCAGTCACGCAGTGCATACTTTCCCTTGGATGGCTAAGAGGGAATGACTATGATTCAGCAGGCTAAACAAACAAAAAAAGTCATAGAATAAAAGGTATCATGGGTGAGGTAGGCCGCCATAATCACCCTTAAAGGCACGGCATGATGACATTTTAGCCCCAAGTGAAACACTGCGGTCAAAGCTTTGCTACACAGCAACCACATCTTACAAGCTTGGGCTGAGCCTTGCATCCATTCCCATCCAGCGGCAAACAACCTTTCATCTTCCTGCACTTGTTCACATGAATCTTCATAATTAGAAGACACGAGGCGCGAGTAGCAATTTGCCAGCGTCAAAAAGACTTGATCCTCATCAAAAATGTGGTTTTGAGAAAGGAAAGAAACTGGGTCATCCAATTTTGGCTCTTGCCTCGTGAAGGTATGTTCAGTTTTTTTTCTTTTCTTTTTTTATGGAGAAGCTAATAAAGGCAGAGATTGCATAAAGGAATGAAGAAATTACATGTCACCTGAACCCACCATTTAATGTAAATGACTCCATACCCTGCGCATAATTATACACAGTAGAATTGAGTTGCTTGTTCATTTTGCTGTAAAACTCAGTAGAAGCGGCATAATGTTAAAGTATTTGCTCTCCACAAATTGTATACTATTATGACTATTGGGATGACAAAAATACATGCAGAATATCAATGTGCATTGATTTGCATGTTAAAAAAAAGCAAAAGTGAAAGGAAAAAAATGAAATTGTATTATGATGGGGGTAAGAGAGCATTTTTAGGGTAACAAGGTGTGTTTCCATTAGTTTCTTTTTTCAAAATAAAAGCATTATAATAAAAATACTTGTGCAATTAGAAAGACAGCTAGGTAACAAGAAACTAAATCCATAAATAATGACATACCTGCATTTTTTTATAAGGCTTGAACCTCAGTTTTTTTACATGCTCCCATGCACCAATACCTGCAAAAAAAATGAGATATTAGAAATCTTCTGTATTCTTTAAAAAGTTCTTAATCGGATACCTTTATAGATTGATAAAACAGCAATTTCAGTTTGGGGGGGGGGGGTTGTTAGCTTCCTTGTTAAATTTAGGACACTTTGAATAGATGTTTTTGCATGCTTGTTATGAATATATCAATCAATCAGTTTCTTATAATTTTCTCTCATTTTTGTGTGTTATTCCACACATTTCATACACAATTGTGACACATGGATCTTTTTAAAAGGGTTTAGTTTGTAGCTTTTCTTTAAGGATCGTGGAACGAATTAGAAGACTGACATATCAAATACTTATATTTTTATGAAAAACTTAAGTTTCGAAGCCAGTTTTCGTACAATTTTGTGAAGAGAAGTACTGCTGTACGTGTATGAAATGTATGAATAAAAAAACTAATGATTAACACCATCGAGACACCTAATAATAGACAGTAAACTAAGATTTTAAGAACATTGATTGGCAAAACCTTGACATCAGAGTGGAAAAAAATGATGTACCACTGAGAAGTGTAGCAGAGCCTGGGCTGATAGAGCTGACTCTGGTGCTGTAGCTGTCAGGAACCTTATCCATCACTTTTTTGTTTCCTGCTTCAAGAAGAAGGATCTTCTTATCTGACAATTTTGGGTGCATCCCTGCCAAGGAAAATCGCATGCTTGTTACTTTGCGTTCCTTTTAATCAAGAGCGCATAATCTTTTCGACGATGACAGCTAGATGTTGTCACTCACCTAAGGCACATGCCATAGCCGATCCCACCATTCCTCCCCCAGATATAATAACATCATAAACCTCATGATTGGCACTGTCATCGCCGTGCTTTATACACGCTAAGCTTCGATTGATACTTTGTATTGCAGAAAAGCGCATTTCTGCAGAAAAGCGCGTTGCTGCAAATAAGCCCCGACCAACCACGTTTAAGGCTGGGATAGCCCTTGGAAGGTTTAGCATTGTTCGATATTATAACGTAAAAAAGCTTGTATTATGATTGAATAAACATGCCAGTCATCAGGATCTGTCCACCGATATAGGAAATATAGAGATCGCGGTTTCTCCTTGAGCGCGATCTGTCCCAAAGGCAACAACGATGTCACCGCTGTACAACTACCATGTTGTTTTGATATGGGGCTGAGGTATCACTTCCGTATTTATGGCCAATCACCGGAGACTTTTGTCGCTTCTTGCGCTTCTGCATGTGGCCGCAAAGAGCGCTTTTGAGACCAAGATGGATGTGACAAGTGCGCTCCTTTTGGCGTCTGTTAAACTTCTACATTTTTTAAAATAAAAAAAAGTCCAAATGCAGTGTATATTACACGTTCTCGCGAATATTCATGAACAAGGATTGAGCAACCCTTCGACACAAAGAAATCGCGTGCACGATTCAGCTTCATCAGGTTAGCAGCAACTTTAATTGTTCAAAATGACAAATATATGCACATTAAAGTAAAAACGGAAAATAAATAGAATACTTTTTGTTAGTTTACTCTTTTCATCCGCAATATAAACTGAGTAAAATAGACTGTTTGGTTGCCATGGTAACGCATAACACGCAGCCTAAGGGGTGTGCTGGTTATTTTCAAATTTGATGTCACAAGAAAAAGAGTTTTGCATTGCATTTCAGTTGATTTGAAATACACAAACAAACAGAACAAAGACAAAATGTCCAGCATCACAAAAATGTGCCATATTCACTACGAAAATAGCTCAGTTTGTCGCACTGAATGAGTACTTTATTCTTGTAAAACTATATATTTTAACATAATTAATTTGCAAAAGGGAAAACAAAATATTTACAATTTTTCCCCCCTTGCCTGTTTGAAACCACGTTTGCACTCTTTCGCTTATACTGTTGGGATCGCTTTGTTCAAATTGGGAAATAAAAAGTAATTTGAATGCGCTCTTTCTTAAAATTACATTTCTCAGGTATCGGTTTGGAAACTGGTATAGGTTAGATCTTTAAATTCTAGTGTCTAGGACTCCCAATTGTACAAAAAAAAATATGTGATGGAGACATTCCCTATTTTCACCAACAAGAATGACGGAGTCAGAAATGCTGGAGATTACATCAGGAGAAACCCTTAATCAGAGGTTGCGATACCTGAGTGAAACGATTCAACGGCAAATGCAGAGAACCGAGAGCAGACACAGGGAGGAGTTGGATAGCAGGATTCATCAGTACATACAACTCTCAATGGATTTCAATTGCCCATCTCCTCAGACTCAGTAAGTTTTTTTTTAAGTCATTTTTATTTGGAGTGCAAGATAATTTAGTAAGAATTCCTATTCTGCTTATGCCTAGCAGTATAAAGAGAGCTACTTCTACACCTGCTTTAACTTCTGACAATAACCAATCAAACCATTTCAAGCCAAAATGGCATCGGGTTGCTTCGTGCAAAACAACCAAGCAAAAGGAAGAGGAGGAAGCCGAGGCCGAGTGCAAAAAGAAGTTCAGTGCGCATCCTGTCCCCATTCAAGTCAAGCTTCCTCTCTATCAGGAGATGGTGGAGAAGAGGGATAAGAAAAGAGAACAAGGTTTAGAGCATAGAAAAAGCTTTCTGCTTTCTTTTCAGAAACCTTTCAGCTTTCAGGAGAGAGAAAAGAAGAAGCGAGATAAAATGGATGCATTGTTGATGCAGGAGAAGGAAAAGACATCTTTAAAAATTGCAAAGCAGTCTTCTTCCAAACAAGTCAAACCAACAAAAGATGTGAATGATATTCAGGGTGAGGTCCAGCAAAATAGTTGGAAAAAAAGTGACAAAATGCAGCCAGGTGAATGATTTGACTACCGTATTTACACGACTATAAGACGCACTTAAAAGTCTTAAATTTTCTCCAAAATAGACAGTGCGCCTGCGCTTCATAATGAGGTGCGCCTTATAGTTGTGAAAATACGGTATTTAAGAAAAGTACATATTAATTTCAACAATTCAGTTCAATCCAAAGTCAAATTGAAAAACGATGATGTTAAGAATGATACATCTGGCGTTACCAAATATTCAACATTCCTTTTTTTGGGCAATGTTTGTACAGAAAAGAAGTGTTGCAGAGAAAGCCACATCAGCTCCACACAACAGGAGAACCCCGAAAAACCCAAGCTTCGCGTTACAGAGCGGAATAGAATGGAAAAATTGGGTTTCCTAGATGAGAAACCAAGCTTCAGACCCAAGATTAACCACCAAGTGCCCGATTTCAAACGGTTGCACCAAACTCTTCAAACAGAGAGTCTCAATACATCATTAGCCCAACATATGACCAAGTGTCAGCCTTTCTACCTTAGAACATCCATACGTACTGCCAGGAGAAGTCAACCGAGCCCTGAAACATCACAAGTAAGCCTCCATCCTCTTTCTGATTTCAATTCCTATTGCTTATTTCTAATTTTGAATGTATATTTTTTCTCGTAATTGAAAAATCTAATAGGAATTGCTTCACTCTGATTTCTTGTGATCGCTCTGAGCCCTCCAATCAAAATAGATTAGACATCTATTATCATTATAATAACTTGGACTTTGTACCAAGATAAAATATTGCACTTTTAAATATTTTTTTGTTTTGTGGTTTTTGCAGTTAAACAAAATACAATGAGGTAATAATACACGGGTTGGATTTCTTATAGAAATATATATATTTATAAACTTCCCAACCATTATTGTATGTAACTTCTACAGTAAACCTCAAAATATGTTGTTCCAAAGCCACGTGTATGTCATCTTTGCGGGAAGTGAATTTTTGTCAAGTCTTCCCTTCACCCATTGCACATATTTTGTCAAAAGTGAACCCAATCTTACATAATAATTCACTTTCCTTCCTGTTCTATTCTTAAACCTGTTCTCATGAGGATTTAAATGGGGGGGCTGCCAGGGGACATTAACAGAGGCCCAGCGGTTTGAGAGTATAAAGAAAAATATACATCCAGAAAACCAGTTTTTCCAACTAAATCTGGCATTAAAAGGGATGATGTATATATACAGTGTCCAAACGTGATTACAAAAAGCATCAATTTTGTTCTTTGACAGGAGGGTAGTTCTCTCCTCTTTGCAAAACTCACAATGACATTTGACATTTCAGACGGGGGGGAAACATAAAATATATCCTGTCTGGTTTTTACCTCTAAAATAAAGTTTCCTCAAATTCACCCTGAATTCTTGGAATCTGGTTTTGCTGCAAAACATTTGCGTGTGTGTATTTGTTTTTTTTGCAGAAACCCCGTCAAAGTAATCTTGGTCGAAGTAAATCCTGTGATGGCCTAAAGTCATTGTCGCTAGACACACTCCCAACTTACATCTCAGACGCAACCAGGAAGCGTTCGATGGCCATTCGGTAATGTTATACTTTTATATTAATGCTTTCTAACAGACTAATAAAGTCACATATATATTATTAAACAAATTCCCCCATTTCCTATGATTTATGCACTTGCTGAAATGTTAGTCCCCAAAAATCTGCAGCAAAAAGTGTTGATTTCATGAAAAAACATCCCTACAGAAAGCAACTTTTGATTTAGTGTTGTTTTTTCCCTCCCTATAATAACTAGTGATAAAGCAAATTTATTCAAAATGTGAAATATAAAAACATTGCAAAAGATTGCAGTTATAAACTAATGAACATCACAATTTTTAACTCTTGGCGTGACTTATAAAATGTGATACGTATTGAACAAATATACACAAAGCATCAAATTAATACAAAATTAGTATTAAATATAATTTAAAATATATAAATATATGATAAATATATATATGAAACATTACACAACCATACTTGATTGATTCACTGTATGATTCTTACTTTTTTTTGGAGTGTACCACAAATTAGTAGCTCCTAAAAATTAATCCCGATTTTATGCCTTAATCAGTATAAGGTAGTTTGAATGTTTGGATTACTGTATGGTTATTTCATTTCATTACATTTGTATAACATCTAATATAAGTTACTGTCCTTAAGTGACAGCTGTGTTTTTTATTTTTTCATTAACAGAGGGATACCAACGCTCTTGAGGGCGTATTTAAACAAACATTCACACTCACATCTGCACTTATGGACAATTTAGAGTCTTCAATTAACTTCCCATGCATGTTTTTTTTGGGATGTGGGAGAAAAACCAGAATTGCCACGAAGGCGGGAGCAGAACATACAAAATCTACCCAGAAAAAATAAATCAAACAATCATGTCTTAGTGTAATGTCTTCTTGCTATGCGAAATGCTTTTTACAGTTCTCAGTTAAAAAGTTCACTTATAAGGCAAGTTTTATCTCAAAGTCTACAAGTTAAGGTCAATTGTCTGTTTCCTTGTCAATTCAATCCGTTTTCTTTTTTTTTTGGCTTAATTAGTTGACACCCAAACTTAATGTCTGTTGTAGGACCTCCATGGACATGCTGGATGTGAAGAAAGAGGAAAGTGCAGACTGGTTGAGGAAATATCAGAACAATTCAGAGGCCCTTAGGAAGACTGTTTCCTTCCATGCCAAGCTGCTAGACCCTCACAAAAGCTTGCGTGAAGTCTACGACGAAAGACTGCATCATTATCGGTGAGTAAGTAGTATTTAGTATTGAAAGAAAGAAAAAAAAGAATATATATTTTTTGTAAAAACATGGTTGGGATACAGTCTATCAATATAGCCTATAGAGCTGGTACTATATAGCCTGGTGTCAGAATTGGTACTGATAACCCCCCCAAAAAGGTATTGCTCTAATTGTTATACCAAACAGAGAAGCGGATCGCCAAAAGACAAGAGATTACATGAGGGACCTAAAGGACATTAAGGCTCGTGTGAGAGAGCGTCCACTATTGTTTGAACAGGTGAAACAGGTGAGTGTTATGGTAGGCATCACCATCTGTACGCTCCAGTCACTGTGATACAATCTTGATTTTATCAGAGGAATGCCAAAGCTCGAGCTGAACAAGCATACAAGAACGAACTGAGAAAAGTTGGCATCAAAGAGCACTTTGTTGAAGAAAAGGGACGATCGGAGACAGTGACATCCATTTCATCCAGATTCAAGGATGATTCAAATCCAGATGTCAAGACTTGCATCGATGCTCAGTGAGATTTTTTTTCTCCCAATTGTTTCCTCCATCCGTAATACGATCCAATTATGTTTTTTTACGATCCCATGATGTACTACTGGGTTTTACAAATAACATGTTCGCTGAAGAACCAACAGCTTGATATGGTTTCGTTCATGCGACATTACATAATGTTCGGGGCCTGCCTGCCCGGAACAAGAAAAATACAGGAGCCAAGTAAAAATGAAATATAATTATAATATAGACATTTTCTAACCCCACATGTCTGATTTAGGGAGGAAAATCTAGACAACAGTGGAGAAAATTGAAGATGTGGATGAGAACAGCGTTGGAGTCCAAAGCGGAATGATTGTCATGGTCAGATGGTACAATGTTTTTGTGGTCACTGGGCTGGAGCACAATACTCTATTCAAATATGACTCATGTCTACCTAACCACATCAACAATGGATACGCCAACATGTGTGCAACTATAAATTAGGAATTCTGGAAACATCTAAAGTCTAAGGGTAAAGCATGCAACAATAGGGTAAATAAGCACGGAAATGGGCCTAATAAGGTCAGTTTTGATTGTAAATATGTTTGCAGATTGTGATAGGAATTAGATGACAATGGTAGTTAAGGAGTAAATCTATGATGTGACATTAAAGCTGTTCCAAACCAAGGAAGTTTGATCTGTTTCTTTAGTTTTTGTGTTGTGCCAGTATAAAACAGTTGATTCTTTTAAAGCTGGTCTGGTTCATCCATTACCGGCAATGACATCCAATGACTTAATAATAACAGTGGGGAATGTTTTTAACATATTTTTGGGTTGAACAATTTGCATTCTTGTTACTGTTTGCACACATCTGCCGTATAATTTGTAAAAAACAATTATTCATTCATCTGCTTATATTCACAAGGGTCACAGGGGTGCTGGAACCTATCCCAGTCAACTGTGGGCAGTAGGCAAGGGACACTCTGAATTGGTTTCCAGACAATCGCAGGGCAAAATGAAACAATGATGATTATTTTTTTGCATTTCACACCCAAAAATTGGTTAATATCATCTGTCATATCTTACTAAAAATATATATTGCCTAATGTAATGTATACATTTTGATTATGGACCCTTGGCTATCAAAATAAAGGGGTTACAAACTAATCGAATTTATTTTTTAACCATCTTAAATGGTGCACAGATGCTATAAGCATGATTAAACTCAGATGACATTTAAATACAGAAATCCTGCGTGTGTTTTCCTGCTGCATTTGAGGATGGAAGAACTTTGCTCACATGACTTGGTTGAGGTTCTGAGTTGACTTTAGCTGTACTGCCATCTAAATAAATCCTAGTGCAGTCACATTGACCAGCATGGTGGTTTTTGCTGCAAGCCCACAGACCCACATCAATAACTGCAACTCATGTACATTGGCCTCTACTGGATGGCTATGCTTATACAGCTGACAGCTTGGAATTTCTGATCTTTTTTTGGTAAAAACCACATGAGAATGTCTCAATATGTATTCAATCATAATCAAAAGCTCATCATGGGGATATAGAACACTTCCTCTTTCTGGGAGAGTGTGTCGTTTCCCCCAAAGCGACTAAAGTTTGTATGACTTGGGCTTAAAATGCTATTGAAATTCTGCCCAAAGTCAAGCTATTTTGCGTTTCAGTGAATTGTTTTGAATATCAAATCTCATATTTTCTGTTTGACCAGGCCTGCAATCTATACTCAGGTATGGCTTATATGTTTTTGTATGTTTTTTTGTTTTTCTGCACTGACTGCTATGAAAAGGGCACTACAGGCTTTCCTTCCACATATACAAAGTTGGCCAATTTATATCAGAAGTGATAATGAGCATGACCACTCAAAGGTTAGGCTAATTAGCTTGCTCTTTGTGTTTTTGTCTCTGATCCACCACAACAACAAAAACCTCCCTCTAACCCCATTGTAAATGATTTATACTCCATTAGGATTTACATTTTTTATGTCTTCAGTGTGCAGTTGTTGGCTGGTGCGACTTAAGCTCAGGGGGGGACTTCTAGTCAAAAAATACGGACATGAATCATCTATATTACAAAAAAAAAGGAACCGGAAATACTGCAATACAGAACTTCCCTGTAATAAACACCATATCCTTTCAATGAGATTTCAGGCATCACATGGTAGAGCATCCTTGGCTGCATCCTCATGGGTTGTCATGGGAACAGCATATAACAGCGATGCACATACGTTTAGACCGGACTCCACTATAACCAACTCTATCCTCGCCTAACTATTTGATCATATTCCCAATAGACGGTACACAAAAATAAATTTGAATATTGGATGGCTGGGATTGAATCAGCATTTTTTTTCAAATTATCTTAAGCGATGATACACGCCCAATACATTTGAACTGGAATAATTGCTTAACAATAACGATCACAGTCAGTGTCAGTCTATAAAATAATTCGTGGAATACCATCAAAACAATGGCAAGATTGTTCATCTGTTTCCTTAGTTTTAGTATTATTAATGATCAAATCACAAAGTTACTGTGCGGTCAGACAGACATATTTAAAGATATCATTCCCAAGTTTACCTGCAGGGGACGATGCAAGTCGCTCGCTCTGCAAAGCCTGACCGGAGCGACAGAAGCCAGTGATGCTTCTTTTTTTCTCCCTCTGTTGCATGAATAATAACCGGAGAGAGAGCACGTCGAGAGCGGCAGAGATAGCAGCCACAGTGACAGATGAGAGCATAGCACAACTTGTCTTTCTTGACTACGCCGTGGGCTGGGGGGAAAAGCAGAGAAGAGCAGGTGCATTAGAGTTTGAGGCAAAGCCCACCACAAACCACGGTGGCACACTCTGGCATAAGCAGACCCCTCAGCCCAGCTGCTGCACAACAAGTTCAGAGCTCAGATTTACCTTTTTTTTAGAAGGTTTGTGCCTTTTTCTGGGCATGCACACTTTCTATTCACTCTGCTCAATGCTCCATATTTTCCTTGCAGGTGCACAAGTTTCATCTTGAAGATCTTCTGCAGTGTTATGGCTCTGCTGGAACCCAGCCATCTTGCCCTCTAAAGGTCTGGTGTGTCTGCAGAAGAACTTGAAGACCTGCAGAGGATGGAGAAATTGTCAGGGAAAGACAAGGATCTGATACGGAGCAGCTGGGAGAGCCTGGGGAAGAACAAAGTTCCTCATGGTGTCATCATGTTTTCCAGGTAACTATTAAGCTGGAAATCAGCCCCACCCCTTATACTCCTATTCCTATTAATTATCTAGTTTTGTTCCCAATACACCAGCATCCTTTTTATAAACCGGAAACCAAAAGGCGGCTTGATCAGTTGCTTGGCGACAAGCTTCAATGTTATTATCGCTCTACTATTATTGCAGCTAAAGATGTGTTTCATAAATTTTGGTGTCTTTTAAAGTATGAATTCTTTTACTTAGACATAGCATACACATACCTGGACATTATATTTTGCTGATTTAGGCCAAAGTTTTAACATTTGCTATAAAAGTACATATTGCCTACATAACCCAAGACATGGTGTCAACATATCTTGACAAATCGGTTTCAACTATAATTTCAGAATACGATTTTTCAATCGATTAAATTTTTTTATTTACTAAAATAAATAATAGCAGAAATACACTAGATATGGCCCCTAACAACACTCTATAGGTAACTCCACCTTTTTAAAATGTGATAATATTTAACTAATTCCCAGCTGTGGTAAATGATTCATGTCATATAATCTAAACTGCGAGACTTGGCTACAAATGATCATATTTCAGTCCAAACGACCAATTCCTCTTGACCATATTCTTTCATAAGCCCCCTCTTTGTTAAAAAAAAAATCAGGCAATGAGTGTCATATAAAGACTAAATTAGTGATTTGCAAAAGTGAAAAATATCTGCATGCCTCTCTAAAATGACCCTAGTGAGGATAAAGCGGTTTAGAAAACATCACCTCATGAATTAACCAGCTCATCCTAAACACAATTGCTCAAACCCAAATTGCTGTACTGATTTTATTTAACAGGGCATGAAAAAGATAAATATGTATATAATATACAACACTTTATTTCTAGAATTCTCATTCAAATTATCACTTTTACATATTTCCGAGTGAATCAGAATTAGTTAGAACCTCTTTGCTCTTTATGCCACTTTAAACCTTTGTTGGGTGTGTTTTTTTTTCGAGGCTTTTTGAGCTGGATCCAGCTCTTTTAAATCTTTTCCACTACAACACAAAATGTGGCAACACCCAAGACTGCCTCTCCAGCCCAGAATTCCTGGATCACGTCACCAAGGTGAGCATATTTGTCCTTTTTATAGTGTCTTTTAGATGGAGATTAATATTTTTAATCAACTAATCAAACAGGGGAACACAACTTTAGTTTTTCTTATCAAAAAGTTAACAAAAATTTGAACTATACTGTTTAGCGTGCACCAAAAGTATTGTACAAAAACGCATAGGCACAGATTAAAGTTTTCATATTTTCAAACCATAAATTGCACTGGCGCATAAATCCCATTCTTTGGGTAGGAGGATTTTTGTTTCCTCAGAAACCAAGAACAAACATACATTAAGGTGAGAAAAGTCAAATTGAGAATAGTTTTTCAGATAACAATGGCCCAAAAATACAACATAAGTGGTTGGCAATGGTCACAGAGAAAAAAAACAACAAACAAACTTAAGTTACCGGTCCTTGTGGGCTGCTGTGAATGCAGGATTTTTGTTCTAACCGATCCAGCACAAACAATTTGACCAATGAGATTTCTGCAGAAAACATGTAGCACCTGACTGCAATCCAATGATTGCACTTGTAGGACACCAGATTGGTGAAAAGTTACCCTATCTATGGGTTGGAATATTTTTTGCCCACCCCTTGCACCAAAGACCACACAAACTATGAAAATATTTTGACCTATACTCTATAAAATATGATATGCTTTATTTATGAATACTGTATGCTTACCGTTGCACATTTTAAACCAGGCAGTGGCAAAAACAAGTTCTTTTACATTGCTTGGTCCTCCCAAATGAGTAAAGTTCATCAACTTTTGCAAAATTATTTCACTTGCAATTGAAAAATAAGTAAAAACTATACAGATAACACATCAACCAGGGTGCAATCCCATTTCAAGTAATACTCGTTCAGTAAAGTCAAATTTAAACAATCATCTCCATCTTTTTACTTGTACTTTTTCTTCCAAATCCCAGGTGATGCTTGTAATCGACGCCGCCGTTAGCCACCTGGACGATCTTCACTCTTTGAAAGATTTTCTTCTCAACTTGGGGAGAAAACATCAGGCCGTAGGGGTCCAGCGACAGTCATTTGCTGTAGGAAAAACATGATTACTTTTACTGTAGTCTTTTGCACCATTCAGCTTGACTGGTGTTTGTTTGTGTCTCTTCCAGGAAGTGGGGGAGTCCCTCTTGTACATGCTGCAGTGCAATTTGGGCCAGGCCTACACGGCACCCATGCGTCAAGCCTGGCTCAACATGTACACTATCGTGGTGGCCGCCATGAGCCAAGGCTGGTCCGAAAACGGCGAGCACAAAGCCGACTAAGGCGAGCTGCCGAGCGGTTGCCATCCTCTCGCTCATCGTGGTTGCCATGGAACAAGGTTGTGTAACTTGCAGCATTGTGGCTTTTTTCCCCCCGCTGATGTACATCTGCTGTACTTTAGTAGGGAAAGGCAAATGTATGGATGGAGTGGCCATACTTTCAGAGATATGCTTTTTTTGTGCAGTGTTTTGCAAAGTGGATCAAAACCGGCCAATTTTGGTGGGTTTGGAGCTAAGCAAAGAAAAAGTGTGAGGTTCGATTTGTATATAAATGCCTTTTATTATATTTTCTGACCATAGTGAAATATGGGGTGTATCTGCCTCATGCTTTTTAAAGTGATACGGGTTTGTGAGGTCCACAGTGACAGCTCTGGGTCAAACTGCGACCAAAACAAAATGTTATTCCTAAAAGTGTTATTGTTTTGTGTATGTTATTCGACTTTTAATGTATGTGGCAACAACTGTTCCAATAGACACACTACCAACAGCTACTGACAAGAACTGTTATACTACACTGATAGCTTTCTACTTTAATCTTTGACTGTTATGGTGTCCTGATGATGCACCTTTTATTTAAATGGTGTGTTACACTCCCTTCAATGGAGGCCTGATATGTATCTAAAATAGTTTTCATCGGACTGTTAATCAATAAGACTGTTATGTGTAGATAAAGGGCATATAGGAGGACTTTCTTTACTCGCATACACAACTTTGATGTTCATCAGTGTAGTCATTGCGTATTGACAGTGTCATTGTGCCAAGAAATCTAAGATTGTGGATGTGAGCGCAAAACTAAACAACAGATGGTAAACATTTGTTAACATTTTGAACAGATATAACCTAATTTATTGCTAAGGGATCATGTACTTTTGTGCGTATCATCATTAGCCTATTTATTTTTTGCCATTAATTTATTTGAACGCTAATTTAACAATAGTTTGTGTATTTGGTAAACGCCATACAACCGTAAATCCAAGTTGCTGAAATGTGGTTATTAATGCTTTATCCTGAGTTTACATTAAAAAGTTTATTTTTATATTCTCAAAATATAGGTATATAATAACTCAAATCATTGTTTTACATCACAAGCATCCTCTCTAGCGCTTTTCTTTAAACTTGAATACGACAAAATCAGAGTTTTTTTTTAATGAGATTCAATACAAGAAGACTGATTTATTTAGTCCAATTAAAATGCATTTTGAGTTGCGTTCCTAATATTTTGCCACTCACATGTAGCTAAATAAGGCAAGCAAAATATTAGTAACGGCTCCCAGTACGGCACAGTGCAGTGGAACACCACTTCAAAATGTCAACCATTATAACAAACTGTCATTTTCGTCAAGGCAGAAATCCAGAAAGTATTTAATCCTTACATCGTCTGTGTTTTTCCAGGTGTACCATTTATTCAACTGGCATTGTAAGTGGCATTTTTTTAGCGTTTCTTTTCCTAGCATCTGTATTTTTTTCCTATGCAGGTTGTCTCAAGTTCCAATCATGTTTTTACAAAGCGCCACTGACACATGATGTATTATCCTGGAAAACATCCAGTTCTGTATATATTATTGAGTGTATTGATGCCTACCTCATCATTACAATCAGCTGCTATGGACTAGTTTTGACTTCATCTAGGTATAATTTATTTAAACTGGGAAAACTGGCTGCGAATCCTCATCTTTCAGTCCAATTGACGGTTCTATTCGTCCACACTGGAAAAGACAATGGAAAAAAAAGACACATGTTTAGAGTTAACAATGCAAGCAAGAAGCACTCTGTAAACCCGATTCCATGCTAAAGTTGAATAACGTCTCTGTTTGTGCATACTTCTTACAACTTAATAAACTTGTGGACATTTGACAGTGAATTTGGGTCAGTGTGTTGTTACATTGCTTACTGCAGATGGTTGCAACACAATCGTAGGCATTTGATTCCACTCACACGAGGCCCGATATCGTTTACACAGCCAGTTACATAAGATCCGTGCGTCGAATGGCTCATCGCCCTGAGTGGCGGAGATAAGGGTGGCTCCAGGCACATCAGCTCGCTTACCCGTGCGACCGCATAATATCGCATCAAGAGGGAAAGAAACAGCAGGGATTTGCCAAGAATTTCCCAATTCAGGCAACATCTCAGAGATAATTGTACCCCCCCTCTGAGCTTGAATATCGGTTTGCGGATGCAATGGTGAGTGAGTGAGTGAGCGTTGTGTCATCCTTGAGCAGGCTGTCTGTTCCGCTGTTGGATCCCTTGGCTGACATGGCCTTAATTTGTCTTCGTGCACACTGCCAACACTCTCCTCACAAGCTTAGTGTCTCCACTATTTATGTGGCCTCACAACAACATGGGCTTGTCTAGCCACCGGGCTGGAGACAAATGAGACTCTGACCCCAGCGTATCTCGGGTCACTTAACAATGTGACTATTAACCCGTGTTGGAGCTGATGCCGTTACGTTACATAACGCAACTACTTTTTGGCTGTAACTTCTAACGTAACAAGTTGCATTTTTCAACCTATTAGGGGACTACAATTATTGTACAAGCATTATCTGTGTTATGTGATTCAGAAGAAACACACTTATCATTGGTCCCAATCCCTCAGCCTGCAGGGAATATTTAAGAGCACATCTGCACTGGCAAGTGAGTTTTATCTGGCATTTACAGGCATCGCTGCTGCTCCCTCTCTGCATGGTGTTTCAGTTGGCAGCGTTAGGTTTTTTTTTTTAACAACCCACTAGAGTCCACATGGCTCTTCTCATTTAACATAAATAAAGCATATCACAAAAGAGGAAATTAATTGGCTAAAATGGGGCAAGATGTCAGAAGTAACATGTCAACATCTGTTAACTAACAAGAGACCGAGAAACAATGTGCGACAATTACAGATTGGTCGCTACTGCACCACCGCTCAACCTTGTACTACGCAGGGTTTGGCTCTGTACGTTGTCTGCGAAGAAGGCTATTATTTTTAGAAAGTCTGCAATGTGTTTTGGAAAGAATGGATATTAAATGTTGTCATGGCAACTGTTAAGCGGTGTGTGTGCATTTGTCATGCGCTTGTGTTTGCTTTTGATGATGGAGCAGAGAAAGGCATCGCTCAGTCATCCTGAATAAGATGATGGAGAGCAGAAAATGGTGACCAGAGAGAGCTCAGGCAAAACACCCGAAACACTCAGAAGTATCAACGTTCTGCTTTTGCACATGTAAAACACACATATGTAAGTATAAAACTTATATTTTTCCTTTGGCGGGCCGGAAAAAGCGTGCAAATACACTTTATTCTAATTAAAAAAGTGTTTTTTTTTCAGTCAAATGCTCCCAGGCATTGCTTCGCACCCCCCCGGGCATTTTTTGCGTGACCCCCCAATTTAAGAAAACACATCCCTAAGCCAAGCACGATAGAAATAAGAGTCGAGATAAGGTTTTTTTGTGGTATTCTAAGCAAGAGGCGGGCGCGACAGGTGGCACACCCCTAGGAATTCACCTTTTAAGGGTAAGCATGTTGCCAATGGTGACAGGGGAAATGTCAGGGACTTAATGTTCTTCTTAGTAACTATTAACAATGAAGAAAGACTATATACACACATGGAAAGCTTCAAATCTTTTTGATACATGCTCTGATACACATAAGCATACTTTACCACTCATTCTTTCAGTTAAGTTAAAATGTTCAATTTAAAGATTAAAGGTATAAGGTTAAGTTTAAAGCACGAGCCTGTTTTTTTTCCTCATCAAGTATTGAATCTGATCTCAAATAAGCATTTAAGATCATTTCTGCAGAAAAGACATCAAGAATGCATAAAACTGCCGCAGCATGGCTTTGCATTTTGGAATTAAGTGCCCCCATCCGTCCATCTAATGTAGCTTTGGGAGCCTTTGAGGCTAGTAATATATTCTGCAGCATGTTCTCAGGCTAGTTGGTATGCAGACACACTTCTTCAGTCATTCGTTAACATCAGGGTTGCAAAAGTATCTAAAACATCCACTTAAGTAAAAGTATTTTTACACGGATGAAATGTTACCCAAAGTATAAGTAGTGTTGTAAAAATCTACATAAAATAAACTTGGTTTTTAGTTTTTTACATTACAAAAGCTTACAATTTGAAGACTGCCTTGCCCAAGCAAATATATTGGCACATTTTCTCATGCTTAAGTTTATGTCCAAATGTCTTTTATTAACAAGATATTCCTCACAGATATCAGAGAAATACATTTCACCCTATGACAACAATTTCAAAGTACAAGCCTTTTTGTCCCTTTAAATAAAGACTATACAACATCTTTAAAGAAACAACTATGACCTACAGACAAGTTTGTCAGTTTAGCATTTGATTCTTGAAAAGAGCAAAATGTCCACACAAGATTACTTTAAGCCGAGGTTGAACTGTGTCACGGAATCTTAATGAAGAGTTAGATTTCAGGCCCAAAATAGGACCAATAAAACTCAGTATAGTTAAGATGTATGTTGACATGCTGAGTTTAATGAGGTTGAATTCGACAGGAAAACTCAATATGATCTAAATTAGCTCACAATGACTGGTGTTTGCTGTCTAAAAGAACAATAAAGCCACTAGCTGAAAAAGCTTTTTTCCTTTTTTTTTGTAACACTGTTTGTTCTGTTGTTATCCTTTTATATTGTTAATTTGTTTGCTCCTTGGTCTTCAGTTCATGCAGCATATTTCAGGCCATGCTGGATTGTCACAAAGAAGGGAGTGATTCCTTCAAGGCACAGCAATAAGAGACGATTGCAGGATGGGGGTTGACAAGACATACTAAAGTCATATTCATATTGTCTTTTTTCCCCATTCCGTGTGTTATTCTTCCTAGATTATAAACTTTTCACGTATATTTGGCAGACCACCAGGTGCGGTGTGGTGAATTTGAGATAGTCGCACCATGAAGTGGTGCAATATTACTCAAATTAATGATTCAAGAGCAATTGGTGGATGCAAAGGAACTCCAGGCAATGAATTCACTATAATTTTGCCAAATACAAAATGAGATAAATATTTCAACAGCAGACATTCATAAGACCCTACATTATTGCTCCGGGAAGCAATCATACATATTTATTTAAGCAGAGGTAAACTTTAAATGCTCCTCTACAAGATGTCCAAAAGGTATAGAAACCATTTTTTTTAAATTTGATTTTAAAATGTTCTTATTTCTAATGTCAAATGTATCTTGGCTTAGTAAAGGTTGGGAAACACTGTGCTATAAAGCCCAAAGATGAAAATAAATAATCAGCAACTTAAGGTGAACAACTTGAAAGGCCAATGTAGAACCCTGACAACACTTATATTAACAAAAAGAAATGTTTAACTAAGCTTAAGCTTGAGTGCCATTACTTTTCAGCGGGGAAGGACAGAGCGTGTACATATCTTACAGTACATCTCTGCATTACATTGCAACCCTCCGTCTGTCAGCTCTCTCACTGCAGATGGCTTCGCAAGTTACTCCCCTCCTCCATCCTCGGCGCACTGTGGTCCCCATCAACCCGATATCACTCGAGCCGGGACGGCTGTCAGTCTGGCAGGGCGACCCTACTCACACCACCCACGATGATAAGATCTTTCACCTCCACTTGTGTGCAATGGGCACAATGCGTATAGCGTTTGTGACAAATACCCAAAGATATTTTGTCTTTCATTCTTTTGAGTGAATTGAAAGCAAAGAGTCATGGAGGACGGGGTGTACGGATTCTACCGTGTATTAGCCGTCTTCTGGATATGATTAGGTTGATCCAGTACTTTTATCATGTCTTCTTGGGCTCCCATCATCTGAATAAGCTCCACTATCGGGGAGTCCGAGGTAAAAAAAAGGAAAGAGGAAACGTGGCATCGTTGCAGCACGATCTCAGGTGAAGTACATGTGGGAATCAACTGTAGGGGAGGGGGGGAGGTGGCATTACTGGTAGGCCACTAGACTTTCCATGAGTGGGCTAGAGCCAGAGGTGTCAGGGGGGTCTTGAAGCTCAGTCTCACGAGTCTGGGTGTGCTCATCCTCTCCCTCCTCCTCTTCTTCTCCTGCTGGGCCGTGGGCTGAACTCTGGGAACTGGCCATGGCGCCATAGCTGTGGTGGGCCGGGGAGGGCATGGGGGTCAATGCAAGCTCTGGCTCCAGCAAGACGGACGCCACAAAGAGCTGAGGGGAGAACAACGTACAGTAGTAAGTTGTGTCGTCCAGTTGATCGGGTCAACGGGTTCACTTGGATTTTTTTAAGAACAGTGTGATCTTCTCCTAAAAAGTCAGTGATACTAGTTGACCTTCATGTTATTCTAATTTCAGAACTTTTACAAGGGCATTATAAGAAAATGATAGCTAATAATAATAAAAATTGTACTTTACATTAGAAGCAGTGCTTGCAGTAACTGTAGTTCTGTCTGGCTCGGGAAATGTTTGATCTGCTGTTTGATTGGACATCTGAAATGAACACAAATCATTCATGGAAAGGTAAGAACAAGTCATAAGTTAAAAGTAAAGGCATTAATTAAGATGACCTGGTAGCTTGTTGACTTGTCTGGTTGTTTTTTAAGGCACAAGCGGAAAAACGAAATGACAATGGAGGACAGCAGGGAAGCCAAAGTAAACAAGGTTATGGGATGCACTGCACCTGTGAAAGGCAACACACAATCATTCAGAAGGTTATCATGACATGTTTCATTATGTCAGAAATCCTGTAGGGAAACAGGATTGAAATCGAGCTGTACCTAATCTAAGAACGGAGAAGAAGAGTAGCCAGAAGATACAAAGGATGGGAGCCAAGATGACCTGATGGATGGCAGCTCTATGGATGCGTTGGTTGAGTTTGGTAGGAACGTATGCATAGTAGATGTTGTGGCGGTCAACCATGTGTTTCAGGATCACATACACCAGACCTAAATAGCACATTTTAGAACAACATCAAATCTGCATTTAAACATCAGCACCCCTTGCGACTTTTGTGAAAATAAGCTGTCCAGAAAACAAATGAATGAAATAAAGTGCTTATTTAAGCACTTTTAATGGATTAACTTCCAAATTTAGTTGACTAAGACTAAAGTGTTCAATAGTATTCTATACAGAATGCACAAGTTTTATGATAAACATCTTCAATTCTGTTAAATCTTGAGTGAAGAGGCGAGATCCCAAAGCCTTTCATTGGTGTCTCCCCCTGTCCTTACAAAGTGAGAATTTGTTTTCAGCAGTAAATTTGACAAAACAGTTCAGAGTTTTTGGCTGAGATATCAGCTAAAGTGGGCGTCTGGCGCTGAAAACATGGTGTTTCTTAGTGTCTGGGACCAAAGCAGAAAATTTGCAGTCTGCACTCCATTGGCAGACAGAAGAGAAAATTGAGGTTGGGGTTTGAGACAGACAGACAGACAGACAGACAGACTCACACAGGGGGTAAAAAGGGGGTACTACAGGCAATGAAGCTTAGCATGTGTCACTCACCAAAGGGTGTAATCATAGGACAAGTGATGCTGTAGGTCACACTGACAGAAAAGATACACATGGTCCAGGCGTACTCCAGGCCAAATTGAAACTCATAGGTCTGACTCTGCAACCACATACACATCAGCTCAGCACACAAAAACTGTCAATCTGGAAATAGTTGGGAAAGATTTGAAGAAGAGGCACTTTGCTCACCCGTTTAACATGCATACGCTCTGCCTCTGACTTTGCAAAGCAAAGACGAAGGCCGTACACCGTCAGCGCTGGGATACGAAGCAGTTCCATGGCAGTACCGATAAATCCAGCAGTAATTACATAGTTTACAAAAAATGCACCATTGTCCGGGAGAAAAACACACCTGAACAGACAGAAATTATGGGTGTTTTGAAATACTACAAGGTATTTGAATACATTGATAGGTTTCACATCTTACTGGAATTTGACATTCTTCTCATCGAGGAAGTTGATATCAAAGAGCCACGTGAAGAACAGGTCCAGACTATAGAGGATAGGAAATAAGGAAGAAAACCGTGTTAATTTGAAGAAAAGGGGGAAAAAAAGGACATTTGACATCTGTAGGCACACCTGGAGAGACCAAGCGAAGGCAGGATCAGGACCATGAAAACCAGTAGTAAGAAACACTTGTGCATTGTCAACTGATTCTCACCAGATCTGGGGGAAAAAAAATAAATAAAACAAATGCAATAACATAAAAGATTAGCTACCACAGCAACATTACCATGTTAAGTGTTGATATTTTTCATTTAGCACTAGATGCATCAAGTTACTTAAAATCAATTTAAATCCATTACAGTGAATTTATGAAGTACAGTTTAGTTGCATTCATTTTTTTTACAATAACAGATTATTTTAGAATTTATGAAATATTTAGGAAGAACCTGGAAGTAGAAATTCATTTTCCTTCTTTTAATTATTGCTACCTGCACTACTTTATCCATGGTACTTTTGAAAGCCAAATACTACTTGAGGTCATATTGTAAAATATCAGGGAACCTCTTGTATTAATGATTGTGTGCTTTATATCTATAAAATTGTATAATTTCATGTCCCTAAATTGTACCTGATGCTGTAGCTAGGGAGTGTACAAATTTCCCTGGAGCTCCTTTGAAATGATGAATACATCATAAAAACTCACACCGTGGCTATCAGCTGAGATATTAGGGAGCTGGTGGGCTTATCATCACGAGCTAGGCTTTTCACTTCAGTAAACAGTTGATTTCCATTTGGTCCTTCACACATCACGCCTGCATAACACGTTTGTGGGGGTGGTTATGTAAAGATGGGGTGCTCATAGGTGTTGCATGAGGTTGTGTCTGTGTGCAGCTGCTCCGCCCTCCTCCCGCTCTAGCGAGGAGCGGTGCACGGTGACTGCTGCGCATATCGTTATCCTCGTGTAGAGATCTCTATGACAACCTTCCAGGAATAACAGAGCGGGCGGTGACTGAGGTAAGGGGCAAGCAAGCTTAACAAGAGCAACAGGGTTAGAAGAGGCAGAAAAGGAAGTGTCTAGGGATGGAAAAAGCACAAGACCCTTGAGACAAGATAAGATGCTAAGTACCTGGTCCAGTGGGACTCAAAGATGGCTGAATAGTAGACAATAAAGGGCAGCAGGACTGAAAATACCCACAGCAGGAGGGTTGGGAAGAATTGAGTAATGATAGGACTCTGTTGGACAGAGACAAAGAGAATAAGATTACATCTGTTTTGGACAGCTATAATCCCATCCGAATCTCACCTTCAGACTCTCCACAGGCCGGGTGACATTGAACTTGTCAATGGTGTTGACAATGATGGCAGGAGTGGTGAGGAAGAAGAGGAGCAGGAATAGGAGAATGTTGAGTAGGACGCAGCGAAGCCACCAGCGAGATCCACAGACTGACAGGTTTTCCCTGAGTGGGAAATTAGATGGATTATGAGCTCAACATTGATTTATAAAGACAGGTCTTAACATATCACTTTCATGACATACAGTATGTGACCTGGGCAAGAAATAGCCAATATTTGCATCGTACATTGATAGAATGTAAATGGGAAATTAACACACAGATTGGCATATTTAATACACATCTTTGAAAAACATATATTAGATATATTCAATTAGGCTGCCAGTCCCAATACTCTTCTTAGATTTTGCAAAAAATTATTTCAATTGATTGGCTTGAAGCAAGAGCAGTAAACACGGCCATATCTGTTCTTGATTTAACATGCGTTTCAGTTTTCGTTCACTTAAAGTGAAAGTTTCTAAGGTGAGAGTAAGGAGAATCAAAAACATGAACTAAAATGATTAAACATACTAACATTGCTACCAATCATGTCATAGCTTGCTTTGACAGGGCATTAAGCACCTAGTTTCAATAGAATGGCCTAAAAAATGTAAGGATAGTTAGTTAAATGCTAACACTGACCAGATGATGTCACTGGGAGCAGGAGCATAGCTGATGCCCCAATGGTGAGACTGAACTACAGTGGTTATACTGGACTGTTGGGGTCGTCGGCGGCAGCCCACGCAACTGTAGTCCTTCACAATTCTATAAAATACAACAACAGTTTCAATCATTTTTTTTCCAAACTATTGCAAAACATGATTCCAATGTCATCAATTTAACTCACACAGCAGTCATCCTCTCATCCCGAAATGTGACAAAAGCAATGCCCAGCCTCTTCATAAAGATACGGTTCTTTTCAGCATTGAATTCATCTGTCCATTTCTCTTCTAATTCACTGTAGTATTGTTCCGCATCCACCTGCAATATTAGTTTGACTTGCTGAGAACCACATTGACATTTATACTTTTGAACTGCAGTGCCATCCAGGGGAATTTAGCTCTTAGTGCAACTAGTAGATAAAATTTGAGTACCTTTTCAAAGCCACAAAAGTCACAGCAGAATATTTGAGCACATGGGTGGGTTTTCATCATGATTTTTCCTTCCTTTTGTGATTTGCTGGCAAAATACAGCCTGCCTTTCATGGCCTTGCGTCTGTAAAACCCAACACGTTATAGGAATTGGCATTCTTAAGAACGAAAATAAAATGGTTACTTTACCTCTCCAAGTCCAGCCTTGTTAATTTGTTGATGTCAAAGCAGAAGCGGATGTCAGTGACAGTGCAGCTGGGATAAGCCTCACTAGGGAAGAAAGAGTAGAAGATATTACATTGTTGCTTCAATGACAGCAGGGATCTTACAAAGTGAAGTTTTTAATTAAGGTAAAGAATCTGTTTACTGTAAATGTTTGGTAATCAATCCTGGGTCTGAAATTTCTCTGGGTATTGATGTGATCATCAGTGTCCTTGCAACCTAGAACACAAAATGCAGTGATAAAAACCCTGATACTATCAGAATCACTGATCTAAATTCACAGCCTAAATTCCAATATTTTTTTCCATTAAACTTTATTAATCAAAAAAAAAAAACTTGAAATGTAATTCATTATTTTTTTATGCTTTTTTCTTGTATTATCAATTTAATAAGGGAAGGCAACTGAAGAGTTTTCTGTCTCTTGACTTCGAAATGCAGAAATGTTGAGTTCTTTGTGTGGAATGGATTGAAACTAGACTAAATTGACTATGTTTCAGACTTCTGGGAAATATTGCTTAATATTTCCTTTATTCTCAACAAGTAAACATTAGAAAAATGTTTTTTTCCCCTTGAATTTTGACAGGATTCTTTGTACCAGGATGCAGTTGATCAAATCTATGTCTGTCCCTTTAAGCATTTTTTACAACAATAATCAACTGACCTTCTCATCTTCTGAGTAATGCAGTCGTATAGAGTGGTGAACCATACATAGGAACGTGATGATGAAGTAAACCAATGCAAAAATGGCGTGCAGCCACAGGAAGCTATCTCTGTATGTCAAAAAAAAAAACACAGTTAGAGTCTGAACTATCCATTTCACGGTTTACTTAAGACGAGCTGTCAAGCACACAGTGTTGAACTTACTTTGCACTAACATTAGCCAGTGTTGTTCTTCCAAAGTTCTCAGGACTGTCTCCTGTAAAAATAATGAAACATGACAAAAAGAAACATCTTAATTGGGCCTATAGGAAACCTGCTCATTTGGGTGAGGCGACCTTTACTATTTTAAGGAGACTTTGTGAGCAATTTCATCATCTGAATGACATTTCTAACAACATTTAAAACTTACTAACACTTAAGCCCAGCTCTCTTAATTTGGTTGCTCTTTGTTTGCTGTTGCCATGGTAGTCGGTCACCTACCGACTGTTTGTTTAATGACTAGGTAGGCACGCTGTTCTGTGAGAGGACAGTCAACAGCAATAAAGTGGTTCTGTGGAATACCCAGCTCTGCAGGGAGCCCAAAATGGATGCTGTCTCCATCTTATTATAGAATGCCTTGCTCGACATTTCCATTCAAATAAACACACAACTGGGGGAAAAAGGCGTATTCACTGTTATTTAGCAACTCGGTTTGTGACACCCCCAGTCTTTGACACCTTCACGTGTACAGTATGTTGAGAGGATGGTATGTTTTTTCTTCTGTTCACAAATCTATTTTGGGGAAGCTCGGTGATGTCTGAATTGTGTGCCATTATATGAACTATGTGTCAAGGTGCAGCAAGGTTTTTGCTAACCTAAATGCCATCTGAGGCACTGATCAATACAATTATAAAAAAATGTATCACTGCTTTTTAGGGAATTTCTCTTGAAGCACACGAGGATGTATATTTTTGGCGCAATCGGATTTGGATTTCAGTGTGCTGACATATCAATTTTTAGATATACCAATGTAACTTAAAACAATATTATCAATAGGACAATTTCTTGAACCAATGAGTTCTCAAATTCAAACTGTTAATTGTTTTTATCTTCTGATCTACTTGGAGCAACATTTATTATGTAACATAATATTCCTTTTAAATTCTCATTATTTCTTGTTCCATGTTCTTGTCATTTTATCGAATAAATGTTATTTCTGAATTGTCTCAGATGATGAATTTGATCAAGTTGCTTGCTCAATAGTAATGTTCCTATAATTGCAACTTGATAGTGAATTTTCCCCCCCCTAAGAATAATTTTATGTACTGCCACGACTTAAAAACTGACAATTTTGACTGATTTGCAGAAACAAAAATAAAAAGATGCATTTTCCAAACAATTAAAAAAATAATGCTGTGTTTTGAAATGTGGCGCAAACCCCCGGTAAGGCCCAGGTACCAAATGTATGCCCGAAATTGCCTAAAACATTTCTTAGTGCGTCATTTGAGAGTACCCAAGAGTTTGCCGGAAAAGTTGATTGGCAGGATGACGGCCAAAGACATCAGGCACACCACGGTCATTAGCAGAATGATGTGGCGCTGGAAGGACAAATAAGTCACGGCGTCAATGCCGCACTTGCTGCGGATCTCTTCGTCTCTGTAGATACAAGGTTAAAAAAAACTATGTCAGAAGGGTTTCCAAACCAGAAAAAAATCAAAAAAAATATTAAGATTTTCCAAATAGAAACCAAATGCCAATCAGCATGTGTGCAGGTATTGTCTATTTGTACTCATTCGGACTCAAGCTGTGGCACCACTGGTTTGGTGGTTACCAGACAGGAACTTTAGGAAAACCAAGAACATAAAATAGAATTTAAAAAAAAAGAAGAAGGATGCTGGTCCTCACAACAGCCCACACACACATTAAGAACTTTCAGGGTGGCTTTACACATTTCCCAAGCATCTCAAAGTTGGCAACTAGTACAAGAGCTAAAAACAGGCAGCTAAATCTGACCAAAATACTGTGGAAGCCAGTGGAAAGCATGGAAATTGCTTTTTACAACCTAAAATCTGTTATGTCAGTCAGTGTCCGTCAAAGTGCAAATATTCAGTGGGCACCAGTGGTTGTAGAGGCCAGACTTATATTTATTTTTGCTTGTCAATGAGCTAGAAGATGACTCTAGATTTGACAATGACATCAGCTTTGAGGACAAGGAGCCAGTATAAAGTCAAGGTCAACTTACTTCATATGGTAAAGAGATGTGAGCCATGAACAAAAGCCCTAGAACATTAAAAACATTCAAATGATTAGTTTTAACACAAGCCCAATGGGGATCAGTTGGTAATTAACAGTAGCACATTAATAAACTGTCTAAATGACATTATTGTCTACCGACTCACCAAGTCCTTGGTATCAGAGTCAGAAGGGCTCGACTCTGAGGGAGACTTCTCCTTCTCACTTGGTTCTCCATAGAAAAGGGACGTGAGGCTAACAATATGACAAACATGAATAGGCAGTTATTCCAGAGGGCATTTAAATCATACCTTTTCTAGCTTCTGTGAGTAGTATTTTGTCCCGAAACCATGTTAGAGTACTAAAACAAACTTAAAACTAGTACAGGGTGACCCAAAAAAGATGCGTACCAATGGAAACGTATTCAAAACTGATGGGTACGCATCTTTTTGGGTCACTCTTTACATGTATGTGATTAACAAGGGAACAATGCATGATAAGTGTAAATAAAGTTTAAGTAAATGTCAAAGACGTGCACAATTATGCTCTGTTAATGCAAATATGCATTGATATGCAAAAAGAGGAAAATAACTGAGAGGTCATAATCAACTGTGCTGCATCAGTTTTGCAAATAACCAAAGAAAAGTTAGACTTCAACAATTCTGTTTTTAAAACAACAACAACAACTAAATAGTAATTGCAAATACTCATTTGAGGCTCAGATTACTTTGTGCTGCAACTCATTCATTTTTGGTTAACTATAAAGCCAGCAGAGGGAGCTAGTAGCTGTATCATGATGACTGATTGGACCGCTTAGTTATGTCACAAATGTTTAATTAGAAGTATAGAGAGAGCTCGCATCACACATTTCTGCAGAAATTAAGTCTTCACCTGTCATTATCCATCAGCAGAGCCAGCCGCCCGTAATCCCATGCAGCCTTCCTCAGGCAGGAGAAGATGAGCAAAAGGAACTGGGAAGCAAATCAAACAGTCAGAATTACACAAGTGCATATTTGCACTGACACAGGGACGTAGACATTATAGACATGAGTCCTCAAATTATGATAATTCGCCTTTGTTCCAATGGTGGTAGGGGACACATTAAAATGTGTTTGAACTCATGAAAACAAGCAAGGGGGTCTTTAATTATGTCAAGGATTCGTAAAGAGACTCATCCGGGGTTTCACAAAACTATGGCATCGGTGCCTCTGAGGAAGAACATGCCAAAACTAAAGTCGATGATGCAATATTCTATATATACATCATTGATTACAAATAAGGTCATTTGACATCAAGACCTAACTACGATTATGAGACATCATTCTCTGTTGGAGTAGTATACGGTTGTCGTGGAAACTACTAGGGCGGGTCAGCGTGCACACAAGGCATACTGTGCACTCAACAAACGCCAAATCTAAAAAAGCTAAAGTGGACAAAAAGGCTTTGGATCAAATAGGATTCAATCAAATGACATAAAAATACACCATATTAGAACACATTTGTGTATAATATTCTTAAATACTTCTGTCTGAAAAACCAACAAAATGACAAATGAAAAAGATAGAAGTCCAATTTCATTTATTGCCTTAAAGCATTTAGTCATTTGAGTTAATGGGATGTTTAGTTTGGTTAATGTTTTCATGCATATTCATTATTATATGAGTAAAGCTAATATAATTGAGAAGTGACTCATGCTATAAAGAACTGATACTAGTAAACTTTGAGGCAATTTCTCCATTTGTTTTGCTTTGGTCTTTTTCACTTCCATCGGTTGCTATCTTTTGTTTTCTTTAGCTTTGTCTTGATGTGTGGGCACGCTCTCCTTCAATTTCTCAGATGATTTATTCTCTATGAAGATAGAATTGATGCAGAGGCGTGCTTTTGCCACCTGAGGGGGGGAGCACGCTTTGACTCATACTTGTCATTAACAGACAGTGCTCAAGCCTCTGTGTTGCCTTGACAACCAGCCAGTGATGAAACAACCAATTAAAACGTGGAGGCGGCAGATTGAGACTGATATCGGAGTAGAATAGAGCCTGACACAGCATGACAGCGGAAGCCAGTTAGCCATCAGCTGAAAGCGGAAGTCTATTATTATCTGCCAAACTGAAAGAAAATATTCTTGTGTGCATTTGCCAACAATATTTATTCCAGAAAAAGACGTGATAATAACCTGTCACCATAATTGTTATGGCAGCTATAAGTGTATTCTTGGGCTGAATACCTTCACAATAAATCCCTTTGTAGTGGCGATAATTGCACCAGTTGACAGACCCGATTATTCAAAGGAGAAATTCAGAACTCTGATTTCGTTATAGAGGTTTTCTGTATGGGAAAATTAGCTTTGCACCAAATACAAAACTGAATAGAGAGATATTTTTAGCAACTTTGATTTCTGCACTCCACAAAATCAAATGCTGCAATCTGACATTCAAAACAATACTCTAGAAATTCTGAAATGGAAGAAAAATTATATTGTGATGGTATAAAAAAAAACCACTAGGACCAGATAAATATGTTCTATCTTTATACAGCTATTAAGGGTAACTGTATAAGAAAGTTTTTACTAATTGCTATTTTAATACTCATACATTAAAACTAAACATTAAATAAATAGATACACATTTAGTCGCTCTTTGAAAATAAAAATTAGGGGATTAGGGTTATTTTTTTGTCACCATTTAAAGATCTCCCAAAAATGCAATTGATACAGGGAGACTTGTATATACAATTTTTCCCTCATTGTGCATTGTTTGGCCGGTGTGAAAATACGGTACTAGGTACAAAATGCTTACCATCCACATGACTACATTGATAGCCAAGACTGTGGGTATCCCCCCAAAAGGGAGACCTTGGAGAACACTGCTGCGAGAGTGTGCAGGGAAACATCTCTCAGCCGTGCTGTTTTCACTCCCTTCTAGGTCCAAGACACCTAAAATATTCGGCACCACGGGCGTGCCTTCCACAGGGGACGCTCTGGACATGAACAGTGCAGAGTCCGCCATCAGCACAGGACCATACCTTAAACAAATAGAACAAAATTAAGAATGGATGTTTCTAATATAGTGTTTTATGTCAAAATATAAAACTACTATGGTATTTTGTTAAGTGGTGCTGCATCACCATGGCATTGATTCCAACCCATTGTCAACATACCAAATTTGGGTAGAAATTATTCATAACTTTCACTTAAAGTAATTGATGTCATATCCCTACCAGGACTATATATTTGCTCAACGATCTAGGCTAGTCATGTATATCGACTGGCTGAAGTGTTAAATGTGTTTTCATTACACAATAGAAGGTACACAATTGAGTTAGCCACTTTCATTTGACATTTTTGTTTGGTGCTATGATATCTGCTTTAGTGCGGGGAAAAAAGATCACAACATCTAACTCAAGTGTACTCCACAAAACAATAACAGAATAAGGCACGCAATGGAAAGAGTGGTTATCACATCCGCCTGGCAATTGAGGTGTCAATAAAAAAAAAGGAATCAATTTAATTAATCTGATTCTTTAAAACTGTGTTTAACACAGGGACCTTCTAACAAATGAGTTTAAACGAAGAGAAAACATATTGTTGAAGGAATGAAGAGGTTTAAATCAACCATAAAATCGTGTGTTTAATCAACTGGATATTTGAACAGCTGAGTCCAGGTGTTGTTTTTTTCCCCGTGTATACTGTCCTTTGTAAACCATGGAAAGGATTTGATAATTCACAGAGACGTGATTATAGACGTAAAGCAGAAATAATCCACGGGCATTTACGGACTCACAAAAACATACAAGATTAATAAGCACCGTAGTTGTTCAGTTTATGTACACTCTGAGAAAATACTGGAAAAAGCAGTGCATAAATGCCACCAACTACAGGAAATATGAGTTTAGACTACGGTTTTCACGATACGACTGTTTCAACTCAATATCAATACTCCAAAATATACTCAATGCGTGATATACATTTTGGTACTTCATGATTTTTTTTTAAAGAACTCTTTTACTGTTATTGACATTGCTACACATCCAACCCTTTTGCTTTTGATTGAAATGACTTTAACCTCTTTTTGTTAAAAAATAGAAGTCATAACATCAATACTTTTGCAATAAAATATTGTATCATATTAATACTTTTGACCAATCTAGTTTTGAATACAAATTCAAGCAGTGAGAAATCACCTTTACGTCATACCTTATAATTGAATGTAAATAGTTACAATAAAGGATGCCAAAAAAAAAAAAAAACACCATTTAGAAATGGCTGCAAAATGAACAAATGTGAGGTTGAAATGATAAAGCAGTGCAAAAAAATCGAAACATGGCCATGGAGTAATCTTGGTGGGGTCCTGAATTTTTCTATACACATTAGATTAGACGGCTTCCAATGATGCAAACTCCACCTCCACAAAGGAGCAAGATGCTGACCACTTTTGTCGATTTACACAACGTTTGGCCACAGCGTGACTCAGCATTTTCATGTCTGTGGAGATCACATGCTTCAAAAGCATATCAATTTCTTCCAGATCCTTTTGAAGTTGGAAGTTTCTGTAATCCTCTCCCTCCCCCATTTCCAAAGTCAAAGCAGCAGATGTTATTGCTCTCACAGGCTGCATGAGGGAAATCTCTGTCTGTGTTGAGCTCATCCCATGTGCTGGCAATTCAAAAAGATACAAAACAGAAACCTGCTTTGCTAATTCGCTTTCCCAAGATACAAGTTTACATGTGTGGTTACATTTATAAAATGACAGCATGTCATCTCCAAGGTGACAGACATAACAATGGGAGACCCTTCAACTTCAGTATGCGTTAATCTCCTGCCTTCTGTGTTAACATTATCTCAACTCTCAGTTACTTACGAGTCATTAAAAACCACAGCAACACAACAGTACCATTTGACTAAGTGCGTCAGCAAAAAAAAAAAACATCCCAATAGCAGTGTAAAAATATTATGACTATATATTCCTTTGTATTTCCATTGACATGCCATTCTACAAAACAGAACTATTACAGCAATATTGTCTGTAAATAGGTAATTTTATTATACTGTTCTATTTATTCTTATTTTTAATATCTATGATGGTTTGATTCTATTCATTGTTTAGGTAACAAAAAGTTTTATTATTTTCTACATGTTCTCCAAAGATGAAATCCAGGTATATATCCAGAAAATTTGCTAAAGAAGGGGTATAATTTTCTTTAGAATGTGGATTGTGCAGCATCATTTAACTTGTTTATTGTTATAGTCGTTTAATATTCTGGTTTTGATTTTTATGGCACAAAAAGCATTGTATCATAACAATAGCGGGTGGTATTAAGCCCCTCTTATGAAGCAAAATAAGGTCGCCAATTAAGCCATTCTTCTTGCACAAGGAGAATTGTTGACACAGCTCTAGTAATAAACCTCCCCATAGCTCACATAACAGTCGACCTTGATTACACTATAACTAATCAAAAGCCTTTATTGTCATCATACAAAGCATTTAATTGGTTCTGACTCGCACTATAAACAAATATTTTTTTCTTATTCGGAACTTCCACATCTTCATTCAATAAGAATTCTGAATGGGTTTGAAAAATCCTACCATTCATTTTAGGGAAGACTTGTATCTTGCTCCAAGCATGCATTACAAAATATATCTAAACATCCAATTTTCAAGCTATTCTAATAGGAACATATCTCAAACCAAGCGCCAACCATATTATAATCTAGACAAGCTATTCCCTCATGTTGTCAAATAAGATGTACAATCTGTCTGAAAGAGCTATTACCTTGTTTTGCCAGAAAAATGAGCGATATATCAAATGTGAACCTGCATGGGCACTCAAGTCAGTGCACCAAATCAAGTGCCAGTCACTCAAAGGAAAAGAGCACATTTCCTGTAGCGCCAATGTGCAATTAGCATTAAATGAGAGCGCTTCAAAGCTGTTGTTCCCTCTGTGAAAGCCTTGACTGTGACCTTTATTGAATTCTAGGAGGCAGAAATACAAAAATATATCACTGTATTTTTCAGACTATAAGAGTACACAATGAATAGGAAGTATATATATCTATATACATTTCTGAACTGCTTTATCCTCATTAGGGTTTCGGGGGGTGCTGGAGCCTATCCCAGATGACTCTGGGCCTGAGGCGGGACACACCCTGTATCGTTGGCCAGCCGATCGCAGGGCACAAGGAGATGGATAACCATGCACACTCAAACCCATACCTAGGGGCAATTTAGAGTGTCCAATCAGCCTACCATGCATGTTTTGGGAATGTGGGAGGAATCCAGAGACGGGATTGGAAGACGACAAGCAGATGATGATAGTACATCATCACATTGCCTTCGTGTGCAGCCTAGACGAGCCTCAGCAGGCCGACGAGCAAAGACTACTCATTTTTGCCATGCACAACAAACCAAACACCTGCTTCCTGTCTGGCCGGCCGCACATGCTCAGTAAGGCCTCAGGGGAGTTCAGTGTGTCAGCTCTGCTGCTGTATGGACAACCTTCATTAGAACCCATCTGGCATGGTACGACATGCACTGAAATTGCAACCACACAATCTCATTTTGCCATGGTACCACTTTTTGCACGTTTTTAGGATGTGAGGGGAATCCTGAGAACCCCCCAACCCTATAAAAAAAACATACAAGCAAAGAAACAACAAGCAAACTTCACACAGAAAAAACAGAGCTTTGTTTTTTTAATCTCGACAATCTTTTTGAGTAACAGGAACTGTTCACCTTCTACAGGTGCTGAAAGATAGCAATAATTCAAAATAGATTAAAAAAACACACATTGTGTCATTGTGTAACTGTGTATTGTGCAGCACCCCTGCCTTAAATCCGTTCAGTCTTCAATAACAATAATACAAAACCATTTTCCGTCAAAATCCGCTTTTGTTTTAGAGTTAGGGTTGCGTGAGGGTTAATACATACATTTGCTCATGACCAAATATATCGGGGGTTTTAGGATTAGGGTTAGGGTTAATGCTTACCCCAACACATCCTAAAAACATGCATGTAGTCTGGCAGAATACTTTAAATTGTTCTTAGGTATGAGTGTGCGGATAAGCCTAACCCTGCACCCCCTGCAAACCCTGTGAGGATAAGCGGTGCAGAATATGAATGAATATTCATGACCCACTCCTTTCACTAAGTGTCAAAAATTACACAGTATATAAATGATATTAAACAAAGCAGTGTGCAAAGCAGTGACTGTTGAGATGAAATGCAAAGCAATTGGCTTAGATTCAACAAGTCAAACTACTCAAAAATGATGTCACTGGTTAATTGGCTGACGTGAGTACATGCATGACTGTAAACAGAGAGACTCAAGAAACAAAAGTCTAATTGCAAAATGTTAACAAGCTACTGGGGATCAGGCAGATAAGCAGTCAGTGCAAAGCACACAATGAAGTGCAATGTGGATCTGGCAGCTTTTAGACGAAATAAAGACGCTGTGTTTGTCCCAGTTTTGGGTGTAGCACGTCGGTGTAGACCTCTTTACCACGCCACATGGCCACTAAACCCCTTCAAAATACGATGCAACCGCGTTCCAAGAGTCTAAATTGAATGAGAAGTCTTGAAACATGATTATGTACGATTAATGGGCAACCCCTCGCCCCCCTGCAGCGGCGATCACAACTGTCTGCACATCCATCAGCCACCGTTCTACCTCAACTTGATGACAACCAAATACGACATGATTGAATTATTTTGTGGCACATTGACTTAAGTCTCGGGCGGACACATAAGGTGGTCCGATTGAGCCCAACTCACCTCAAAAGATCGCTCGCGATGGGCTTCTGTGATTGAAGAGGTAGAAAACGCCGTTGTGTTTTTGTCTCCGTCAGCCAAGAAATACAAGAAACTCCCACCTTACCAGGGACCGTCTCAAAAGTTCAACACCTGCCTGCGCCAAGCTTTAAGGGATTGTCAACAAGCAAATCATGCATTTTAAAATTGGGATATGATGACAATGGACAAATTAAAAGCAAAACATTGGCTACATAATTATGGTAGAAGTATTTTTTATCATACATGACCGAAAACCAACAATTAAATATATTAGTTCCTATGTGTTTCGTTTTTTTCTTAAATTTGAAGTGATGAAAATAAATAAATGTTCTAAATCAAAATTTGCAAAATTATTTTCCCCATGTATTTAGATAGGATTGTGTTCCATATATTTGGGATTTAGTCATAGTTATGTTTGACCATCGTGCAACAATGAAGTAGTAAACTCAGTATGTACTTTAAATTCAATCAAAACATGCACTTATCATGACTTTTATTAGACAACAGAGAGTCTGCAGTGCTATCTGCTGGGAAATAGTCTTCATTGCACTTTTCACCCCACACTTGAGCCTATCTCAGGCTCTTTGCTTCTTATCATATTGTGTATCCTTTGTGGCTCTTTGCCTCGTTTCAAATTTCTCTTATTTTATCTTCTCTTAAAACACACTCAAATTCACCAGGACCCAATAAGAACAAATAACAAAATATCTTTTCAAATTAATTTGGCAGAGGGTTTTTTTATGCTGCTTCTGACATAAAGTGGAGCTCTCTGACCCTCATAGATTGAAATGTTGGCTCTTTGTGTCCATCATGTTTGCCACCCCTATATTGGTGGATAAGAGACATGGATAAAAAGCAAAGAGTGGGGAGAGAGGACAGGACGAAGAACTAAAACATCCTCGCCAGCAGGAGGCGATGGAGTTAGACACTAACTTGGCACGAGTAAATAATGTTAACCGTGAGGCTCGGCTGGTGGCTGCACTTCGGTACAGCTCCGTGGTGCTGAAACGGACAGCTCCTCCCACGGTTGCAGGTACGCGACCATTCTCCTCTCATCCATCCACCATTGTATCCATCGCCGTCGTCTTTTCACAAATAATTGTGTTTTTAATTTCATTTTTTTTATTTTAGTCACCCTTCAAGAGCGTAGAATAGCACTAAGTTGAGGTGTGTGTGTGTGTGTGTGTGTGTGTGTGTGTGTGTGTGTGTGTGTGTGTGTGTGTGTGTGTGTGTGTGTGTGTGTGTGTGTGTGTGTGTGTGTGTGTGTGTGTGTGTGTGTGTGTCCAAGTGAAAAGTGGTGATGGGTCATCTCAGTGTTTTTTTCGGTGGATCTCTCTACCAAGAGCATATCTCTGTTTTTCCATAGAAAACGCTACATTCAGGTGTAGGTTAGCAGGGCACCGTGGCAGGGGGCGAGGTATTTTTGGTCCACCCATGGCCCCTAAGGGCATGGGGAACCCAATTTAATCAAATTAGTTTTCTCTCTATCTCGCTCCCTTTCTCTCTTATCTATATAGTTTTTAAAAAAAATCTTACTGATGAAATGTGCTTTATCATTTACATTATTTTGATTTCAATGTTGGTTTTTAACAATGTTTTTTTGTCACCTGAAATACACCCTAAACCTATTTTAAAAAGCCTTCAATCTTCCTGGTTAACATATTAGATGGATTCAGATTTTCAATGGCAATGCTATTTCACTTGAATTGCACTTATTTTCTTATAGACAGGGGCACTTTTATAGTTATGTACATATTTTATATATACAGCCTCCTAGCAGGAATCAAGCCCATATGAGGTGAGTGAACCCCCTATGCCATCAGGTGGCTTAACGAAAAAAATATTGTACCAAAATAGCCTGTGGAAACATAGATTACATGTAAAAAAGATATATACCAAACACCTCCTAATACTGTATAAAAATTGCATTGAGTTTTATCATTGTTTTTCCCATATAATAGTGATTAACATGAAAAGACACACCGTTAAAGGCTTTTTACCAATGTCAATAATGTAAAAAAGAAACAAAGATCTGGCTTTGTGGACCACACAAAATTATGCAAGATACCAGATCGGATCCCTGTTTTCAAACTCAAAAGTTAACAAGAAAATGGTATGGTGATGAACTGTTTTGCGCCATTTCCCCCTCCACATAGGCATGTTCACCCGGATGCTGAAACTGAGGCTTCTCAATGCAGTGGCCCCGGCATACTTTTACACGGCGACAGTGGTCACCTTCATCCTGCACTTTGGCTTCTTCATTCCTACAATCTTCCCGAGTCCCGCAACCTCGTCAGGAGGCTCCACGACCATCCACACCTTAATTTTCCTTTTTCTGATGTTCAACGCGCTTGGGAATTACACAATGACTATCCTGTATCCTGCGGCGAGCGCTAACGAAACGACCGTCCCGGTGTGTTCCCCACATTGCTCGGACAAAGTGGACGCACATTACCTCTTAAACGGGCGCCACTTCTGCAAACTGTGCAAGAAAGTGATCCTCAAACGGGATCACCACTGCTTCTTCACTGGGAATTGTATCGGCAACAAAAACATGCGCTACTTCATCATGTTTTGCATCTACACTTCATGTACTTGCTTGTATTCGCTGGTTCTTGGTGTAGCCTTCCTCACTGTGGAGTACTCCATTTCTTTTGAGAACCCCTTGACCTTTTTGACACTTCTTCCTCTCTCCACTGGATACTTCTTTACAGGTGAGTTTTACATTTTTCTGGACAACAAAAACAAAACTGACTTCATGACGACACATATTGATGACCAGAGAATTCATACTTTCCTATTCAGGATCGATATCTGGCCTGCAGCTTTTTCTGGTCTTGATGTTGTACGTGTGGCTGGGAATCGGGCTGGTGTGCGCGGGCTTCTGTTGCCAACAAGTGCTGCTGGTGGCTCGAGGCCAGACCTGGTGTCAGATGCAGAGAGGGCAGTTGGTGGAGAACCGAAGCCCGTGGCGAAGCAACCTCATCGATGTGTTCGGAACCAACTGGGCGCTGGGCCTAATTCTGCCTGTACACACATCGGAGATCTACTCGGAAGAGCCACCAAAGCAAGACTGATTATTTATTTAATTCAACAACTTCTAATAAGTCACACAATCTGTTAGAACTGCTCTGGAGGGACAAATTATTTTCATACAAAACAACAAAACTGCTCAACAATGTTGTAGGTCTCAAAACAAGTAAAATAAAATACTAAAGGTAGAGTTTGAACGGCTTGGCAATGACAATTTAAAATATTCTTTGTTTTACAAATCGACTGCTCTCCCTGAGTGGATTGTGTTTTTCATATTTTCAAACAAAATATTAGTACAGTTTAGTACAGGAATAACAAAATGATATATTTAAAAGTAAAATACACAGCTGGCTAAAAGGGTTTAATAGCTATTGCTGGCAATAGTCTCAGTCTATCAAACTGGAAAATATATCTGCTGTTTTTGCATATACCAATTAGCGCATTATAGAGTACCGCTTTTTGTTGAAGTGATTAATGATCGTAATTTAGAGGAAAAATAGGCTAATAGCAAAAATATGCCCAATGCAGTTGTGTAGAGGAAAGAATTATTAAGCACAGTAAAATTTGACCACTGACATGTTATGAGGTGATATGCTTATGTGCCTAGTTAGTCATTATTTTTTTATGCTCATAGTCATATTGAGCAAGCAGAAAGTTTTAAGTTTCCGTTCCAACATTTGTTGCAAGGGATTTCTCCACATGCAAGAGCAAAGAATATTCATGAAATGTACACTTCTTAAATTATAAATGTTAAGGGCTAAGCAGTCAATTGTAATTCTCAAACATTAAGAAAAAAATGTGACAGCCTGAGAGATGATCGGCGCTGCATATTGTATTTAACAGGGTATTAATCTCAATGTGCCACAAAATCATGTCCATCAATATGCTTTTGCGTACTTTATGAGGCCACAGATGAAGTAAATGCTGTAAACTGGTGGCAATAACAATAAGGTAATGCGAATTATGAACTTTTCAACCTTATTGTGCTGATTATAGTACTTATTCGGCATTATGTTAAAGATATTTTGATTATTTTGTATGTACACATTCATTCAAAGTATAACTATATTGAGTATTGAAACCAATTATTAGGTAACATCCTTATTTTAAAGAATTTTAAAGGATTTTCATAACAACAGTAATAAAGGACAACAAATGAACAACTTTTTAAAGCAAGTTTTATGACCTTTCGTCTGTTTGACTTTTGTAACAAGTGCTATGTTTTGCAAAAAGAAAGCAAATATTTACATCTACATAAAAGTCTATCTAATTTAAATTACAATACTGTTTACAATTTGCCATTAAATATTGTCCATCTGTTTTATGGCTTCCTGTCATCACTGATTATTATTATTTTTTGCTATAACATAATAAAACTGTACAGCAATCCAAGCATTACAAACTGTAAGAAAAGCACATATTTTTAAAGGCACAGATAACCATTCATTTTTACACTTTGTATAAAAAAATAAAATCAAACAAATAGCAATAGTAGGGAAACTAAAGTGCAGAATCTGATATGTTATTGAATGTACTTGATTTATCTTTGATATTGAACTTTATAGAAAGTGCCTAAAGTCTAAAAGCTGCTGACATACCATGCTGTCAATATGTTTTTTTCTTCCCAACTCTTAGAGCAGACATTAATAGCATTTAAAAATAAACAAACATCCACATAGTGCTTGACTTCCTTCGGTCACGGCCATTTTTGTCTCGAAAAAAATCCTCTCTAAATCTCCTCTTAGTGTAGTGCATTAATTTAGATTTTCAATGTAGTGTAGTGCAACATGCTTGTGTATGAGGGACTGCAGTTACAGTAGATTGCATCACTTTATGTATATTAAGGTTGTACTTTGCAGAAAAAGAATATTGATTACAGAAGTTTTCTCATACTTGTTAACTGCCGCAGGGATGGATGTGCTTCAGTTTTACATTTGGGAGATTAAAGCAGTTTTTCAAGAATTTTTTTCAGGACTCAGAATATTATTGACAAATTAAAAACACCAGAATTCACCTTCCATAAATACTAACAACCTCACACAGAGAGGGGAAAAGTTCAATGTCTCTACAAAGCTGGCGGTCAGAGAAAATACTTCAAAGTGATAACATTGAAGCAGAAAACATGCAGTGAGGGTTTAAAAAATTTTTTTGGACTTACCACAGTCAGGAAAACTTTCCGACACCCACTTCATTAAAGACATCACAATCTATCTTCTCCGGAAAAAAAGGCGCAAAAGCACTTAATGCAGCTGTACTAATAGTATGAGCTGGTAATGAGGAGTATTTGAAAAAGACTGGTGATATGCTAGCTCCTCACATTAAGAACTGCTAGTTAAATCACCATCACAGTCCTAAATAAAGTAGGTCTTTGCTAATCATGCTTCCTTCCCCCTTGCACCACTACTTATTATAATCCTGCAAAGAGAGCTGCAGTTTAGTCCAGAGATGCGGGTCACCACTTCCCAGAGCTTCTAGAAGGAGCGCTGTATGCTCTTGGAGAAGTTGAAGCTGACTTTGAGTACGTTTGTTCTCCTTAATCAGCTGCTTGGTGCGCATGGTGATTCCTAGTAAGCCGCAATTGCTGAGAATGTTATAAGTATTACTAAAACGCTTTAACTTTTCACTTCCAGCCAATAGGCCGTCAGTGGAGATGTCAGGACACAGCTGGTTTTCTTCCAGCTCGGTCCTAGCCTCATAATTGCTGGGGGACTGTGAGGTGCTCCCCGTCACGGAGGAAAGACATTTCTCATTAAATGGCTCTGAGCTGTCAGTAGGCAAAGAAGAGTGGTTGCTTGATATTTCCTGTGAGGTCCACTCAGAGACTGAAGTGCTGTGCTGTCTATTGCCTTGTTGATGACTCCTGTGTCGCTTGCCGTATGTTGAAGATGAATGGTGCCTTTTTCTGGAGGATCCTGGCTTCTTTGACAGAGTTTCCACATAGTTTGGGGCAATTCTGGGATATGATTTGAGAGTGGACTTGTGGCCTTTTGAATGGGGGATATTTTCAATGGTTGCCTTTGGAGATATCATTGGTTGAAGCAGAACCATCTGAGATTGAGGCATGGCATCGAGAGATGAAGGAAACCTCCACTGTGTGTCATTTTGTGATGGCTGCAAACAGAAAGATCATAAAATCAATGGTCCTTATTTTTTAAATTCTCGAATTCAAATTTAATTTAATTTATGTATTTGTTTTTAAGGGACAAAGGACTCTTCCACACTTAAGCCTAATTGTTGGTGATTATGCACAAATGATCTGTAATGAATGAAAGTGAGCAAAAGTGTAAATATTTAGTTCACAAGACTATATAATATATACACACTTAGAATAAGGTGCAATGTGCTTTCCCCACAGTCAGAGAAATACGACCAAAATACATGTCAAAATGATAAAACCAGATGAAGAGTAACTCCAGTGTTGCCTGAACCATGAAATCAACATTTGAGGATTTGAGCATGACTTGGTTGACAGAGAATCTATGCTGACGTAAGGAAATGAAAAAAAAAGAACCATTCTGTAAATAACTTTCCAGACCCTAAAAGACAGCAAAAACAGGGACCTGTGAATTATTATCCGAGTAGTGGCAGATGGACAGAAAAATATGCCAGAAGTAAAAAAAATAAGTCTGCTTCAGTATGATTGTCCTCTATTTTCGGTCTACACAAGTTTAATGTCAATTCAGTTCCAATCTGAGAACCGTGTATAAATGCCGCATTTACCTGATTGACGACAAAGTTATTCATAATGAGCATTGGGGAAAGTCCGGCATAAGAGCCTCCCATTAGAGCCAACTGCAGACCAGAGCCGTCCTGGGCGACTGTGGCTCTTTTCCTGCCTGCATCCTCGGAGTCGGTCCCATCCACTGCACCCAGATACTCAGAGCTGGCATCTGGAGAGGGGATGATACAATACAGTTCATCAGATTAGACCAGTTTTATGTTACCACTACCTGTGGTAAAACACTCAAACAACACAACAGAGACAGTTGGCAGATGAAGATAACCATCTGCATATGAAACCATCAATCTAATGAGGTTTCAACTAGTCCAAACGATTGCCTTTTGTGTTATTTAAGACTGACCTGACCTAGGACATGACAGAAATGTGACCCAGATTTCTCTGATTGTGACTGACCTTTTTTTACCTGAGTCCTCACAAATAAAATATTAAATTTCGTGTTTGGCTCGGGCTTAGATCTGCAAATCAAGTTAAATCGGCGGGTTCGAATTGAGACGAAAATTAATACCCGCCTGACACAGTGAGGACCGGCCTGGGATTGAACCATCGACCCCAGAACTGTGAGGCCGACGTGACAACCAATTGTCCACTGGGCTGACATTTGTTCAATAATTTGTAAAAAAATAAATAAAAAAAGAGACATGCAATGATGAGTAATGATCAAGCAAACAAGAGGGGTCAAGAGGGGTACCAACAGATTTGTCAACTACAAACTATGCTACATTTGAAGCCAGGAACAAAAAGAGTTAGTAACTTATTTCAGACAAAAATAAATAGAATAAAATAAAGGGCATTTGAATGGAGTGAATGAAACCAAATTGTCACCTGAGAATCCTGAATCTCGTTCCGAATCCTGCTTTGAGACACCATAGTGTTTTACACTAGTCAATGAAGACGTGCTGTGTTGGACGAGTTGACTGATGCTGCTCATGTTTGCCCCACCCTGGAGAGAATACAGTGGTAGATGATGAACATTTCATGTACTAATTATAGTTTTGACTTGCCTCATTGGGGGTCGTCACTGATTTCATTTTCTGATGCATTGATGACATGCCTATGAAGGTTTAATAGGTCATCAGACGGTTATCAACCAAATCTGTCTGATTCAATTGACGTCAAAATAAATACAGTTCATATTCCAACAAATCAAATGTATCATCAGCTGCCCTTGACGGCCATAGACGTCCAATTCGATTTGACAGGCTGTCAACCAACATATGCGACGTTCACAAATTTAGGGGCGTGTCACATTGTTGCGATGTTTACTGGAGTCCAAGAGCAAAAACAAATTGGTAAAAGCAAACGTTAAGATCCACTGCTAGCCCTGGATTTAAACAATACATCTGTAAATAAAAATCTAAATGATCATCAATGACAGTTTACTGCGAGCATATGATTGCATTGACATCGTATTGAGGCAACGTGGTTGATTTAGAATAGTGAGTAGAATTGTAAGCCTTACCAAATCGATTCCTGATGAATGCAAATAAAATAGCCGTAAAATAAATACGCAAAAAGTTATTTTTTGACTATGTATAGTAAGGTCTTGTTGTGCAGCTTTTTCTTGGTTATTGCAGTTTTGACGTCAAAGGGAGGTTGTCTTGTTCTTCTTCGGTTTTCATTTACTGCAGATTAGACGGATATATGACGTATTGCTGCCGTTTACTGGTGATACTTGGGAATACCTCACCCTCAGTTTAGTTTTGTGCTGCCCATAACCTAAAGATCACTTTCAAGATGAATCAAGACAAGCATTTTTAAAAACAACACTTTTAATGTTCCACTCATTTTATTTACTTTTGGTTTGGAGGATTGCAATGTTAATTTGCAACTATAAATGTTGACAAAACTGCATGAAAATTATTTATGTTCCACAGACATGTTTTATTGGTATAGTGCCTGCATTGTGATCAAAATACTTTACCACAATACACACAATCTTGATTAATAAGGTGGTTAAAATGTTTTATGTCTTACTATGAACTTATAACTTTGTATTACTCCTAAGCACTACACTTTTGTTTTTGGTAATATCCCTTCTGGCATCATTAGGCTGTTCAAAAACGTTAATTTGCCCTCATGTCTCATTTTTTTTCTCCCACTGTTTTTAATTCAGAAACAGGGATACTGTTTTTACAACATGAAAATACAATGTAATTGTTTTGTGTCTGTCTGCTTTGGTAGGTCACACAGCGTGGTGTGGCTTTTTTTTAACTTGCAGTTTAAAATGTTTGCTCTTTGTGTCTAACTTGTTCCTCACCCCTGACCTAGGATTTATTTGTTTCTCAACTAAATCTTTCCCTGTAAAATTTAGGGACAGACACAAGAGGGAGACATGTTACTGTGTTATGAGTCAAGGCAGGTTTACACAAAGCATATAGATTTTACTCCATTTTTTCCAACTTTATTCCTATCAATAAATATAGATAATAAACACGAGTAACAAACTTTAAATACCAAAGAAATGTAACAATTACCATAACTATTGTAATCAGTCTTTTTTTTGGTCCTACATTGCACTTGGCTCCCAGGTGTGTGTCCATTGTGTCAATGGAATAACAGCAGGCTTTCCACCAAATGAAAGCATATTTTCTGTTGAACCTTGTCATCACAAACACTGTGCTCATCACGAGATGGGCATGTCTTCACAACAACCAACATCTTTGGAGTCTCCTGCCTGCTGCACACTCCGCCTTGAAAGAAGAACGAAAGGAGACGTTTGATGCTGTCGCTGGGCTGGAAATCATCAACGGGCCACACTGCAGCAGGGATTTTTGGGTGGCTGCTGCAGTTACCTTCGAGGGATCTGGCACCTGAATGACATGACACAAGACATGACAATAAATAGTTTTCATTGCTTAAGCCATAAGCATCATTTCTATACTGTGCTGAATCCTTTTACCTGTCACAATCTTTTGTTTTTTGTTTTTCCTTTCTCCTCCGGCCTTTTCCTCTTTGCCTTTTCCTGCAGAAAGGTTTACAGCCCATAAGTAAAAATAGCATTTTCTTTCAGATTTTTCAAATAATGTTACAATTATTACCTTTCAACCTTCCCAACAGGCTTTTTGACTCTGAGGAACATGAAATTCAACATATTTATAAGAAGGAAAGACAAAATATGTTTACACATTAGTAAGTCAAAACACTAGCCGCACCAGCATTATGAAATCCAATCCAAAATTTACAATTGTCTATATTTTTATCGTCAAATTTTGCGAACGCAGTACTGTGGCCTTTTGAGAAGTATGTCTTTATGTGTTCAACCTGCAGAATTCATAGTTTAAATTTTGTCCATATACCCTATGTGGGTTCTCTCTGGGCACCCAAGCTCCCTCCCACATCCCCAAAACTTGCACATTAGATTCAATGAATAAAAATGAAATTGTCCACTAGTCAGATTCCAAGTTGACATATTTGTTTGTCCATTTATGCCATGCAATTGGTTGACCACCACTTTAGGCTATACTCCCTCACTCTAAGTCAAATCCCAACAATAAAGATGCTAAAGATATGATGTTGTTGTCGTTATTTCTTACCTACATTCACATGTCTGATGCTCCACAAAGGTCATCTCAACGTATTCCTCGCCAAGCTCTGCCGGCCTTATTTTCAGCAGCTGAGAAAGAAACAAAGGGTCGGGATGAGTAACAATAAAGATGCCCAACATTCTCAGTGGAACCTACCTGCATTGTAACATTGGTGGTGAGGGTGGGATGGCACTCAAGCTTTTCATCGCCACAGCACCCTGCACACCTAACCAGGGGAACACAGGCGGGGCTATAGATGTGTTCCACTTCTGATGGGTACTCTTGCACCACCTCCACCAGTTTCTCAATGGTCCGACACAAGCTCCGAGCCCACACGTCTTGGAACATCAACACTGTTGGGGATGATTACACAATTACATCCAAAAAGCTGTAATTAATTCTTCTTGAACATTGAAATAGAGCACTTTCATCTTGGGTTGAATAAAATTGCACCTTGAATAAAGACACCTCACAGTGTCATAGTTTTTTTGCTAGAAAGAGAATGTGCAATATATGCTCACTCGCTCACTGACTCACTCACTCACTCACTCACTGACTCACTCACTCACTCACTCACTCACTCACTCACTCACTCACTCACTCACTCACTCACTCACTCACTCACTCACTCACTCACTCACTCACTCACTCACTCACTCACTCACTCACTCACTCACTCACTCACTCACTCACTCACTCACTCACTCACTCACTCACTCACTCACTCACTCACTCACTCACTCACTCACTCACTCACTCACTCACTCACTCACTCACTCACTCACTCACTCACTCACTCACTCACTCACTCACTCACTCACTCACTCACTCACTCACTCACTCACTCACTCACTCACTCACTCACTCACTCACTCACTCACTCACTCACTCACTCACTCACTCACTCACTCACTCACTCACTCACTCACTCACTCACTCACTCACTCACTCACTCACTCACTCACTCACTCACTCACTCACTCACTCACTCACTCACTCACTCACTCACTCACTCACTCACTCACTCACTCACTCACTCACTCACTCACTCACTCACTCACTCACTCACTCACTCACTCACTCACTCACTCACTCACTCACTCACTCACTCACTCACTCACTCACTCACTCACTCACTCACTCACTCACTCACTCACTCACTCACTCACTCACTCACTCACTCACTCACTCACTCACTCACTCACTCACTCACTCACTCACTCACTCACTCACTCACTCACTCACTCACTCACTCACTCACTCACTCACTCACTCACTCACTCACTCACTCACTCACTCACTCACTCACTCACTCACTCACTCACTCACTCACTCACTCACTCACTCACTCACTCACTCACTCACTCACTCACTCACTCACTCACTCACTCACTCACTCACTCACTCACTCACTCACTCACTCACTCACTCACTCACTCACTCACTCACTCACTCACTCACTCACTCACTCACTCACTCACTCACTCACTCACTCACTCACTCACTCACTCACTCACTCACTCACTCACTCACTCACTCACTCACTCACTCACTCACTCACTCACTCACTCACTCACTCACTCACTCACTCACTCACTCAGAAAATATGCCATGCATATGCTTTTAAATAAACAATCACAGGATGCATACATAGTCATATACATTGTCATCTGCACGGATGTAGTTAAGATTTTTAGGTACGCATACTCACTCCCACATTGGGTTTAAACAAACAAAATAGTTGCGGGTTAATTTTGTATTATATTTTCCATATGTGTATTAGGAAGTAAAAGTGAATTATATTATAAGAAGGCCTCCAAAATTACATTATATTCATACCATCAATGTTTTACAGTTTTAAATTGAATTAGAATTTTTCTTTAAAGATGCTTTTAGTTTGAAAAGTTTTGACTTGCACTTGATATGAATATATTAGGTTTCTATATTATATTAGACAGTCCACTGTTAAGTATGCATAAACTTACATAAGGTACAGTAAGTTTTCCCATGGGGTAAGTAAAAGTGTGTAAAAGTGTCCCCTTACGAGAGTCACTGGGAGAGGAACGGGGTCGACTATAGTTGACCAAACAGAGAAGGAAGTGAAAATAAATATGGGAAATACGACCATGAACGAAGCCCCATTGGAGCCGAGCTGCCCCACCGGCACCTCTGGGAGTGACTTGACCTCTGAGCTTGCAGAACTCAGCCTGACACCACAACAGCTGCTTATAACGGCAGGCGTGGAGGGGTTAGAAGCTTTCACAGATGATAGGGGCGTCAACGTGACTTTGTGTTCCAAATGATTCATCATATGCTCTTTTTCTTAATTTTCCTGGATAATTAAACAATCTAAAGCAAATCGATTTTATAAATCATCAATAATCATAGTATATTTTTGAATATTGGGAATTTTAGTGAGAAGAAACAACTTTATCATTCCTTGTAAATATGACAATCGATCAAAAGTTTGATATTCTGTCTGGTATTAAAGTTATTTTATTACTATAGCCCAACTTCAATCTTTTGACCACTAAATATCTTTCATCTATACATAATTATCATAATGCACACACAGGCTAGAGAAAACAAAAAAATATAGTACATATCATTTTTTTTTCTACTGTGTATTAATTGGTAAATTAACCAATTTGGGAAAACAATGAAAATTATTTCATTCAATGAGTGTAATTAAAAACAATCAAATTTACTCACCATTACTTGTGCTGTTTATCCTCAAAGTGGGTAGACTCTGAGGATGAGAATGAGTTTTGATTAAAAAAAAGTGTTTCAAAAAGAATATTCGGCTTACAGTTCTGGGGTCGAGGATTTAATCCCAGGTGGGTCCTCACTTTGTGGAATTTGCATGTTCTCCCTAAGCTTGTGTGGGTTTTCTCTGGGTACTCTGGTTGCACTTTAAATTAGCCCTAGGAATGAGTGTCCTACGATTGGCTGGCTACTGATTCAGGTTCTTGTGAGCCTTTTGAGAATAAGTGGTTCAGAAAATGAATGAATGATGATTTGGATCCTCAGATTGCCAAACAGTTTATGTACTTTTTGTTAGGCTTTCCATTTAAAGTCTTAAATTGGGTCATTTGAGTTCCCAGAATCACATGACAAACTATCAACATGCTTATGGAAACATAAATCCTCACCCTCACACCATGTGGGTTCGGTAGATAATATGAATTGAACTGAATCCTCGTGCAGGGTTTCTGCCAAACTAAAACAATTCCTACTTTCCATGTTACATAACAATCGGCAGACAGACAATGACTTTCCCTGATCATGCTGCTTTTTGGAGCAGCTGTCTAAAATGCATCCTCTTCCTGTTATGAAGAAAAATATGTTTGAGGATACCATCTGTCAGCGCAGTACATTTTCCTCAGACAATGTGTTTAAACAGGAATGTCCTGCTGCCATAACACTGTCTTTCACGTGACAGGTTCCCCCCCATTAAAGTGCAGCCGGTGTCTTGTACCTATGTCACTTAGATTAAGTGCAGGGAAGTCTATTTATCGACAATTCATCTGTGACAGACATTTTGTTCGAGTTTCCAGGCAACCAACTCCTTTGATAAAGGAGTATCTTAAGTGTCTCTGCTTGCTCATGCAACTAAATTATACAAGACAATAGTGGGGCTAAATAGTCAAGTGACTATAAAGTTCTGCTTAAGGTAGCCAAATCACAATGTTTTTTTGTTTCCAGTCCATAATGGCTGTTCTGATTGTGATGAGACTGGCAGGATATTCCAACCATTGTCAAAGATGGAGGCTTAAAATGAAGAGAATGCATCTATATCCGATGCGGCTATGAGCAGAAGAGCTGCCCAGAAGTATCTGTCGATTTAAATCAATTGAACTGTTAAAGCTGACAGCGAATTCTCATGTTTCAGCTCCATTGAGATGCTCCCTTTATTCACTGATCATTCAGTTGCTGCCATCTCTCCTAGTCCTAAAGGATTAGATTTCTATCACCCTCTCTGGCAGCTAGAGAGTTCATTATTAAATAAAATTAAAGAACCAGTTAAGACAGTTGATCTGTTCCTGTATTTTCACTGTTCTATGCAGTAATATGGCCATGTTAATGTATTATCAGGGTTAAAAAAGATCATTTTTAGAGCTTATCGAACTTGTCTATAACTGTCAAAGACAGCTAATTATTTAAGAAGGTTATATGAGAGCCATCATGTTGGCGTTTTATTTCCTCCTTACATCATTTACGGTATTGCTATGATGAATCTTGAGTGGGAGTTGGGAATAAGAGCACTTTCTGACTTTTTTGGTTTCTTGCATCACTCTAGCATGATCCTCCTCACGGAGGTCTCAAAGGTCATCATCACTTTTTTTTTTTTCCGCAACCAGTCAAACATTCTTGACTTCCTGAACTTGGGAAGGGATGGTGTGTCTTTAAAAGTTATTACTTGAGGTTGACAAGTCATCTCATATCACTGTTTCAATGATGTAAAACATCTGGTTAGTAAAGATTTTTTTCCAACTGCAAACGGGAAGTATGCAGCACAGTATTAGATATGTGACACCTGTGCATCACCTGAACAAACTTTGACATACTATCAACAACAAAAAGTTAACTAAAATGCAAAGGCAGCCATTTTTTACTTTTGACCAGACTTTTTTTTTAGAAAGAATAACAACAAAAAGTAATCTTGACCGAATTTCACAACTCGTTTGGCAAGTTGTTAGTGATATCTGCATCAATATGTGATGAAATCACACAAAAAAGGTTAAAGTTCACATAATAAAACAGATTTCCAAAACAAATCCTCCAAAGACAGCTGTGCTCTTTCAGCCCATATCTGACGACTCATCTGATTCCAATTTCTTAAATTTGGCCAGCTACAATGTAGCAAATGATTTGGATTGCAATCACAAATAACAAGGGCTGACATATTATCAAGTAGACAGGATAAATAGACAAAGATGGGCATTTTTTTAGCTTTCAGATTAGGCACATAGTCAATTTGAACAACCCTTGACTCTTTCTTGTCAAACACAGGGTCTCTTTACTGTCCACTTCAATATAGTTAACGTACATCATCAACCTGTCATTTCTTTTAGATTGTGCTCAGCAGAATATTGAATTGAGAAAATCATTTAATGACAGTTCCTAATAAATGTAAGTGAAAATGAGCTCCATAAAAAACAATGACATGGGATAAAAATGCCTGCAATGATACAAATCAGAACTAATTAATGATGATTAAGTATCAAAACACAAATAAATAAACCTTTTTTTTTAATCAGCCTCAAAAGCTTGGGAAGAAAATCCATGCCTGAAGGTCCAATTTGCCAAAGCAGTGACATAAAATGAACCGTTAAAAAAGGATACTTTCAACAAAATGAACAAAAACAAACTTGCTACTATAACATTGGCATTTTTTTCCACATTGAGCTGCTTTAAAATGCCAAAGGCAAGGGAGAGCTGTGTGTTGGTTTTATAGTGTCCTTAGTCCTAACTCTTGAGACCACACAGAAGCAGAGGCGCCAAAGCAGAACAAGTGAATCCTAACACAACGGCAGTTAGACGAGTGAGAACCAGATCTCACCACCCCTCCTCACTCATCCGTTCTTCATTCCACGACTACCAGATGCCACATAATCGACACTAATTCTCTAAGCTCTCACAGTAGCTGAAGGCCAACAACTGTATTTATTTACCATGCAGAAGGAGAGTACTTTGTGTTGTGTATATACGTGAGCTAGTACACCAAATGTGAAAATAGGACCATTACATTGATAGTAACCAGGTGGATCGCTGAGGTGGTCCCAATTGCACTTTGTGAGTACACTTTGGGGCAGTTTAACTTAAGCAGAGCATGAATATATAAATGTGCCAAAACAGTGCGTCAAGTCAGCCAGGTCAACAGAAGCTTATAAATGTACATTTTGTCAATATTAGAGACAGAAATTCTAAACTGTAGAGAATTTGGTGATTGATTGTTTTAAAACTCAGTGGAATAAATGATAGTTCGTGTACCCTAATAAGCATCATAATATTGTGTAAAATATAGTCTTGCATGGGACCAATTGTAATAAGTCAAGTGTATTCAATTGTCTAAAGTTGTCCTTTTCCAGCGACTATGTTGAGCATCATCTTGGGTTTGCCTTTCATCACAATTCCTCCTGTTGGTACTGGGCAATATGCCAATGTACGTGCTAAACGGATATTCCACTTTAAAAAAACCCAATTGTTGCATTTACAAAGCCATCAATAGTCGGTATCTTTTGCCCCTGACATTACAGTAAACCGAAACCTGGAGGAATGCCAATTTTTTTCCACAAAAAAGGCTGATCCAGAGATATTTAGATAGAAGATAAGAAGGGAAATTAGTTTCCACAGCCTTTTAGGTCAAGTTGTTATATTCTACCATCACAGTGAACATAATAAACAATAACAAAACCAGAGTGCACAGCAAAGAACAACAATTAACATTGTTGGGAAAGTGCAATAGCAAGACAACTTGTTAAGAATTATTTGCTTGTTCTTCCAATACAGATTGTTTATTACTCAAACTGAATGTCAGATCGCAAACAAATGAAAAATGGAACATCTTGACCCTATAAATAAAAAATAAAAAATTCAATGACCACATAGTTGGTTTTTATTACCACAATTTCCTTGGCATAATTCATGCAGTACTTATGTTTCATTAATTTATTTACAGGTGTTCGACAGGACCCCAATCACACAGACACACACACACACACACATACATGCAGAGACCTCCCCACACACACACGCACACACACCGTCCTGTTTAAACACATACACACGCACACAAGCACACACAAGACAGGTCTTGCGATAAGGCTGAGCAGTGGTAATTGTGGTCTCCATTACAGTAAACGCTGCTCTCGCTGTGTAAACCACAGTAAATTACATCCAGATGAGAGATTAAAGTCTGCTGAGTAGACGGCTGCCACAAACGCCACAGCTCCGTCTTCTCTGCCCTAGGAAGTAGAAATCCATATTTCCTGATTGCAACTGTCCCAAGGGCCAGGACATTACAACTGAAGAGAAATACCACAACATTGCCACTCCTTTCAGCTTGTAGGTCAGTCTGCAGAAATCCCGAACCGGGTGTGTGCAATATAGAAAAACAAGACATTCACATAGATCTAACATTTGTGCAGATGTATTATAAATCCCTGCAGTCAAAGAACTGTTTTCCATGTGCAAATGTGATACTTACTCAGAATTTAAAAGTAAAAAGACATGAAAATGTCTCATCTCATCTCATTTTCTGAATTGCTTTATGCTCACTAGGGTCATGGGGGTGCTGGAGCCTATCCCACCAGCTGACGTCGGGTTAGAGGCAGGGGACACCCTGAATTATTGGACAGCCAATCGCAGGATACAAGGCAATCGCAGGATACAAGGAGACAATCAACCATTCACACTCACAACAAGTGGCAATTTAAAGCATACAATCAGCCTACCATGAATGTCTTTTGAATATGGGAGGAAAATGGAGTTCCTGAAGAAAACCCACACAAAGCCAGGGAGAAAATGCAAACTCCACACAAGTGGACGGACCTGGATTCAAACACAGGTCTCCCACTGTGAAGCTGACACACTAACCACCCATCCACCGGGCTGCCCACATTTACAAAATATGAATTATTTTAATAATATTGTAAGGCTATTGCGAATCAATGAATATCAGTGAGAATATGCAAGTCTAATGAAAAAGAAAAAAAATTAAAGTGGCGCCACAGTGGTGTAGCAATGCGACTCTCCTATTGGTGCGTTCGGGACTCAGCCCTCTCATCGGCAGTTTTCATATTCTAGTTTACAGGTTATCGGGGAGTCATATACACCCATTAAAAGTATCATACATGGATTGTGAGCCATAGGTTCCCTTTCCTTCATCTGCAGTATACAAATATGCATGCAATACTAACAGTGAACTTTAGCATCATGGAGAAGAAGTACCTGTGTTTTGAGTGATTTCAAACAATGTACACTTTGTAACTATCAGAACATATTTGAATTCTTATTGTGTTTTACTTCACTTAAAGTCTCAGAAGCAAGAAAACTCAAATACTACTTGCCCAAAAACCCTAGCACAGACATTCTTTTTTTATGAACAAAAACACCCAGAGGATGTTGAAGCAGTCAGGTGCATATATGACTTGTGTGACTCATTAAAAAGAAGCACTTCAAACTAAGAAATAACAAGCATTCTGCCAGAGTGCTCCTAGTAAAATGTAAAAGTTCTTCATATTTGCTGTCAATCATCATAGTAGGCAGGCCATTTATTCTGTTGCATTCCGATGGGTCTGGATAATGTCAGTTGTGTTTACTATCTATAGGCAATGATTTGATTATCATGGTTATTGATGACATGCTGATGCCACTCTTGCTGGGCTGGAGCCATACTGTTTCTTGAAAGCTGACTTTAAATTAGTCGATAAGTTTCTTCATGCAACCTCTTGATTGACCATGCAGTTTTAGTTCTAACAAATGGTGACAAACCCTCATTGACAGTTCACTCTATTAACTTCCCATATAAAAAAAAAACATAAGGAAGGAACGAAAAGCTTAACTAAAATCAAATTGTGTGATTTTGAAACAAACTATGCAAACATCATTTACTGTTGGATTACTGTACATGCCAACCAAATCACTTTAAGTGGTATAACTCTTTTAAATTCCTCAGCGGTTAATGTTTTTTGTATTGTTAAAAAATAAATACCCATGACCTCTGCAAAATTATATTACCATCCTTTTCGGACTATTAATCGCTAGATTCTCTCCCTTTTTAAACTCTGTTATTTCATGGATTTTTGGGTTAAATATCCCACAATATAACTCATAATTCCATTCCAAATCATTGTAATTAAATATAAAGTATATGTATTTTTTACCTGTGCAGGTGAGAGGAGAAGAAAGAGGAGAAGAGTCACTGCAACCTCGACCACTGAGCAAAGATTCATGTCTGGGTACCAATGATGCTGGATCCACGTCAAAAAAGGGCGTATAAATCAATCCAAGAGGCCAAAACAAACTAAACAAAAATGTTCTACAAGGCAGCGGGCATGTTATATGAGAAAATGTCGCATCTATTCCAAATGAAACTCACTGCTGTTAGAAAAAGTTATAAAAACTGAAGTGCTGAGTCTCCAATATAGGTCCGCAGTGATTTGTTTAGATAAACCCCAATAAGTGATCTGAAAAAATAATAATAAGGTCTGGATTTTTTTCTTTTCTCCCCCCGAAAATTAAATTGCCCTAAAGTTGCTGTCCTGCCACATAAAGGAACACATGGCTCTAATTGGCCCTCACTACCTTTTTCTCAGAGTGACCACTTCAATCTCCTCCCCTTCCAGGACCACTCCTACTCTTCTCACCCACCCCCTCCTCCTTCTCCTCCTCCTCTTCTCATCCACCCTTCCTCCTCCATTTCATCTTCGTGGTCTTTCACAGCCCTTCTAAGCCGCCACTTGATGAACTATGAAATGCAAACATAACCCATGCTGCTGATGAAGATTCTTTATTACTGATTTCTAGACTACACAGCAGGTGATTTACGTGGTCTGCTCTCTATGATGAGAGCCATTCGAGGGGGGCCAGGTAAACATTTAGAAAGCCTTATTGGTGACCCGTGGCTCTGAAATGCATGGTGATTTTGGGCTGCAGAGACAAAAAAAATAGGGGGAGATTCCATTACTGTTGACACATCGAGTTAATCTTCTCTGTTTGCACAAACGAAAAAGATTCCTTGCGGCCTTAAGGGCATTCCTTTAGCAGGGCCGAAGGAGCTCCAATGCCTTGTGTTATTGTACAGAACACACTCTCTAAACATCTCACATAGTCAAAACGGGTAGAAAAGCAGAAAGTAAAACAATCACAACATGAGTCTGATCCTTCGCACGGCCAAGATGAAGGAATTTCAGAATTCAGAGTGGAATTATCTTTGTGTGTATATTGGTATTAAGAATACATTGTATTCACACTGATTGCTCGTTTGAATGGAGATACAATTTGTGCTTTGATCGGATGTACGTCGATCTATAATGGGGCATTTTCCGTTATTTCGGTCAGAGAATCTCTTTGTAAAAGGCCCTTGATCTATTTTCACCTGCCCTGTTCGGTCCGGACCAAACTTAACAAGTCTGTGGTGCTCACTTTTTGAGCAAAATTCTGGTGCGGACCAAATAGCCGCTCCGAGACCTTGTCGGAGAAGTGGTCTTGGTTCACTTCCAAACACATTGTGGTGAGGTTCTCCTTATGTCTGAAACCCCCAATTCAAACGTGACAGGCTTCCTTAGCCCCAGGCATTATGGGAAATGTGGATTAGTTAGCAGTATGTTGGCTGAAATGTGTCGGAATTGGACATAGAGAAATGAGGCGACGGAATGTTGTCTACATATTAACACATAAAATCAATGTTGCATCACTACCCTGGCATACATTTATCGTTTTGTCCATTGATTGAATGAAATTTGCACATGCAGTATACGTTTTTTGTCAAATCCTGTGTCGTTTATCCGGACCATATGCCCCAAGACCACCTCTCCGTCGAGGTCTCAGACTGGCTCTTTTGTCTGCACAAGAGTTCTTGGGTTTGTATTCAAAGCAGCAAAAAAGTTGCACACCAAAAACATTTTAGATTTAGTCCAGACTAATAAGGTAAGGTATGAATACACGCTGTCAAGCTGGCCAGAGGGATAGCGCATTCAATGAGAAATGTGTCTCTGTGTTGGCAGATGCTTAGAAGAGTTCACTCTACTCCTCCCTTCGTCCATCTTGTGTCAACTATACACATGGAAAGAAACAGGTGCTTGGATTAAGTTTTCGAAAGACTGTGGAAACTTGTGCAATTTCCATGAAATTTAGCATAATCTTATAAGAATTCTATCTTAATTTTTGGTAGTTGTTGTTTTTTGGGGGGGCTACAGAGTACAAAGAGTCTAATTTCTTTCTAGTGGTTTCTTGTTTGCTTCTTTTTTTTATTTCACCCCCCCCACCCCATTTTTTTTTAAAATCCTGGGTGTCAGCTGGCCCAACTAAACGTCTGTCACATTGTGGAGGTTTGCTTGATGTTGTTAGAAGCAAATTGGCGGTTCTCTGGAAATCGAGTGCCAAAGTAAGCACATTTCCTTTTTACTGTTGACCCCTGATTTTCCAAGATTGCCAAGTAAAGAGTGCACAGATGAACATCGTTAATGATGTCCATTCATCATTGTTGGAAAGGTTTTGCTGTGCAACACTGTGGGGCCTTTAGGGGGGGACGATTGGGGGAATTAAATTGAATTGGATCCCTTGAAGGGACTATTAACAAACTTTAAGGGAGTGAAGAGAGGCTGGCTTTTAAGTATTTAATTAAGTATTTCATTGAGTAAAGGCCAAGGAGAATGAGGTGTATTGTTAATAGTGACATTTTTTTTACAGTGTTTGAGCAGCTGGACACCCAAACAGGACATGAGAGAATTCCATCCAGATTTCCGTCTTTCCTGTCATTGATAGGCTGTGAAGGGTAATGTCATATTTCGAAAAGCTGGTAAATAGGAAATGATTCAAGCGTGAGTACAAAGCTGCTTACTGTTGCCTAAGGTGATTAGCGCATGATCATTCATAAAAATACACTAAATCCCGCTTGAGCTTCCACGCTTCATTGTGCTATTTTTGTCCCAGAGACTTGTTTTGTTCAAGACTTGTCAGGTGTCATCCTGTTTTCATGGCATGTCTGTTCCACCTGTGGGCATTGTTTCATGTTGTGGGAGAGACGGCAGCCAACATCGGCAAAAGAAAGGAATTTAGGTATGGAAGTGTTATCAGTCAACTCAATGGAGAAGGATCTCCAGATATTATTAAGTGTGGTGCAGATATGAACCAAGTCACTGTAGTAGTAGAGTATATATATTATATATATATACATATATATATATATATATATATATATATATATATATATATATATATATATATATATATATATATATATATATATATATATATATATATATATATATATATATATATATATATATATATATATATATATATATATATATATATATATATATATATATATATATATATATATATATATATATATATATATATATATATATATATATATATATATATATATATATATATATATATATATATATATATATATATATATATATATATATATATATATATATATATATATATATATATATATATATATATATATATATATATATATATATATATATATATATATATATATATATATATATATATATATATATATATATATATATAAATATCAACCCTTTAGTGTGTTGAATTTTCCAAGCTATCCCTAATACCTCTTCTCATAATAGCAACCCATAAAATAACGATGTCCTGTGCATCACAAGACTGTGTCCTGTCAGCTAGTATGACACCTGGACCACAGCAGGAGAAAGGCTCTCAGAGGAAATTGTTGAGTGTTTGTTTGAGATAAAATTTCATCACGTCCACAAGCTTGTGGTCACTCATGTCGGTCTGAAAAAACAGCGCTCGGAGTGAGTTATCACCGGCTGTGTCAGTACTGGTGGTGAAAAGGGTGTGCTTTCCAAACGAGGAGAGAGAGTGGTTGCGGCTGTGTCGTGGACGTCCCGCAGTCAGTCAGTGAGCAGGTTGTAACTCACGCCTTTGGCCATATCCTCCAAACTCCGTTTAGAGGTCACATATGTGGAGCACATTGGCACGTTTACGGGTTAACATGTAATTGGTGATTTGTCTTGAGCTATTAAACAGATGAATTAGAACATTTTACATACCTAGTCTTATAATAGCCGTTTCGAATTATGTTAAATGTTCATATAATTTGTGGGCTCCAATAAGAGTACTGCTGGAAAGTGTCATATTACATAGTACAAATATGGTCTTCTTCACGTAAAGGATTGTTTTTTCATATTATTAAAAGCGATTATATGTGAGATGAGGCTAATGGAACACATTCATTTCATTGTTACATTTACTGGTAGATAGATTAGGAGGAGCTTGCAGTAAATGTCTGGCAATCAGATTCCAAAATTAAATTTTGCTGCTATTTAGTTTTGCAGGGTACCCTCATTTGTTGGATTGCTCCCAAGGGCTTTCAAGAATTCACAAATTACAATGGACACACTCAGGATTTAGGCCTCAGTAAATGCACCACAAGTCTAGTTTCTTACTGGAAATTATGAAAGTGTATATACATATGAATCTAAGTGAAATGCATGGTTGGGGATTTTTATTCCCTTCTTCATAGAAAAGCAGGATTAAAAGGGTTTTTGGCAATGGTAACAATGACATACATCCTGGTTCTCTTGTTAAAAAAACAGTGGGAGATCCTAATGTAAGAGCCCCAAAGGAAAAAAAATCATCGAGCATAACGACAGGGGAAGAGTCCAGTAGAATTACTAAATAGACAATCATTGAGTGAAGAGGGGAAGAGTCCAGTGGAATTACTAAATAGACAATCATTGAGTGAAGTTCAACAGTGCGCTGTTGTTTACGCCAATGGCAGACAAGCAAATTGTAGACAAAGATTTATTTATATGTGTTGAAATACATCCACTTAATAACTAGCTTGTCGAATAAGAAAATAAGAGCAGAGGAGGGAGAATGAGGGCGTTGGGTCAGAGTGCTAAGGAAAGTTAATAACTTAAAATAACAAATATTAAAGTCGACTGATGGGAATTTGGCAGCCATGCCATGTATTTTCATTACCAGTTCAAGTGTGCAACGCTCAGAAATGGCTGAGCTCATTGCTTTGTGGCTACTGTGCACTTGCTGGGACAGACGGTCTGTCTCATGACTTGTGACAATGTATATATTATATGCCTGCCATTGAGTGTCTGCTCTTCAAGTGTTGCCGCGGGAGGGCTAGGGTGGAGACAACCAATCCCAGATGTTGCCTCGCCCAGAGGGGACAGACAATTGAGGACCACCAGCGTGGATAAAACAGTGTAGTGCCTCTAGGTAGTTTGAGCATGCACTATATTAATAGGGATACTCACAATGCCCCATTTTTAAAAAAGTTGCGCTACAGAAGGCAAAAGATGAAAAAAAACACAGGGGAGAATGAATTATAGTTCAAAAGTATTGATGTCACTAAAAAAGAAAACCAAAAAACAAACACAATGTTTCAGCAAACAACCAGAAACCAGAGTACCAAGAGAAAACCCACACAGAGAACTTGCAAATTACAAACGGGAAGGTCAGAACCCTTGTTGTCAGACTTGTGAGGCCGACGTGCACTCTTCCACCCGGTCACTCATCGTTTATATAAAGAATTTGCAATCACCACCATGCACAAACTTTTTCTGTGACGCCAATGTTGGCTGCTACAAGATGGCTGATAAACAGCTGATGTAATACAGGGTCGAGGGAACAGGTTTTTTCAGGACAAATACAAAGAACCCACAATGACTGAAAGAGAGCAGTGTACTGAACCAGAATAAAGTGGACACACAAAGGAACATTTGGACAAGAAACGGGTGGCTGGGATACACTGATTGACGCAAGTAAAAAGCAAGTATAAAATCAACCAGGCCCAAAACAAAGTCAAAATATTAATTTAATTTTCTGACTGAATGGTTTAAAAATGCTCATCAGGTCATTTTTTTCTCCAACCGGTCCTACAAAGACAGTTGCAACTGTATGACATCAGATTGTTGAAAATGTGTTGGAATGAAAACGGGTACCCACAACAACCCATTGTGGAATAGTTTCTCCACTCCTGGATTAGAATGATATGCTTGATTAACAATATTAATATTGAGTATATATATATACCTACATATACACTACAGGAGGCATTGCAACAAAGTTAAATGCTATACATATTTGTATACATAGATTAGTATGATATTCATTCATTCATTTTCGTAACGGCTTTATCCTCATTAGGGTCGTGGGGGTGCTGGAGCCTATTCCAGCTGTCACCAGGCCAGAGGCGGGGGAATCTGTGGCCAGCCGATCGAGCTCTGAGTTAAACACTCTGCAAATTAGTTATAAATGGTCAAAATTTTACTGAAGAAATATATGCAATTTAGGGTAATAAATGTAATTAGACCAGCAGAGAAGGCCAGAAAGGCCTCAACTGGACTTCATTTCTTTGTAATCACTGTGTAGAAATAAAATGAGATCTGAGTCTGTCTTTTGCTTCTTTGACATGCACTTTTTGGAGTTAAACAAAAATCACTTCAAGTGAGCTTGATAATGACAAATGGACCCTGTTGAAAATGATTGTGTCTACCTTAAAATGCTTCCCTTTTAAGAGATCCCTGCAAAGATCTATAACAGATCCATAATGTCCATTACGCAATAGCCATCTGTTAAAAAGACCAGGACATCAATCCTTTTTGTGGGTCTGTGACATCCCGAAAATATAAAACATGATTAGAGGCATGATTGATTTCAGACCAAGCAAAACCTTTAAGTAAATGTCTTCGATCTCTGCTGTTTAGGGTGTGTGTGTATGTGTGTGTATGGAGGGGGGGGGGGGGGGGGGGGGGTTATGATTGAAAACGGGTGTTACCATTGGTTAGATCAACAAAACTCAAAAAAGGGGGTCACTTCTGAGTAGAGCTGAAAAGTTTGGGGGTTTGGAAGGTATTGAGATAAGCTTTGAACTGCAGCAGAAAAGACTAGTGTTGAATGAACACAGACCACTCAGCAGCGCCCCACACCCCAAGCCGTGAAGCAGCGTTAATCAAGGGAAAATAAACAGAGCTGAGTTTGAGGGCCTCAAGGTAAGAAGACTGGAGCAGTAGGTCTTGCTCACCCAGTGCATCCCTTGAGGTACCATCTCTATTGTTTAAAAAGGTGCTAAGAAATACTATAGCAAGTGATTTTAAAATGATAGCATACCATATTTTGGAGACTAATCCATCGATAAAGGTGATGAATGACTAATCAAAGTGGCTCTTCTTTTTTTCTAATGGCTTGGCCCAAACTCTAAAAATCTTCAAAAAGCCGACTTTGGACGAAAGTTAAACTACACCCTAAACTGGTCGCCATCCACAGGGCACACAGAGAGACAAACGGCCATTCACACTCATATTCATACCTTCCACCAGCCCACGCATACCCCAATATTTTTTTTTCTATATCTAAAGTTACATTAGTGCAGTAATTGTATTTTATTTCTTTTACCTGGTCATCATTTCTTAGCCCCTTTAAATCAGTTGAACTATACAACAATACTCCTGTTTGTTGTGCTTCCTTACACGACACTCATTAAATTGGTTATTTTGGACAACAGCCAACGAAGCCTGAAACCTGCTCACGCATGGTGAGCCTCTGTTGGAGTCAGAACTGTCCGACGGAGGGATTCCGTCCTCTTCTTGGTAATTGAGAGAATTTTCCCATCGAGATGAGAAGCAGATGTCTTTGCTTCAGCCTCACGCTGTCGCGCCGCCTCCATTTCTGTATCTCTCACTGAGTCAAACCTGGACCTCCATTCCCTCGGGGACAGGAGGGGAACACGAGCACCATGGGAAGGGTGGCTGTCCCCGACGAGATGACGAAGGAGCGACTTTATGAGAGGCACTGCCTTTAGGTGCAGAGCTGAGAGCACATGGAGCCAGTCCAATGGCTCGGGGCTTTCTCACGGAAATATGCAAACAAGTCAGTTTGGTAAAAAAACAAACAAAACGAAAAATGTCATGTTCCGGCAACGACTTGCTCTTTTAGGTGGATTGCAGCGAGTCACTTGACCGCTTCGTTCCCAGAATTGATCCAGGGAAAGACCCCAAACTCTTGGCAGAGAAATCAAAATATGGCCGACCGAGTCACTCCCCTTCTCATCATCCTTTACTATAAATGCTCTGGCCTTGCCTTATACACCTGCAGCTCCCTCCCATGAGCCCAATACCAGCTTCTTCATGCTGTGCTTATTTCGGGCCGCTTCATTAAACAACCAGGAATAAACTGCTGGCTATTGCTTTCCGTCTGTAAACAGAATTTGAAAAAAGGAACACAAGCTCTCAGAGGAGACAAGACTGGTTGGCTATCCTGAGACGGACGAGATATAAGGCTTATGCAGATGCCTGCAAAATGTCGAACTTGCCATGCTATCATCCAAGATAAGGATGTTGGTATGCATTTGTTTAGCTAACTAGGATTACAGGGTGGCCCAAACATTGGGAGATGACTCCTAAAATCCACCAACATTGTAAATAGAATACCTTAAATTCTTCTAACTTCTTTGTCAACATTGGACAACCACCCACTAAAGATCCAATGAAAACTTTGTATTATTTATTCTACCACAATTATAAAATACCAAGAAATTATGCAAATTAAATCACCAGAATTATTGTCCATTGCAGTTACAATTCATTTTGATCCATTTATATAATACATGGATTTCATATTCAATAATATTCATCAGTAGTCGACACTGCAACGAGTTCCAATAGGTTCACATGCTGTGAACTGTCTTTGAAAAGTAGTTATTCAGAACTGGTTTTGATCATTCAAACACTAAAACATGACCCTTGGCAAACATATATGCTTTTGCAAGCAGGTTTTTCTTTTTTTTGGGACTAAAAATCAATTGTTTGTCAATAGGAACAGATTATTAAGGCAAGAATTGAGTCCTGATGACAACATTCCAAAGAAATTTTGACTCAAGTGCTGTTAGTCTTCATTAATGCTTAGCCATCAATTCCAGGTTCACCTATTCAAACTGTTTTGACACTTTTATCTCAGCACAGTGTGAAGTAACTAGCCCGGAAGGTCAATTAAAAATCAAACCTATCAGAACTTCATGAAAAAATGTTGATTATAATTTTGTTTAATGAGCCAAGTAAAGTGCTCTTACTGAGGGGTCAAATCATGGCTCCAGGTCACTGAGTGATATCACTGTAGCAGTCTTAACAAGGTTGTTTACATTCTTTGTCTCGGTATTTTAGCAGTCTTTGGTGATTTGGCATTAAAAAGATCCTCAAGTTGGCTTGATGGAGTTTTAGAGATAGATTCTACTTCTTTTAAAATTATTATTTGCTTTGTGAAATGTAAAAGTGATGCCATTCCTGATTCATTTTATTTAATATGCTAGATAAGTAACAGTCGGACAATGTCAGCAATCAATTTGTGGTTAACTACCTTTACAATAGGGTCATAGAATGATTTGACCCCAATTTGTAAATGGCCACCACAATAACCACAAAGAGAAAAATATAGAGAATTTAGCTTTAGACACAGCATTAACATCCGCTAACCCCAAAGAAACAGGAATATTTTGATATTATTTTTAATTTTTTTTTATTCTCAGTCATCTCAAAGTCTCTTGTGCAAGAAAAATCAAAAAAATCAAGTTGTGCTCATCAATCATCTTGACATATTTTCACAAAGTGAACAATGGCCATTCCGCCATTCTATGTTCAACTGGGGCACTTCTAGGGCTTTCATTTTTTCTCGACAACACCTGGTTTTAAAGACACATCAGTCAGTCAACAGGCACCTGCACCACCCGCATTCTGCAAGCGGACAGATTAATCACACAGCCGGTGAATGCAGGTGATTTCTGTCAAAGCATGACAGTGTGGTCATAACACTCAGAAAATGACATGTGGGATGACCTACAGTTTAAACGCTACAGCAGGAGACCTAATGGGCCATTATTTGGACTTCAATGCTAGGCCTCAAAACAAAGGGGGTCCCCCCACACTGTCACTTAGCAAGGGGAAATGAGGGGAAGGGCCCATCTCCCATCTGCTTCTTTTGATGGTGCTGTTACCAGGATTTTCCCCCACCCCCATTTTCTATTCCCTGTGGTTTCTCTCTGCCTTTTCTTGTTTCTTTCTCAAAGGACACATTCCCACACTGTAACCAGAAAGAATCAGGGTCCACTTTCCCCGAGCATTTTTATGGCTCAACAGGGGTGGGGTGGGGCTAGAGGGTCTAGAGGGGCAAGGCGCTGGCTGCCCCGAGGGGATCCCCTAACACCACCCCCCACCTGTGTCCTTGCTCTCTGCTGTCTCTCAAATAACAGATACAAATCAGACAAATGGGTTCTGTCAAGTGTTTTTTACTCGTGATGCTGTGGGAGTCAACAATTATAGTGGTGCTCTTGCGCTCTCCACGTCTCCCGGGAGCTCTCTTATCAATGTGAAGAAGTCGCAGTAGGAAATGCCAACTTAACTAGAAGGGGATCCCACACTGCTGTTTATCTGCCATCGGCAGCAACAGGGGATTTGAAGCGGCTAGGGGGCTTGTAACTTTTAACCTCGTAGTACGTTGCACGGCGCGCTCTGAGATCTTTACTCGGGATCTTCATACCTGTCAACCTCGAACCATTTGTGATCTTACCAAATTTTGTTTTCGCCCTTACATATATGTATAAATACATGGAAAATCTTACCACTTTACTTTTTTGTAAAAAATCACGAACAACAAGTGAAAATGAAAGTAAACATAAACAAGGGAACAGGAAACGGAAATCACATGGTGAAAGTGTTACAAAACGAAATGTTTATCATGATCTTTTTTTTTTAGCCAATCAGAGGCGCCGGTACATATATCACTTGGCAGACATGCGTTTCCGGGAAGAAACAATGGCGGATGGTGAAAAATGGCTAGAAAGTGCCTTAATTTATTTTTTTTTCTCAAAATCACCGTTTAGCGTACCATTTTCATGTGTACAGCGTACCAATATAAAAATGGGCTTTCAGTTGTACCAATTACGGCGAGAACGTACCAGTTGACAGGTATGGATCTTATTACAGGCCGTGCAGGAAAAGGGCACAGCGCACGCAAACAGCAATATCAGGCTGAGCACGCAAGCATGGGAAATATACTGACGAATTGACGGGCCTTTTGCTCTCTGGGCAGGAAACCACACATCTGCGGATGTCCAACAGCTGTAAGACATCAGAATCGACAGCATGGGAAATAAGTACTTGTGACATACTCGTTCGCACTGCTGACGTTTTAGGAAGGTCGCCGCCGTGCTACTGTGTCATAAATGAGATCATTCAAAATACTGAGTTGATCACAGTGGCCCTTGCAGAAATTTGGCCAAATTGGGTCTTTATGCTCAATGACAGGGATAGAACTCAAATCCATTTGTGCTGGTTTAGCTGGGATTGAATGGTTGATCTCCCACTGCCATTGACAGTGATATTGGTCCAATTTATTTGGACAAGGAGGGCAACAAGTCTCCTTTTATCACCCTCAATAGCAAAAAAAAAATGTTAAAATCTCTATGTGGCACAGCAAAATTAAAAGGCATCTTTTCAGAATATCATCATACTGTTGTAGTACTTAGTAAACCTGTTAAGTTCAGGGTCCTTTGGGGTTTATTCATATTTTACTTACTTTTTCCTCCTGTGTGACTTGTCATTATGATCACACATTCCTTTAACCTCATCTGGCCTCCCGTATCCTCAGCCAATCCCTGCCTGTCGTGTCAACCACCTGTTCCTCCGCCCCTTATGTTATACCATGTCATTATGTATTAAACTGCAGGTTTGGGATGAATGTCACTTATGAACTTCTTAAAATCTACACTACAATGAACGCAAAAAAAAACATTGCTTAATGTCTCATAACAGCACAAGCGTGAGCCTCTTTAGGAAAAAGGTGATCCTAATCCTCCAAATTAGCCTAACATAGTGTATTCTCTGTTATTTTTGCTTGCAACTATATAGCAAATGTTTGGTATTTGTTAGTCATCTCATCTTAATTTATTCTTTTCATTTACTGTTGATATCTTAGATACAATCTATTAACATTTAATCTCGTTTGGCCCAAATAACCACTTATCTTCGAATAAAAGGGAATATTTCCAATTTCTTTGAAAACAAGCAGCTGGGACATCATGAAAGCATCACTCGGCATTATCAGATGGGCTCAGGAGCTTGTAAACATGTTTTAATGAAAATAGCAATCAGATGGCAACACTTTGTAGCCTCCCGATAATGAACAGAATATGTGTGTCTTGGGAAACTGAAGCAACACTAAATGTGTTTCATGAACTTTAGAATTATTAAAGTTATAGCCAAGGGGCCCACTATTTCTGTCCTTTGGTTAAAATATTTTGTTTGTAATACATATATTCTTTTTGTGTGTGTTGCGTTTCTTCTCGTGGACACTGTTGAGTCATTCATTTATTTTCTGAACCACTTATCCCCACATTTGTGCATCATCACCTTAAAAACAGCACCAAAAAATATTGGATAATGCTAATTTGGGGATCCAAGTTTTACGTCAAAATTTATTATAGCTAAATGACAGTAAATATAAAATAGAGTGATGCTCATATATAATGTCTGGGAAGAATGAATACACATTGACGTTTTATAAATGGGTTGAAAGGAACATACAGAAGGTTGTTGGGGACCAGATGAGAGAATACCTGATGAGTTGTTATGATCTGTTGTCTCATAATATTAGTCTCCACTGTTGCTGGACGAGAGTGTCCTCCCAAGCATCCTAATATGAATCCTCTAGGGCTTAAGATTCGAGAAAACCATAAAATATCTTATTGTTTGGGTGTGTTTAAAGTATAACCCTTGTCTATGACATTTAAAGAAACTGTGGTATCAGAGCAAGGGTAACTTTCCCAGTCTGTCACAACCAATATAGAGTCGAATAGTTGATACCTTTTGTGTCACGCTCTTAAAAGAAAAGTCATGTTTTTGATTGACTGAATTTTCTTCTCTCAGGCTGTGATACCTGGCAATCACTTTAAAATCCTTCTGATCGCATGGAAAAAGATCCAAATACTGATTTTGGCTACATAAAATACAAATGATAACTTCCAGAGAAGCATTCACAGGCCATAAAATCCTTATTTTAGATTGCCTTCAAGCAATGAAATGACTCTTGTATCCCTCTAGTGGCACATTATAAATGTGGTAGCCAAATGATGTTTCATTAAGCAGCACAATAGCAGGTCAATCAATGCCTGTACCAATTTATGAAGCTCAATCTAATGAAGTTTAATAATTTAGATTTCTTATTAGTCCCGCAAATGGATTGGAGGGAAAATTCCCTCACATCAGCACAGAACAGCCGAGAATGTCAACACATGGATTGAACAAATGACTTCCAACATCAATTGTGCATCAGAAAGTAATTAAGGACTTTGGCCAGAAAACTTGAATGTATAAAAAAATATCTAGTCGCCTGCATACTAATATCAATTAGTATTTAACTCAAGCTGAGACCAACTAAAATGCTTGAAAAAGGACATTCTGGACACTTTTTAACTGAAATTGATATGTGAAGTAGAGTGAGTAGAGTTAATTCATTTGTAAGGTAAAAAAGTTTTGTTTTTTTAAAGCAAATGTAAAGTAGGACGCGTGCATCAATTCTTAATACAAAGTAACTTGTAGCATCGCTGTGGTATCTAGTTACAGGTGTTTGAGTTGCTTTCATTTTTATCGTTCTGCAGATCCGTCATCTTGAAGTAAATAAGATTTCCAGGTTGTTGTGTTGCCTCTCTTCCATTGAGCATATTAAGAGGCTACACAATCACTGCAATTCTAATTCGTGTATTGATTGCCACTTAGTCCCATATAGGGAAAGTTCAAAGACTAATGCGTTCAACTACGAAGTTCAGCATGTTTTGAATCCTCTTGTGTACAGTAATTTCTACGTGACATACTGTCTGTATCACCTGTCAGGCAACATGATATTTTGTGCACTTGCATTTGAAGCAACATGGAAGACAGCTGTAGTAGTAACCCTCCCAAGAAACACAGACACATGCTTATGAAATCTTTATGTGCATACGAATGCTTCCAGCAGTTACCAATACTAATTGGCTGTAGAAGTGCATGTGAAGATTGAGTGTACTTTGTGTACTTTCTGCAAAGTGCTTGACTGATTTTCTCCAACAAGAATCAAATATAGCAAAGTGTGACATGGCATAACCGTGGAGTCTATTTTTAACAACGCCATTCGGACACTATTTTTAATTCATATGGAGAACAGCATAAGAGGTAGCTGACTCATTTGACTGCAGGCTTATTTAGAGCAGTGAACAAAAGGAGAAGGTGGGATTTTATAAACTGGTTCAAGAGTGTTTCTATACAGAGGCAAGAGCAAAAGTTATGTTATGATGGATTATCTTAAAGGACAGCATTTTAATCTGTACTGTGCATTCACAACCCACTCTTGACAGATAATTATTTCTAGCAAAGTCAAGTGTTTTTACACCATAACTTTATTGGATAGTGCAACGATACCATTACGTTCTGTTTTACTTCCTTTCTTATGCAGATTAAGAGCATGCAATGAACCGGAAATCAAATGAACAAATATATTTAGCAAACTTTCAGGTTATTTTTAAATAAAGATAGCTAATTCTCTTTTATTTCTTACTGCTACATCACCCAGTTTATCTTCAGTGCACATTGAATATTAATGCTGCTGCAGGTGGCTAGTGGGTCAGTCATTGATCTTGAAGGAGACTTGAGTCAAGGGAGGTGCCACATGGGATGAAGTCACGTGGGACACTTCTTTGGACTCTATTAAACAAAGGATGATGCATTGTGCTCAAATGCAAGCACATACAAGAGTCAAGGGTGGTACTTCAATTCTGCAAATTATTGCAGGGTCGATAACCAAACATTATAGCTCAGCATTTATGTAAATATCAGCCAGTATCTATATATAGAAGTCAGAAGTCGCAAGCCGAGCTTCGAGGATAATAGTATAAGGAATGATTACAGGGTTAAGGGAATTGTTTAGCACAGGGGTAGGGAACCTATGGCTCGGGAGCCATTTGTGGCTCTTTTGATGGGTGTATATGGCTCTCCGCCTTTTTAAATCATATTTTTTTCTTCATTAGACTCTTCTGCATGCATTCATTCATTGATACTCATTGATTAGCAACAGTGAAATTATGTTCTCAAAAGAATTCAGACTTTTTTTTACTTTCAAAGTGGTGTAATGAATAATAAATGCTCACATTTTCATGTGTTTTTACTTTTAAAATCTGAGTATGGCTCTCAAGGAATAATGTTTGAAAATATGAATTGTTTATGGTTCTCTTTGTTAAAAAGGTTCCCGACCCCTTGTTTAGCACATGAGCAGTACCATTTATTATTTAGTTAACTCTGATGAGTTGGTGAGAAAATGTTCATCATGCACAGAGGAATCATGGAATGACTTGAATGTAAATAAAGTTATCTGAGATTGAAGCCAGCTTCATTGCACTCTCATTGATGAGGGACAATTAGAGGTGATATTAACAAAGATGGATTTTTTTAATGATAGCTTTTAAGATATTGCTCCAAGGACTGAATGGTTCCTTCATCCCACAAAGATACTTTGTCTCAGTCTCTCACAATGAATATGAAATGGTCTGAATCATGCTAGAATGTCTAAGAGACCTAAAAAACAGACTCTATTTTTTATGTGTTAATAGTTGATTTAAAAATAAAAGACTTAAGACTTGAAACTAACTGCTTATCATAAATTCTGTGAATGGTGAACAGAGCATTGAAAAGTAGCTCAACGAAAAGATGCAGTGGAAAACCTCTTTTGGACCACAACTGCAAAAGCTTTTAAGAACGTGTCTAGTAATAAAATTTCATAGGATGCGGAGAAACTTTCTGAGCAATTGTTGGAGCCACAAAGCTTTCCCTGGACTGCATATATGAGATTTGGAACCCAAACAAACTGAAACAAAAGAACATGAAGTGGAAATTGGTTCAGAAAGCAAATGAGGGGGAGGAGGTATGGCTGGCATACAAGGGCAATATAAACCTCAGCATCTGTCTGCACAATAATGCAGAAAGGAGACACACTCCTAATCAATTTCACACAAAGCTTAAAGTACTTGGAAAGAGGCATACATCAAGTACTGCAACTTGTGTTACTGGATTTGGAACCAAGTTTTATGGGGATGCAGCATCGAATACATACATTAAAAATAATAGGGTTGGTTAAGTTGAAAGTCAGCTCAATAGCTAAATATAAGTTGTCAGTAAATCTTGGAAGGAGAAGTTGGAGGTCAATTTAATCACTGAAGAACAAGGTATGACAGAATTGTTTGGGTCTGTTTTACTTACTTTTAAATACAGGATACAAAGATTTATTTGAGTTATGCTGAATACATTCGAATTGACTAATGTATGGTTAACTAGTAACAATTTGGCTATTTAAGGATATATATCACAATAATTGAGGTTATCTTTCAGGACTGGACAACATGCAATCTCCACACAGTGAAAATCTACCCCAAATTATTTAAAAAATAATAATTTTAAGGTGCTATTCATTACTATTCTTGGTTCAATGTTGAATGTAGGATGAAATTCTGATGTCATCCAACACATGTGGCAGTAGGGACACGCCCCCTTGCCGCACGCCTCTGCCACTCTCAAATTGGGACATGTTGGCTGGGCGTTATTGGAGGAATGTCAATGTTCTAATTGTCCATGCAGCGTGGACTCTGGGCGACTTTCAGATGCTGCGTCTGACGATTTGCCTCCGCACATCCGAGCCACCATGACGAGCACTGAGAGCGTGGCTGAGAGTGACATCCATCCTTGTATCATCAGGATGGAGCCACTCGACTGCAAGAACACTTTTTTGCCGGGCAAAGCAACGCCGAGGCGGGCCACGGGTCGCAGTCCCCGCTTGGACAGCGACCCCAAAGTGACAGCCAACGGTGTGCACGACATTGAGGACCGCATCTTAAGGATTACCGGATACTACGGCTACAACCCAGGCTACTCCAGTCACAGAAGTAAGTGTTTAAAGGCAAAATTGAATGAAATTCATCGGAGATGCAGCAATATATCAGGGAATACAAATACATATATTGTAAATTAGATGAATTTCTATTTATAGCCCATAGTCAACCACTCTGTGTGACACTACACAATAAAATAGAAGAGATTAAAACAATACAACACAATTCAAAACAATACTACACTATGATATACTCTACACTGCTCAGATAATATAATATTTACCTTTCTGTGACACAGAATATACCATAAGAGAAGAAATCAAATAACAAGATGCTATATTTTTTTCTTTTCTATATCTTACACATGAATTGAAAGATAATTGAAATCATGACTATATATGGAAACAAGGTCATGACCCATTTCTAATTTCTTTAGGCCACCAATGAAATCATATGAACTATTATAGAATCATATTTTATATATGATATAAGGAAGATTGGCTGGCCACCAATATATTTTGGCCCCTGCCTGGTACCCATAGTTAGCTGGCAAAGTGCACATGTACCTGATGCTGCTCAGGTCAATCACTGATGTCTCACTGATGGTTACTTCGACAGACATGCTTTATATTGTCATTTATGTATAAAAATATTAATGATGAACTCCGTGATGCAAGAGAATGCTTCAGGGCAGTTTCCAGACTTAAAATTCAGCCTCACATGCAATAAAAGAAAACAATCCACATGCATTTGCTGATGCGGACAAAAAGCCTGGATTAAATGTTGGTACGTAGTTGGCTAGTGAATACAGTACCAAAAGCACTTTGTCCTAAGAATTGATTCACTTAGTCATTTTGATTTATAAAATATTGATTTTGGTTTTCATCTCATGGTATATAAATGGTTATGGAGACAATGATGGCACAGTCGTTTTTGTACTTTGTGTCTTTATTGGCTTTATTGTGCAAAAGAAGTCTTGCGTCAGAGGCAGAAAGGCTTCACTCCAAATGAATTAGACTTTGCACGCAACCTCCAAAACATTTTACCCCAGCTGGTTGTTACATAAAAGATTCGCGGAACATTATTTAAATATCTCCAAGTTCTGAACTCACAATATTAGAAAGTAGAAACAAAATGCAAAAATGCAAGTTCACTTAAGAAATTATACAATCAAGATGCTTCTTTTCACTACAATAGATTTTTGGATTAGAGACAAGGAAATGAGCTTTTGTGCTCATTATCTAAGTCCTTTCCATTGTAGTAAATTTATCATGAATGCAATCATGGACTCTCATTTGGGAGCCATCTACTGTTCAGGTTGATCCCATGAGATGTGGTTCGGATAATGAAAAGCACCCTAAACTTCAGATTGGAGACTAACAAAACAACTCACAAATGATCCAATAATGAGCCTTGGGGGGTAAGCAATATAGGATTGTAAGTAGTGGCAGTAAATGTGGTTCGTATTGAAGAATCGTACATTTTAAGGAGTTCTATTAGTAGAAATTGTGGCCGGATGTTACACTCACTGTAAGAGTTCATTATGCAGTAAAATACAATTGTATAATACTGTTTTAAAACACCTGCACAGAATCCCAAACCAGAATAATTGGCATCCATCATTGTCAGTTTCTCTAGAAGGACCTTGGGTGAAAATTGGTTGCTATTTTCTTTATTTGGCTTTCTTTTTCATAGCCAACTTTTCTAAAATAAAGATTGCACCCATTGCACATTGTAATGACATACAAACGCCATCGGGTGGTGCTTTCATCATAGTAGTCGTTGTTGAATTAAACATAGTGGTCCAGAGGATTTTTATTCCCATGAGTCACTTTTTGGAACCATGAAATGATATATCAATAGCAGCAAGGTCAGACAGTATTATTCGCTCTGCATCGGAATCCGTTACTAATCAAGGTGAGTGATAGTGTGTCGACTCTGCTATAATTTCAGACCTAAGGAGCAGGTGTGCATCATAACAGCATCCTTTCCGAGCCCATAAAAGACCAGGCATCTGTAAGATGATGGGTATATTTAACCTGGGAAACATTACCAATTTTCTGATAAGATTGGCCATCTGCTATGCCCTCATCTATTCATCAAATCCAATTTTTTTTCCGGCCAATACAAGTTAATCCTCAGGGCGCTGTACTTGCACTATAATATTGTTTTCTTTAGTCTGCATTAATAAGCAAGTACTGTACGCGCACAAACTGGATCTACCCCGGGTCAGTCTTCAATGTGGGTGGAGTTTGCATGTTCTTGCCGGGCTCACTTGGGTTTTCTCTGGGTACTGCCAGCATCCCATAAATATACAGGGTATGCTTTTTGAACACTCTATATTATGCCCCGAGGTATGAGTGTGGTTGTCCGTCTCCTCGTGCCCTGCAAGTGGCTGGCCACCTAATTCAGAGTTTCCCCCTCCTGATGCTTGAAGTCAGCTCGGATAGGCTCCAGCATCCCTCGCAATACTTGTGAGGATAAGCGGTTGAGAAATTGAATGAAAAAAATATGATCCCTTCAGTTATGTGCATGAGAAGAACAGGAATGGTTCGGACACATAGATACACACAAAAACCCAGAGTGATGTCCCGACTAGCTTTATTGCTCCTGCTGTCCCACAAGATAATAGCTTGCAGCAAATGCCTCCTCAGCTCCTCTTGGAATACCATTTAGGTGATTTACTGGGTATGTGGTTTTAAATTGTTAAATTATAAAGAGGGCTCTATGACTGGACAGTCCTAATGCAAGGAACATGAAAATACTGCTCAGCTTTATGATTGTGTTGTGTTTACTGCCTTCACAGAAAGACATCAATACACTTACAGCAAAAAGAGAATGAGAAACTCCTTGAATAAACAATGTTAACAGCACATCTATTTTTTTTCTCTCCAAACATAGAGCTTATTTATGCAGCTATTTTGATGAAACTCGTTCCCATGCCTTTCCTTGAAGAGATATTTATAACAAGCTCACTGTCAACCATGCCTGAATGACTCCTGGAGTACTGTTAGGCACCACCATCTCACGAGGTTATGTGAAAACACCCTGTAAGTAGTAGTGGGTGCGATGTTTCACCAAGGGACCTTTAGATCTGCTGACCCATACTGACCATTTTGTGCATAGTAGTCATAAGTCAATGTACTTCTTGTCAGGTGATTTGGGATACTTGGGCAACCTCACTGTATTTAAATACTAAAATTAGATCATATTATGCCACACTAGGGTAGAGTTTTCCATGCTTTTATGCTTTTTATGATTAGACCTGAGTGCCGTTAGCTGCCTAACGGTGCCTTTCTGAGTTCACTGAGTGCATAGCATCGATAAACTGACCTTTAAAGCCTTTTTAATGAGATGCATTGCTGATGTTTGTTGCAGTGTGGTCAAGGTTAGACCGCATTTTTCATGCAGAGGTTTTTGAAAATATGTAAGGGAACAGTCTAGGGTTAAAAATAAACTCCTATAGGCTTCCAGCTGGCTCATCCTTTGAGAATATGATAGATAGGCCCATTGAAATTGTGTATGCTATAGTAGAATTCACCGCTAGATGCCGTCCAACTTCCAATTCACTTTCCCTGAGGGGCAAGTGAATTCATACATTTTTGGCAAAAGTAAGGATGTCTAAATGTTGAAATAAATAATTCCATAACAGTCACATTTTTATCTATCTTAATTATATTATAGTATGTAACAAGTTTTGGAAAATATGTTTGAAAAGTATCAGGAAATTTTAATCTAAATGACAAAAGGGCCTAATAAAAGGATTGAGTGCATTAGTAGATGGGAGTGCAGCTGTTGCCATGGGGCCAAAAAGGGTAGATGCTTTATTTCTTTGCTGCTTTGATCTCTGATGTGAGTCCACTAGGTCCAGTGTTGTTTTTCTAATAACAATGGAGAATTATTATTTCAACATTGAGTTCATTTGAGGCTTCAGGAAAGGTCACCATGTCAATAGAAAAATGTAGTTATACATGCTTTCCCACTATAAAATAATGAATAGATTTACCGAGCAAGTATTTTTGCCCCTTACCTTACATATACGAATATTACAGTATTTTCAGTGACAGCAGAAAGGCCACTGCTACTCTTAATCAGATGGAATTAGTAACCAGGGCTTTGCTGACTAGGATATTTTTCATGCCGTCCCTCTCTGTCTAGAGTTGTCTCCACTCATCAGCAGGTCTATTTTTAAGTGACCCTCCTCTCACGGGATCCATTGTCCTATCCTTTGCTTACTCCAGAGAAAATCGTATAGCTTCAGCTGCATTTGGCTAGTACATTTATACATTATGATGGCTTCAGGTTTAGTATGTATTCAGCTGAACTTTGATATCTTACAATTGGGAAGTTAAGACATATAAAGAATGTGGATTCTATTAAAAAAAAATATATATATAGTATATATATAACACCACAGTATTGACTGATGTGTGTCAAAACCTTCTGATTGAAATATTTTAAAGAATTGAATACAACCGCAATATTTCAATGAGGAACTTCTTTCATCTACAAAAAGCTTGGACACGGTACACACCAAATACTACTGTGCACTGTGATGCAGTGCTACTGCAGAAAAGAGACAGATGAATGATACAATGAGCCATATCCCAAGCCAACAACCTCTCTGAATAATTAAATAAACAGTGTATAAGCTTGGATTGCCTATTTACTTCACTGATTACACAACTACTTTATCGTGAAATGAATGTTTGACTCAATACTGCATCATACTAATGAGGCATTTATGAATACTATAAGTCCAGAACTCCATAACTTTGAAATTCCTTTATATTTACATGACATTAAAGTCAAATATAGAAGAATGAGAGAAATTGACTTGAGACAGAAACACAGAAATGATTTAAGATGAGCAGCCTCAGATATACAATGCTCTTAAAAATCCTGTAAAAAATATGAACTTTGTATTTTAAATACAAATGCTGTGGTCTGTTGCTTAACTTTGGGGAAGTTTTCATCAACCCGCAACCCTGTGTGGGTGCGGCAAAAAAGGCGTTTCCAGAATTCTTCTTTCACTCTCCCTAATGGCGACCTACGACTGACTGGCAACCAGTCTAGAGTGTGGTCTGCCATTCGCTCAAAGCCAACTGGGATAGGCTCTAGCGCCCCGTGACCCTGACCAGACTGTGTTATAAATGTAGGAATAAATGAACTTCCTCTAAATGCAGAGAATTGCCGAGACTTCGGAAGTGTCCTTGTCTTTTGCTATGGTCTGGTAGTTGTTTTTAATTAATATTTTTTATAGGATTATTAACACAACCGGTAGATCGGTGACCTATGGCAATTCTGATGCTCATGTATTTGATATTACATTAGATTATTTGGTGTGCAAGCATTTTGAAAACAAGAAATAAGTCAATAGTGTACTGCAGAAAACAGAGCAGTGAGGTCTGCTCAGGTAGAAAAAGGATAGGGAGTGCTAGAGAGGAACTAACGCAGCATAATTATTCTGGGCTGCTTGGTTACCTTCCAAACAAAGCTGCTGATTTGTAGAGTAAAAGAGAAGGGAGGGGGTAAAGTGTGTTGGACGGAGACAAACGAGATGGGGGTGGCGAGGATGAAGTGAGATGACGGAAGTGATTGCACCGTGCCACACGCACTTGAATCTCAGTCTCCCTTGGAGACAGTGGCGGCATTGGATCACGGCATGGCATTTCAACAGTAGTGTCTCCACCAGACTGCACTACATCCAGTCAGCTGTGTCACTCCTGTCCAGACTGGAGTGCTGAGGAGAAGAGTTGACAGATGCACTAAACTGGCACGCAGAGCGATAGAGGTTCTTGGGGGAATAAGTGAAGAGCGTGAAGAAGACAAAGTAGCAGAGGAGTAAGGATGCAAAGAACGAGGAAGAAGAGCGTCTGACGTCCACAGGCTTTGACAAAGATAAATAGACTTCCTGGGGAAGGACAGTGTTGTGGCCCCCAGTGGAGGATGAAGAAACACTCAGCCAGAGTGGCTCCTCTCAACTCTTACAGCACTCAGGTCTTGACCTGCTCCATCTCGGAAGGTAACTTCAGGTTAACTCTAAATCCTTTTATAAAGGTTACATTTACACTTAGTCCAAATGATATATATGTAAGGGCTTTAAATGACAGTTTTTATGTGCTACGAATGGACCTGTTATATCAAGTTCAAGGGGTGAAGTGGTGCATGCAAAGCAGAAATACACACCTTTCTATCTTTATGGGTAAGATAGCCTGCATGCATGGACGGTCCAAGCTGGATCGAAGAAAAGAGCCACAAAACAAAGATATCAGCAAGTTTTGCTCACCGCTTGGAGCTTTTCTGCTCACAACTCAAAAATAATCAAACTCCCTGATCCCTAAAAGCCTTGAATCCATTTTCTAATCTGTAGAGCTCACCTTTGTTTTTGTGAGATTGAAATGAGATACCCTAAATCCCTTTTCTGTCAACATCATCAACATCCCACTTCTTCTTAAGACGACTTATTCAGTCTGCACATTGCTGCCCCAGCAGGAGTCCAACCATCAATGCAACAATAAAACACCACCATATTGAAACATTGGGCTGGAAAAGCAGATTCCATCACATGGAATAGATGTGCTCCATTTAAAAAAAAAAGTCAATAATGAAGGATACTGTATTGTCAGTATTGTGGAGCTGTTTGATGAAATTGAACCAAGTTAGAACTTTTGTAAAGACCAGGGACACCTTTTCTCTTGTTGACGAATGTTAAAATAACTGTGAGCATATTTTTGAGCAATAACAGTATCACAAAAGAGAATAATTTGGCCATGAGAGCTGCTTCCCTGGGGTAGGGGAATAGTGGAGTTTTAATATTACTGCATGTTGGCTCCAGATCTGCTGTATTGGCTTTTATAGCTCAGGACTGAAGCATCGGCATCCAACACTCAAAGCTTTAGGTTTTATCTGTAATGTAGAATATAAAACTGTTTTTACTTGCAGAATAAAATGAAGTACTCAAAATGAACAGAACTGCTGCATTCTTGCAGAAAAGGAAACGACAAAATCGCCTTAATAAATTTCCTCAATAAAATATTGTTAAAATTAAGACAATATACCGTATATCATGAATAGGTATACTAGAAAAATCTCTCAAAGGCAGGATCAGACTAACAATGAACTAAAGAGGCAAATTCCCTGGGTGGGCATGATTACCAGAGGGCCGCAAAGCTCGCTTAAAAACAGATTAATAAACTTATTGTCATCTTGGTGTTATATTAGTGATGTTGCATCAGTTCCATGCATATAAACTATGAATCTTTTGATTTTATAATTGTTCAAATACTGCAACCCAACCATCTCAAGTTCCGATTTTAATTGGTCTTACAGTTTAACCCCAAACTCTAAAAAGTCTTGATGTATCGCAACCGTACCTTCAGCATAATTGCCTATTTTTTTGGTGATGTGATAAAACCAGTGCATCCAATTTTAAGTAGTATCATTATATATAGCAACAAAAAGAGAAGAAATGGGTCTGCAGGCACACTTTAAACATTCATTTGTTAGGTTACATTTTGCAACCACAAAGTCTTTAACTGACTTCATAAGTTCAAGCAGAAACTTACTTTCTATCCATATGTTTTCATGGCAGCTTGTGAGTGGTTGTGCTAAATTCTCATCGGTTAAAAAATCCATCGATGCAGTAATGAGTAGTATTGAGATGCTGTCCAATGCTAGAAGGAAAATACTAACAGCCATGCCTCTCATGCTGAGCAAGCAGAGAGAGGCTGGGCAGCACAAGTCTTTGATTTTCCTGCCCTAGTGTAAATTGATCCCTCCATGCTGAAAGTAAAGAACTTGTCCGTGTAGAGCACTCTGCTAAAGTCTTAGTCCAAGATTCAGTGCCATGTTGATGACTGCAGTCTATTTTGTCACGATGACCTATCAACACTAGAAGCAGTAGCATTTTTTCAGTCTACCCATTAAGCAGAGTTTATTCAATTTTTTCCGCATTCATTTTATGTACCGCTTATCCTCACAAGGATCACGTGAATTGCTGGACACCTATGGCCAGCAGGCGGGGGGACACCCACAATCGGTGAATAAGGAAACAAACAGCCATTTACGTTCGCAATATAGAGTGTTCAACCACCTGGGAGAACATGCAAACTCAAACAGGAAGGTCAGCACTCACCAAAGATGTAACCCTCAATCTCAGAACAGTGAAGCGGATTTGCTAACCACTCTTCCACCATGCTCCTGTTCTTGTCGTGTTCTCATAATTTCAGATGTAGACAATAACTAAGTATAGCCCATGACCCATCAATCGAATTACTGTCCGAAATGAAAATAGATCATGAACATAAGGATGTTATTTTTTAAATTGTATTTTATATGGCATTATGTGTCTTGACATATCGTTGTATCGTGCTCGTTGTTTCAAGTCAGAATGTCAATTTACCTGAATTTACCTGTTTTTTTTTTTTTTAAAACTATGTTTGTCTTCTGATTAGGAGAGGATGGTTTGGAGTCTCACGCTGAGACCCCTGGTAGTGAGACAAGTGTGGAAAGTCAGTCATACCAGACATGCACTAGTATAGTTTTGAAGGTGCTCGGTGGTCTGCTGATGGTGCTGTGCATCTCCTCTTCCTGGGTGGGTACCACTCAGGCAGTCAAGCTGACCTTCAAGTCATTCTCCTGTCCTTTCTTCATATCGTGGTTCAGTAGCAACTGGAATATCTTCTTTTTTCCTATTTATTACTCTGGACATGTGGTGACCACAAGGGACAAACAGACACCCATTCAAAAATTCAGGTAATAAGTGAATCCATCCATCAGTTTTTTATACAATATATATAGCTAAAAAGCCAGACTACATTCAATTAAAAGGAAATGCATGTATAGACAACCATTTGCACAATCCCTATTTGTGTCCTTGAAAGGGTTAGAAAAACAACAATTGATACACGGACGGATGTCTGTAGAAGCTAAAGTATGTTTTTAGCCATCTTATGATTAGAGAAAAATTAAGGAAAACAGAATTTAAATGTTAGGTACTCTATATGTTATTCCTAGCGATTACAACACATTTATCAATATAGCACACATGGCTTCATGGGCAGATCTTACAGAAATAATGTCTTTCGACAGAGAGTGCAGCAAGCTCTTTGGCGAAGATGGGATGACTCTGAAGCTTTTTGTAAAGAGAACTGCCCCTTTCTCCATCCTGTGGACACTGACCAACTACTTATACCTTTTGGCCTTGAAGAAACTGACCGCCACTGATGTCTCCGCCCTATACTGCTGCCACAAGGCCTTTGTATTTCTCCTCTCCTGGATTGTCCTCAAAGACCGCTTCATGGGTGTTCGGGTAGTAGTATATACATTTTGATTTTTAAGGAGAAAAAGATACAGATAGCAGCAGATTCCTCATCTTATTAATGGACTCTTCTCTTAGATTGTTGCTGCCATCATGGCCATCACGGGAATTGTTATGATGGCATATGCTGACGGTTTCCATGGTGATTCCTTTGTTGGGGTGGCGCTCGCTGTGGGCTCAGCTTCAACTTCAGCTCTTTATAAGGTAAGCAGTCTGAAACAAGTGTGTATTAAGCATTAGTTGAGTTAATGTCAACCATGACAACCATATTGTTGTTTATTTTTGCAATCCAGGTGCTGTTCAAGATGTTCCTGGGAAGTGCCAGTCTTGGCGAAGTGGCTCATTTCCTTTCAACCATGGGTTTCTTCAACCTTATATTCATCTCCTGTGTGCCCCTCATCCTCTATTACACCAAAGTAGAGCAATGGGGTTCTTTCTCCTCATTGCCCTGGGGCTATATGTGTGGTCTCGCAGGACTCTGGTTAGGTGAGAATGCCGTGGGGTTTTCTGCATTATTGTTTGAGGTGATACAAGTTCTTTTAGCTTCATCTAAATAGCCATGTTAAACATACATTAGAGTACATTTGTTAAAACATAAATTTGAGTACGTACATCTGCATTTAATAATTAATGATGATACAGTTGGACAAAGTGGCTCTAAGTGTATAGGCACTCCAGATCTATAGGCTGTAAATTGCCAAAGAGATCACAAATTCGTCCTTAAAAAAGCGTTTGGCATTATATTTGGTGCTGAATCCTTGTGAACCACCATAAACATACAGTATATCAATATAATTTACAGTGAAAATGCAGAAATGTGTATTTTAATGTACTTTGCGTCTGTTGCAGTGTTCAACATACTGGTTCATGTTGGTGTGGTCCTGACATACCCCATTCTCATCTCAATAGGAACTCTACTCAGTGTACCTGGAAATGCAGGTCAAGTTTTTTATTGGTATTTCAAATATGACCCTGAATATATTACAAACAATTATCCATATTATCACTATTAAATGAATCTCTAAATTAGAGTCTTTAAGGGGAAGTTTATGCAAATGTATTTGTCTGACTTTAGATCAGTGATATCATTCAAATTTAGATCATAAGCTCTTCCTTGCAGTCTAATTAACTGAACAACTAAAAAAGGTTGTCTTTCATTGACTGTGTAGTTGTTCACTTCTTTCACTTTAGTCGTGAAATATAGGTTTCTGGTGATGCTCCTTTATGATTAGTATCATTGGGTAATACTAATGATGAATAACAACACATTTCCATTATTCAGGTTCGAAGTAAAATAGTCCAAAGTGTCCTCATCTCGGAAAATTCACCTCCAAGTCGTGGATAGAAACGTATTATTGAGAAGATTAGAAGAAGCCTGATGAAAGGCTGCCAAGACCTTTTTCCCATTTGAAATTGAATTGAATTGAATGCTATTATTCTCAATCTACAAGTATAATGAGATTTGCCTTGTTATGAGAGGATAAAGTGGTACAGAAAATTAACGAATGAATATTAATATAAATAGAAAAATGATTTTTTCGATCCTCTCTTTAACGAAGGAAAGTGGAAGGATTTCAAGTTGGCCTTTACATCCTTTGATTTTTCTCTAGCTAATCTAATATAATCGGTTAGGTCTCACACAACTGAAAGCAAAGTGACTAACATTTTCCTCAGCACGCTAGAAACTCAATCACCAGCATTCTGAAACACAGCCCACAACTACAAGCATAATCTAGCAGAGGGAGGGTCAGGTTTCCACAGCAACACTAAATGGCTTGAACTCGGTACTGATGGCCCACATGGAGATCAGTAAGTTACGCTGAAATTACAAAGCTGCAAAATGCAGTGGAACAGATGGGTTTTACTGAAGATAATCAAGAAAAATATGCTTCATTCAACCCCCTATGGGTGGACCGGTGGCTGAATGGTTAGTACGTCGGTCTCACACTTCTGGGGTCTGGGCTTCAAATCCAGGTCGGTCCCTCTGTGTGGAATGTGCATGTGCATCGGCACCCCACAGCCCCCCACGACACTAGTGAGGATAAAGCAGTTCATAAAATGAATGAATGAATCAATCTCATATGGCAGGGATGTCAAACTGGTCCTCAAAAGGCAAGTGGGGCCTTTTACCAGTATAATCAGTTGATTGCAGTCAGGTCCTACTTATTTTAGAAGACTCCTCATTGGTCCAAATTGTCGCCACTGGATTGGTTGGAACAAAGACCAGGACCCATCGCGGCCCTTTGCGGAATCAGTTTGACACCCCTGCTCTATAGCCACTTTGCAATTAATGTTTTTTTTGTGTATTATTTTGTTTCTCTACCTTACCCCATTCCTCCTCCTTGATTACTATCTGTAGCTATAGATGTCCTCAAACACGAGGTGATCTTCAGCATGGTGCGTCTTGCAGCCACATGCATCATCTGCTTGGGCTTCTTATTGTTGCTGCTTCCAGAGGAGTGGGACTCAGTCACGTTGCGATTTCTGGCCAACATCGCAGACAAGAAGTCTGAAGATCATGGCGAGGAGCTCACCGAGTCGAGTGTGCATACGAGAAGCCGCAGTCGAGCCAACGGTGCAGTCTCACTTCCTTTAGCGTGACGCAGCAGTGTGAGCTTCTCTTCCTCCACTGCCCATCTTAGGAGAAGAGACTAGCAAACACAAGATGGGAACAAACTGGAAGACGTGACAAATGATTAAGATTATTCATCAAGGGTGCATCAATGTCTCCAAAGAAGAGGGATATTTATGAGTTTTGCCATTGAAAAGGATGGAAAGTGTTAATTACTTTCTCAGTAAACCTGCCTCACTCAACCCTTCATACACTGAATGCTCTCCAGAATGTATTCTGTGAATATAAATCCTGGCAGAGACCGTTTAGCAAAAACCTTTACGTATTTATATTTACTTATTTAGAGAAGGAATAACATATTCATGAAAAGCTTCGCATATAAGAAAAACAAGCAGTTATCTTATTCTCCATGTACAAGTATTTTGTTTTGGTTCTTTTTAATGTTCATTAAACAAATGTTCACAAGATGTTTACTGTCGTGTATAAATAAATCACAGGGTACTAAAAGTATTTTAAAATTGAGCTTGATAAATGGCAGTTTAGCCACAATGATCCTAAAAAAATGAAATTCTTCAGCAGCTTTAGAAAACTGGACAAAATAGCTTTACAAAAACTTTAAAATGTTGCATAAAAAATCATGAAATGTAACCATTTTTATTTTTAACTAATCGAAAAATTCACTTACTAAGCTTATTTTTATGAATATCATTTATTGTGTCTTTATCAGTTATTTTAAAACTGTCAAGGACATTTCATGATGATAAAATTCAAAACTTGAAGGTTATTTTGAGGGGTTAAATGGTTTTCTGCGTACATTTTTAAATCATTCAAGTTATTTTTGCATTCACTTAAGGATCTGGGCCATAGCATTAATTAGCAGACTTGGAATTATAGATTGTTGATGTTATTATTTCAAATACAAACTGTGATGGAGAATCAGTGTGCTCAGTTCTACATTTTACTTTTTTCTTTTTATCTGTGCATGCTTGCCAAGCAAAAGGAAAAGCCTTGGGAGAATGCTAAACTGCAGAGCATATACTATATATGATTGGCATGTCACAACCCACATACTCACACAGATGCACACACAATCTACATTACTTTAGTACTGAGATTTTTGACTACAGTGAGTGAGTTAAACCTCAAATGAAGCATTTAATGAGGTGGCATTTTCTTTTTTTTTCAATTTGCAACCCACTAGGGCCAGTTTATGATTAGACAACATCACCTAAAATGTGATTGCCTTGCCCAGCAGTCAATGAGGCGACTGTTTCTTAACTGTTGAGATTACAGCGACCTCTCTCAGTGACTGTGAGGTATAACTGCAAAATAATTACTCATGTAGATTTGACTCACAAAATTGTTTTATTTAAAAATGTATAAATGTGGCCAAAAGGGTTCTGAACATGGTTTAAGCAGTTTTTCTTTTTATTAAGCAAACACTTATGGAATATGGAAAATTATCCCTTGACACTATTTTGGAATAAAATGGAAACAAATGGGTTTGAGGACAGTACTAAAAGAAAACAAAAACTTTTCCAACATTTAAATTGACTAGTTTTGAGTAAGTTTAAAAATTGGTATACCTTTCAACATATTTACTCAGCAACGTTGTGCGTAAAAATGGTTTCAACTTTACAGTGCACATGGAGTATATTTCGAATAGAATAGAATCCTTTAGTCACGATGAATTTAAAGTGGAACAACTGAATGTAAAGCTTCAGGCTACTCAGCCGAAAGCACTGGAGCATTAACACAACAGTCCCTGAACAAGGCAAATCCACCAGCAAGAAGTCAATGACTGTAGACATGAGGAGCCAGTCTGGCGTCATCTTGAGGATAAAAAAGCCTTTTCCAGCTGGCTACCCATACACACTAGGCCTTAAAGCCAAATCACGGCGAAGGAGAAGACCCGAGAGGTCTCGGTATCCGTCGCTCGGCGTGGACACTCAAGAAGGTGAAGGATGTTGTGTGAGCAATTGGTTCCAATTGACAAAGGATTGGTCATGGTCAGCCTTGTGAGTTGAAATCCACGTGAGAATGTGGCATTTGAAGCAGTGAGGGGGCACAAGAGGCCAACCGCAGACAATGGGGCACTCAGAAGAGTCTGGATGGAGTAGTGGCTGGGGCACAACCTCCTTTGATTTAACCCTTTAACATTAGTTATGTATTACTTTGATGTGAGTTCCTACCTTGTTAAGTTTCCCCAAAAAAGCTCCTAGCATACATATTAGGAAGTTTGCCTTAATGTGGCTGTGATAGATTGACAACTGTGTTCTACAAAACCAACAAACAAAGCACTCCAATGAAGTTAGTTCACCTACATAACATCAACAGAAAGCCCAATCTCATCCATCCTTGTGACTCTTTGGCCAATTAGTCAGGTCTACCAGCTGAATGTTTCCCACTGCTTTAATGTCTCGGAGGGCCAAAGGGTCAGCGCTCAATCACAGCCTAGCTGGAGAGGTTGTTTGTTTGAACTACTCACTAGTTGACAGGGCGGGTACGGGGGTCAAAAGTAGTGGGGGCTGGTGCAAAGACCCCTGCCAGCTCTAAAGAGTTGCCTTTTGTCAGCAAGGCTGTGTTCAAGGCAGTCAAGCCTTTCACTGCCCTGCTGGCTCCGGCCTCTGCAGGACTACAACAGCTGATGACAAGGCCCCAGATGCTAATTATCCGGCTGATGGAGAGTCACTGAAGTGGGCCCGTCAGAGCGAGGGGTGGCCCTTATGCCTGCAAGGGGCTAAATGGAAGGGAGGGGGGGGGGGGGGGGGTGAAGAAAGGTTGGAAAGGAGTCGGAAGTACTTTCAGTCTTTTTTTTTCTTTAATCAATATTTAATCCAGTTGAACTTTATACCTCTAATTTAATCATCACTGAGTATATTGGAGAAATGTGTCGTCTTTGATTTGTGTCCGGATTACAGAGACATCTGGCATATGGGAGCAGGACTTGTCGAGTTCCAAATGTAATAGTCTTTAGATTTAAGTTCCCGAGCTGAAAGAAGGATGCATTAGAAATAAAATATCAAAATAGTTGATGAATATTAATTAATATAATATGCAGTGGTACCTCTATTTACGAATGCTTGTACGTACGTCTGAAATTTTTTGGTTCTAAAACACTTTGAAATGGAATTACATATAAAATAGTGCTCTTTTTACCAAAAATGCAAGTTATGAAACAAGTTCTGGAACCAATTCATTTCGTAAGTAGAGGTATCAGTGTAAATCATATCAAAAGTATAGTGTAAACTTACAAGTTATTATTTTTGGTTTGGCTGACGAATACACCTGTACTGAGTTTTGGTCTACGCAGCATCCAGAAAGTGTTATGTCAGGGACTTTAAAGTACAACTGCAAGGCAAATAAAACAAAATACATGGTAAAAAACAAATGAATATTCTCCACAAAAGTGTGTATGTATTAACCTACTTTCATATAAGCTGTGAGTTCTGTACAAATGGGGTCAGTAGGTCCTGCTGCTGGCCCTGAAAAGTTGATCTTGCCTTCCATTGTAACTTCACGAGATTTCGGAAACTTTGGTCCTGAATGTACAAAAGTGGTAAAGAATTTGTTAGCTTCTTGACAAGAGCTCTCTCATCACTCAACACTCACCAAGGACCCATACCAGTAGGTTCTTCTCCTTGGACACGTCAACATGTCCAGAGCTCACTTTAACATCCACAAAGCCCATCTGAGACCTGTATAAAAAAAATATATTCATAAGGAGAAAGACTATAGATTAAGTTGTATAGTCATATAGTATAGTTTTGACCATACTGCTTCAAAATATCCTTTTGACGATCTTAAATTGATATGAGGAGAAAATTAAACTGCATGAGATTTAAAGGCATATATCCCTTTGATTACCTGTTAAAAAAAGATAGGTGTGCTTCACAGTACTCAAAAGTATTCTTCACACTCTCATGGAGTTTCAGGTTGGCAGACAAAATCAGGATTTTTTCCTCTTCCTTTAATTGATATGACCCAAGGATCGGGGGGACAGGTACCTATAGGAGATTAGAAAAATGAAATGATAAATGAAAGGAATATTGAATGTATACTAAATCATATTGGCCGTGGACGCTAACCTGTGATGTGTAGCCACATAGTCGGAAAGGCTCCAGGGGAGGAGAGAAGGGAAACTTGTACGGTCCCGAGAACGACGAGCCATCGGAGTTATCAACGCTGCAGGCAGTCAAGATACTGGAATCCAGCGAGGTGACACAATGATGAACCAGGATATCCTGCAGGGGTGATCCATTGGGTGGCAGAGTGAGGGTCACTGTCACATCTGGGAGAACTCCTTCCACTTCACACTGTTATAATAGTCAAATGAAAAAACAAAAAGTCAAATCAAGGATCAGAAAACCATTTGTGCTCATTCATACCTAGGAACAATTTAGTGTTCAACCATTCTATGGATGGGCGAAAAAAAAGAAAACATGTTCTTATTTGCTTTTGCTGTCCACTTACTTTGCACATAACAGTGCCGTACACATCCCACGTGTCTTGTTTACTTGGGTCACCGAATTGCATAGAGCGTACAGTTTCTGTCAATGCTATATTAACGACAGCCCGTCCGCGGTGAAAGCCTGTTTTCCAAACTGGGTGCTTCTGGCTGCCAGCAGGAGCAACCACAGAAGATGTGACGGGTGCCTTGACAGTTGGCACGTCAAGAGGTGTACCAAAAGGGAGGACCTCCAGGAGCACAGGGGGAAGCATTGCCAAGCGGGAATCTATCACCTCATTATCAAACTTCCCTCCTGGTCCCAAGAGAAAATCCTGTAATCCAAGGAGAAACGTGATGCCCTGTGAGACGCACATCAGTTTGACCATAGGTGGGCGTGGCTCCAGTGGAACCTCCACTAGACCCAGACAAGCAAGGATGACAGGTCCTTGAGTGATGACAACCACTGGCCAGAGCGTTTCCTGGCCAGGCCCGACGCGCAGTTCATAAGTAGGGGTCTTTGGACAGCGACGACAATCATCTCGGAGAAGGACGAACGGTTTGTGCGGGTCTGAGAGGCCGAGCTCAGTGAGCAGGAGTCTGAGCACGGCGCTGTCCTCAGGAACTGCCACATACGACGATCCACCAAATTTCTTTGCTCGGTGCTCCACTGTGGCAAACCTCCTACAAGTGAACGTTAGCAATGTTACAAATACGTTCCATGGATGATCACATAAGAAAGGCGTGAATAAAATTGACAATCAAGCAATATACCTACCTTGAAAAGCGAACTGAAGCATTTTCACCTTTATCGTGCGTAATAATCCACAAAGCCCGAAAACTCATTTATTTACTGGGTTGGCGGCGCAAAGTCAAGATAAATGTTCGCTAGTTCAACAACGAATTGAGCGATTTTTGACTCCCGATTACTTTGTAGACTGTACTTCTTGTTTTTGTCTCCATCCGTAGATATTATATACATAGGAACTAGATGAACCAACCAGAGATGTTTAGTGCTTTAAGATGGCCGTCGGTTACTAACGCCGCCGACTTGGACGCTTCAAATCCAACGCTCTATATATGATATCCACGTCTCCACCCGTCTCACACAGGAAGCAGGATCCGCTAGCTGTCAACAAAAGGCAACATTTTTAAAATCCATGTCGACGTTGGCGTTATTGCTGAATTTACGCTCCTTCGTAGAAATTGTGATTGTTCGCCTCGCCAGCTGATCCTTCACGATGGCGACGACTGCTCAGCTTTTCGAGGTAAAATCCGGATTTTGGTTAGCCATCAGTAGCTAGCTGTCTAGCCTTCCTTGAACGCTGCTTCTTCTTATTTGCATGCCCTTTCTGCTTTAGGGTTAGGGTTAGGTTTGGGGGTTAGGGTTGGGGATCAACATCCCAAAACGGGATCTGAGAAAGATCTCGCCAGTAGGTAACGAGGTTATGTTGGGAAGTTTTGTGTGATACCCTCTAATGTTGATTTGTGTACATTAGGAGCCCTTCGATGCTGATGAGTACATTGAAAGATTGGCCTGGCGGACACCCGGAGGAGGATCCAAAGGAGGAGTTGAAGCATTCGACCCCAAGCGGTAATAAAAAAAATTGTTTGAACTACATTTCTTGGGAATGTTTATACATATTGAAAATCGGAGTGTTAAACACATATTTCTCTTTGATTTTTCAAAAATTAATTGACTTATTTTGTTTGGTTGAGAGTAAAAAAAAAAAAAAAAAGCATTCCTAATACCAATTCTGGTCAACAGTAAGCATCCAAGTATTTTTTAACAGAGAATCTAGTATGTCTTGTATATTGTATTGGTCCAGTTCTTTTATTCAACAAAAGTTTGTTGTAGTCTTGTTTATGCTTTGGGTGGAAGTTATTTTCATTAGCAAAAATTGCCACAACTCTTTAACTGCATGTGTTTATCCTGCCTGCCTTATCTACTTCCTCCACAAAACTCTTGCCACTACCTCGTCGGAAGCTCTTAGTGAAGAGTCGGAGACGACGTATCTTCGAAGGGCACCACATTTGAGTCACCAACCAGGGAATGAGTGTCTGCAAAGAAAGTCTGGAAGATGTCTTTAAGCTGCAGCCTTTGCTTCGGGAATTAGTCAGAAGATTATACACTCATCATTTTGGGATGTTTCCTGCTCTGTGAAATATGCTGCTGACTTAGAACATTTGCTCAGTAGTATTTATGGCATCGGAAAATGCAGCTGACGAAGCTGCTCGAACTTCTTAAAGCGGGGAACCTAAGAATTAAGCATGTGACACTGTTCTGTTTAACAACCGCCGTATGACTGGGAGGTCAGTGGGGCGAATTTAACCTTGTGGGACTTGATTACTTTTCTAGGCAGCCTATACGTAATCCCAGATGAATTTAGCAATTTGACACCATATTACCCGTCACGGCAGGTTGTTGGAGGAGTTTGAAAATCACATAGAGGAGTTGAAACAACTGGATGAGAAGATACAGCGGAGGGTTGAGAAGTTGGAGCATCAATGTCACCGTGAAGCTAAGGAATTTGCCCACAAAGTGCAAGACCTGCAAAGAAGCAACCAGGTTTGCTTTTTTTTTTGGACCAATTGTATTGAATTGAATTGGATGCTTTTTATTATCATTATATAAGTATAATGGCCGTTATTTACTTTGAATCATTTCATGATATGACTTGAATTTTCCTCCCTTGTCAGGTGGCCTTCCAGCATTTTCAGGAGCTGGATGAACATATCAGTTATGTGGCAACCAAAGTATGTCACCTGGGCGATCAACTTGAAGGTGTGAACACTCCACGACAACGTGCCGTAGAAGCTCAGCGTCTGATGACCTACTTCAACGAGTTCTTGGATGGGGAACTGCGTAGCGATGTATTCAATAACCCAGACAAGGTGGGTAGGATGATTTCCCCCGCTTGGTGAGATTGTGAGACCACTGAAGAGTAATATGCTGCTTTTCAGCTGCAGGCAAAACGGTGGAGGATTAAGATGTAAAACTCCCTTAATAACTTGTCAAGTTATCACAAAAATTGCATCCCACAGCTAACTAGATTGAATAAATGCACTGCTTTTTGACAGTTTTACGATGGACTAGCCATGTTCATGCTAAGCATAGTTGTATTTATATAGAATATTACTGTATGTCACATCTATAGAAGTTGAGATAAAATGCAGACTTGCAGGAGGCCCATGTTCATATTAGATTGTATTGTTTGGGCTGACTGTACTTGAGCTTCAGTAAGCTTTTTTTATGGTGGGAGGTCTGAAACAGTGAGGGTGTGTCAGGGTCAAGATCGTTGTTCCCAGAAAGGGGTGCACGGACATATCTGTCCAGATTCCTTTTTCCAGAGCATACCTCCAGATGGAAGGGGTTGAAAAGTTGCAAGAGAATAGCTGGAGGGGAATGGCTTTGCTAATCCTCCTGAAAGGGAGGGATGGCCCGCCAGCGTGGAGACAAGTGCTGCTAAACCCTGACTGCAGGGAGACGGCTACATTACTTACATGGGATTTAGCTAATCTTAGCTGGGGGACAGATACTTAGAAAACCTTCGCTGAGCAGAAAGGCTGGATCCTCCTCACGGGAGCAGAGTAATGATGTTAGCTGAGGCAGGCATATGCGGGAACAGAGGAGTTGCATACAGTGGGCCTTTCGCGGGGCCGGGGCTTTTTTACAGTCAGCGTCTATGTCAGGAGTGGGGGTGGGAGGGGCATCTCCATTTAAAAAAATAAATAACATTTTTTTTCAGGCAGATATCCCTGGCCGGACAGATTATAGAAAGCGATTTTGAATCCTTCAGGATTACAGGCCATTGAGAAAAGTCAAGCCAATAGAGCTGCATGTGTTGCTAAGTTAGCACGGCGGGTGCTGATGCCCAGGTGAGCTCCGCCTGTCTGTTATCAGCCAGCTGTTCAACACAGAAAGGCGGGGAGGGCTGTTTTAAGATGATCCCCCTAGTGAAAACACTGCCGGCGGCTCTTTTTTTCCCAGAGATGTCCGCTTCTTATGGTCATGATGGCTCGCTCTAGCTCATTTCTTCCACATGTTAATTTCCTTACCCTTTTTTTTTAGATTAAAGAGGCTGCTGATATAATTCAGAAACTACATCTCATTGCCCAGGAGCTGCCATTTGACAGGTGAGTCAGACATCCTAGAGACAGCTTTAAGCAAGGCCACTGGCAAACATGGGCAAGGTGCGGTATTTAGCATGTTAAATATCCATCACACTTAATCCACCTGTTATATGTAAGCATCATCAATTATAGATGGAGCGAACTAAAGGGAATGGTTACCCATTTATAAGGCACACTGTCAGCTTTTGAAAAAAATGAAGTCTTAGTTGCGAATTATTGTGCGGAAAATACGATATGTTTTTGCCGCTCTGCTTTTTTTGCCCAATTATTATCCACAAAAGCAGGTATGTTTTTTATTCATAGTATATATAATGTGCAGTCAGTCATCACAATTTCTAGTCCAAATTACAGTGCTTAAAATGTCAACATTTTAAGCAACACTTTAAATACTTTAGTAAATGTATTTTGTGGGTGTGGGTGTATAATCAAGAAACTGCTGATTGTAAGATGATCTCTTTTTTCTGTTTATTTTTTTGGTGTGCAGATTTTCAGATGTCAAAGCCAAAATTGCAAGTAAGTTTCTTAGGTCTATCGTATATACAATTATCCTCATTGGAAGGTTATTATACATGTGTATTTTTTGTATTCTTTCTTTCAGGCAAGTACCATGACCTGGAGCGACAGCTAATCCAGGAGTTCACTGCTGCCCAGCGCAGGGGAGAAATTGGGCGTATGCGGGAAGTGGCAGCAGTTCTCCTACATTTCAAGGTGACTGAAAATAGACACATTTTTGGGGGCAGCTACTGTATATCTTTTGTTCCTGTTTTTAATTTCCTGTTATTACTAAAACATTTTAACCATTGTGTTTTTTTTCTGAAGGGCTACGCTCACTGTGTCGATGTCTACATCAAACAGTGTCAGGATGTAAGTGAGGTTTTTTTTAATTTATTTTTTTACTAAAAATGGGATGTTTAGTCATTAAATGTAATCCTTGCCTTGGATTTAGGGTGCTTACATGAAGAATAATGTGTTTGAAGACACAGCAGCCCTCTGCCAAAGGGTCAACAAGCAGGTAGGCGAGGTCTTCAGCAGCCCAGAGACCGTCATGGCCAAACTCATCCAGAATATCTTTGAGAACAAATTACAGGTACTTCTTTTGTACACTTTTGAAAGTAACTTTTCTCAATGGGCCTTTTATTAACAAGTTTCTGTGTATTTAGGCCCACGTAAGGGAAAAACTGGATGACACGCGACACTCTGATGTGGAACAGTACCTCAAGAACCTCTATGACCTTTACACCAGGTAAGCCATGCTTCCTTTCATTTCTTTTATGTATATACCACATTTTCATCCTTATGCTTTGTTTCCAAATACACCAGAACCACGTTGTTGGCCACCCAGCTCAGTGAGTTCAACCTGGGCTCCGACAAACACACTTTCCTGTCCAAGCTCATTAAGAGCATTTTCTCCTCCTACCTGGAAAGCTACATTGATATGGAAAAGGACTACCTTCGCAATCGCGGGGCCATGATTCTTCAACGTTACTACGACTCCAAGAATCACCAGAAACGTCCAATTGGCACTGGAAGGTCAGATTTTCTTTTTTTTTTTTTTATTATTATTATTTTTTAAACAGTGCTCATTTCACAATCATGTACTAATGTTGAAGTGTTGTCAATTCAGTATCCAAGAACTAAAGGAGCGAATAAGACAGCGCACCAATCTACCCTTGGGCCCTAGTATTGACACCCATGGGGAAACGTTTCTCTCTCCGGAATTGGTGGTCAACCTTCTGCAAGAAACTCGTCACGCCTTTGAGAGATGCAACAGGGTAAGCCTACATGGGTTACGTTTTAACTTCGGCTATGGTTGGTAATGCAAACCTAATGCTTGGCTTTTTGATCACAATCACAGCTTTCAGATCCAGCAGACTTGCCAAAGAACGCCTTTTTAATCTTCTTGCTGCTGGTCGAGCATCTTTGTGTGGACCACATTGACTATGCTCTGGAGATCGGCCTTTCAGGTACAGTCATATTTTAGGATTATGGCAGAGAACAAGTGAATCATGTAAAATGTTAGCTTAGTTTAACTTTTGCTGCCACTAAAGTGTTTTTATTGAGGAGAATTCATAGGACAGAAATAAAGATTTGACTGCATTGTGCCGACACTCAAGTGTATCATTTGATTATATTCTCGCTCTTTTACTTCCATACAGCAATTCCCTCCTCAGATGCCAAGAATGCCAATTTGTACTTCCTTGATGTCGTCCAACAGGCAAACTCCATATTTCACTTGTTTGACAAGCAGTTCAACGACCATCTTATGCCTCTAATAAGGTAAAACGCTTTATTGTTTACAAAATGTGCACACATACTGGAAAAAAACAATCCTAATTAAAAAATGGCAAAGTACATTTTTGAAGTTCATGATTATCTTCCAAAATCAAATTTTATCAGTTTGGACGTTCAAAATCACGATTTGCAAATCATTATATTCTGTTTTTATTTATATTTAATATGACTCCCAAGTTCATTGGTATTAGGCTTATACAAACAGAACAATAAACATATGACAATTGTGACTCATGATAATATCAATAAAAGTGAGCATATATTTGTAAAATACAGTTTCATTCAGCTGTTATGCTGACTCAAGCACAATAAAATCTGTTGTGTTCATCACACAATTGCCAACTCACCAATTTAATTTATTGAGTCATTTGGGTTGTCAGATGACCTACCTTTAGGCTTACGTTATTATTCAAATTTGTGTTTACAGTTCATCCCCAAAGCTGGCTGAATGTTTGCACAAAAAGAAAGAAGTCATCGAACAAATGGAGGTCAAACTGGACACAGGAATAGACAGGTTAGTGAGTTCCAACAGAAAAAAACACATTGGGTTTTGTATGGATTGTAAATGCTGCCTGTATTTAATGCTATAGAACGCTAAACTGCATGGTGGGACAAATGAAGCACATCTTGGCAACAGAACAAAAAAAGACTGATTTCAAGCCAGAGGATGAAAACAACGTCCTGATGCAGTACACCACAGTAAATATGACATAAGCTATAAAAAAAAACGGAAATAATTTTTTTCTTCCATGTTTTAAATGTCTCCCTAATTATGTTTGGGTAGGCCTGTGCCAAGGTCTGTGTCTACGTGAGAGGGCAGGTAGAACATGTGCGGAAATCTATGGATGGCAAGAATGTGGACACGGTGCTGACAGAGTTGGGAGTTCGCTTCCACAGACTCATTCATGAGCATCTCCAACAGTACAGCTACAGCTCTATGGGAGGCATGCTGGCCATCTGTGATGTGGCTGAATACCGACGATGCGCCAAGGACTTCAGGGTGAGTGTGGAGCAGAGTTCCATGGCAAAACATGACCACCCTCCCTTACAAAAATAGCCTGTGCATCCTGCTCTTGAAATATAACTTAACTTTTCATGTAGGATTAAAAAGACATCTCCAAAATTCTATTCAGATGTATGCTGCTGTCAACACTGTAAAAGTCCCCCATGAAAAAACCTTACAAATGATATTAAGAATGATCTTTCATGTAAAAAAAAAGATCTTCATTACTCAACCTGAAATAACTTAATACTAATAATTACATCAGATAATGCGTTCAGGATTACTGTTTTTGTTCACCTGCTTTTTTCTGTATCCACCCTGCAGGTGCCTCTGGTCCTGCAGCTCTTTGACACTTTACATGCCCTGTGTAACCTTCTGGTCGTTGCCCCTGACAACCTAAAGCAGGTGTGTTCAGGTGAGCAGCTGACCAATCTAGACCGCAACCTCCTGCACGCCTTTGTCCAGCTCCGAGTGGACTACCGTTCAGCACGATTGGCTCGCCACTTCAGCTAATTTAGACTGAGCCACCACTTGGCAAACACCCTCCGTCCAATACCAGAGTCCGCTGCCATGCTTCAATGAATTGATGCACTTTGGATAGAGACACCTCCGCTTAAGAGGATGCCACCGTGTCTAGGATAGACTTTCCTAGCGTTGTCATCAAAACGCCTGATGGTAAATGTTCCTTGGGGTTATGTGCATTTTACCTCTTGCTTAAAATGTGTATCAATGTAATATTTGTTTTTTAAATACTAATCTGCCACTCATGTTTAGATTTCCCCTTAAATGGACATTGATTTATGTACAACAGCAACAAAAAACATTATTTTTGATTGTGCCAACTCTATCAATTCTCTGGCTGCCATCGGGCACCCAGAATAAACCCTCACACTGCTGTAAAGGGAAACAAATAATGTCTTGATCAGCACGAGAAGCAGTGGACGGAGCTCTGTCAGGATAAGAGAGACACATGACCACCTTGCTGACCATTGACCCCAGAGCACAAAGCAAATGTCAAGAGGCCACTGAAATGAAGTGAGATCCAAGCCTGAAGCAGGTCTGAGAACCTCTTCAGAGGTTTGGGTGGTCCTTTGTTGGTTCAGATGACTGCTACGATGGGTCACTGAGCATGTGTCACTGTAATTGCAGAGATCAACACTTGCTCAAAGACGTTCCCGGCTAGAAGTGCACAATCCGGGTCAGCGGAGATGAAATACTGACTTTTACTGATTAGAGAAATACACTAGGGAGAAGCTCTTCACTCAGCACTTGTGCCGCGGTTGCTGTCTTTTTGCACTAAAAGAGGAGGTATGGATGATGCTGGAAATGTTTTTCTCTGCAAAGCTGCTCCCAATGTAGTGCTGTTTACCTTAACCAGAGACTCATTAAACAAAATGGATGGATTTTATCTTTGCCTTTATCCTCAAAGGAGAAGAGCGACGACGGCAAGTTGTCCCGGCGCTTTAATATGTGTGAATGTCACTTTCAAAGTGAAATGAAACCCATTCCATTTCTATAGAAGTCATCAAGTATTCATGGGAATTCTTGCCACCAGAGCAAAGTTCTTTCTTCTACTTGGGGAAGTGAGCAGCGCCGGAGGGGATTAGATATCTCTGGCTTGATGAATTGTGTGCAGTAGTCATGGACGGCGGTGAGATAGAGACGCCTGAGAGCTCGGTTCCAGCTCCGGCTGGTTGGCGTTGTGTAGAAGGTACACACAGCCGAGCATGTTCAAACAACATAATTAATTAGGCTAATATTAATATTATCAATGCCACATAAATTCAATTCTCTCTGCCCTAATCACAACTGGTTAGGTTGTAAAAATTATTTTGTTAGGCCCGGATGCAAACAAAGAGTCTCTTCCAAACATTGGAGAACTATTTGTATTTGGGGTGTGATTAGTGTGCGTGATGCAGGATGGGGCTGGGGAGAGATGCCAGGTCTGTGATGATAACCGGTGTGGAGACCAAGCAAGGCAGAGGTGCAGCCTGTCCCTAGGGGTCCCCAGCACGGGCTTGTGGAAAAGAGGGAGGGATGTGTTTTTTTGGGGAGGTGGCTGTTTGAGCAGGTGGAGGGGATTAGTAGTAGTGTCAACACTGGAGAGCTGGATAAGACTGTCCTCTGTTACTTGTCAATTGCAGCAGCTCTTGCATTCAATTTTGGATACATAAAGACACCAGAACGTACTGACTGGGACGGAGGGAAAAGCCAGTGGTTTAACCGCTTAATTTATTATGAATCTGTATGGCCAAGTAACTCCGAATACAACCTTTACCTGGTGGACAAAAAAACAAGGAGGATCAGTCATAACAATAAAGTCAAAGGTTTGAACCTGTAACTCTTAAGAGTACAATAAAAGGTGATTTTTACAATGGTTACACTGATTGGACGGGGGTAAAGGTAACATCTTGCTTTGCAGTTAATTAAACATTTAGTGGAGAATGTTTGCTTGTCTATATGTGCTCTGTAATTGTCTGATGAGCAGTTCAAGGTAGTTAGGCTCATGTGATTCGACTGTAGGCTCCAGCATCCAGGGTTAGGTTAAAGAAATGAATGACATGATGAAAACCACTGGAGGTGGTAAAGGCTCCACATTTCCAAATCCACACCTCCTACCCTCATTTACTTATTTCCCTCACAATCCTCCCCTTTCCACTTCTCTGACCACACTTTTCCGTGTTAGTCCACTCTTTGTGCACCCCTCCAGCTAGTCCTCCCAACAACATCCCATAAATCCTCGCTTTCAGGACATTTCCGCCGCCTCAACTAGGCCGGCCCTCCCTCGTTCTCCTGGAGCAGTGACAATAAAGCATTACAGCAGTCAATCCATGTCAACAACAGCTTTGCTTAATTCCTACTAAACACGTTTCAACTAAATCTTCACCTAATGATGCATAATGACTGCTCTTTAGCGCGCCTGCAGCCTGCCTCCATTCACATGCTTTATTTTGCTTTTTTGCTTTTTTTTGCATGAAATCACAATCACCTTGTCAAAGAAAAGTAGTCAAATGGACACTTCCTTCACTCATGCATTGCAAACTAAAAATTCCAATTTTGAAACCTTCTCCTTGACAGGTCAGGGGCACAATGCCAGGTTCTCTGATGTGCTACAGATGATGCCCGCCTCTTGACCTCATGCCCAAAAGATGTCAGGGCCAAAATGGCACAGGTGCTGCACCACCTTCACTCAGACGACCAGTCGGCGCTCTGGTAAGAATGATGCCAATTCTCCTCTTTTATCACTTTTTAAAAATCGGACGAGGCTCGATCGAAGGAAGCTCTCATTTCACGCATCGACACATTGTGGGGGAGACTACTGTGCTGTACCTTCGTTCGTTCCCGCAATAAAATTATACTATTACTAATTCTCTGGCGGAGTAGAGTATTTTCCCTGTGTGATTTGTTGGCCCGTTGCCTGTGCCTTGCTCTCTCTTGGCTGGGTTTCTGTGCTTGACTGCTCCACAGGAACAGACTGGCACTCTAGCTGAGGGCTCCGGGGTTCACACACACAATCCACTAAACACGTCTCTGTGTGAGGAGCTTCATTGCTCGTTTCATCTTAAGCCTTTCTCAACCCTCTTTTTTTTGTCGGGAAACATTTTACTATGTCATTCTTATACTTTATTTACATTATAGGGCAACATTTTATATTGTGAATTTGCAATTACTTTATACCCTAATGAAGTCGTGACACATTGTCTGTCAAGAAGTTTCTGCTTATCATCAATGCTTTACTTTCCGTCAGTTAGAATTACGTATCTTGGTCTGAGTAGTATGTTTGTCTATACATTTCCACCTAGTGCATTGCCTATGCGCTTTTAGACATATTTGCTAATTCATTGGCAGCCTAGGTTTATATAGATTCACATAGTGTTATAATGGTTAGTCAAAGAAGAATTTCACCCAGCCTTCAGTTGTAATAATTTGGCATCTATTGTCATCTAACAATGGCATCTAACATGGCAAGAAGGTGCCAACCGCTTTTTTTCTGTTCACTGTGCCTTCTTGATGATGAAATTGTGAGTCTGACAGTATACAGGAGGGGGCACTAGTGCTCCAGCTTTGCTCTCCTCCCCTAGTGAGGCCTTCTCTTCCTCTCAGTTCCACAATGGAGGATGTGCCTGAGGGAGGAAATCTTGCTTTTTTAGGTCTGCAGTGAGCCCATATCCCTTAATCCCCGGCCATGATTGACAATCATGATTTAGGGTATATGGTGTCCCATTCTAATCCACGAGCAATGATTTCATTTGCATACCTTGCGTACGTGGCCTCGTTTTGGAGGAAAAACGTCTGCCTTTGTAAGTGATACAGAAAGGGAGAGGCAGAAAGCTGAGAGTAATAGTGAGAGCAAGATAGAGACTAAGGAGGAGAAAGAGAATGGATGAGGAATGTTTGTGTTTCCCCCCTTTTCTTTTTTGCCAGGAGCAGGATGAAAGCAGTCTCCACTTTCTCGCCAAACCGTCACATGTTCCTCTTGAACACTTTTTTTATTTATTTTTACCTTTCAGACAATGCAGTTTCAAGTAAATGCTTACATTCAGAGAAGAGGCAGAGATGAAGGAACACACAGAAATGCTCCCTCACACGATGCAAAACTAAATTGCTATTTGCTCATTCTATAACCAAGTCAAGCTTAATTATAATCATGGGAGTTTGGGAGTTACCATATAATCTCTGGAAGGTATTAAGAATTACCCAGTGTATACCAGAGTAAAAAAAAAGAAGGAAGAAAAGAAACAAATACAAATACTTCCAATTATTTCTCAGGCATGTGGCCCATGGGAGGGGAATCAAATAATGCTCTGTGTGTAGAATGTCCACAGAGACCATTCATCCTCATAAAAGGCCAAACGAGTATTCAAATATAATTATTTTATCCTCAGATCAAAATACATTGCCGACAACAAGTTATATGTTGAAAATAAGCAAACAGGTGACAACAAATCAAAAATCTATTTGATACCTTGTACTGGAGCTATATAATACTCTTGTACATTTTAAAATAACAGTGGGCACTCATTTATAACTGAACATTTATTATTATTTATTATTATGGAACTAAAAATAACCTAAAAATATCATTTTAAACATCATTGACAAATGATGCATTGGTCAATTTAATTTTCCAATGAATTGAATGAGATTGCGTTTGCTATTTAAAAAAAATGTAATTTAAATTTTACATGAACCTGGATGTCTGATACACATTTAATTAAAAAACAACAACAAAAACACAACTCTGAACCTATAACTCCTCAATTATCAAGATGGCAAATCACAAATGATAGTCTGTATGCAAACTTTATTTACAGTCCTCTGTGTACAATCCTTGAATAAAAATAAATGACAAAGAAGTCAACTCCAGAAGTGTGAGATGGATACACTAATCACTTGGACCCCAGGCCACCCTGTATAGGATTCATTAGGTTAAACAGACATATTTGATTAATCCCATATGAAGATTTGAACTAACCAATTGACTCCATTTAAACTTGGTGGGTTGGTAGCAAAATGAACAAGTATTTTTTTATTTACCACTTATCCCAATTCACATGGAGGGGACATCTACTAGTGAAAGGAACCAAATTATTGGATGTCTATCATCGTGAATAGCACTGAGCAAGTTAAAAAATAAAAAAGTTCCCCACTGCCCTCACTTCTGTGTAGGATAAAAATGTGGGAGGTGACACAAAACGACACCCGAGGGTTCGAGAAATCCAACTTCATTAACCTCCTCCTCACCATCATCCCATCTCCAATGTCCATCCAACCCACTCTAGAATTAGTTTACCAAGCCTGGTCTAATTGATTGCTTTTCTTTATCTTTTTTTTGTATTTTTTTAAATTTTTTCTACCTCCTTAATTTTGTTATTAGTGCAGCAGAGGCGCAAAGCGGCTCCCTTTCTCGCATATTGAGAAATTATACTCTTGTACTTGATCCAGCTAACAGGATTTTCTTAAATTACTTTATAAAAGACCATCTTTTAACTTTCTCGATGCGTTCATTAGCAGGTCTGCCTGAAGGCCCGCTCACATCAATTTCTTGGGTTAAAGTTACAAACTTAAGGCAGCTCAGATCCACGCTCACGGTGGTTTGTGGACAACGACGGGGGTTTCTGGGGGCGGAATGGAGACAAATTATTAATTTGGGGAAGTATTAGAAAAATAAAGAGATTGAATTAAGAGTATTGGCCCTCTGTTATCCAGCATGGATGCCTCAGGGACTTACTGTGGTGGAGGACATTATGCAAATGTTCTCTATCTCTCTCTCCCTCTCTCTGTCTCTATCTCTCTCTCCCTCTTTCTTTCTCTCTCTCTCTCATACTCTCTCTCACTCATACACACACTCATACAGTCAATCTCTGCTCTTTTATAATCTTCCACTCTCAGTGTCTCTCCTTAATCTTCATCTGTCAGCAGAAGAGACAGTTTCTCCTGTTTGCTACAGCTTACTTTTCTCAAAATGGCTCTCCGTGACTTTTTCACAATGTCCAGAAGCTAAAAATATGCTTTAACCATTGTCTCTCCCTATTCTTTAATTTCACATTAATCTGTGCCGTTTAAATTTGTTTTTATTTTGATTTACTTTTTTTCTGATTTTAATCTGTGCTTTGTTTATTCTATTTTACTTGTATCTTTGGCATTTCTGGATGTAAAGTGTCCTTTGGAGGGTTTAAAGGTACATTGATAAAATGTGCTATTATTATTATTGATATTATTATTATATTACTAGTATTAGTATTATTATTATTATTATCATTATTATTATACAGATGGGGGGAAATGCCCTAGCCTTTAGTCATCGCTGTTGTTTTTTGTCAAAAAGACATCTCATAATTATATATTTTGCATATCTATCCCTGTCCAAGGTTATCTTTATTAACTCTCCCCCATTATTTAATTAACAAACGAAAAAGAGAGAAGTAGAAATATAACAAAAATAACACCGAATTTCCCCAATGAGGTATTAAAAAAAAAAGACCATTCTATTCTATTCAGGCAGCAAATGATCCCTCCCAGTCAAGATGTATTGATTGGACATAGTATATCATTGGCTGCCAATAACAAATTAATTTGTATCCCTGCAAAAAAGATAGGAAAGGAAAATACTTTATTTTAATCATCTTAACTTTCTTCTAACAGGAGACCTACATTATCAAAACATGAAGATAACAACGTTGGAGAACTTGTTGGCTTTTCGTTATCTTAGAAATCATTTCAAGTTCCAACTCCTAATTCCAATTTTTCTTATAAAGGTAAGTGAAGATTTCTTTGACTTAATAAATGCTAGCTCTTTCAAATTAGTAGATTTCTCCCCAAAATGTTTACTGCATTTCCCATTGGCCTTCCAAAAAAAATGCTTGTTACAATTGGTCAAGTCACTTGGTGTTCTCTATTAGTACTGTATTTAGTTTCACCAGAGCAATAAGCTGTCATGGGATGCTATTATTAATATTCAAGCTTGACTGTGCTAATCTGACATCAAAAACCTGGTCATTACGGACGCTTACTCAAGCAGTCTGCAGAAGACTGATATTGCTTCAATTAGGGTCTTTACGGAAGCAAGTTACAGAGAGAAAAGGGCCGAGGGGTGGATGATGACAGGGAGCTGGCCAAGGGGTTGAGGATGGGGGAGTGGAAAAAGGAGGGCACAAAAGCAGGGTGTCAGTGACAAGGCCGCTAATCTTTCAGTGGGCGGGGGAGACGTCGGAGGCATCCTGCGCTGACACTACAAGCACAACAGACAGATTTGATGTTAACAAATATTAGCTTGAGCTAGATGTGGATGTATTCTCTTTGACACACTCATTGCATATTTACACACAGATGTTACCACCGTCCAGGCCAGGAAGAATACGATGGAAGGCCACTGAATAAAAAGGCTCTCTGAGGAGCAAGTAATTGGCCCCTCGACGGCAGAGGCGACAGAGAGACACGTGGATTGATAGAAAGACATGCACGCGCCTCTCATCCGTTGTGCCTCTCTTCCCCCGATCTGATAAAGGTAAATGTGTATCAAATTTGTCGTTTGATGGGCGCGAGTTTCCACAAACAGAGCTGACATGATGAGCCTGTGATCTGCCTGTATGAGAGTCAGCAGGGGCCCAGCCAGCCAGAGATCTCAATCCTCACCCCCTCCTGCACTGCCTCCTCAAATACTGTCACACTCACACTTGGCTGTGTTCACATGCAGTCTAAGACTCAGTAATTGCCGCACGCCAACCGTATCTCTTCCCGTCCTCCGCCTTGGACTCATTCGCTTGCTCGCGGTTGCCATCTCTCTCTCTTCCTCAAAGACATCTTTTCCTCTTTCGAAAAGGACACTCGCACACTTTTTCCTCTTCTCTCGCACTCTTTCGCTTATCTCTGGGCTTTACGCCTGCACACTGGTGAAGTATCCACACTTACCTATGCCTGCTTCCAATTGTACCAAAGCAAAGATGAAAGAGAAAAACCATGGAAACGTCACACAGAAAAGTCAGGAATTACTGGGAATTGAACACTCGTTCTCAGACCCAATCGGGGGGCTTCCATCTCTTCTCTGTTAACTTTTCAGACTATTCAACAATTAAGAGATTATGACTCTGATGAAGTTGCATACATTCACAGGTGGTAATAGCCACTACTGGAATTTAAAAAAGAAAAAGAAAAAGAAAGGATTATACGCAGCTTTTCAAGGGGTTGCGGATCAGGTGATTTCTAGGGCACCAAGTTAAATAAAGTTTAGTAGAAATAGCCCATTGAGACTTTTCTGTTAGGAAGTGACCTCCATTACCACAAGGATCCAGAGTATAGTAACTATGCTGCAGAGATTATTCTTTTAAAGGAAAGAAATCTTCATCACGCCCCTTATTGCTTTGAGCAAATCTCTTTTTTCTTTGCACGCAGTCTTTCTACCACTTTTTCTGGCTTTCAGGAGTCACTGGGTTTGAGCCTTTTCACTCAGAGTTAATGGTTCTGCCTCTAGCCAGTCCTATGACTTTAATCCTGGAACTTCACATCAGCCTTCTACTTCCGCTCCACCGTGACTGGTATTTGGAATATAACATCATTCTGAGAAAAATATTTAACAGCAAATTGAGCTTTATAATACTAAATATATATTTTAAGTGTACTTTGTTAAATACATCATCACTTCAGGTTTGTGTTATGAACAATCGATTGCCAAAGCAATGAAAACAGATGATAAAGTATGAATGATACTATCCTACATGATCGAAATCTAAAGGTCTTTCACGTCTTCACTCTCTTATGTACATTAGACTTTGATATTAGGACATCATTAGGACTATGAAATGTTTTCATGATGCCATACAGACGTGCAAAAAAAAAACAGACAAGGAGGAGGAGGGCCAGTAGAGAGCTGAACTTTGTTAATGGAGTGTTTCTCTGCACAAGTCACTTAGCTTTGAAAGCCAAGCACCCTCCGGCTAAGGACTCTGAAGCGCGGGAATCAGACATGCACAATCAGTTCCACTCCTTAAATCTCTGTCAGAATCGTATCTATTGGAGCAGCCTTTGCTTCATTTACTTCTCCATCAGTTAATGGCGTGTGATCTGGCCAAGTGAACTACAGAAGGTTCTCTTCTGTCTTGTGCTGATTTGCATGTGCATACACAAACACAGGCAGTGCCTATCTCTCTTCCTGTGCCCTCGTCGCATCTGTTTAGGCAGGGCCTTTGACTAATTTGCCCATCGCACTCGCTGTCGGCTCCTTTACGGTTGGAGATGTTTTGACGCGTCTCTCTCGGTTGACTTTTCTCCATTGGCGCTGTCTATGATTAAGAATACTCTAATATTAAGCAAACGCCAAGAGTGCTTGCCTGCATGGTTGAGGGATGTGGTCTTCCATAGCATGTGAGTCAGCTGCTCTGTATCAGTGAAGGAAATAAAGTGTTTAGAGCGTGCACAGCAATTCCACTCTAAAGAAATGTAATCTAAAGTGCAGATGGAGAAGGTTCAAGGGGACATGTGCTTTATACTCAACATGAAAGAGATGCACACTACACAATGTGCTTTTATTGCACAAATATGACACCAAATAGTGGATTCTTGAATAAACTCTTTTAATTTTAATATTGAAATTATCATTAAAGTCCTGCTGTCATCGATTGACTTCATTAAGACATGACTTGCAGAAGCAAACCATTACAAATTCATTTTTATTAGAGATTTTTAATAGGTATGGTGAAATCTGAGTGATAATCCATTTTGAATACTATTTGGCAAGATTGAATTATTGAAATATTGTGTAAAAAATGTGACAATGTAGCTTTAAATGGTCCCGAAAAAAATCAACATAAAAGTACCTTTTTGTTTCACCTGCATGTGAGGACACGCCAAATTGACATCAGAGATGCATTCCGCTGGGATAGACTCCACAACTCTAAATATAGAATACCCTAATAATATTGATAATTGACTGAACTGAATCATTCTACATGGTGTAAAACTGTTGTAAACTTTCCAACAATTCTTATGGGAAAAAATGGGGCACATCAGTGACAGAAAGAATGTGCCAAGCCACCACTCAGGCCCCTCCAAGCCTGGACCTCCACCCAGCAACTGGACTCACCAAGTGATTAGTTGAGGATTAAAATATTTGCTGGGCAAATATCTGCCTTAGTTGTCTGACCCGACATCACATGGGCTTAACCGTCTTTCACTTTCCTTGACAAACCACAGAGACATCTACCGACCACGCCCCAAGTTGTCCATGAATCATTTATAAGATTTTCAGTGTCAAATAATTATCAGTAGCCACAGCTCACGAGGACATTTCCTTTTAGAGAATGACATTGGCTGAGCTTGTTGAACAGTGCTTCTTTGGGTGCAGAAATGTTTTTTGGGAACGAGTAAACGCTTGATGGATCATGTGACCAGTTAAACTGGGGTAATGTGTGAATGGGATTAGAGAACGTACACATGCATGCAGGGACTCATACTGAGTGCAATTGAATTTTTTTTAGTAAATACTCTATACAAGCAAAAATATAGTCACCATAAAAATAAAAACAATGCTCAGTAGGGAGTACATATAATACATACATATGACATACATTTAACAATGTGTATATGTGGTTATAGTGTGCATCAGTGGTTAGCATGTTAACCTAACAGTCTATGAATCTCTGCATACATTCATTCATTCATTTTTTGAACCGCGTATCCTTACAAGAATCACGGGGGGTGCTGGAGCCTATCCCAGCTGACCTTTGGGCACGAAGTGGACACTCTGTATTGGTGGCCAGCCGATTGAAGGGTACAAGGAGATGGACAACCACTCTCACTCACTCTCATACTTAGTAGCAATTTAAAGTGTCTACTCACCCTAAACTACCTTATAGTACATTGCTGGATGCCAGGTTTTAGCTGCCAAATGAATTATTTTTTAACCCTTATGGTTAAACAACAGGGGACTCACATCACTCAACAAATTAATAGTGCTTCTTATAAATGTCAACATCAGCATGCACCTTGTAGCCGAACAATACACTGTTCACTACCTGGGCCCTTGTTATCCTTTATTACCCACTGTGACCGCTATCGGGGGGTTCATATTATGTTAGGACATTTGGCATAGAGTGCACTTTCACTCAGTTTTTCCATAACTTGAAGGCTGCAGGTGGTTTTATTATGTTTCGTTGAATTAATTAAAAGGGAAAACTTGTTTTTTTTTGGAAACAAAAATGGCATTAAATTAGATTACAAGATGGACAGACCAAATAGTTTCAAAGGCTTGAGAGGATACTTAAACCCCATGGCGGGTTCATTTGTCTATTTGTTGTTTGTGTTGGTGGCAATGGGGGGAGGGAAAGAGTGCTTGAAGACTCCATCCAAAGTGCGCGTGACAGAAATATCACCAAATTAGATGTTTCTAATCCCTCTGGAATATGAATTAGCCTGGAATGAATCAGTGCTCAAATGAGTAGGTGTTTTGAGGAAAAAGCGGCACTGATACAGCGCAGCAAAGCCAGTAAACAACAATCCACAATGAAAATACAAAACGGAACGAGAAGAGAGCGAAGCTGCCAGAGGAAGATGCCAATGAGATCTGAGACATTACATTCAGCATTACAAACAATGAGATAGTGCCATTGTCAATCTAGGTTTCTTCCACTTATCTTTACCTTACCTATTATCTTAATTTGTATACAATCTTCCAAAATAGGGTACAGTTTTGCCATCCTCTTTTCTGAAGCTTTTTTTTAACCTTTGTGTGATTTGTCAGGACATGTAATATAAAAAAAAAAGTTCCAAAGTGACACACAGTGAAAGGTATTTTAGCTCTTTGTGGGAAGACGCCGTCTTCCTCCGGTTAAACTGCTTTGATGTTCACATGGGAGGAAGAAAAAATACATTTGACTGTCATTTAGCGGAAATAGTGGCAAGGAAAACGTGTTCTGCCGTTGATTTGGTGATCAAAGCTGCTAGCCTTTCATTTCATCATTTTGCTTGCTTTGCCGTCACCTCATATGGAGAAGCTGTCTGTCTCCCTTTGTGTCTCTTTTTGTCTTCAACACAGGCTCTAACATCAAACTTCCCTCCTACTGGTTCTATTAGAAATATTAGACAGTTATGTACACAGGTTGTTGCTCATATTATCATGTCAAGAGAACGACCTATCCTTTGAACCCCTGGGGGATCGTTTTTCCCAATCATACCAATCAAAATGAATGTGATTGGGGCAAAAGTTTGTAACACTGGATTGGTTGTGTGTCAGTTGTAGGCCATATACAGACAAACTACTATTTATTGAAAATATAAACCTGACAAACATCAAAAATCATATTCCGTAGTGGCTAAATGGAATTTTTTAGATCATTTTTTTTCCCTTTATCCTAGTGACATTTACCAGGGATGCATAGAAAAATAAAGCTTAATAATATCTAATTTCCTTATGCTTTTCAATTATTTTCCCATTTTCAATAGGCAATTCTTGCAAAGAAATAAAAAAACACAAACATAGTTCATAGTGGCGATACAAAATGCATATGCAGTGTTTAAAAAGTAACAAAAAAACAAATAAGAGAATTCACTGTGACACACTCAGAGTCTAAAATTGGAGATATCAAACTCATCTCAAAAGTACCTAAGCTGAAAATTCTTCAAATGTTTTTCTTGGCACATGGGAGTTTCTTGGGTCACTAATTAACAAGGATTAAGTCTTTTGACGGTGGTCCAAAGAGAATGACAAGAGGGCTTCATTAGACTCATGTGACAATTTGGTGAGCGTGGTCACTCACTCTGTGTCCAACCAGAATAGAAGTGGGGGGGGGGGGGGGGGGGGGGGGGGGCAGAAGTAGGTAAATTCAGATAAAAAGGGAAAAAAATGACTTGATGTGCTTTTAAATATCTTTGAAGGAGTTGATGATAGATTTATCCAATAGTATATACAATAAATGAATATTGCAGTTGGCCTTAATGATGGGCAGTATCAGACACAATTTTACATTTGAAATGCTTTATCAGTGATTTTTCTCCTCTATCTGAATCTGAGACATATTGGTTAATGTTGACCAAGAGCAAACGAAAGCATCCAGAGCAAAGAATGGATGAAGCCATGTCCATAGTGCAAGCAGGGGAGGAGAGGCCCCAGTGTGCTGAAATAGCTCCAAAAGAAATGAGATCCAGGCACTTATTTGTCAGAGTGTCTGCCTGCCTGCCTGCTCTGCACTCTGTGAATATGCATGAGGATTTGAGGGGTATAAATAGCGGAGGTGTCCATATTGCCACTGCCTCTTGCATCCGCACAGAGAGGGGCTTTAATGGGCTTATTATGAAGCGTATTACATCACCAACGGCCAATTACAAACTCCACAAGGAGCAGGAAAAGGGAGCGCTTTCTCTTTCATAAGCTTTGGACTTGTCAGTTCTATTTTTTTTTATTCTTTTGACCAGTTTGTTTACCTCACTGGAGGTGCCAATGAAATGAACTGATAGCTCCTTTAAAGGCAATGATTGGCATTGACAATACAATACTAGGAGAGCTACAAAATAAACTTTGATGAAACAAAGTGCATGATAATAAAGTATTTTAAATATGGGTCTTTAGTGAAGCTAGTCCACTTCTTGATTCTTTTTACTCATCGACAATGCTTAGTGTTTGTAGACAAAATTCAATCTCTTTTGCTCCTCAAAGAGGACTAAATATTGCATTGCAATTATTGCATTATTATGATGGTTTATTTGTATGTGTTATGGATGAATTGTTGCATTACCTGCATATTATATTTCATGTCTTAAATTCTTGAATTACAAAATTTATTTTCTTTCTGTGTGTTTCAGCTAGCCAGACAGAATGATTGAAGATACTTTTTGAATGGGTGAGTTTGCATTCTGTTTTATATTGCTAATCAGTCCAAATCAAGTGTTTCTTTGCCAGGATTAAAATAATCTAGTACTTTATGTTCCCAAAATGAAAAAGTCAAGTGTTAATCTACTTTTTTCTGGCCCCGCTGAATGTGCCAGTTCTGTAACAGTTATTTTTTATGTTATAATAATTAGTACAGTAGGGTGCTTTATTTGTAAATCATAACATGCCAAAAGAAATAACGATTGGGTTTAGAAAAATAGTCGCAATGTTCATTCACCTGGCTTTTTTAATGCGACTATAGATACAACTAGCCAGTGTCGACTGCTGCCGCTACACCACCGCATGCGTACTATTTTGGTTGCATTTGCATTTATATTTGTTACAAAGTGACACAAATATGTGCAATTATGACTGCATAAAAAGTCCATCATACAACATCATTACCCAGTGGCCCCGGCTAAAAGTAATTGCTGTTGAATGTAATACTCCACAACTTTGGTCAAATGTAGATGTCGATTACAACAGAATCGGTCACCATATTTGTTCAAACTAGTCAGGTAACAAAGTGGAGTGAAAATCAAGACATACCAGATTTTTAAAAAGCAGGATCTGGCATAAAATAAACCCTGACATTATTGTATGAGAGGCGCCACACACATGTATTCCTGTATGGAATAGGTAAGTAGTACAACAAATGGAGACACAGATACAGTAGTATTTGAAATCTTGTTTAAAAAATCGTATCAGTTGTGATTGTGAATGCTTTCATTGCATATGGTGCGTAAATTTGTTTAGCAGTGTGCAGCACCTTGGCTCACTTATCCCACAGCTACTGATACACTCAGTCAGATGCCTGCTCCATTTCCATTGACCCACTTTGATAATGTTATCAGATTGTATCAACCAAGAGTGGGAATGTTGCATCATCAGAAAATGCTAAGTGTAAACGGTGTTTTCATAGGCAATATAGAAGGTCAGAGGTGGACAACGGCGTTACATCTGAAAATAATGAGTGCAACCATGACAGATAACACGCGTGATACATCCCGAGCCAGTGTGAAAAAGAAAGAGAGTGAGATAAGTGTGCAAACGGGGGAGCCCAAGCAGTGATCTCATGATAAGCCTGACAGAAAAGAGCGGCTCAGAGTCGGAGTTGCTTGAATGCAGCACACAACACATTGGGCCTCCTGTGCCATCAACGACACCAGCTGAGTGCCTGCCGCCGAGTGGATGCCATTGCGCGTGCAGATGAAGAGCATCGGGAGAAACAATTGGGCAGGGGGGCAGTGTGGCAGACCATGAGGAGAGGCAGATATAGAGCGGGCGAGGGACAAGGTACCATCCCTGCCGCTCTTTATCGCCGCTATTGATCATGGCGTGTGCGCATTGATCCAAGTCGACCATCTGCTACTGTTAGATAAGCGTGCGAGGGCCCGGGCATTGTGCTGTCACTCACCGAGTGTGCACTGAGAGAGAGAGAGGGGTGGGATATTGGGGGGGCAGAGCAAGATAGAGGGGAATGGGAGTGGTAATGTTGAGGAGGGAGGGCTGCGTTGGCTGCAGGGAATTATGGGGGCAGGATTAGCCTCCTCACTTGCAGGAAACAGAATTTTAAACGGCTGTCTCCTGCCTCCCTCAAACAGACACACACCACCCCCCAGTGTGTTGTCTCCCTGCCTCCACCTTGACTCCTCACACACTCTCTACTACAGTCAACTTCATCAGCTTTATAGTGTTTTTTTTTCTTTCTTTTTTTTCCTGGTTAGTCCCAGAGCCCTAGATAGCTTCCATGATTTTTGCCCCCCCACGGCTTTTTCGCTTTGGTGGGTGCATCAGTATAAAGGGTGAAACTTGTCTCGGTTTATTCATCAATGAAAACATCAGAAAATGTGCTAAACCTAAAAAAAATCGGCAGAATTCTAGAATTATAACCAGAAATGGATATGATGAATTACAAGTGGCCAAATTAAAACTACCAAATCCTCTTATAAAATGCTTTATTCAATTTCAAAAAGTTGATTTGGTAAAATAAATATATAAAAAAGGCTACTGCTAATGAATCCAACATAAAAATAAATAATTATTAAGAATTGAGAGGAATTGATGTCAAAAATTAAATTATCTTTTGGGTTAATTCCCTACCTCATTTGAAGAATTGATGAAAAAGTAATTAGTACTATTTCATTAAGTTGATGAAGTGACACTCACAAATAACATTTCTTACATTTGGACAATTAGGCAGATTTTTCTGTCATGCACATTAAAGCTGGCCAGTATACAATGTTCAATGGACTGACCTCGGATCAGAAATTTTTATTTCACCCGCAAGAACATCGAATAAATTCGTTAAATCAATTTATCACCCAGGCCTAGGTTAGTGGCACCTGCCCCCTTTTCCCTGCCTACCATAAAAGGCAAAGCAAAGAGTATTTCAGTTGCCGGGGAGATGTTCAAAAGAGCAACTGCTGTCGCGTCAGAGGAGAGCGAGCATGTGTTCTCCCGACGAAAAAGCCCACCCGCCTCAACTCCAGAGCTCGCCCTATCTTGTGTGCGAGTGTCTTTAGGTCTATTCTGTTCTGTTGTTGCAACTTTTTTCTCCCCCCTCTGCTCTATTTTGCTCTTTAGAATGTGCACATAGGGGTCCAACACACAAGACTACTGCTTTGTGGGAGGGTGGGGGCTGTTTTTGATGTGAAGGCGAAAGTGCTATGGAGGGATTAGTGTGGTCGGTTGGATCATTTTACAGCCACCGAGCCCCCCACCCCACGACTAGCGGACAATGGGGATTAAAACTTTTCTTATTCTTCAGCCCCAAACGACAGGACGACAAAGACAGTATTCCTCTGGGTCTTTTAACACCAGGCTGCAAAGCTGAGGTTTTGGGCCGTGGCGGGGGCTGCGGTGGGTGGGGTGGGGTTCTTTAGCTGGTCAGGGGTCTTATACAGAAAATTAATCCTATGGAATTTTCTCTTCATTGCAAATGGAGATTTGTGCCTTTTGCCTTGATATATTGGTCAAGCCCACATGAAGCGTCAATAGAGGAAAGGAGCTTCCGGTGGAGGGAATGTTTGGATGTGAGGAACCCAGCTGGTGCATCCACACAGCTGCACTACACAAGACAAGGCATAAGTCCCTGCTTTGAAACACAGTGCACATGACACGTTAATTATACTTTATTTCATCCAGCACAGATTCTTTGTAAAAAACATAACAAATAGTCACATCCATTTCAAGTCCAATTCTTTGCACCCAGGGGGAGGTCACCTGCTGAAATGATCTTAACAGGCTTCAGATTGGTAACAGGGTTGATGGTGGGATAATAGGAGGGACAGTGACATGGTAATGTGTGACAAAAGGCAAAGGCATTAGAAAAAGGCATTAGAAAGAATAATTCTGGTGTAGATTTAGACTGAAAAAAGTGCTGTTTTGTATTGGGGACAACACAACAAATGACAGACATCCCCCTCCTTCATAGTAAAATATACCTCTGATATTAATAAATAAACATTTTTTGATAGTGTGCGGATGAGGTTGGGTTTATTTTAAATATATGCATATTATCTTTCCCTCTTTCACCCCAGCCTATCTCACACTATTCCTCCTCACACTCCCCCTTCTCTCTCTTGCTCCTCCTCTCTCTCTCTCTCTCTCTCTCTCTCTCTCTCTCTCTCTCTTTGCTGTAAATAAAGATTAAAATGAATGTTCTAAAAACACCGACTGGTCACCAGAAGATAATTGTTTCAGCTTTGTTTACTGTGCGTGAATGTTTTCTCTCCTTTTAGACCCCCCCCTTTTTTTCATTGTGTCCATAATTAAAAATCCTTTATTTTCAAAGTAGCCCTAAAAGAGGGAGCTAAATTGCCTTTTCTGTGTTTATGTTGTCATTGGCCCTCTGTTAGGAAGGGTAGAGGAGTGGGTGTATGGAAGACAGCAACAATGTCCTTGGAAAGTGTGTGAAGTGATGCAAGTGCCATGTCAATTTGTATTTCTGCAATCCTAAAATAACACATGCACTTCTTGTCATAAAGAAAGTTGAATTAAATTCCCACCTAACTGTTGTGTGAAGGCACACACTCATCTAATATCTTCAAAGTGCTCCTCATATACAACTGAAGTGTTGATAGATCTAAAAACAAAACTGGAAGAGGCACTCTGACACCTCATAATGAAAACTGCATCTTGAAATCAACACACACCAGAAAGCCCGACCCGAAACATGCTTATCCAGCACAGGCAGCGAAAAATGAATTTCCGGAAGCCTGACTTTCGTGCACATTGATGAAGTCACTGTGTTGCCTCCATTCATTTGTTACAATTGAGAAATTGCTCACGAAGCAATGTCAGAACTGAGAATACATCTGATGATTAGGGAGCTCATTAGAAAAAGGTGACAATGAGGTTTGGCACCAATTTTTACACATCTCCCATCACTCCACTACCCTGGGGTAGGTCAGAACGTGAACCGCCTCGGAATGATGCCGAGGCTCCCAGAGGAAAAGAGAACGTAGGGACCCCCGTGAAAGTCAAGATCGAAGAGAGTCAGAGATCAAGCATGTTCACGCCAGTACACTCTTCCCACATGTGCACAAAGCTCTGCCGTGATCACAGTCCCCTCACCCCCAGTCTTATCCCTCTTCTGCTTAGCCAGGCGCCCATAATTGAATCTCAGGTTGAGATTAATTCTAGGAGCTGCACTTGACTCGGTCAAAACCACTATTACAGCGAGGAAATGCATTTCTTTTTTACACGGCACTTCACATTGATTAGCCAATGTGCAGTGATGAGACATGTATTGGATTCCAGACCAACCATTTGCATGAAATGAGGGGTTCGCTGCATCCAAGGGAGAGGTGTTGCCTGACACCAGGAAAAACAGTTCGAGCTGTGTCAAATGTCATGTTGTGAGGAACACATGAGCCAGCATGTGCGATTGTATGTTATAAATTCAAATCAATAATTTCATTGAAGATGCTTGTCTATTTTGGGGCACCGTTTGTTCTCTATTTTGCATGATTTCACCAGACTATCTTCTTACTAGTGATATGACGTATTTCTGTGTGTGTTCACTAGTTATTTTGTTACATTAAAATCATTATTTTTAACTGTAAACAGTTTGACTGTGGATATTAATTCAGAATTTCCTTTAGGGTCAACTTTTAACTGAAAGTTTCTTTTTGAATCCTCCAATAATGTGCAATGAAAAAAATCACTAAATACTTCAGCACTCTTATGATCTCGACATTCATTTAAAAATCCACACCTTGAAATGTCTGTTAAATTTCAGTTTGGTGCATTTGTGTTATTATAGAAATGTAAAATTTGATGATAACCATGTATAATTTCTATAAACAATATTCATTTATTCACCTTTTTTTTTTTTTACAGTTTACCCTCACAAAGGTTGAAGGGGAGTTGGCATGCTCACACCCACAGACAATTAAGCATTTTCAACCAGCCTTTGATGCATGTTTTTGGGATGTGGGAGGAACCCGAAGTACCCGAAGAAAACCCACAAAGGTATGGTCAAGAACAAACCATTACTGTAAACACTCATTCATATTATCAAATTAGAGCATTCAAGTGGCCTACAAAGTATTTCTTGTGTTGTGGGAGGAAACCAGAGTACCTGTAAAAAAAACCCAGGCAGTCAGAAACTTAAAAATTAATGTATAATGACTATTCATATCTACTTCATCACAATCTCTCTGAAGTACTGACAATCCAACTGCATCAACTGGAGGACTTAACAAGCAATGTATTGAATAGATGTAAAATATCACAATAAGATTGGATGGCAAACACACTGACTGTCAATTTAAAAAAAGAGGAGAGGATGATGAGGAAGACTTATGGTACTGAGAAATCATCTGTAGGGTGTTGGAAGGAGGAGTGAGTCGAAGGGGGTGACTGAAAAAGGCCCACTTTGGGTTTTGTATGAGAGCAAGGGAACCTTTTTCTCGCCTCCTCCCGTTGTGCTGTCAAACTCGATCAGCAGTGAGGAACAGTGACGTTGCTCGCCTCCCAGACTCCCCCTCTGCACAATGGAGTCTGTGAGGACCCACCATGCATTTCACATTCAATTTAGCCCTCCCCGGGACATGGCTGTCAGGGTCAGCATCAGCGGTATGAGACAGAGTTGGGGGTGGTGGCCAAAGTCTTGGACTATGGCAGGTTCCGAGGGGAGGAGGGGGTATAATGACAATGCTGATGGGTTTCAGCTTGTCGTCCAAATAGGGTCGATGATGTTGGCTCAGGTTGGAGGGAGGTCGGCCTGGATAGAAGATCCAAGGAAAACGGACAGCGGATTCGGGGTGAAAATGGGTGTGATGGAGGGTGGCCTTTTCCTAACAATAAAAAAAAAGTTTGAAAGAAAGGTCTGGCTGGAGGCTTTATTCCCCCAAAAAGCTTATGCTGCTTTCCATGGGGTCCTCAAAGGGAGCTAGAGAAGACTGTTACTCCGCCGAAGCCCATTAGCCAGCATTAGGAGCGTCCACACATCCGCACAAGGAGATTTGAGACAAACCCTAAACAGCCCATAATAACCACAAGGGTACAACAAGCCTTGAGCCTTAAGACCTCAGCTTGGCCCAAAAAGGCCTTGAATAGACGCGCCCCCAAATCATGTTGTTGAACAAATCAGGTATTAGAGAGAGAGCAGTTTGTCCGAATTTACTTTCCCTAAAGACTTTAGTTAAGCTAGTTACTGCGGAGCTTTACTTAGGCGTCGCTTGCTTGTGTGCGATTGGGCATGTGTGAGGGGGCCATCATTCTTTACACCTCTTTGGCTATGACCCCCTGCAACATAAACTCTTCCATTTCTACCCCCTCTTTTAGATAACAGCGCAGCAAAACCCAAATTCAACCACTCCAAACAATGGGCTGCTATTGGCAATTAAATGGCATTTGCTGATCCCAAGTGCAAGTTAATGGTATTACCCTTCTTCTGAATGGTGAAAAGGGATTTCCTTCTACACCAATAAAGCACGATTCACTGTCTTAGCAGCATTACATAGCTTACCTTGGGCTTATGATTCACGGCCTTCCGATTACCATTTGAATGTTTCCTTCTTGGACAAACCATGGCAGATGTAGCACTGCCGGGCCTCAAGCTGCTGAATGATCAGGATCAGGAGGCGTTGTGTCGGGCCTCTGTTCCAGTCTTGTTGTCTCGGGACCTTTTTTTCTTACGTTCTGTAAGTAGAAATCCATGCAGGTCAAACTAGAGTTGTTTTTAATTTGTGTCTGTTTTTTTTTCTTTAGTAAATGTACCTGATTATTTATTAAGTCTTATCTTCAAATGCATAGTAAACAAACACTTATTTCTTTTGAATTTTACGTATATTTTTATTGATGCTTTATGGTAAAGCATTGTAAAATTAGGAAGATTTCAGTAAAAAGGCATCACAAAATTTCCATAAACATAACTAAAAAATCAAATGATAAAGAGTAACCAAAAAGAAGACAATCGTTTACCAAAAACAAGCTGATCATTTACATTTGTATTACAACACCAGCAAAACACTGATTCAAAAGATTGTTAGAGAAATGTTTAAGGTGAAGACATTTCATTCAATTTTGTGATGAAAAAAAATCAAATGAAATATAACTTACACTTTACAAAGACGTGAGATTTACACACAACAAAAGCAATTCCATCAATATGCTTCCTTTCTTTACTTTCCGCGCTGCTCTTGTTTGTCCAAAGAGATCCAATGTCCCTGGAATCACCTTTTCTTTGGAGCAGACGCTTGGCAACGAATATGAAAAGGCAGATTTAAAGGTGACGGCTGGTCAGAGGGGAAAGGATAGAGGTTATCGCAGCTATGTGACATATTGTACGCATATGGAGAGCTTTTTGATGAATAAAGCTACAAAGAAGGAAGAGCAGAAAAAAAAGTAATATTTTGTTGTTGGCTGGAACTGAATAATGTTTCTAAATGAAAGGAGCAGTCACAATGACTCAACATGAACAATGCATCGGAAGGCTCAGTTGAGATCATTTGAGGGTTTGTTTATAGATTGGGTTCCCACAAGCACCAGAGGGGCTCCCTTTACTTGACACAAGCAGAGAACAGAGGCGAGCGTGTCAATAGCGAGGATTATACCAGCGGCTGTTTGGCCTGCAACCATTTTGCTCGTCACAAGACACAAGAGGGCTCCATTTTGATTCAGTTATGCTTTCACTCTTGAGTGTTTTTGGCACTAACAAGCTGCAGTGGACTGATTTAAAATTGCCCATTGACTTACTTTTTGCCCAACTGTAATTTGGCCTTCTGAAAAGCAAAAACAAAAGGGCAATGGGGTTTTAATTCAGATCCATTATTCATTCTCATACCAATTGATGACAGATTGCTGCACCAGTATACTGGGGGAACAGTTCTCCTTCATACTTCATTAACTTGGATAAATGTAATGAAAATGTATGTTATCAAAATTTCCCCCTCCCTTCCCTGATGAAAAGGACAGCCCATGCCCTAATGGCCAATGAGTGCATACTGGATGGAGAAAGCCGGTGACTCGCTGGCATTGTTAGCCTCCTCTGGGACCTGTCTGTGTTTGCGGCGCACTTTAAGCCATTTGAGCCACGGCTATGATCTTAATTAGCTACACCTAAAGCCCATCTCTTCCCCAGACAAGTCTAATTAAGCCCAGCGCCTTCCCACAGCCTCGGCCCCTTTGCTGACTGAAAGGAAACCCTCAATCTCATGTCCAAGGATTACAACCTGGGATACATCACAGGCAATCATCTTTCCCCACAGCCCCCCAAAAGCCTTGGCCACTGCCCCCACATTTCTGTTCCATGAAAGGCGCAATGCGATTCCGCACTAATTTGCGGCGTGTGTATTTAAAAGCCTCTTCAGCCAAGTTGAAGAGGAGAATACTTCCACAAGCCCGAATAAGACCCAGGAAGTGAGGCTAACCATGTTGCAAAGAGAGCTTGTTCTTTTATGCCAATGTTATTAGTTGACGGGGAAGAGCACTAATATATGAAGCCAACTGGGTGTGAATGGGCTGAAAGGCATGCTCTCTTAATTGGATACTTCCCTTAACCCTTTGATCCGTATTGTAAACTTTCATTGTTGTCCATCAGCCTTAGAGAAGCCACTGCTTGGTCGCATTTTTGCATCCTAAACTCCTTAGTGTTAGTATCAGCTCAAGCTCTTAGTGCTGGATAAGCTCTTGCTAATGTCATAATGGTGATGATTTGGCTGAGCCCTCCGTCGTTATGTCAATTCTGCCGAGGGGAGTCAGAGCCACAATTAGTAGAAATTAACCAAATGCTATTGAGCGGCACTTAGTGTTTGAGAACAGTGTGGCGACCTGCTCTTATGTGGACAATCAATTACACTTGCAGGCCGACTTAATGATTTGTGTTCAAGTCAATCAAACTTTCTGCCAGGATGCTTTTTCTGATTTAAAGAAAAAGGACTTTTTATCACGACACTGTATAACTGCAGCTATTTTCTTTATTTTTAAGTTTTAATATGGCCAAGGTGCCCACTATTAGATGCCAAGGGCATCTACTAGAAGACAACATTTAAAGCTTCTTGAAAACCTATTTGAAACATTCAGGATGGGGATTGTCTGTAAAGAGAGCCATTTTAAAACAGCAGTACATATAGAAAATGTATCAATGTAAAAAGATACATTGTCAGCTGGGATAGGTTTCATCTCACTCGTACAAGAGAGTAGAATGTGAAAGGATATTTACTCAGGTTTAGTGGCAATTGGCATTAATATCTGATGGGCAGGAACCGCAATAGTAGACAATGAAGATGGATGCTCATGTGCCCAAACCCAGCACTGGGCTGAAACATTGAAGTGTATAATACTAGAGTGCTAAAAAGACCACTCACAAAAGTATGCCCAAGAAGGGAAAGAACTGACTTACTATTAGTGCGCACTAACACACGTATTGATCTTTTTGAAGATTTTGTATTTTTTAGTACAATGACTCCATTACTTTAAGTCTGTTTGAAATTGAGAACGATAAATGGAGGCATAGCTATTAGAACACCAACATTTTCTATATTACCGCATTATAGCTTCTATCTCATGGAACACTGAAATTGGCTCCACTCGCAGTGGAATCATCCGAAATGACTCGCACTGGCTCCCACTTTGAAGTTCCTCAGCAGACTTGTGGGTCAGACCTCCTGAGGAGGGAGAGTAAAATTATCAGGGTGCGACACAAAGTGAAAGAGAAAACTCTTGTGTCCAATAAGAGAAGGGAGGCCGAAAGAGAAGCAGAGGAAGGAGGTGAGAAGTGAGGGAGAGACAGAGCAGCAGAGCCTGCAAGGATCTCCTGCGACGAGACCGGCCTGGGGTGTTTCTCTGTGGAAAAAGCTTATTTGTGGATGAAAGTGCAGCCGCCCCAGGGTCCGCTCGCACAGAGGGACGAGGCCAGTGATTAAGGGGGCGTGAGGGCAGGACGGCCCTTTAATTTGTGGTTGCAGTGAAGAAAAAAAAGTGTGTGAGAGGGTCGGGGGGTGTATTTTCACTCACTCTTTGGTGTATCTGTAGCCCAGACAATGGCGATTACCTTTCTCTTTATCTGGCGGAGAGGCGGCTTTGAGAGTGCAATCTGAGGAGCGGAGGAAATGGCACGACACAGGATTAGTGGCACAACAGGACGGTAAATTAAATGTTGGAGATGAAAGAATGAGCTTCTGACATGCATCAATAGAGAGCATTGGCTGCATTTTAATAACAGCAGCTGAGGAGAAATACCTGTAGAGATTAACGTGTGTGTATGTGTATTGGAGAAAGAGAGACATATAGACAGACACAGAGATGTACGTATACTATTTAATTGTATACATAACTTTGGACACCACTTAACAGGAAGGGTATGTTTGCCACTAAAAAAGAGTTTCAACCACTCATATAAAACAACTCAGTAATGTTAGCTGTGACACTTTTAGTACTCTAATCAATAGTGTGTACATTTTTTTTTATTAATAGCCCAAATAATTGTTTTAGAGATATAAAATATACTTGATGAACATTATATATTGAATATGATATTAAAATGTAAAAGAGGGAAAGATTGGGCCTTGAATTACATAATATGTTGCAAAAAGAGTTTCTAAAGTACAGTAAGTTTCGACATTGTGATGAGCGAGTATTTTTGACACAACTCTAAATCCACAAATCACTCAGTCAGGTGAGGAAATGCTCATCCCACCAATTTACAAAAACAAAACAAAAAAATGATGAATAAAAATGAATAAATGAATAAGATTGAAACAAACAAACACTTGCCCATTTTAACCAGACTTAACTCATCACTGAAGTAAACTAAGGTAATAAACCATGTCAATTTGAAATCAATCATAACTCTACTTCAGTCCTTGAGTGTTCGATCCCAGGTAAGTCTTCACGCTGTAGGATAGATAACTGGCAAAAAAAATTTTTTAAAGATCTTTAGGAATGCACAAACATTATCATTAGCGTCTTCGAATATGACAGACATGTATTAGTTGTTGTAGCCACATAAAGGAGACAAACAACATGACAACTGGAAGAAAGAGAAGCAAAGAGTGAATGTCCGGCAATGCTTCTATCAAAGAGCAGCCTTATCGAGGTTATTACCACGCTGAAGCGGCATGATGAAGAGAAGGTCCGCCTTAATCTGGGCTACAATAGAAAGCAACAACAAAGGCGTACTTACAAGGACTATCTGCTACAAATATCAAATCAGCTCTGGCTGCACCTAATCCTACTAGACAGCATTGTTGGCGCTATGAACCTGCGGTCACATGAGCATGGCCATGTTTTGATGGAGAAACGCACCCAAATTTGCCACCTAAAAATGCTCAAGTGAGCTATTTCTCATGGCTGATACATTCCAGATTTATAGTTGCAAAAAATCTCAAATGAAATAATGCTACTGCATCATTTGACTCATTTACTCTATTAGGCATCACACATGTCCGCTTTTCTTAGTGAACTTTGAACTTGTCAACACATCTTCCCTTAGGACGCATTTTTGGAAGCAGCAGCGGCTGGTGGGAGTGTCATTGTTTAAGGCGCCACTTGGCAGGAAGAGAAAAGGACACTGGCAACTTCATTATCCCACAATAACAGGGTAATTATTGTGTTTGTTAGCAACAAATCACAACACAACAGACTGCATGTCCCTGTCCTGTTTCGAGCATCTTAATTACTTCACCGCACACGCACACACACATGAATACCCCACTCTGCTGCTGTTATTTAGCATATAAAAGGCAACAGCTAATTGTCTGGACTATAAATATTCGGCATGCAATTAGCGTCCAGGCCCGCCTCAGCGGTGTGTTATCAACTCGCCGTTTTGGAACGCGGTGCCATCCGCTCGCTCAATTCTCCATAACGAATGGGAGTTTGATAGTGGCGTGCACTTTATTTGCAACAACAAATGGACAACAGGCACCTCCCCATTCGCTCGATATAATGTGAATGAAGAAAAAACATCAAAAGGCACCTAAATACTGGAAGCATGAAAAAATGGATTGTACCTGGATATAGATAAGTTAATTTATTCAACATACAACACACAGTTTAAAAAAAATGATGTAATATATATTTGTTTTAGCACCCAAGGGGACTAGAGCTTCGGCTTCACAGTTCTGAAATCGAGGGTTAAATCCAAGGATCGAATCTTCTTGTGTGAAGTTTGCATAATTTTTGCCAGAGTTCGTTATTGTCCGTCGTTGATCAGAAATAGTATGTGTAGGTGGCCGTTCTAGCTTACATTCCTCTGAGGCCTTATGGAAAGGCATGAGAGCCTTGGAAAGACTTAAGAAGGGGCAGAAGAAGGTCCAAACACGAGGGTTCACTGACATTCCCCTCTGACTGGAATGAAAGAACACGGGGAAGGGGAGAGGGGCAGAAGAAAGGTGGATCCATAAGCGAGCCTTCACGGTTGACTGCAGCCCAGTTTGAGCTGCGAAAGTGCAAACGAGAACTCCTTTCATCTCTCTTCGGGGTCACTGTCCACTGATGCAAGGGTCCTGTCATCCTGCTCTCACTTCCAAGCTCTTCACCTCAAGGAGACCAAGGAGAGTTGAAATAACACAGCAGGAGCAACATCAGCTCAAAGCTAAGGAGAACACAATAGGCTACAGGGAGTTCAAGCATCAGGCAATCACAAAGAAAGGCTTTCATTCAACTTAGAGGGAGTCAGATCGTTAAGGAGTTCATTTGAAGGTAAGTCAGGTTAGAGATTCACAACAGTGAGAATACTGATAGAAAATGTAATGGCCAGATGATGGATGTCACAGAAAGGATTGGGTCATTAAGATGATTTTAAACAGAGTGAGGAATAAAATAATTAAAGCATGTGGAGTTGAGGGGCTGAGGCTCCGGTGCCGCTGATCTCCACCCTGTATGGAGCCTAAAACCTGGTTAAGATCCAGATCCTGAGGGCCCCTAATTGGACCGGCCAGGACCCAGTCAATCAATGCGTGGGGAGTCACTGTCAAGATTTGGGTATGGAAGAAGGGTGGAAGGGGGGACAGAGTGGGCCGGGAATTTTGTGGCGAAGGGGGCTTTCCAAGTCACATGAAAGTTTGCGGGGATGAACGTACCATAATTAGATTAATAAGTAGCTTAATTTATTGCAGTAGAGGATATCAGCGGCTCCACATTAGAGGCAGGCCAGGAGATTAGCCTCGATCGGCGTTTCCAAAACGCGATTAGCCTCTGCGGCACAAAGACCAGACTCTTTCACAGGTTCCTACCACAAGGGCTGGATTAGAGAAACGTGTTGAATAATCAGCAGTACCCCCGCGTGCTCCTTGCCACAGTCCGCTTGTCGGACAAAACGTCACCTCTTTTCCTAGTCCTGTGACGACACGATCATAGGACGCCTAACCTGAAAGTACCACTCACCTGCATCTCCTGAAACAACCAACGACCCTAATAAGTGAGAGTCGCCCTAGGGCCAATGAAGTCAAGTTCAGTCAGTCAACAGGTTAGTGAGTGTGTGTACTACCACAAGTCATTTGGAATATCCCTAAGGGCCCCAAGGGTAACACCGCTCTAATTGATTGGATCTCCTCTAGAATGCCAATAAAGACCCCAAGCATATGTTCACTGGCCACATGCAGAATGAATACAACGCTTCTACTAAGCCTAAGATCCCTTGATCCCCACTACATCCTTGTGTTTGAAAAAAAAAGACTGTGAAAAAGAGGAAGAAGAAAGAGATTTGCTTTGCCAGGAACTGTGCGGTAGTTCTGTAGCTACTTGATATTGGCTTACAGAGCACTTATACAGTACTCCTATTGTACTATGGAACTTTTAAAGCTAAGTGCACGTAGAGTAGTACAATATGAATTCTACATAAAATACACATTTGACATACATATATAAAACTATTATAAAACTCCATTATTCAAGATATCAAACAGATTCAAATGTACCAATGGATGATCTCAAAGCACGGGGGCGTCAGCACAAGATGAGTCCTGTTTACCCTTGAAAAACCAGCAAGTTTTGCATTCCATGCTGTGGCACCGTGACGGTAGTGCAATTATCCTGTGTGACTATGCAGCGACACGCCATGGTGATCAGGAGCACAGAGTCAACACGCCTTTCAGACGGAACACGTTGGCATGGGTTGACCTCAGAGAAACCTGCATGTTATATACAGCAATGTTAATGGTTAACTTTAGCCAATATGCTTGTTTTGAACGACATTTTTTTGCATTCATAGCTTCATTCCCACTCATGAAATGTAGTATATAATATAAATATATGCTTGCAGAATACTTAATGATAAATGGAGTATATCCCCAATGATTTTGAAACCTAAATTGCCTCCACCCATATTACCAGCCATATTTTCCACATCCATTTAATATGTATATTTTAAGTTTATTTATACAAGCATTTACTTGTGCATATGAGCCATACTTTGCCAGGTCAGCCCGAGAGTCATCACTTTCATATCCACAATCATTTCTTAAGTATCGCGTTAATGCTCTCAAGTGCTTTACTCCCCCCGTCTGTTATCTGAAAGAGCTCTTCATACAAAAATGAAGACAAGCTGAACTTTAAAAAAAAAAGAATCATTCCCATCACCACTGAAATCCCCCAGTAGCATCAGATAGTCTAAATGAAAGGGTCACTTGAAATTTTAATTGTTTGAGCTTCAATTCATAAGAAGTGTAAGAAGTTGCAAGAAAGTGAACCTTCAAAGATTCTGTAGGTAACTTTGGAATTTTCGATGGAAAAAACACATTGGTTCTATCTGTGATAATGTACGGTCTCAGGAAGTGCAGAAATTCTAACACCAGCTTCTCCAAAAGTGAGACCATCTCTCCAAAGCCTCAATGGAGCATCGCAGTGCATTTGATTTCATCTGCATTCTGCTTGTTAGATGGCAGCTGTTCAAGTCTTCCAGTTGCCGAACAAACGAGGTGAAAACAAACAAACCCCAGGCTCGATTGGGGCGCGAGCAGTGAGCGAGGTGTTGCACGCTCTGCTAGCTATACCCTAGCAGCGAGCCTTCACCGTGCACCAAATTAGGAACCCCCGCCATCGGCCCGACAGCTGTCGGCACTCCTCAGGGAATGCCAATTAAGTTTGTAAAACATTTAGACAACAAAACTGTACAAGAAGGGGAAAAAACATCCCATTCAGGCGGTCGTCCCTGCAAGTCCCAGCCGTCCTTACCATGACCTCCATTGCCCTCCACATCCCATCTGTGGAAGGATGCGTTCGGCTCAAAGCCGGAGCAGACTCCAGAGAATAACAACAATTCTTGTAGAAATACAAAGTCGTTCATTTTGTCATGCTAATTTGTTGTCAAAGCAAATTAAGAATGTTTTATTAATGAGGGGGTGCCTTTTTTTACTACTTTTGAGGGTGATAGACGTCCAATGAATTGGATGTCGATTAAGTGATACACTAATTTAAATTCACAGGACAAAAATTAATTACAAGAGCCGCATGCAGCTCTGGAGCAGTAGTTTGCAGGCCATTGATTGGACGGCTACCGTGTATTGGTGATTTTTCCAACCAAAAAGTGCTTGAAAGATAAGCCAAGTTGGAGTTCAGTGCTTTGCTTATGTGCTTGGGAAATCGGAACTTTAAAATAATTGATGGGTTGGGATTAGACTAATAGCTAAATAAGCTTTTTGCTAAAATGAACCATCAAATAGAAGTGGAGCAAAATGGCCTAAGGCGAAGAGTGTGACCCACGCTGAAGTTGTCTTCTCATCCAGGCAGCCCACTCCACAGTTGTCTCATTGCTACACATACACACCAACATGTGACAGACAGAGTGACAGTGTGGGGAACTAATTGGGCCTTGAGTAAATGAATCCCAGCTCAGGGCATCTCTATCAATGCTAATTAGGCAAGCAATGATTAATGTGGGAGCTAAATGAAGTTATTTCACGTAATGGCTTTGGTTTCTTGTGGAAGATCATTCAGTGTGTCAATAAGAGGGCGTTCGAGGCCCTTTAAGACAACATTGGTACAGCGAGAAAGGTGACCGCGTTGAAAGATCGAATTTTACTGCAAACGAGTTTCCATGCATTCATTGAACACAATGATTCACATCGAAGTAACACAATGGATTTTCATTACTCTAATCGTCACCTATGCATAAATTAAACACTTAACTCTCTTATGACAATATGTGTGTACTACTTGGCAATAGTAGACAATGGCATTGTCTGCCAGAATTAGAGCCTTGATTAAATCAATGCAATTTACATTCTCCATATCTGATTCACCCAAACAGCAATACAATTGTAGAACTGTATGACAATGCTTATGAAAAGTATGAATAATCTTACCAGCTCGAAGTTCATGCACATCCTCTATTGCCGACATATTTGGAACTTGAGTATTTTGTACCTTGTGACAAAATTGTTTCCAGCATTTAAGCTTTACCTTTGATAGAAGTAATTTTCTTTTGAGTACAAGCAGTTTATATGATACTATAGGCCTGTGAATAACCTTTATTTTTATGGCACCTCTTGATTGACTATTGTCACACCAAAAAATGTAAAGATAGAAAAGAAATAGCCTAGCAACATTGGAAATAAAAAGAGAACAAATTGCAAAACAATATCAAATATTTTGGTGCCTTCACATTTATTCCTGGCATTTATCTTACTGGTAAAATTGACTCCAGAATCAACTGCATGAGTTTAATTTCAGGACACTATGCTCCATCCAGATAGACATTTATTAAGAACTGAATGCTGGTAATGGCTGATACAGGCAGACTTAATGGAGTTCTATTTTTAAAAAGACTTTCCTTCTTGGGCTTAAAGAATCTAATCTGGGCCTTTTGTCAGTTTAGTCCAAGTTTCTAATCACCCTTAACCTTGCTCCAGAGTCATAACCTCCACCTCCCATCCCGTCTTTTTCTTTACCCGCTAACAATCTAAACATGATTTTAAACATAATAACAAGACTTTTGCCATCCTTGCTGCACCTTCTAGCCCGCTCACCACAACTAATGGGATCTAATCTATACAATAAGACACATTAATATATATGCAAATAAGCCCAAGCGAGATTGACTCAGTTGGCACACATACACAGACATGTCGTGTCACTTAGTTGTTAATTACTCTTACGTTCTGCAAATGCAAATGTGTGATCTCTCAAATAGAGCAGCAGCACCATGTATATCTTTAAGTAATAATGTTCTGGGATGAAAACATCCCCCGCCCCGCTTTGCCATCTCCCCATGAAAGTCCAGCAATGTGGGGGGGTTGAGGGTTGCAGGTCGGGCTGTTCAAAGCCACTCTGTGCATTGTTGCCTTGTAGGGGATTAGGTCTCTGCAGGCTGCAGAATTTGCTTTCTAATTAAAAGGGATAAGATGTAGGGAAAAAAATGGTGAGGGGCATGACTACTGTAGAGAAAAAGAGGGGGAGCCGGGAAAGAAGAAATGGTGAAAAGAGGGGGTCTAGAAGTTTGCAGAGTCACCACTGCTGTTTGATCACAAGACTACAAAAGTTAGCAAGCTCTTGTTCTGGTCCTGCCGCACCCCAAAACAACCCCCTTCTCATTAACTAACTGAGTGCCACTCACTGGCGAGCTGGAAAACAGAAACAACTATTTTGTTTCAATATTTTTGAAATTAAAAGTCAGCATTCTTCATCATTTTACTTCCCAAATCAAATGGAGTTAACAAGAATTTAGTTATCAAACACGCATGCAAATGGAAAGAAAATGTGATTTTTTTGGGATACTAAACAAATTATTACTCTCACTGAAAACACACCACATTACATTTTATTACTCTTGTCTTTTATTTGAAGTTAAATTGTATTTTTTCAGTTAATGTCAGTTTACAAATCTATTTTCCTTTCACAAATTCCTGAGCTCACACATTCAAAACTCAGCCTGTACTTTCCAAGACTATTTTGCAGGGGTTTAAGATTTTCACAACAATTGTGCAAGACTGTATTGAAGCGACTTAAGAATGCATGCAGGAGTTCCACCCTTTCAGTTAGCATGCTGCTGTTTTGTTACCTTGTACACCAGCAGGAGGTCAGGCCCTCCCCAGGATCCTTACAAACAAACCCTGACTTTTAAGCATACACACGGGACTGATTCCTTTCCCCTCAACCCTGGGAGGTTAACGACATGCTGACGAGGGTCCGCTGAAGCGCAAGATGCCCCCCTGCCTTGTCCGATCCCTTCACACACAAACGTGTAGGCATTAGTTGAACTACCACTGTAAATTAGCAACTCCATTTAACTCTTTGGCTGCCATTGACAATCATGCAGCTCTTTTCATCCTTCTGCTGTGAATTTAACTAAGTTTCTCTCTAGGAGATGTCTGATTCATTTCTAATGATGGGGTTGGTGGCAAATTTATGTTTGGTCATTGGTTGCCAAACTTATAACTTTTGTATCCAATTTATGTATTCATTTTCTGTGCCGGTGTTGCACGTTTGAAAGCCAAAGTAGAACGGTGTGCCTTTAGCTTCTAATATTATATAGTAGTGTCAAACAATTGTGGTATAAATACATGATGTGACAAATCAACACTCTGCTCTGAAGGTAGCTCTAAAAACACAGTGTTTAAAAAAGTAACAGTTAATATATGCCATTCTTAACCAAAAGCATGAGCACTGGACATTGGTTGAATGTTTTGAATAGTAGGAAGAAAATCCAAAACACCAGTTTGAGCAAGCTTGTAGGACAATAAGAAAATTCAAAAGAATTAATATGTGCACCAAATCGCCAATCTGACCTTTATCCTCAAGGACAAACTCATGCTAGTTTTCCTCAAGATGGTCATAAAAATTCTCAAACTGATACAGCAGCCTTGTGCAGGTAATAAAATCAAAATGAGATGATTTTTACACTCACTACATTGCTGCTCCACCATTCAAAATAAAGCCCATTGACTTTAGTTGTACAGCAAATACAGGTCTTCACTCAATCCGCCTTTACCTCTTGAGGCAATCGGATCTAATTTGGCCTGCGTAAAACGAGTCATGTTCCATCTCAGAGTTGGTCAACAGAATCCTCTCTCCTCCCCAACTACCTTGCTATCATTTGAAGCCCACCTAGAGCGGAGTAGCTCCAGATTTGGGGTAAAAAGTGAACATGGTATGTAGTAAAAGAATGTGCTGCCAGCCAAAGAGGAGATTAAACACCGGCCAACCATAAATTGTCCACTCCCTCCCTTTGCTCCCACCTCACTGCTGTCCTGAGGGGGGGAACAAGGAGGGAGGGCCTGGTTGGCCGGTGGCACAGCGGTGGCTGAGCCATCTTGTCATCGTAGCAGGACAAGCACATTCAAGCATGTCCTGCGTTCCCACCCATCTTATTCCAGACAGTCCACTGAAAGCCATCCTCACACACCCCTTTGCTAGAGGAGTGCACTCCACTGGTGTCTTTTCTTTTTAAAGGGCGGAGACCAGTCTCCAGCACCGCAGTCTTTCCATGCGTCCAAATTAATTTGCGTCTGGGCAGCAACACAAGCAGCACGGGGCTATTCGATGAGAGTGTAGGCCAATGACATGCACTGGCAGCCGTGCCTTGATCTCTTGCTTTCGTTCCATGTCACTTTCCACCTCGTCTTACTGCCACACTCATCCACATGGGTGGCACCCAAAATATAGAACAGAGAAGACACTTCAAACATTTAAACACACACACACACATATTTGTATGTATTAAATGCTCCTTTTTGATGTGTATACTGAAATTACCGAACCACTAAAACTGACGTAAACAGTACGTCCTCCAGTTGACTACAATGGAGAAGCACTCCATGTTGCAATCTCTTAATATCCTTTTGCAAATGTTTAGGATCAAACATCTCTCGGGTTTCTTAAGTCACCAACACGGTAAGGACATCTACAAAACACCATTCCTTTAGTTAGATAAATGGATGTCAAAGTGAACTTCATTCAATTCAACACTCCATTGAAGTGGTGATCCAAAAAGGAAAGCACGCTTAATGCCTAATTAGCATCCCAAAAATAATAAAGCAACTCAGGCTAATAATTATTGCATGTCGCCATTCTACCGTTTGCGCTGACAATTAACCTTTCTTAACTGGTGAGTCGCAATTGGAGTAAATCCTGTTATCAGCAAATATAACACATGGCGCACAGGCACCAACATGCGCCTTTTAAAACAGCACTCAAGGAAATCCAGGCAGTGTTTACAGTCGGGAGGCAGAACAAGAAAACAAACAGCAGATATCCACTTTCAGTAAACAGCAGCCAGCCACTTATAGAGTCTTCCCAGTGGCTTAGAGTGGGCGTGGAGTCAACTTTAGGTGGCTGCTGTGAATGTCGTTGAACTACTTGTGTTTACGCAAGCTTAATGCTGCAGTGACAAGGTCTCTTTAAACACAGAAGCAATGTATCAGGTCAATTCTTCCCTCAAGCTTTAATTTGAAGCATGCAAAACAAACTGTAGGATGTTTTTTAGTGCATTTAAAAAGTAGTGGGAGGATACAAAGTAATGCAAAGTCTTGCAAAATATGATGGCGCGCCGGGAATTTCACTATAACGCTTGGGGGAAATTGTGTTTTAAAGGAGCAGAGAAATACTCAGGTTAAAATGTCAAGCATGACGTCACGCAAGCTGGGCCAAGGTTGCTTTTTCTTTGGCTTGCTATTTTTCTGTCAGTGATGGGCCTGAAAAAGAGATTGATAGCGGGACTAAGGAAGAATTATGCAACGCAGGAGCGTAAATTGAAAAATCTGTGTCACTGACGATTAGAAAGATTAAATAATGAAGCCTGTGTTTAGTCTGATAAAATAGGTTCACTCCACATTTGCTATCAACTCAAGGTTAAATTAAGGTTATCATGCGTATAATAAGAACTAAGTACATTTAAAAAATAAAGAATTGAATAAAATTAAGTGGCCCGGCAATAAAGTAATAGACTTGAGCACAGTTGGTTGGGAAATTTGGTATACTTACATTTGATTGTCTCAAATATACTAGATATACATTGTCAGCCAGTTTCTAAAAGTACTTGATAGTGTAGTTTTTTTTCTCCACTATGAGACCCCACAAAAATGTAATTCTTCTTTTTTTTCTTTTTTTAGACAAAATTCTTTCCACCGGGATGGACATGATCAAGGTATTGTGATTACTGCAGTTTAATATTGATATAGTAATAGTAATTTGTACTCTCTGTAGTATTTTCTTTTCCCGTAAGTACCCTTTAATGACAATTATCAAGAGAAAAGGCATATTGTAATGAAGGTAAAGCGATTGAGAAGTCCCCCAAGATGTCCTTCTCCGTCCCAATTTGGCAGCACCTGGCTTGCTGCCCACTCACATTGTGTGCATGGCAATACGACTGTTGCCATGGCGATGTGTGGACCTGCACAGGCCCTGAAGGCTCAATGGCCTGGTAGCAAGGTGGGGGTTATCATCAGTGACAGACTAGGCTGGGCGCCCATCCAGAGGGTGCTGGAGGAGGTAGCTAACAAATCCCCCCCGACCTCCAATGGGGGGGATGCTGCTGTTTGGAAATCAGCACTCTCTGCGAGAGGGCCCGGTAATGTAGGGCTCCGGCCGGTCCACTGGGGGTCGGCCGGCTGACTCCCTTAAGCGCAGGCCAGACGGGCTTCTCTGGGTTGGGAGGGGGCCTGAGCTGGAGCAGGGCCCAATGCAGTGACTGCCTGTCTAAGCAGGCGCTGGGCCATGCTGCCTCGCTTCCCTGGGCTCGTGGCCCTGTGCTTGGACTTCGAGGCGACATGACTTTCCCTCTGCTTCCCGAAACACGCTCTCGCCCGCCCCCCCTCAAAAATCACTCCAAGCTACTACAATCTCATTCATTCGGTGCCATTCCCACCACTGCCGCCTTCCATTTGGGATGCGAAGGGGAGGTTAGGCTGCTACACTGCACCCATCTGCCTCACGTCTTTGCATGCTGTGGTCCATGATGTTGCAGCATGGCTCTCTTGACTTGGCAAAAAAAAAAAACTTTGGCAATGGCATCAGGACCCCTCCATTTGCGCTCTCTCTGTCCACCACATGTACACGCGGATGCACACCATCTGATTTAAAATGTACTTACACAGAAACTAAGGCATGGTGATCATGCTCATGTAATGGAGACAGATGGTGGTTGATGTACACCCGAGTGATTTCAATTGAAACATACCATGCACAATATTTGGTGCATTCTGTTCAAGAGAGGGTGACTCAAAGTCACAAAGGTCCCAGCAGTCAGATGTGGTGCCACAGTGTCTGCATGTCAGCTCACTTAGCATCCAGCACAAGTCCAATGACACGGACAGGATGAGCTTCCATTGGCCGAGAGCTCTGTTTCTATGTCGAGGTGCCTCGTCGCTCGCCGCATGGCACTTTTCTGGCAGGTCCTCCGCAGACATTCCTTGTCTCCTAGTCTTGACGTTCCCGCAGCCAGCCTCTCTGCCTGCATGGTGAGATTGGAGGGGCTTTAGGACTGTTGGGGTGACCCACCACCATCACTGCTAAGCTGGTCTCGAGCGCTTGCTTTACAAGTCCGGCCCACCACAAATTCCAGCAGGCACAGACCAGTACCCCCAGCAACCAGGAGAGAGGTGAAAAGGGAGGAGGGTGGATTAGAGGTGGGCTGCTTTGTGTTGTGATGCTCTGCTAAAAAAAAAAAAAAAAAACATGCTTGTGTAAATACGACAGTTCTCATTTTGCTCCCTTTTTGGGAATTATTGCATGAGGTCCCACAAGATGGGTATTTGCACAAAAAGTACGTAATACCTCCTGTGCCTTCAATGTACTTCCCATAGTAATTATTATCAAAGTAGTTTCAGTAGCTTCTCAGAGACAAAGTTAAACATCTTCTCCTGATTATAATTATTCCTGATCATCTGATGAATATTTTCTTCAATACAGTGGTGTTGGTGGACAACTCAAGCAGTGGTATTACAGGAGCCGTAAGGCCCCCTCCCTACCTTCTCTCTTGTTCCCCAAGCTGAGCTGGGCGCTGTGTTTACTCTCTTAATTGCAGGGGAGGGGCCGGTTGACAGGCGAGCCATCACTGATTCCCCACAGGCCTGAGTCTGGGAACGCACTTGCCACTGTCTCCCTAAAGCGACGGCGATGTCCAACTGTCATGAAGGAGTCTCCACTGGTGAAAGCCAGAAAGACCCCAAAGATAGATATTAAAGAGTGAGGAGGAATTGGCACTGTTGGCACTAACAGGGGGCACACTTGAGAAGTCCAAGTGAGAAGCTGGGGGTATCGCCAAGATGTCATTCAAAATAAAGTGGGCTTTAGACACAACACACACACACATGCACGCTGTGCCAGGCTTTAAAGCATCTACTACACTCACTGGCCACATATTGGCTGATGGGAATATACTATATTTATGTGTCTATAATTTGCAATTTAGCTGCTTTAGCTGCAAAAGAGCTGTTTCTAATATTTGAGGCTTGACTGAGTTAGAAAACTGAAATGGCCAAATACTAGTCCAACCCGCTCGAGATTAAATATGGCTCAATGTGGTTTATGGACTAAAAGGAATTTGACTCTCCTTTAACTAGCATCTGGTGAGCATATTTTACAGAGTATAGTTTACAATACAATTCCTCTCCAAACTGACACAAATTGTATAAAAGATAGTTTAAATCTATCATTTATCTGTTCAAAACATTGAATGAGATTCAGAATTATTAGGCAAATTGTATCAACAACACATTTTCATTTTATAGTTTAAAAAAATTGCCTATTTGGAAATTGGGAAAAGAGCAAAAATAGTAGTTCCAAAACAGGCTCACTGTCAATCAATTTGTTATATTGATATATTGGCAGTTCAAGAATAATCAAATAAATGATGACCGAAACATAAAAACGCATACAATGATGTAAATTTCTTTCTTAAATTTTGCCTCACAAAAACAAAATATTTCATAAAAATAAAAAAAACATTTCACAGCGTCACAAAAAAATAATCTTATACATAATTACCACACATTTTCGTTATCGAAAGACACAAATATAAAAATGTATGTTAATATAGTCTTAAACCAACATAAAATAATCTTAATGATCTAAGTAAAGGCATATTTTTTCAAATATTAAGCAATTCTGTATTTGGGCATGCATAATGTGCATGGATAACTTCTACCTAGTAACACCTTGGAATCTTTAATGTCAACAAAAAGCCTAAAGAACAAAGTATTTTTTAACTTCTTAAAAAATAAGCAATGACATGCATGAGGCAGGGTGGATAAATATATTCATTTTGCATAAATTATAAGGGGATATATCCCCCCCAAAAGGATGTCTTTTATTGATCTTTACAGGCAAATAAAGTGTGCACATACACTAACCATCCTTCCAGGGAGGTCTAATCCAGTGGGGGTTGTAATTGAGGGGGGTCAAAAGAATCCCAGTGGAAGCCCACACACTGACCCTATCACATATTCAGGTCAGATCAACAAAACACAGTGGAGAGGAAGGTTAAAATGGAAAGAGTCTCCTCTTCAGGAGCTCTCCAACAAGACAGCCACACACCTTACAGACCCCCTCCATACACACACACATTCCAAAATACGCATTTGATAAATCATGAATAGTCACACTTGCACAAGTGCTGTGACCATTTCCCCCAAAATACATTATTATGGGGATTAAACATGAAATTACACAATGTAACGTTCTCAAATGTGTTATGGATGCCTCCCCGAATCCTATTCAAATCCTGGGTTGCCAAATAAGCCTGAACAAATCCCCCCACTTTGACTTGCGTCTCCTTTGAAGACTCCGCAGGTCCGGTCTGCGGGGCAGCTTTTTGCACGCCGTGCACACACCTGCACGTGCACTCAGGACGCCTACAGAGGCATCCTGGATTTGCAAATAACAATTTCACTCACACTGCACAGGGTTTCACCCATACTACAACATGCCATCCTATATTTACGTCAGTACTAAAACTTATAAAAACTCAAATACTATGACTACCACTGTACTGTTACATTTTTACTTAGGATACTGTGTTCTACTGAGTAGACAGAGAACATTAGGAGTCAACATTTAATTGTTCCAAGCAGTTTATTGACATTCCAGTCCAAGTTCCTGATCATACCATTGGTGCTAAAGTGTGTTTAATTCAGGAATTGAAGTAGGAAGTTCCGTCCGTGTCTTCCACATGGGTCAGATGGATGGCAGTCTGTGTTTTTTCTGTATTGTGGTCACATGGGTTAAATAGTCAGGTGCTTTTAAAACATGGCGGTTTAGAGGGTACATATTTGGGCCTCTAGTTAATAAGGTAGCTTAAAACTCGAACATATTATTTATTTAGAATGACACAAAATATGATGTCGATAAGTAATTAACCGAGCGATAAATATGTATGAAAATCATGGAAATAACTCATTAAAACAGGTTGAAATCCATATTTACAAGTGATACTTTACGTTTCATTTTTTATTTACAATTTTGAATGTATTTAGTCAAACAAATACTTCTTGAGGTTCATTACGACTGACAAGATATAGCTATAGTGCTGAATAACCTAGACAAAAAAAAGCACTGGCATAAATATACAAATAAATATTTAACAGATATTTACACATTAAAAACAATACTCAATAGGAATGAATTCATCTCTATGAAGACAATATATTGGCATGTACTCGATGCAATTACTTGTACTAGGTGCGGAAGAATTGTATTGGTGCATCTTTAACACACACCTGACTTAATGCAATAAATAAGACTTGAAAGTTTGAGTTCACTTCAGTGTCTTTGCATGCGGTCTTCTTTATCCTCCGTCAACCTTGACTTGACCTTGTGTTAGTCCTTTCAACCCCCTCATCTCTATCGTGATGATGACAGGGAATTTAATTGCATCCGTTTGTTTGTAGGCGAACTCCTGCGTAAACACAACATCACAACAATTACAGCTCTAATTAAAAGGCATGAACTTGGCAAACACTGTCATGGCCTTGTGGGACCAAATTTGCTCAGCATTGATAAAGAAAGGTTTATGATTGTTCTTAGCAACATAAAAGTATTTGGGCTATAGGTTCACACTGTATGTAGGTCAATTGCATTTTCTTTACCCTTATTTGACATATAGTATGTGATATTTTTATGCATTGTGAACAAACCATTCTCATTTCGCAGCTGAATTCTGTTCATACGGTAAGTCACCAAAATAAACAATTAAAAATGGAATTGGGCCTCAAGCACTGTATGAATGAATGTAGTTTCAGACTCACATGCACAAAGAAATTCTCCAACAAAGGTTTTCTCACTTGAACTTTGACAATGTGGCTGGCTACCTATACTTCAATTTCCTCTTGTGTTTTGATGTTTTTGCACCTGTACACTTATACTTTGTTATTGCAATTGTTTACAATTACTCAAATGCATTTCTTAAAGTCTCCACTCCACATAAAACACTAGTCAAACTATGTTAACAAAATACCAGACTATACATTCACAATTTTCACTTCCAAGCTTGTTATTTGCAATGTATCATTCATTGGACACAATATAAAATATTTTTGACACATCATCCACACAGTTAAATGTGCAATAAAAACATTTTTAAAAAGTATCACAGTCAAAATCCATAGCTGCATTTGCACCCAAATCTTCATCATCACTTTCACAACAAAAAGATATAAAAAGCAGAGTATTGCATAGTCAAAGGTAGAAAAATTAAACTAGTCTTTTTACAGGGTGTGAGTGTCTTATAGTGTCTTATAGTGTCTTTTTTTCATTACAGCACTTACCATTCACGATTTGGCGTGGGAATATGAGCAACAAGTTACCTGATCGTGTCTCCAAACATCCTGATGATGCAGGTGAACTATACTTTGTGAACTCATTCATAATCAACAAGACATAGCTTTTCAATTTCCATCCATGATTCTCTCTCCTTTCCTACCACATTTTATAGAACCCTTTATTTTATAGATTTTTTTTGGTACCTGATTCCATCCTCTCAAATGAAAGTATATAAGAATTTCAAGTTGGCCCCCAAAACATCCTATTATTTTTCTGAAAGCGGCCCTCAGAGAGAAAAAAAAAGTTTGGACACTCCTGATTTAGTGCACCTTATTTATAAAAAAAAAGCCATAGTGCCTATTGAGCCTATTGAGCTCATTAAAACACAGCTCGAGATGATTCTCATTTGGTTTAAATCCCCTTCCTCCACACACACTCACACACAAACATAGCTCACAGAAGTAATATGTATCATAAAGGCTTGACTTAGCTGCAGGTCACACAAGAGTGAATTTTTTTTTTTTTTGAAAGTGTCGCTGCCAAAGCCAACAGACTCTGCTACCATTTCCCACTGCTGTTATATTTATAAAATACTTGTAAGAAAAAGTGCCACTAAAATAGTAAATCTATAAAATCATAAAAGAAAACTGCAGGCTATTCATTTTTCTCCCTTCTTTTCAGTTCAAAATAAATTCCTCCAACACATTCCTCCTCTTCAGCCATGCAAATATGAAACAAGGAGTATAATATATGTGACAGATGTGTGTGTGTGTGTGTGTGTGTGTGTGTGTGTGTGTGTGTGTGTGTGTGTGTGTGTGTCCATATTTAAATTTCTCAACAGCTTGTCTTCTATTTGCTCTCCTCAATTATTTATGATCCTTATATTTATTCCATCATGTCTTCTTTTCACATTGCCTATAATGTACAAAGATGCTGCCAATGTCTTATTAATTAGCCCAAATCTTCAAACCTCCACCCCTGAGCCCCTCGCTCGCCCCTCGTGGCTATCAAAGTGGGTGCAGTGAGACAAAGTGGGAATCACAGGTTGGAGGAGACCCCTGCTTTTAATGCGCAGCCTCAGGTGGGGTGCAGCAGAGGCGGAGATAAAAAGGCGGTGGGAGCCCGCCAGGGGCGCTTAACTCCTTGTGCCTTTAAACGTCCTTTTAACACGCACACTCCCCGTGGACGCCCCGCTTTTACCAGCTCATCAATTATTGAGCTATATAGTACTTGGACAGCCACATCACTGCCGCACGCGCTCATTTTGCGCGCACAGGAAAAATGAACGGATAGGATTTCGGATGCAAAAGAAAAAAAGGTCGGCGAGTGCGCATTTTATTTCAAAAACGTGAAAATGTGTTTTATTGTTAAATGTCCGAGTACATTTTTTTTTACTCCTAAGGCGTATTTTGTTACTAAAATGTGCAAAGTGAATCTTTTTTTTAATGTCGTGTTGTTTTGAAACGGATTAAATAGCAAAAAAGCTCGTGCATAGATATTTTCATATAGTGGGAGAAAATTGGAAATGATTCAAATGGATCATGGATTTCTTTTGATTTTAATGTCTGGGGTTTAAAACAGCCTGAAAATAAAAATTGTACACATTTAGATATTAGAAAAATAACAACCAACTAGAATAATCAACATTTTTACCATACGTTTGAAAATATAATGTCAATTTGTCTGAAATTTTTGCCTAACATATACTAAAATACTGAAATAATAATAATAACAAAAAGGCTACCTGTGCTCCTGCTGCGATTCCCAAGAATGACATAAAAGAATCCCCTGCATTTGAAATGAAAGCTGGAAAAAAATCCAACTTTGTGGGGACCACTGAAAAAAATACGTATCTTCCTCCGCCTTTAAATCTGCAAAAAAAAGAGACAGAATGTGGTTAGGCCTACATTGCTATTGCAAAACATCCAATGTGAGGTGAATGCTATCAATAATCATGATTGGAATATGTGTGTGTTCACCTCTATTAACATTATTGTTAGTGTAGAGCTAAGATAAAAATGTCATGTCATTAGATGCATGGCAATAAATGTCACATTTGCAACTTTGAATCATTCTTCAATTATTTACCTTGCTGTTGGAACATCTTCATACACTTCTCTTCTTTACGGAGCTGCATGTGGGTGCAGGCCTGCAGTCTGTATAGTGACACACATCTGCTCTGCGGATGAGAGGACACTTTTTTAAAGAAATAAATCTCTAAATCCTCTTTTTTTTTAACCCCCTGCATGCAACACATCGCACAAACGTGAGTAAGAGACGTCTCTCTCCTATTTTTTAACTCTTTCTCTGCATATCACTTGGATTGTTTATTTTTTTATCTTTGATTTATCAGGAATGACTAAAATATTGTTGAAGTTAAATTCAGAAAACACTTTTTTAAAAAGACATTTCCCATCATCTAATTAACATTTGGTATAGACGAGCATTTTCTAAATGGCATATTTTCATCCTTGAGTTTGGTGAAGAAATTAGATTTCTAGTTTTAAACTCCACTTCTCTCGGAGGGCCATTGGATGAGGATAGGGCGTCCAAAAAAAAGTATCTGGTGGGGGGACTGGGTTGAGTTAGGAGTGGGGTGGGGGGGGGGGGGGGGGGGGGTCTTCTCCACCAGTGTATGAGGGAGCTGCACTCCTATTGGCTGCCTCCTTGTACAAATTCCAACTCCAAGCACTTCAGTCCCAACACACCAACAAATCCTATGTTGCCTCCTCCTCCTCTTCCTCCTCTTCCTCCTCCACCACCAGCATCATCATCATCCTCCTCCTCCTCATCATTTTGCTGCTACAGCTCTGCTTCAAAACCTAACGCACACACTCCACGTCAAACTTCAGGCTCTGGGGCTGCGGATTCTTTTTTTGTAATTTTGCCTTCTTTATATATGCTGTGGCATTTTTGGGGCGATATTGCGAAGGACGTTGATGCAATTTGACTTCCATCACTCGCGCACTGTGGACTCTGAAGACGTTTTTATTCTCTGGGAGCAAGGTGGGTTGAGTTATATTATTATTATTAGTTATTTTTTTTAGACCTTTGTCTCACTGAGAGTTCGTTTATAGCACGATCGATTATGGAATTTCAAATCTTGGACCGTATTCGGTTGGTTCTTCAATTGAAAGAGTGAAAAAAACCAGAGGAAAATATTAAAGAACAATTAGAGGATTATTTAGTTGATAAAATTCAAAATAAGTTTAGAAAATCCTGCCATAAAAAAAGAACTAAAGATACTTGTTGGATTAAATGAAAAGAAGGTAACATGGAGACTTGCGCAGCCTAATATTAAAGAATAAATGTTTCTTAAAAGGAAAGTTAGTCAACTTTTTAGGAATACTCATACACTGTTTGGAAAAAAAACAAATTTGAACAAATGTAAATCAAAATATGATTTAGATATTGACCATCCAGTTTCCATTTTAGGCCTCCAGTATTTCAAATTAAGATCCCAAATCATTGGCCAATGTATTCAATGGACAATAATCCAACATATCGTTCATTTTAATAAACAACAAGCAGGAAAAATGAACAAAAAACCGAATATACTTTGAGTTATATCTCGCCTAATGATCTCAATATATGCAATAAATAACATAAACATGATTTTAAAACACTAACTTACAAAAGCATTCAATGAAAAATACTCTGAATATTTATGAAGACATTGGACTGCAATCACTAAGTTGCCACTTGCATTATCTGCTTAATTAATCAGAAAAATAAGGGGAAAGAAAATCTATCTAAATTATATGATAATTCAACTCAGCAGGGCTTGATGACGAGGATGATAATAATGATGATGATGATTATTGAGCGGGAATGTGCAACTGGTCTGTGTGTGTGTGTGTGTGTGTGTGTGTGTGTGTGTGTGTGTGTGTGTGTGTGTGTGTGTGTGTGTGTGTGTGTGTGTGTGTGTGTGTGTGTGTGTGTGTGTGTGTGTGTGTGTGTGTGTGTGTGTGTGTGTCTGTGTGTGTGTTTAAGCGTGACAGATTGGGACGAGGGGGTTAAAAAGAAAAACCGTTACAAAGCAAAGAAAAGCAACGATCAGCAACGGATGAAGGACAGCCATGTTGACATGATGCATTTTGCCATTGTCATTTTTACATTACACTTTAAACCTTATGGTATGCCCACTTTAATAAATATATTCATCCATAGTAAATATTATTTTTTTGCTTCAAATTAACTCATGAAATTGTGCAACAAATCTTATAGAAATCAATTTTGAATTCATTTTTTTAAAGAAAGAGCTTATATGGTTCTATATGATGGGGCAGTGTGTTTATTGATTAATATCAAGTTCACCGAGTTGACTTTTATGTGCAGGTTTCTCCAGGGTGTGAGGACACAACAAGAGTATCACGTCAGGTTCCTATTAGGAGCTTCTCGTCCGTTTTCAACATTTTTTCCAACTTGAGCCAACAGACAAATATTAGCATGATGTCGTATCTAAAGCAACCACCTTACACAGTCAATGGACTCAGCTTAACCACTTCTGGAATGGACCTCTTACACCCATCAGTGGGCTATCCAGGTAAGCATCACCTGTTCAAATGGTGGGAAAATGCTCCTTTCCTTCAAACTTAATGAAAATATCCCATGAAAAAAAATGCAAATTTCTTCCAGGAGCTTAACTAAAATATCCCATGAAAAAAGAATTATGCTCAGTTCTTCCAGGAAGTTAAATAAATAGATTTGCAAACTAATTTGGTTTATTGAAGAACATTTCGTCTTAAAAGGAACTTTCTTCAAATAAAAAGTGCTGCAAATTTTCTTAAACATTATATTTGTTATTATTATTATTTCTTTTAATGTGTCGTTTTCTTGCTGTTGCAGCGACGCCAAGAAAGCAGAGACGAGAGAGGACTACTTTTACACGCGCGCAGCTGGACGTTTTGGAGGCGTTATTCGCCAAAACGAGATATCCGGACATCTTCATGCGCGAAGAAGTAGCCCTCAAAATAAACCTACCGGAATCCCGTGTACAGGTGAGCGCAGCTAGAAACATCAAAATGTTGAAATAAAAACTGTGTAAATATTGATGATTGCTCGAGGATATATTTATATTTAAAAATATATATCTGTGGATGTGTGCGTGTGTAAGAGGAGATATAAAACAGGATCTTTCATTTTATTGGTGCAGGAAATTGGAATGATTTAATGAAAAAATAAACGCACAAACTTGTTTCGATTAAAATAACTACGACACAATTAAACAAAAGACAACTGCAAGGATTTGGAAATCAAGGCTGGAATTTTGGGTCAATATTTTTGTGTTACAAATAAAATTGTTTCGCGAAGGGGAGAAACACTTTTTCGGCTCACCTTAGTTCCTTTCGCACACATTAAATGTGTCTGTTTTTTCGCACTTTTGATGAGTTCTTAGATAATTACGTTTTGTTTGGTCGCTCATGTCATGTCCTTCATTGTTCTCATTAATTAACCCGTGTAATATTTCCTAATGAATTGAATTGAAATAATGACTCCTAATAGCAGTCAATCCATTGAACGATGTTGACAAAATGTTTGTCTTTCAACTAAAGTATTTTAAACGGACTAAAATGAGTAATAATAAGTATCCCATTGCCTATGTAAATATTTAACATTTTCACCAACACCTCGTTGCATAGAAAAATCAGTGAATCATGTTTGCACACATTTGTGTTATGCAGTTTTATTTAAAAGTAAAAAAAATCCTTGATCCTGTTAGAGTTCCATCCAAATAGCTTTATTTCGTCCATAAACCCCGTTTGAACTGAGAAAGTTCCACTGCGCGTCCGTTTATGTCCACTTTTCCATTTCGCGAAATGACCAAAAGCGTAACTTTTGCGTTTTCGCAGGTTTGGTTCAAGAATCGACGGGCCAAATGTCGCCAGCAGCAACAGCAGCAGCAGAACGGCGGTCAAAACAAGGCACGACCGGCCAAAAAGAAAAGCTCCCCGAGTCGGGAAGTGAGCTCGGAGAGCGGCGCTAGCGGCCAATTCACCCCGCCCAGCAGTAGCAGCGGCGGCGGTAGCGGTGGCGGAGGAGGCGGTGGAGGCAACACCACGGTCCCGGCAATCTCCAGCAGCACGGCGCCGGTGTCCATCTGGAGCCCGGCCTCGATCTCGCCGCTCTCGGACCCGCTGTCTACCTCGTCGTCGTGCATGCAGCGATCGTACCCGATGACCTACACGCAAGCCTCGGGCTACGGCCAAGGCTACGCCGGCTCCACGTCTTATTTCGGGGGCATGGACTGCGGCTCTTACCTCGCCCCCATGCACCATCAGCTGTCCGGCCCGGCTTCCACGCTGAGTCCCATGAGCACGAACGCGGTGGCGGGCCACCTCAATCAGTCCCCGGCGTCTCTGTCCACGCAAGGCTACGGCACGTCCGGCCTGGGCTTCAACTCCGCGGCGGATTGCCTGGATTATAAAGACCAAGCGGCGTCGTGGAAGCTGAATTTCAATGCCGATTGCTTGGATTATAAGGATCAGACCTCGTCGTGGAAATTCCAGGTCCTGTGAACACCACCGCGACGGACACTGGGGTCCTCAATAAAACTTGAAAGAGGCCCTCTATGGGACGTTTTTGGGGGCCGACACCCTCCCTCTTAGAGGAGAGGTTTAATTTATTTTAGCACTGGCAACGAGATTTCTTGACTTTTTCCACTCACCTGTAGCCCCTCCAAACCTGGCCCCAACCATCCATGTTTATCAATGCACCGCTCACCTGTTGAGGACAGGTTGACCGCAGTTCCATGGAAGTAGAACCCTGGACTCCGAACCTCCTTTAATTAAGTTTCTTTGTTCCGCAACGATGAGGATGCCGCGTGGACATGGATGCACTACTTTATTTAAGAAAAAAAAGTGTTTATAAAGAATCAATATGTAGTTTCTAAGAGACAATCAGTGTGTGTCTTATAAATGGTATGTGCTTTTTTATTATTATTTTATTTTCATCTGTGCTAGCCTTCAAAACTGTGATCTGTTGTATTGTATGCAATTTGTGAGCCCCTCCTCGCATTACTCTCTTCGAATCTGTTTTTTTTCTTTTCTTCTTTCTTTCTTGAGGGGGAGAGCACGCTAATGATTAAATGAGACTTTTCAAGTGGTAGTGAAGGGTTAGACACACACACATACACACACACACACACACACACACACACACACACACACACACACACACACACACAGTCACATTCATACATAAGGCTCCTCTCCACCGGATCTCATCATGATGTGAGTCCGGTACTGGCTCCAAAGATGCTGTGACCTCCTTGCTAAAAAGAAATAACTGGAAAATAACAATAAACCGCATAAGATCATGTGTAATTCATATATATAGATGATCTTTGGTTGAGTGTGTGTGATTATGTGTGTGCATTCAAATACAATTTGGGTTGTATTACGATAAAAGTATGACATTCCAATGTAGAAAAAAACAATATATTTTTTCTTTTTTTAAACTTAAAACAATACTATAAAAGATGGCAAATGGGAAGAGAAACATAAATCGAATTGGTAATTTGTGTATATATATAAACTGTTGAAACATTTTATTTATTTGGTTTAAAACATTTTTAAACATTATAAAACATGTAGAACATATTAAATCCCCCACATTGACACACACATTTCCGGAAGTCCAATTCAAATAGTCCTCACAAATAGAGAAGGTTTAATCCCACAAGAGATGTTAATCCCAATGTTTTCACCTAGCAACAGTGGGACCCATTCAAGGCCTCAATATGCCTTGCTCCATAAACGTGTTGAAACAAACACAATATTTAAAATTCTATAAATTATGGACTGTGCTTTAAAAATGTATATCTTCTTGTTTCACGCCATCATGGAATTGAGACTGCAGTTATTAACATTACAATAACAATGACCTTTATTCTCTCATTTTATGCACACGTCAAGAGTCAAGACACTCTATGGTGGATATTTGTGTTTCCACACCTGCAATTTCAAACTCAGCAATAAAGTCACACACTATTATGGGATGTGTAATGAGTTGACGTGGCTCTGCAGCAAGCTAATTGTTAGAAGTCCAACATTCAATTAGTATCCTTGACATTGCCAATAATCTCTCTTTCATTGCAGCCTCCACTGGAGGAGCGCACTAATTAAAAGCTTGCTTGAAATAATCGAAGCGTTAAAAGACAAGAGCCACTTTGATTCCACTCCTGGATGCTTGTTAGTGCGCCTGCGCGTTGTTTATTTCAAAAAATTTAAAAAAGAAAGAGGGTGGATTATATTCTGATGGTCTAGCAATGCAGAACATTTATTCAAGGGTAAATGTGTGCGTCCGCATGCGCCATTTTAGGAGAGGAACAATAAAACAATTGAACAAGGAGACAATAACTATAGGTTGGAGAGATGCGCGCATATTCATGAGAGCAGTCTGCACTGTTGGAACAACTGAACTTTGACCTTCTGCTCTGACAAAAAAAAAGAAAATATTATAGATATCATCTTTGTAAAGCCTTAAATTCATCACTTCTAAAGAGATGTAGAGAGTGTCTAAAAGCCGGAAATTAACCTGTTTTAATGCACACTGCAATAAAGTGTACCCAGTCTTGTTATTGTAACCTCAGAGCCTGCAAGTGGACAAATCATAGGAGAGATTAGAGATGGCCTCCACAAAGCGTCATATACGTACAAAGAGTTTTAATCAAGATTTGAGCAGCATATGGGCCCAACAGACGCTGCAGTAATCCCCCACTGCATTGGAGGGAATGGCGGACTGCGGCGCCCCTCGGACCCCCGGCCCTTGCCCTGGGTGCTGCTGCCTCGAACTGCTGCATTCATTCATTGATGTCAGAAGAAAATTGTTTTTATTTAATTGTTATGTTTTGTAGATACAAACAGGCTTATAAGAAGACCCGGCGGGTGAGTGGTTAGTGCGTCAGCTTTATAGTGGGTCACCTGGGTTCAAATCCAGATCGTTCCAAATGTGTGGAGTTTGTATGTTCTCCCGAAGCCTGCATGGGTTTTCTCTGGGTGCTCCGGTGTCCTCCCACATTCCAAATATATGCATTGTAGACTGATTGGACACTCTAAATTGCTCCTAGGTATGAGTGTGAGCGTGAATAGTTGTGTCTCTCCTTGTGCCCTGCGATTGATCGGCCACCAATTCAGGGTGCCCCCCGTCTCTGGCCCGAATTCAGCTGGGACAAGCTCCAGCACCCCTCCCCATGACCCTACTGAAGATAAAATGGTTCAGAAAATGAATTAATGAATGAACTATAGCATCCCTCTTTGAGTTTAAAGGTGCATTAGAATTTCATTGTAGTATACAGTGCAGTGGTGGACCTTCAGGGCCTACAAGGCCTCCTCTGCAGGCCTAAAAAATATATCTGAATCACAGTGCTATGGCTGTCAGCCTGGGAACACACTATGTAGTAGGATGTGTTGTTTGTGGTGATTTCTTTTTCTTCTACACAGGCACATGTGGCAAAGGCCTGCCCAGGCCAACACGGCTGAGACTACTTCCCAATCACCCCTCCTCCAATCAAGATCCACTTCCTGTCCTTATTTAAACCCTCAAATTTTTCAGTTGGAGGTTTGACTGTCTTAGCAACTGCGTTTGCTAGACAGTGGAGTCCTTACTTTTCTTTAGAAGGCGCCAATTGTCTGGATTTAAGGAAGTTTTGTTTGCATCAGCTTCACCTGATATTGTAAGTACGCTAATCATTGTTGTGTTGAGTATTTATGTTGATAGTTCATTATTTTGGGCTGCATAAGGGGGACTTGAGGTAAGTTTAGACCCCCCGGTGTATACATATAGTCAGTCTGTTGCACTTATACATGTAGCTTAATCCTCTCTAGACTTTTATTACATCAGTTCTGACAGTGACACCCCTAGGCCTTATTTCTTGTATTTTTGTGGGTGTTTATTCAAACATCTGTCTGGGAGGGTGTTTATTTACCTTTTTTATTTGAGGATGCCACTTTAGTTTCTTTTGCTTCCCCTATGTTGTCCCGTAATCCAGGTTTTGCTGGACTTTAGTTGTAAATAATCATTGAATGCTACTTGTAGTGTGTCTGAAGTTTGCATGTGTTCCCTGGGCCTGTGTTGGTTTCCTCCAGGTACTCCAGTTTCCTCCCACATTCACTAGGGGAGAAGGCCTTTGAGGCCCTGAAGGTTCACCATTGATCCAAACTCACTAGTCGCAGAGGGGGATTCATTTGTAAAATTATAGTAACCTTGAGTATTATATCCTAATGTATACATATTTGTCTGAACATAATACATAAAATAAATGGTAATTGTTATTCATTGAAGCGATAAGAATAAGACAATACTAAGGCAACAAAAAAATAAGCAAAAATTTAAAAAAAGAGAAGATAATCCAGTGGTATCCCCCTTAAAAGTGCTTATCCAGGCTTAGTACACATTTTCTCAAATTATTTATTTAAGTTGGTGACATCATCAATGAATTTGATAATCTTGTCAAAAAGATTGAATTAAATAGGGTTTGTAGGGTCTACATAATAACAGATTTAGATGTTTTATATATATATTTATATATATATAAAGATGAGGTCTAAAGAGATTTAAAGTAAGCGCTGTAAAAAGCATGTTATTTTAATTTATCAGACTGCTCATACAAATCCATGGATTTAAACAGATACTCATGTGATAATGATACCCAGAGCTTTAGCCGCAGGTCTGATCAAGTATACACAACAGGGCCACACAAAAATGTGCACTTGCCTTTTTTTCTTGTCCTTTAAATTCATTTTAGGTAATGTGTTACTTAATAGTTTGTCTTCAGCTGAAATATGCCACAAAATGCATTCATAAGCTTTCATAAGCTTATCAGTTCATTAGCCATTTGATGGCCTATTGAAGTTGTGCATGCGACCTTCCATTTATTAAGGCGTATTTTGTTAAGCTATTCAGAGAGATGGAGGGGAGGGGGTTCTCTGAAACACTTAAGAAGATTATAAGATATAGGCATATGTTAAAACACACATTATTATTTATGCTCATAGGTCAAGTCAAAAATAGTTTGCTCAAGCACACCTATACAAAGTGATGCCATATTTTGACATATAATTAATAATATGACGGCTTATGTAAACATTGCTGTTTGATTTAAACAACACAGTAAAATAAAATTATTATCCATGAATAAAAAACATGTCTATCAAAATTACATGTCACCATTATATAAAAATGATTATGAACACTAAGTTTATTCAACTTTTCATAGCATTGAAGCCTCATTTGGCTTCCAAGCAAACATTATTATGAACATATTTTTCTCATTTATTTGCAGGGTCTAAAGTTGCAATTTGAGAATAAAGAAACATAATATTTTATGAGTAAAAATTTAAAAAATACTATTGTGCAATGTATTAAATTGTGCAAAAAGTAACGACTACTAGCACTTGACATTTCAAATAGAGGTCGCCAACCACTTACATATTACTGGATATCAGTCTTATACACCCTTCTGTGAGAAAAAAAAAATCAATGAATGTACTCAAAAGACACTAATCACGTGTTAATGATTCCTTAGAATAATTATTAACTGACTGTACAATGAAGGAACCATAAATATCAACAGACCCCATCATTTCTACCAAAAGGCACAGCCAGTGTTTACTTATTCAGATAATCATTTGCATAACATTCCTAGGAAATCAGAATGCCCAGTCCATGGTGAGCATTTTTTTATTTTATTTTCAGAAGCAACCTGCTGGCTACTCATGAGACCATTTGTGTTAGTTAGTGACCCTGATTTAATGTAAAAGCAATGCTTAACAATTCCACTTCTGGCTTGCTGTCGACTTTCAAGTGAAACAGCTGACATTTGACATTTGGTATGCGCGCAATGATCAAACTCCACACTTAACGGCCTCCAACGCACTTTGATCACAAATAGCTGACAAATGTAATGAGTTCATGGTGAACATCGCCAACTCGCCTCCCTTCTCAGCAAGGGCTGCGCAAAATGTCACAACCAGCTGGCAGCGTGTCTAAAAAGAGGAGAGAGAGAGAGTACTTTGCCATAATGGAATGCCGTCCTATGGAAATAATCCTTACAGCCACATTCATTTGGGGGGAAAAATAAACCAGAAAAGGCAAACTAACTATCATAAAAGCAATTCCCCGCAATCGTCATCACAATATATTCAAAGTGTGCTTAGATATTTGATTATAAATGATGCTTATTTCATCCGAGACGCAATGCATACTGAGCACTAACCTTAGCTGGTTTTAGAGTTATTCACATACATAATTTCTTGATGAGGGTAGTCATGAGGAAGAACAGAGAACTCTTGTCTTTTGACCTAATTTAACCTCTGCAATAGCAATTTCCAGGTAAAAATAACATCATGAGTTTAATGTCATGAACTAAATATATTTTATTCACCAATCATCAAATAGTATGAGCTACAGCCATTCTTTCCAATTCCACAAATATTTCCCAAGACAACATTTTGATTAATCTTTACATTCCCTGGAGTGATTGCTATTACAGCAGGAGGACTATTCCATTTGTAATTATAATATTGGTCATTTGGGATCTCACTTTTCATTAACACAATCAAGATTTGGAAATTGCCAGTTTATCAAAGGGTAATTTTCGAAAAAAAACTGGGGCAATCTTCATACTTGAAAGGCAAATTCAAACACCCTCATACTTCTGTAGTATAAAGAAAATGGAAGACATAATTAAAATATATAAGAAAACATATAAAGTATTCTTTAGAGTAGAAAATTGATGAAAACTTGCACCCACTGCGGCCCTTGAGGACCGGTTTGGACACTTCATAAAATCTCTCATGCTATCCAAATATTCCTCTTTTTTTGTTCCCCAATTTAGAAAAGATGATTATTTCTAGTGACGTGTTTATATGGCTTGTCTAGAATAACAATCAAAAATAGATGCGCAGTTTTTCCAATACATGTAGTACTAAATAAAATAGGTATTTGGGAATAGACAATAATGTATTGTATTTTGATACAAATACAAGTTGTGTGTTTGGTAACTTGCTTTGACACAAATAGAAAATAAAGTAAGTGTTTTAATATTACCATAGCAAATTACATTGCAAATATTGGGAATTAAATTATAGTACTTTTGCTTTTTGTCAAACCTCACCCATCTCCCTAAGCATTAAATTTGAAACCGTTTTTTAAGATATACTGCTCTTCGTAGTCTTATATAGATGCATAATGCTGTTGTTTTTTAATCAATCCAATCACTGGTCATAACTAATCACTTTTTTACCTGATCAATACCAATTCTGCTAAATAACCTCCATCAAGTTTGGCTGTGCCTGCATGCCTGCCTCTCTATTGCGAGCATATGGAGCTGTGGCTGACCCAGCGAGTCGTTGAGTCCGGGGACAGATGCACTTGTCCCACTCGCTCACCCCTTCCCCCAACCCCACACTGGCGCCCACACGCTACATCCATCCTATCCACCTGTTTTGGGTCACACACCAGTGGGACGAGTGGTGGTGCACGTGCCACACCAGGCGCTTGGGCCAGCTCTTTGTTAGCCCACCCAAGACAAAAGAGGTTTTATTAGGGAGGCTGGCCGCCTGGCCTGGGGGCGGAATACAATGCCGTGAGGCTGGCAACGCCTCGGGACAGTCTATCTTGTGCCCACTTGATCTAAATTGGCGTCAGGGGGCATCTGGTGCATGTTAATAACCATATCATAGCAAACAAGGACTGGTATTGATACAGTACAGGCGCTTGTTTGTGCAAGGTGGCAGAGGGGAAAGGGGGGGGGGGTATTTAAAAACTATTGCTATGTATTAATATTAAGAGGAAGTTGGAATATGAACTGGCCTCACTTGAAGAGGTGCAAAGCTGCTGATGAAATCAATGTTTGATTTAAGTCATTCACTTTTATGTTCTTAACTGATTGACAATTTTTGCATTTTCTGATGACTTTTACTGTATTTTACAGTCTATAAGTCACATTTTATTGTAGTTTGGCTGGGCCTATGACTTACATATAGTATGTTTTGATATTTTTTTTGTCATTCTGACCGCCAACAGCTTGCCATGCTGTGTTATTTTTAGGCTAAAGCTATCCAAAAACTCTCAATATATTTTATTTATTAGTGTTTATTTTGCCCGTTGTTCTACATTTTACTATTGTTATTTTTACATATTATATTTTTTGTTTCTGATAGGTGTGTTAAAAACCACATATTATATTATATTCATGTTCAACAATCACTGTTTCCAAGCAATTATGATACATTTTTGCCTTGCTAGTACACCTTCACAATTCTATACAATCTTGCAGTTCATATAAGCTGCTGATTAGCTGCTCTCATCACACACTCTGGCTGTGCTGCTGAGTGATTTATGAACTCCAGCAGCGAGCGGAGCATTGACACAGTGGGGGGCCTCGAGCTCAGGTCGCCGAGGTTACCAAGGTCGGGTCAAGTTGAGCCTGAGCAGTCTGTAAGGAAGATGACCTATGAGCAAATGGAACTAACACTAGACTGAAAACATGAAAGTGTAGTAAGGCTTTTATTCTTAAAAAAAATGACATAGCATGATAAGGCTTTTATTCTTAAAAACGACAGTATAGTAAGACACACAAAATATATATTTTCTTGTGTGGTTGTGTGAGCAGACATTGATTTATCAGTTGTTGTGACTTTAATCTGGTCACAAGCTATGCAGCAATCAATTGTAATGGGTTTTAATTATTCTTCATGCAACTGTATAATGATGGCAAAAATAACACAATCTAGCATAAAGCTGTTTTTTATGATAAAATTCATTAACACTACAGGCAATTCTTATTTAAGCAGAAATAGACCCAGAATTTTAGATGTGCATATATTTACCAGCTGCTGTTTAAATAAGTCACTATACACATCCCCTGAAAAAAAAAAACATATTTACATTAAATCTACTCTTAAGCGAAGCCATATTTCATCATTTTCCCTCCGGCAAGAATTAAATTTGACAAGAATGTGCACAAGTTTCACCAGATGGTGCCCTTCTTATAAGATAAGAATGTATATAGTTTGTAAATAGTCAGCAATAAAAAACTACAGTAGAACACATACATGAGTACTATACAATACATTTATTTCATTACATGTATTACGGCAGTTAACAGTTCTTAAGTTTGTGCTACTACATTTTCTTTTATTTTTATACATATTTACCTCATCTTTTGCAGTCATTGTGTGGTTCCATACACATTAAAAAAGAGATTTGAAGGCATGTGTTGATTGTGAGCTGTTGAGTTTTTGTCTTGTTTCTCTCATTTAATCTTTCTGTTATTTTTGTTTACTTTGCTGTTGTGGTCGAGTCTAGACAACGTTACATCATTTTGGCTTGTACGTTATCGTGTCTATTGTCGACAACGGCAACATGTTATGCTCTTCAACCGGCACCGTTATGCACGGTTTATAGCGCCCTGACCTACAACAGCCCCCCCACCAACCCCCCACTTGTTTGTCAGTGCTTGTTTGGCCTACTTTCATTAGACAAACACCACCAATTGTTTTGTTATGCATTTCCATTAAAAAAAAAAGAATAAACAAATGGAATAGAGTAGAGGAGCTCCGATGGGGGTTGTCTATCAAGGTTGGTCGCTATATGTAAACAATTCTTCAAGTCTGTTTTGTTGTGTTGTTTGATTAGACCAAATCTTTAACCCGAGGACAATACTTCTGGAAAAAGTCAACAAAAATCCATTATCCATCAAGTGAAAAAGACAAAAGAAAAGACAATTCAATTAATGTTTCCATTAAATTTCCTGAGTTTGTGGTCAAGCACATAGGACAGTACACCCCCCTCCCTTCCTATTCTCTCACCCAAAGACAGTAGAGATGCCGCCGTTCTATAATGAGTCCCTTCCATGGCACTTTAACAGTCCTTAATTAATGGCTCACTGCTCTGAATGAGTAATGGGTTACTGGTTGGAATTTGGAGGAAAAAGAGCATTTCAAAACCCCCATTGGTTGGCTTTTATGTTTTTAAATTGTAATCATAGAAAGGTCAAATAGAATACGTCTGATGGAGTGGTAGATGCATTGCTTTGACATGAATGCGATCAAACTAAATTGATTTGTTTCTTTGTTAGATTTGTGGTGAGGCGGGGGCGGGGGGGGGGGGGGGGTGAAAAGAACAGACCCTTAAGGCTGGACTGTATCAAGCACGTGATTGAAACACGTTTAATGGGTGTCAAACAAGTGTGGACATCATGTTTGACTTAAATTATCAGCAGTCCCACAGGAGGTGTCTGTGGCTGCCCACCCCCTCAACGTCAGCCCCCCCAAACCCCAGAGCTGAGGGTGTGTGCGGAATCCAAACACAAGATTCACCAATGACCACTGGGTCAGCACGTGGGTGCCAGTTGCCCCCGTGGGACTAAAATGCCACATTCCTATGTCAGCGTTTTTAATTTGCTGGACATGAACCGACCCCCTCGCCCGCCCCCACCACCAGCTTCCCTCACGCCCGCCCGCCCGCGTCCCCCTTAAGAGCTCTGGCAGGGACTAACGGGACAGACAGTACTTCTAACATGCAGCCAGAGAGGCTTTAAGTGTGTGTGTGTTTGTGTGGCAGGTGGTGTATATTTGGTGCGGGGAAGGAAGGGGGGCTTGTCGTCTGTTTAGGGTCCCAGATGGGTTAATGGGGAGTTTAGCATCAGGATTACAATGCAACAGTGTGGCCTCAGATTTAGTTGTGATTACCCCAAGCACACTGGCAACCTCCTGCCACCCCTCATTCGCTCATTTAGCAACACCAGCATTGGGCCCACAGCACACTGTACGCCTGGCTGAACACAACGAAAAACTACCTCTTGACACAATGACATGAATAGCATCAACTATAAATGCAATTATAAAGTAAAATGACATTTTATAAGAGCTTTTTGTTGTATGTGTATGCATAAATGCCTGTTGGATCTCAGATAAAATTGTATGCAATTGTGAAACACTATTTATTAGGGAGCACGTTTTCCAGCTTCAAAAGTAATAGGACACCAGAATTGTGTCCTACAATCAGTGGATTAATGTAAGGTGCCTCTTGTTTTTGCAGAACACTCATTGGTTAAACTGTCAACTTTTGAGTTTTGAGTCCATTTAAAGGCAAGCTTTTACAAAGTTTTAGTATGAAGAATATAAAGTATGCACAGGAGGGTTGTAACTTTAACTTTTTTTCCCAAAATCAAAGTCCTGCATCATTATTGGGTTAACTTTCTGTCATTCAAGAAGAAAAACTCAATTTTTAACTTTTTTTTTAAAGTCACCCATAATAAATATTAAATATACATTTTATGTGGAATGTGAAACCATACCAAGTTATCAATACAAGTCAATTTAGCTGAAGATGCTTAAATATTACAATCAAAATACTATTAATAATAATAATGATGCACAAATTGCTGGGTTTCAGGACTAAAGCAATGTTACTTTTAATGGCCTATTTATTAATATCTTTATCCTGATTGTGTTTTGATTGAAAAAAAAATGATTCAGGTTCTTTAATGATTGGACAGATATTAATTTTCTTTCTTGATATTAACAGGTGCTTGGTGTTTTTTTGTACCCTATCTACTGCAATTTTTAAATGTTGCAAAATATACATAATTACACGATTTAAAATTGTATTAATACCAAAGATAAACTGTATAATAACTACAACTAAAGCTTTCACTTTACGCTATACACAATTTAAGTCGTAATAGAAGCTCAATATAATATGCCTGACTGTTTGCAGTAATATTTAGCATATTTTCTGCAATGTACAACTGGAACCTGGGAATAACCTCTCAAATATTTTGACAGGGGGGCAAAAAAAAAAGAACATAATGTGGTCATTGTCCATGGGGGGTTGTGGTGTCATTAAAACAGACCTAATTATGACCCAACTAAAGTGCGGTCTGTCTCCAACTCCTCACCTCCGCAGGGCGTCAGACTAATCCGTTTGTCAAACGCGTGTCTTACCTCTGCACACTCCAGCCTCTCTGGCCCTTCGCTCCCCCAGCTGCTGGCTATAACAGGTCTGCTTTGGGCACGGCCAAAACCCGGGAAAGATTGAAATGTTATGGAAAAGGAGCACTAATTAAATTCCTTAGCTTAATCCCTGCCGATCTCCTCATTGCACTCTCCAAGCGGGCCCTGTAAGGAGAAAGAGAGGTGGGGGTCAGACACTATAAACAAACACTCTGCACTAACAAGACACAGAAAAACAATTTCCTGAAAAAAAGGAGACCCTGGCGTGAAAATGGCGAGTGGAAGTGTTGTGGGGTTGTGGATTAAAACGTCGGGTGTACAAAGTCATTTTGGTTGGTGCATGGGCAACAGGGACACAATAATGATTTTCTCACCTTGTGAAATGACAATCAGAAATACGAAAGGTATAAGCATTCATTTTTTAATACATAAAAGTACTTTTGGGGGCCTTAAATACAATTCCGAGTAGCATTCTGTTCAACAAGTGTGCTGTAATCTAGAGATTTAACCTCCTAAAATCTAGACTATTTTAAGGCATGCAATATTTTTTTTTTTTGATAATTAGGCAAGTTGGGACCTGATGAGTGTAAAAACAAAGAATTATCTTTTTACATGATGTAGTTTCTGAGAAAAATGGTGTCTGCATCATAAAGGGACGCCAGGCCCTTGTAGTCCAAAATTTAGCATTGTGGCCTTTCATAAATCAAAATTTTGATGTCCATACATGTGGACGTCAGGTCCTAGGACTGGGGTAGGGAACATATGGCTCGGGAGCCACATGTGGCTCTTTTGATGGGTGTTAGTCTTGGTCACCGGGAGGATGGCAGCGATGAAGCGAGCCGCTTTTGGCGAGCCGCATGGTGACGTGGTAGGGGAAATGCGGGCACATTACACTCCGTGGGCGTGCAGCGTCACACGCACCGTGCGCCGGCGTTGTGGCTTCGCTCAGAGGTGTAATGCCTGATTAGGGGATTACAGGAAAGTGCTTCTTTGCAGTTCTGTGAGAAACAATTATTAACATGCTGGTGTCTCTAATCCTGGATAAACACAGCTTTTCAAGAACAACAGCAGAGTCTTTCTCCCCCTTAAAAAAAGGCCTGTAGTCACTTGAACTCCAAAGTCTACCTAATAGCAAGAGAGGAATGGGGCTATAGTGTGATGACATACTATTGGAACTAGCCAACAGGCCTTCACATCACGGCAGAGCTTGGGGAGAGAGGAGCATTGTGAAGCACGGCTTGTTGAAAGGGCATTACATTGAGACATGTAGTAATCTTTTATTTGTTTGTGCACTTGTCGCGTGTAATCTGTGAGCTTGCAATTTTGAGACAATTTCCCCAAGTCAAGTAGAAGAAAAGCTCCAGAAAAGCTCATCCAGGTAGGACTGTGCGTACATGGATATGTGACAGGTTGCTATGGTAAATATGGGATGGATAGGGTTCAGATGACACTCTAGTTACATTCAAAAGCAGTTCTTAGGGTATACTTGTATCAACAGGAGGCATACGTACTTTTTCAAAACAATCTAAGGTAGTGGAGTAGTTGTAGAAAAATCATATATCTTGTTCACAAGATTAGTACTTTTAATTAGACTGCATCAGGTGGTGGTAAGCATGTCGGCCTCACAGTTCTGAGATCAAGGGTTCAATCTGAGGTTCAGACCTTCCTGTGTCGAGTTTGCATGTTCTCCCAAGGCTAGAGTTGGTTTTCTCAGAGTATTCCGGTTCTTTACCGAATGTTAGAACTGATAACTGTGTTATTTGCCTAACTATATGGTGAAATATTTAGTATATATGCCCACATGCCCACTGTCTTCTAACTAATACTTAAACAAGGTTCGCATCCTCTACAGACACTGTCCTTCCCATGTAGACCCGTCTCGGTAAAACGTTAAAAATGTACTGTAGAATTGAACTAAATGACTCTAGTTTGACCTCACATGGGATTTCAGTGCAACTTGTATGGCCTTTGCATCAGTTCAGGAATTGGGATTACAGTCACCTCATTTCATCAGAGGGCGTTAGGGGCAGCGGGTGAGCGTTGTCGCTCCAAAGGATGCTGGAGCTGATGTTGGGGATGTGGTGTGCCCATCTGGCGGGTGAGGGCTTATCACTAAGCTCAGAGACCCTCAGCAGGGGTCCCACAGACTGTTGATCACTAGCCCCCCTGCTGGCACCTCCAATTACTTGACCTCTTCAGTATATAAATACACAAATGCCAGCAACAAGAAAATCTGTTTGAGCTTCTGACTTGTACCCTGACATTCACAGGTAGTGGTGGTTGCCAACTGTTTTTTTTACCTAGATGTACAGCTATTTTGCGTAAACAGCTCTGGCGACGGAATACAATCATCAACCATGTTAGGTTTATTAAGTTTTGGCAAAGATAAACTGAAAATATAACATTTTGAAAACTATGCATAGCATTACTTTAAAACCTGAATACAAATATTATTAATTGTAAACAAAAAAAGTAAGGCGGCCCGGTGGGCAAGTGGTTAGTGCCTTATACCGTACCGTTGAAATTATCAGAGGAAATCGTCTTTTGTATCCTTGACAAATCTTATACAGTCTGCCTTGGTCTGTGACCTACTTCACTGTGAATGGTAGAAATCAGTGAGGTAGTTTTGGTTTAATCCTGCTGGCAAACAAATGGCAATAAAAATTACATTCTCAGTGGAGACAAAATGTAAATACAAGAAGAAAATGAGTAGAAAAGCACAGCAAAATCATGCAGCATTCATAAGGAATAACACATTACCAAGCAAATAAATATACACACGCATAATTACAAAAATATAGATGGCTAGGCAAACAAGTAGAAGCCGCCGTTTATGCCCCACACACATACACACACACACACACCTAACCGCTAGTAATCCCCCAGACACACACTCACGCAGGGCATCATATTGTTTATCACCGTGAACCAGCCCAGTGACACCCATCACTCTAATTCCATTTGTCTGTTTAGATTCGTTTTGCTTTAATCCTGGCTTGTTTGTGCACATCTGCAAGCAACACCTCGCCGCATCCGTCGCACGGCCGGCGTCGGGGTGGGAGAGGCGAAGGAAGAGAAGTCGAAAGAGAGAGTGAAAAGGAGAGTGATAGAGTAAAAAAATAGAACGATTGGGAAAATGTGACAGAAAGGGAAATGTGTGAGAGAAAGATGGAAGATTAGAGGGACTTTTTAAAAATATTTTTGAGTCAAAAAGTGTTAGACAAGCAAGATAGAAAAGGAAAGAAGAACAAACGGGGCATTAAGACAAAGAGTGTAAACATGGAGGGATGGCCAAAAAGACCAGGACATCAATAATCTGGCCCCTATTTTGTGATTTCTCCCCGAAGCTCCAGTAGTAGGGTCTCCATCTCCTTGCCCAGGGAAGAATAGAGGAACCCCCTTAGCCTCCCAGTGTAATCACAGCAAACAGTCAAACATGCAGCCACTTGGGCTCTTACACCAACACAACGTTAAAGGCTTTTTACACAGTATTACAGCACATCTTATTATCCCATTCAAGTCCCTCTATTAGCTCAATTGGATGGTGGGATTTTCATTTGTAAATTGGGGGATTTTAGATTAGCTTGTCTGTCAGCAAAGAAATGCCCCCTGAGACTGTGAATTATGCGACCAATCACATAGGAATCATTGCCACTGTGTACTAGAGAGCATGAATGGATGGTTCAGATGGAGATTTAACTGAGTTCATGTCGCTAAATCTATACTGCATCTTTGATTTTATCCATGTGAGAAAAACGATTGCAGTGAAATAAGGATGCAGAGCGAATATAAGATCAGAAAGTATAATAATGCAGTGGCCTAATGCAAAAGAATGCTGCTTATTCACACGTAAAATAGACCAATGTTAGCTATTATACAGAATAGAATATTCAGGCCTAATATGGCACCATTATAGAGATAAATATTTGCTACTTTACACACCTAAGAGAAAAATTATGCAGAAGAGTTGGTTAAAAGGAGGGGAATCATTTACCCTTCTTTCTCCTCAGGCCTTCCATTCAGACGTAGAGTGAGCGCGTAAGAGGGGGTTGAAGGGGGGGAATAAGACACCCCAAGCAAGTGGAGAGACCCGGCAAATTATGAAAATGGTTCTCTATGTCCTAAATGGAGGCCGAGCTCTTTAATGTGGCACAAAATTAGAACCTGGGGGAGGAAGTGTGGCCTGTTTGATTGGCGAAACACCTCCTGGCCCACTCCAGTCCTCCTCTTCACGCGCCTAAACACAGTCTCTCGCAACGTAGTGATATTATCCTGTGCCTAGTGGCTGTGTCTTGAATTGGTGCGAAGTAAAGGACCCCAGAGAGAGCCCAAGGGTATCTATAAAGGTGCCTAATTTGTCAGTTTACTCCTCAATTATTTAAATAGATCCAAGACGGTAGCAGAGAATAGGGCTATTTTTCTGCCTCTTCGCAGTCAAGCATAAAAGAGACCTTTCGCCACGGTAACCATTTTCAATTACGCTCGGCACTGCTGTCTTTGATATCCACATGCGGTGTGGTGAAGAGGCACCACATCAAATAAACAAATGTGTGTACACAAGATAAAACGAGCAACTTGGGGATAATATTCACGCAAGAACTGAAAACTTATCCCATATGGACAGATTAGAACTCTATGAAAATGTGCGCAAAGTCGATGGACAAACATTGCATGCGAAGTTCTATCACACGCGCAAATAAAAACATTCACGGGTCTATTGCTAAGGATTACAGTCAGGTTTGGATATGAAAAACAAGTATACGCATCCTCTGTTGACATTAAAGCCCCACTTCATCAATTTTACAACAGCTAAATATTCAATTGAAGATGACCCTGAAAGTAGTAACTGTCACATTTCCCTGACTTCAAATCCTGCTGAAATAACACTTATTTTTTTTTTACCTTTGTTAAATTTCAGGGTGTTTCCCTGAAGATGGTGTCTTTCACCAAGGATGAACAGGCAGTAAGTCAAGAACCATTTAACACAACATCTCAGCAGCTCAAGGCGGTGGCAAAGAATTTAAGGTGGGTCAAAAAACACTTTACACAATGGGTTCCACCCAAACACAAACGAAATGTAGAGTACTACTAACACCTCTACAAACAAGCCCATTAGGCTAGCAAACATACTGTACCTGTACTGTAGACAGACAGTTACTACCACACACTGAGAAGTACACACAATAAGGGTGATAGTAAACAAACTCCTGATAATCAATAATGGCATGTCAACACAGACCTCAATGGGGATAATTCCACTCAATACACATAGCAAACTTTGCGAACAGAAAATAGGACATCTTTCCTTAATTCACTGTTTATAGGGATAGGCTTTTTTAAGGTTATTAGTCATGGTTTGGAAGTGTTTGGTGTGGTAAAAATTGAGACTTCATCAAAGGTAGTAAACCACAAAAGTTCTCCGAGCCGTGTGGAGGCGATCCAACTTTCAATTGCCTTCCACATTGTAGGTGTCCCCTTTACTTTATCCCATGGTTATTGAAATTGTCGTCTTCCCGAGTAGTTTGTTTCAACCCCATTTTGTGATGTCAACAAAGAAAGAACGTGGAGGCACAAGTTGGCACAACCGGCATGGAAATGGGTGGTGCCTGGTAAGCACCCTTGAAACAGGTTTCTTCTGCTTAAAAATGGGATCTGCGCAGAAAGTTTCTCCAGAGTGTAAGATTCTGCAAGAACTGCGGCCAGCTCTGTATATCACGTCTCTCACACCCTCTATTCTCTTCCCAAACACTCGCAGACACATCCCAAGCCGCCACCGCCTCCCTCCACCCCGGCTTCCGTGCAGCCAGAGAGGAGAGGAGATAGGCCCAGTTGCTAAAGCTGTCTTTTCAGCCCCTGCTCCCCGCTCAGTCTATCTGAGATACACAGCAAGCGGAGGTGTCGCTTTTCTGCTGGCATTTCGGACAGTATCTACTTATAGACGGGAGGGAAAGAGAAAAGAAAAAACAGAGAGGGTATTATCAGAGAGGGATGAGAGCAGCAAAGACATTTTGTCTTTTTATTCCCCTCCTAAGCCCTGGGCTTTGCTCCCAATCCGATTGGTCGATACGGCCAGGGATGTAAATGAAATGCAAAGAGGAATAAGGCTGGCTTCCCATCTCCGGAGTTTCCCCCCCCCCTCCCCCCATCCCAAAAGACTCCCGCCCCTCTCTTACACTGCCTTACCCTCAAACTGTTTATGCTGTTGTCTTTTTGTCTCTCCATTCATAGACCTGCTCCTCTCCTTGTTCCTGCCTCAACCTCACTGCCTAACCCCCCACTCCCATCCTTGCCCCATCACTCTATGCTTCCTGGCTGGGCTCACACAACTCTTATTGCCTCAGACGTCCCACATTCCAGCGTTGTCGTGGCTCCCTGCCCGCATCCTCAGTCACGGTGATTCCACGGGTTCCCACAATCCTCGGCAGCTTTCTGATTTAGGGTTGGGTAACTGACTCAAGAGAGAAATTCAGAGAGGGATGCCGGAAAGGGTCACGGAGGACAGGGATGAGGGCAGATAGGATACAAGTAAAAACAGAAAATGGAGCCTTAAACACCAAAATGTGCAAACAACTATGACAGGATGTCTTTTTGTTTCCCCTTTTTTTATTCAACCAATAAAAACAATCATGGTCTTGGTAACAAACGTGCTTTGACTACTAGAGTGTTCAAAGTATAGAGGACAAAATATAAAGCAAAGTAACCATTTAACATCTGAATCAGTCATTAGTTTATTTTCTGTACTACTTATCCTGAAAAGGGTTGCAGGGGTGCTGGAGCCTATACCAGACCAGGTGGGGATACCCTGACTAGAAGTGGTCGACCAATCGCAAAATCTGGGGAGAACATGCAAACTTCACACAGTAAAGTCTGGATGTGGGATCAAACCCTCGCATTCAGAACTGTAAGGCCAACATGCTAACCACTCTTCCACCGGTGCTAGAACAGGAAACTCCTCACATCAGGGGGCGCTATTCCTGGTTACCAATAGTATTGCTGAATGGGTTTGTAACAGAAAGAACTCTGGTTGAGTTCTATGCATATTCACACGCATGCCTATTAAAAAAAAAAAAAACTGACACGTATGCGCACGCACACACTTTAAAAGGGTTTCTGGCATTGGGACATTTCCTTTAAATCCATGAGGGATTACAGGCCTCCCGTTAGGACAGAAGAGTGAGGGAGGGGGAAAAAAAACCTAATCGAATCCATTAGTTTCAAACATTTAAAAGACCATCTAAGATAGACTGATGGATGGACGGACAGGGGGATGGGTGGCAACTGCCGGGAATGAGCGGAGTAGTGCAAGTTTGTCCTAGATTAGACAGTGGCTCTAATCCCCCACACGGCTGCCCCCAAATTGGGTTTCCCTCAATCTCGTAGTCGTAATGTGGAGAGGAGGGGAAAAAAAAAAGAAGTGGCGCATCGGACGAAGCAAAAATAATCAGTACATTAAAAGCTGCAGGAGAAGAGTGACGAAGGGAGCAGATGATGGAATGATAAAGCAATCAAGTGAAAGGTCCACGGGGGCATACTTGATTGGGGTCATATGAGGCTTCCCAGAGTTGAGCTCTCTCTCTCTCTCTCTCACCAGTTTTTCTGATTTAGTCAATCTAACGTGACACTTCAGTCAAAATCTTCATAAAACATTATTGTACTTTCATTTGGAAAGTGTTCTTCAATATTGGGTCTGTTTGACACCTCCTGGTTGCCAGGTAAAAACATGTCAGGTAGCTTTCCCTAGTTTTTGACGGTGCCTCAGTTTTTCTTTCAACAGGTGGGCAACAGCCGAGCGTATGGCAGACGCCTGCAGGTCTGCAGGTTCCCTGTCTAAATAGAGGGTAAAATGTTGTATGCTGCAAGTCAGCAGGGTGTCTGGATCGTGGCCTTGGTGACCTGAGCGGAGCAGACGCTCGCAGGCCAGTGCCAGATTCTTGTCCCAGTTTATGGGGTAGCTAGAGTGGGACTCCACAAGCTCCTTATACAGCTGCAAGCAGACACAGGAACATTATTATTCGAGCAGATGCTTTTAAAATGTTAAAAACAGATTTTAAACATTTCCAGGAAGCAGCACTTTAACTTGTCCGCTTTTACAATAAAAGTATTATTTGTTGACGTCAGACTCACAGTATAAGACAGCTCAAAGAGGTCAGATTTGCCCTCTCCCTGCATCATCTCTGCCAGGTCAAATAGAAAGAAAGCTGTCTTCATCCTGAAACAAAGCGCTCAAGCTTTAGGCTAAGTGCTGGCTGGATGGATGAATGGATAACGTGCCACTTCAAGAGAATGACTTTGGGAGATGCAGTTAAAAAAAAGAGCATGCATAGACACTGGAAATGCGTCACCACGCAAGACTAGTTTATGGAGATGTTCTAGTTAGCACATTTGAGTTTCTTCAAAGTGTAACCGAATCAAAAATAAGACATGTTTGATTGTACCTGGCTTGCCACATCTCCTCGTTTGCCACACGCTCCCAGGATGCAGAGTGGAAACTGTTCCAAAATGAAGGAAAGGGAGGAGAAACATTTATCTAAAAAGCTTCAGCCAGTAACTTTAAAACGAATACTAATGTGAGCATATTGTTCCAGTAGACCAGTGTATGTTTTGCTGCATAAACTTGAAATGACTGTGCAACAATGCCAGTTTGAACATTAGATATGGAGCAGAACCATATTTGCCGCAGTATTTTTTCCACTTGAATATGGTAACCACTTGACCTCTTCTTCAAAAGAATATTTCAGCAGTGCCCCGGTGCTAATATTTGGCTGGTGGGCATCAACGGACACGCTTGTCGTGAAAGTGCGGGAAATAATGTCACAGTATTCAGCTGTGGATATCTGAGTGAATGCGGGGCTGCTGGCAACCGCAACAGAATATGTAGCTCTGACTAATTCCACTTTTGACACAGTTATTGACAAAACAGAATATGGAACTCATTATTTCCCATCTTTGCTCTCATTTCAAATGGCTGAGAGCCTAATGTCTATGCTCTGCTTCAATTCACAAAGAAAGCAGATCGCAGCTTGGAGAACAGAGCGCAGCCAAACTATAGTGAGGAGTACTGAGACAAAGTAGCAAACAGATCTGCATCTTCTGATTGAATGCATAATGTTTACTTCAATCTCTCTCCAAAAAAAAAACATAATACAACTCTATACATGGAAATGACTCTCATTCCCCTAAAAAATTCATCAGGAAGTCTTTCCTGTCACGATAAATACTTTTTGTCCAATCATATACAATAAAACATTTATTTTAAAAGAAAATGTTGATTATGATTTCCCCTAAGGGGATGCACCAAGTTTATTAATCACTACAGCCCTCTAAATAAGATTAGACTGTAATGTAGTGGCAGAATTGCTGAGATAGAATATTTTGCAATTTTATTGTTTGTGCAAATGCAATATTAGAGTCAGTTTATGGAATGTATGGTTTAGAATAACCCCCTCATTTGGTGGCTTACCTGTTGTGTGGTTCACTCCAGTTATAAAGGTTTTGAGTGCGACTCGCCCACTCTTTAGGGTGAAATTGCCTCCTTGCAGGTACCAAAGTGTCACACACACCAAAAGGCCAGCGGGAAAAGCGACGTGCCCAACTTGGGTCACCATCGGTCAGTCCAATACAGGCCAACACATCTCTCCTGCAGAAAAATAGTGACATAAACATAAGCTTTTTTCACTCCCACATCATGCAAATCACTAATTAATTCATATATGTTTCTTCTTACTAAGCATCCTCCCACATCTTATACAATGTGTACATCTGACAAAAAAAAAAATCAAGCCCTGGGGGTTAAAATCCCAGTTTGGTGTTTCCCTGCAGTGATTAGCATTTTTTTTTGCCAAGCAAGCACTGCCACCTAGTGGCATTGGTACAGTGTTCCCTCGGTCATCGCGGTTAATGGGGACTGGGACCACCCGCGATAAGTGAATTTCCGCAAAGTAGGGATTCCCCTTCAAAAATTCTTAATTTGAATTTAATCAAAAATATATATATATATTTTTTTTTTACCCCCCTGTATACAGTACATCATATAGAATACGGGTAGAGACAGTGAAATTCATGTTATAAGAAAAAAACAGTAAAATATGTTGTCTCTGCTTTGTAATTTGACCTAACTTTTCCCACTTGAAGGTACAATAAAGGACTAAGTATGATCTGGGTGTGAAAAGAGACAAAAGAACAAATACTACTGCCCAATCCTTGAGGGTGGTAGCTCAGTGGCTAAGTCATCAGTTTCCCACTTCTTTGGTCCTGGGTTCAAATCCCAGTGTAGGCAAAGATTTTCACAATATTATGCAGGTAGATGAATGAGACAAAAGTATAAGTATTACTACTTTCTCTCACAGGCTGGTGGCCCAGTGGCTAAGTCATCAGTCTGTTGCCTAAAAGGTCCTGGGTTCAAATCCCAGTGTAGGCAAAGATTTTCACAATATTATGCAGGTAGATGAATGAGACAAAAGTATAAGTATTACTACTTTCTCTCATAGGGTGGTGGCCCAGTGGCTAAGTCATCAGTCTGTTGCCTAAAAGGTCCTGGGTTCAAATCCCAGTGTAGGCAAAGATTTTCACAATATTATTCAGGTAAATGAATGAGACAAAAGTATAAGTATTACAACTTTCTTTCACAGGGTGGTGGCCCAGTGGCTAAGTCATCAGTCTGTTGCCTATGAGGTCCTGGGTTCAAATCCCAGTGCAGGCAAATATTTTCACAATATTATTCAGGTAGATGAATGAGACAAAAGTATAAGTATTACTACTTTCTCTCACAGGGTGGTGGCCCAGTGGCTAAGTCATCAGTCTGTCGCCTATGAGGTCCTGGGTTCAAATCCCAGTGCGGGCAAAGATTTTCACAATATTATTCAGGTAAATGAATGAGACAAAAGTATAAGTATTACAACTTTCTTTCACAGGGTGGTGGCCCAGTGGCTAAGTCATCAGTCTGTCGCCTATGAGGTCCTGGGTTCAAATCCCAGTGCAGGCAAAGATTTTCACAATTTAATTCAGGTAGATGAATGAGACAAAAGTATAAGTATTCCTACTTTCTCTCACAGGGTGGTGGCCCAGTGGCTAAGTCATCAGTCTGTCGCCTATGAGGTCCTGGGTTCAAATCCCAGTGCAGGCAAAGATTTTCACAATATTATTCAGTTAAAAGAATAAGTTCTAATGCCTAAGTGTTTAAGTGTTTAAGTGTATAAGTATATAAGTGTTCAGTGGTGGATGAAGCATTTTGAGTAAAAAATGACTAAGTGTTTCACCCCATTTCCTTGGATAAAACGTTTCAACACCCATGTATAAGTGGGGCACGAGTTGGTGTAGTGGGTTGCACACTCGCCTTTGCACGGAGAGAACGTGAGTTCGCTTCCCGGTGTCGGCGGTTCACTGACCAAGCAAGCGGTCGAGGGTCGGCCGAAGGCCGACCCGAGAACGCCTTTCGCACATACAGGTCCATCAAGTGTCTTCCGAACTGCCGAAGGCAGTTCGGAATATAACCTTTTGCTGAAAAGTATGACAAAGTGTTTAATAAAAATTTAAAAGTTTTTTCTTTTTTTTTCTTCTTATTCCATTTACTCACCTACATGGTTTTGGTGACCAACCAAATGACGACGGCGGGAATCGAACCCAGGTCTCCCACACGGGAGTCCAGTGTTCTAACCTCTGCGCCACCAAGTGGCTTACACTTTCCTCTGTAATCATTTCAGTGTCATGACAAGAAATCCACAGAAACAACTAAGTGAAAAGGTGTCACAACCGGGATTTGAACCAAGGTCTCCCACACGGGAGTCCAGTGAACAAACCCCTGCGCCATTCAAGTGACTACACTTTTCTTTGTAATCATTTGAGTGTCTTGACAAGAAGTCCACAGAAACAACTAAGTGAAAAAGTGTCCGACCCGGGAATTGAACCCAGGTCTCCCAGACGAGAGTCAGGTGAGTTAACCACTACACCACCAAGTGACTACAGGTTCCTTTGTCATCATTTGAGTGTCTTGAGAAGTCCACAGAACAACTAAGTGAACTTAGTGCTTATTAGATTCACCCTGTGCTTGGCGCTTGGTCAACCATTCTATTGCCTAATGAGATCACCCACTGTTCTGTAGGACCATTTCAATGGATAATTATAGCATCAGTTTGGAACTCACTGGGAGTTGTGGATCAGAAACTGCTCCAGATTGAAGGTGTTGTTCTCGTTTAAGTGGGCTGGGTCCCACTGGTGGCCTGGAAAGTTCACGCCAGTTAGGTGAGGTCCCAGCTTTCCCACATACCAACTGTAAGTCATCATCTGTACAAGTACAATGATAATAATTTTTAAAAAATTAAATAAATAAAAAAGACATCCCAAGATGAAATTCCAAATTAGAATTCACAATTTGGTTTGCCAAATAATTCAAAAACGTTTATTTTTCTGGTTACTATTAGTATTCTGGATATGGGAGTAGGGAGTAGATTAAATAGTGTACTTTATAACAGAGCTGCCTATCATCACAAATCATATTTCATAGTGAGTAGATATATATTTTAGATTATGTGACCCTTTTTCCTAGTGGCATTTAACAGCGATATATACAGTAATAAATCTCAATATTAGGCTCTAACCTCCTGGTCGACCAGGCGCACATCAGGCCGTACATCAAGACAGTAGTGTAGATAGCGTAGGGAATTTCCCGGCAGGTCTCCTCTGGTCAGAATGATGGAATCTTTTGGAAAGGAAGCTAAAAGCTCCCTGCCAAATCGCTCCACCACGCTGTTGCTGCTCTGATCACATTCCCTAAGATCACCCACAAATATGAAAGAGCAGCTCGATTTACTGGCATTAAAAGGAGAGTGAAGGGTGCATCTTCACCTTCATTCTCACTGTGCAACTGTATAAAAGAGAGTCAGCGTGTTTGCTTGTGAGTGCGCTTACAAGGTGCTCTGAGGGTAAGTTGTCAGTACCCCCGCCCCCTTCGCCTGTATGGAGCACTCTAGCTGCCTATCTGGTCGTGAGCAGACAGGTGTGATGGGTGTGACAGCGCAGGCCATGCTCGCCTCTTGATCAAAGCCGCTCAGTAATGGCTGTCTAGCACTCCTCTGCACCTCGTTTGTGTAATCTGCCTTCTCGGACAGCTAACATCTCAGGCTGAGCTCAGCGAGTGGAATCTATGTGCTAACCGTGCCTCTCTTAGCCCTTACCACGAGGTGAGTGGAGCGAAACCTGACATGTTCATACCCAGGGTCTGAAGCACTGAGTAGAACTAAATCTAGTTGACTCAGGGGAAAAAAATATGCATAGGGATTTTCAAAGAGGTATTGCGAGAGGCCTTTTTTTTTTTTTACCCCTTTTCTTTTGGATTTAACTTTTCTCTGCTCAAGTAACTTGCAACAATGGAAACGGGTTAGTTGAAACAATTCAAAGTTACTTAATCCTTGGAAAGCATTTAGAGCCACTCTCAGAGAGAGATGCCTTTTTCATGCTAGTGAAAACTAAAAACAAAAGGAGTATATTGACAAAGGAGGTTTCCGCCCATTTGCTATGGAATTTCAGCACACATAACAAATGTATTTTTAGATAGAATGTGGTGGCTTTTCCTCACAATTATAACATTCTAAAGCAAATATTTTGTATGAATGCAGTACTTGCCTGTGGTTAATGTGCACCATGTGTGCAAGTAGAGGCGTGGTAAGGATCCAGGCTGTGGTCTTCCAAACCCCCCCATGGCCAAGCTTCCGCTCTAACACACGGAAGGTCAGACTGGAGCCGAGGCCAGCCAGCACACACACTATAGCGTCACTCTGAATCCAAAAGCGCTCCACCTGTAGCAAATGGATTCCAGAAATTAGACTTCTGCTAATATTATTATAGTCACTGCAGAAATGTTCCATTATTTTCATTGAGAAAACATATTGTTCTAACCACTCCAAGTAGTAAAGGGTTACTGATGTCCAAGTTTGCCCTCCAGGCAAAAAACATTGAGTATATGAGCAGCATGGAAGATAATAGCCAGGCCATGGAGCAATGTGTTCTGGAACAGGAATAGATGAGTCGATGAATGAGAAAATAACTCATTTTTTGGTTAAATGAGAATGTGCACACAAATCAGTTTGTGAAGCAGCTCAGTTTCCTTCAAAAGCAGTAAAAACTGTGCATGGATTTTCCAATAGATTCCATGAGTGGCTAATTTCCGGCCATCCTGGCCGGACGTTTTGTCGACAAACACTTGGTCAACAGCTTAATCAGCATTACATAGGAAATAGACTGAATTATTGCTTCCTTAAATCATTGTTTTACTGGTCGATCAGCACCATGGACAGAGGTCGCAGTTTGTCTAGTTTGAACAGATGTGACCTCTGTCCATGGTGCTGATTTACCAGCTTTAATATTAAACCTCTTTTTAAAGTACATTCTTATACCACAACATTTTGAGAGTGAGCAAATCTGGCGATTCTTTTGTTTCTTGAACTGAGAGCGGTTTAATTTTCATTTCATGCAGCTGTTATACAAGCAGAAGTCGTATGACTTGCTTTTTCGTCCTACCTATCTGATGAAGAAAGGAGGAGGCCTAGTCCTGCCAGAGATACAACAGGAAGAGAAAGATCTGCCAGGCAGTGGTCCAACTGGGCCCTACAAAAAAAACACAAGCAAACCCTATGAACACAGTCTGACAAACACCAAAGACAAACTCAGTTACTCGTCCCGTGACAGAGCGCAAAAGACAGTAATTATAAAATCCTTGCTGTCCGCTATCAAAACAAACACCCTGGACTGTGCGCTCTTCCTTTCAAATGGATTGACAGACTCAAATGACAGTGTCACGCACCCCCCGCTGCTCCGTCCTCTCTTCACAGCGCTTGTCAGTCAGCGAGTGTTTTTTTTTTCAGAGCACACTGATAGTTTCCTGCCTCCTTCTTAATACCCATCTCTATTTGACAGCTTATTGAGTCTCTATATCTCCCAATGTACGCTATACGCGCAAGTGTGTGTGCTTGCGAGTAGTTGTGTCAGCTTCTCCAGTGGGTTTACGTCTCTGGAGCGACATGGCTGTCATGTTTGCCTCTCTTCCCCATTTTGAAGGTGCTCTTGTCCATCAAGCGGCAGGGGTGATGAGTGGTGCTGGGTGCTTGGCAGAAGGATGCGGGGGGTGCAGTGAAAGTGGGGGGCCATAAGACGCAGAGAACACCCCCCACATTCTATCAGAAGGAAAAATATACGGGTGAAATGACTGCAGGAATGGTAGAGAAGAGAAGGGGGGGATGGAATCAGGTGGAGTTGGGGGCTAAAGTGGAGAAATGACTTTTTTCAACAACACTGTTGGAGCGCCTATCATCACAGCTTGTCACGCTTTAAACAACCAGAGCTGAGTGCTGATTTCAAACTGCTGTTGAAACAAAATGCAGTGATTTGGCCCTTTAAGAAGGTTAAAATTTACTTTGATGGGAGAGTGTGGAGAGGAACAAAAACTCATGAAAAATAGATGAGTTGTGGGAATTTTAGAGATATGTCAGCAAACTGGTGTTGTTAAACAAGTGTGCAAGAGGGAAACCAGATTTGGAGGTAGTAAGGTTTCCCAATTCTCTGACTGGACCGCTGCTTTGCTACGTCGGCAAAAAAAACTAAACAAATCCATATAAATTTTATTTAAAAAAACTATGAAATTGCATATTTAGGTACAAAAAGAAATGAAGAAAAAAAACTCACCGAAGTAATGACGTCATGTTAACAGAGCTCTCGGTCTTTGCCTGGAAATACAAAAAGAACAAAGTTTAGTTTAGTTTGCAAAAGAAGCAAAATGGAACAAGTAACTCTTACCAGACTAAAGGTCCCATATTCAACCCTGAGAAGATGGGTTAGAAGACCTGACATGGAGGTCTGGTCACCCCAGCTCCAACGGGCTGAGTTTGCATAGGAGGATAAAGGCAGGAAGATGTAGGGCGTTAAGCCTAGTAGAAAACACAGTCCCATTGACATGAGTCTCCACAGAGAAAGCTCCTGTCAAGACAGCAAACACATTTGCAATCACATATGATATAGAAAGGGAATAAGAATCCAAGAACCTCAGGCTCACCTTGTAGGAGTAGAGTCTTTGAAAGACCCATGGGATGACTACAATTACATACAGAACCAGAGTATGCTGGTTGCACAGTCCAAGCCCACAGCAGAGCGCCCCCCACTGTGAAAACTAACAAGGACAAGCAGTGGAGTAAGATCATTGTAATGACATCTGAGCAAAAACTCTTAAAAATGTAAAAACTGTAAATACCTTTCGCCTCTCCAATGTATTCTTAGCCAAGTGAAAATTAGCAGCAGAGAGGAAGAGCAACCCAGTAAAAAGATTGTTGAGGGTGAAAACCTCTGCAACCATTGACCACTGCCAAGTCAGCCTGGAAACTGCAAATACTCCCCCAGTCAGTAGTGCCCCAGGACCAGGACCTGTCAACCTGGCAGAAAAAAAACAAATGCAGGCATTTAGCATATGAGTGCATTATATTTATCTACCAATAAAGGCAGGTTTTTTTTGTAATTTTGGTGATGGCTTAAGTCATGTGTCTTTTGAACTAAAAACATACTTTGCTTTCCTTGTGGCATTTAACCTTTGCAGCAATATTATTTGGGAAAAAAAATAATTTGGGTTTACATATAACTACACTTGAAATTATTGGCCTAATTTGTTTTTGTATGTGGTAGAATAGAGTGGTATTATATGAAAAATAATAAGATCTACATATATACTTAATGACACAATTATCTTAACTTGTCAAATATTTATTACACTTAACTTTTAATTCTTGTATTGCATATTCCAAAGTTTTTGACACACATACAAAATACCTATTTAAACCTTTCTTTTTGTGTCATTTTTCAACGACGCATTCAATCACCTCATCCTATCCTCAAAAACACACTTTATTACAATTTTGCATTCCAAACCAGACAGGCAAAACCTACAAAACGTTTTGAGAATTGGTCCAAGTGAGAATTATAAAACTCCACCTCCTCCTAGTTTAGAGAAACTAGCTGATCTCGAACAAACCGACAGGAAAAAAAAAACCCGGCCGTGATAGCACATTATTCCCAGCTTCTTAAATAATATCTATGCACAAAAGTATCGCCCTTCCTCCTCTCTTGGTAATGTCTCCATCCCCTTTGCTGTAATTGAAGCAAACTTGGCCTAATCTGTCATATGCTAAGACCCACCACTTACTAAAAAATGAGAGACAGAGGGGAAGAGAGAGAGAGAGGTGACAAATGATGGGAAGGAGGAGGGGTCGCAAAATACTGCAGTAAAATGTGTGTTAAAGGGTTGAGCCAGTGTGCCGAATGAAGGAGGAACTAAAGCAGGGGAAAAAAGTTCAAACAGAGAGAGAGGGTGTGTAAAAGAGAAATATGGGGAGCGGGTGGGGGGCAGCAGCCCAGTCCCCTGCACGCTGGCTCGGAAATATGAGCGGGCTCGACAATTAGGGAAGTCAGGCAGTATGGCCCTTTCCACCATTGTGTGTTAGTGGCTTAGAGTCCTCATCAGCCTATCAGCTAACTGACAGGCAGAGAGCTGCTCTATTCAGCGCGGCAGATACAAGCTGCAGGCCAAACGGCTGCCAGGTCCCTTATGACCCCACAATCCCTTGCCGGTGACAGCTTCAAGCTCCATAGCAAATTAGGCGCTCTCACATTACAATCGCAGAAGACAGATTCCATTAACGGTATCTGAAATTGAGTAGAGAGCAGGCCCGTTATCAGACCTGACTCATAAGCACCGCCATTAATCAGAAGGCATGATACCATTTATACATTTCCAGCTCTCTGCCTGCCGCTGTGATAGTCAGCCACAAAAGGCCTGATGAGACTTAGGCGAGGGGAACAATAGAGCTTTCTGAGGAAAGCGCGCTAAATCAGGGGGTGAGGGAGGGGAGAGGGAAAGGGGTAAAGGGGGGAAAAAACTTGCTTGCTGACTACTTCCTCTTTTTTTTCTTGGGCTTTGTTCTCCTTCACTATTTTTTTCCACTGTGTTCACTGCAAATCGGAGGGAGTTGAGGGTAGGGGGGTTTGGGGCAGAGGGTGTCTTGATGGGACGTCTAGGCACAAGTCTTCATAAGAGTCTTCCCTCACTGCCTTGCTCCAGGAATTAGTTTGAAGCCGGGAAGAAGGTGGTGGGGGCAAATAGGAAGCACTGCATGCACAAGTTTACTTCACCACTTGACAGTTAACCCAGAGCTCACACACCTAGCAGCAGGGGGGACATTTTTGGTGGGTGCAGAACAGTCAGGGGGGTCCCTGGACACAGTTATTACAACAAGTCGGTTCTGGCTCCTTAAGCCCCACCTGATAGACATACAGCACTTGTCACATATTCAGACACAGACCTTTTTCATCTTCTACTACTTTATACTCACTGGGTGGTTGATAAATCTCACTGTTAGAACTTGACAGTCCGTTGACGCCCACAGAAATGTGTACAGTACAGTTGTAAATGATCCATCTGTCTGCATGGGACCACCTGGGTCTATGTCAGCCTTTTTACAGCTTATTCTCTAGCCCAGCTACTCCCAGGGGTTACTGATAAAACAGGGCACACTCTTAAACCAGAGTGCCCGTATTTGCGGTTATCATTGCACTGTGTAGTTTGAGGATGCTGCTATGTAGAAATTCTATGGCTCAGCGACAAAGGCCTGACTGGAATGTGGCTGAAGAACAATCCAGCACATGATAAGAGCCAGAAGCCAAAACATCTGCTTTATCAAACGATAATCAATCTCTTTAAAAATAAAAGACATGAAGCTACAACGAACCAAACATAAAACTATACTAATTATCAGTTGTTGGTTTAGGTTCCAAGATGCTGAGTCACATTTGAAATCCGTCAAATATTCTAAGCATTGACCAAAAAAAAAAACAAAGATAAAAGGTAAATATATCCTCTTCAAGGACTCAAAACAGGACCTGCTTCATTTACCACCAAGCTCTTTCTATACAGTGTCTAGTCGAGATATGCCAGTACAGCAGACTCTGTGAAATAACTGCACACAAAAGCATACAGCAGCCCTGTGAACGGAACGACAATTCACAAAAGGAGCTTGTAGGGGCAGCCAACAACACGCACCACCTCAGGGAGCAGACAATAAAATACCACAAGTGCGCCATGGCAGATCAGCGCAGCACTGTTCTCTGTCCTGGAAAGGAATCACACATTCCTGAAGAGGGGAGAGAACCCATAGAGAGGGCTGCAATGGATGCTTCCAGTTGGCCTTCAATGGCACCCTCAGGCTTTCCTCGGGCCAGCAGGGTACTTAGTAGCTATTATGTTCTAGCATATTGCATTGCTTTGAACTGTAAAGACAAACTACAATTGATATCCAATTCTGCATTGAAATGTGAAAGATATTGTACAACCTGATTCTTAAAAAGCAATATCTATTTAAATTACATTATTATAGTAGACTGACTGCCCTAAAGAGATATATCTAGCAATTTCATACTTTGCTATAAAAAATATCGGACTATTTGAAATCAATTGGAGTAAATGAAACAACCTCGTAAACCAGTAAAAATGTCTATAAAGGGCTAAAAACTGTAAACTAACAAATGATGGAAAAGAAATAATCAGGCATGATTTGAGAAAAACAAAAAAATAATCCAAAATAATCCTTTTTGCCAAGAAAATGTCAGTCTCTTTCATAAGAAAACTGTTTCTCTGCCAGAAAGAACTAACCTTTATCACTAATATTCATTAGTCAATTAAAGAACAATGTTGAACAAGTCTTTTCATTGTTGCCTTTTTTCCACTGATCTTTTAAAAAAAAAAAATAGTCAAGAGCAGTTAAATATGGACGCCATAACCCAATTTAAGAGCAATTACTGAAAAACACTACCCTCGCAACCGCATCTTTAGTATTTACCAAGGATGCAGTCTTCTCCACAAGCAAGGAAGATAAATACGGGTCTCCATCTCCGCCACTCAGACACCTCTCCTCCAGGAAACCGCTTCTAGTGCTCCTAGTGCGTATAAAATTAATCACCACAATTCAACCCAAACAATGCAGCCCCTGACATGACAATTTCTCCCGCAATGCCATCTTAATCTCGGCCCAACACACAAAATTACAGGAGGAAGGGGAAGCAATTTACAAAAAAAAGAATGCATGTTTATGCAATTCACAAGCATTTTTCGAGATGTGTTTCTACTAGAGTCATTAAGCACATTGCAGTGATACATAAATGTTGCTGTGTAGATTCCATTAACTAATTCCGGCTGAACTGTAATTGCCGAGTCTGATCCGTCTGCATGCTGCGTGCCATATTAAGACTGCCTGTGGTTGAGGAATGTAATATTGACGTCCGAGACAGACGCAATCTCAGGCCCAAAGGCGAAAAGGAATATTAAACTGGTGCTGCATTCTGCTGTCTATCTGCCCTCCTCCTCCTCCTCCTCCTCCTCTTCATCCCCATCCCATAGCCCGTAATGAGGAAATAACATCTTCATTAGACATCTGTTTAACTGTATTAGAGAATGAGTCCTGAGGGAAACATTGGTCATGCTGATGGTAGTTGAAAGGAGGGCTATTGGGCCACAGTGTAACACAAAGTGGAAATGGAAATATTACCACCCATTGGGTACAAATGATGTCTTATTAAGTGTGAATTCTCCAATGCCTTTAAATGACAGAAAATGTACATCTGAACGATCACAGTAGACACAAAGCATTCTTAGCAAGACAATGCCACAGAGGATTAAGCTAAGATAAAAAGCTTTAAGTCACAAAGAAAAAGTCCTAAATATCAAGAACATGTCAGAGACTATAAAATGGTATATATGTTATAGTTCCGTTTTCACCTTTCCTACTTTGAAGACCGACTAGAAGCAAGGAAAAAAACTGATTTATAAAGATAAAATCCAAGGTTAACATAGCTGGTAGGACCTTTTCTTGGGTACTTGTCCTATATAAATTGTATTTTCCGCTGTATTTCATAATATTAAAACGAGTAGCCATGTTATTTAGTGTAGCCAGCAAGAAAAATTTCAATCCATCTGGTGCACTCCCTCTGGGAGGTTTAAAAAAGGTCAAAAAATGGTCAAAATGTGTCTCATAATATTTTTTCTTTTGCATACTGGAGAGAGCAGGGCTAGAGCGTTATCTAAGCGGAGCCAAATAGTGGCAAAAAGATAATTTCATCCAAGGAATTGAGAATGATATATTTTTTATGGCCTTTTTTTATGTAATCATCCTCAAACTAAAAATGCTGATGTCAGAGTGTTCCAGGTTGTTTTCTTACTCAGAATGTTGACAGCATGCTAACGTGTCTGCTCCTGGTTTCTTAGGATAAGCTCGGAAATGGGGCGATATCCTTCTAAAAGGTAGCAACGATACGGAGCAGCTTCAGTAGATAAACTGGGAAACGAGAGCGAGCATAGAATACAGAGCTGTCTGGATTATCCCGTTATAAAAGGTGCATTCCTCTCTGGAGTCTCACAGTTGAGGCCCGTAACATTTTAAAGACCAAGTGTTTTTCCTCAGAGAACCTAAGAATACAATTGATAGTAACTATCATTATGTATTCCATCCTCAAAGGCTTGTCAGGCCGAGGGATGCAAACACACCAAGACATACAGTTTGGCCATCAAAACGCATGATCAAGGCAAAAGAGGGAAGTAGAATTGACAAATCAAAGGGAAGTGTTACATTTCTTCATTTGGCCGAGCAAACTGCTTTCAAAAAACCTATGAACGTACATTCTCCATATTAAACGCCACAATTCAGCCGAATAATTTAATTTGATACTTCAAAGGTTTGGATATATTTCAGAAAAATTTGCCAGTCCAAGAATACTCTGTGACAAAATACAGTTATAGATATGTAAAGACAATTTTCATGTGAGGGCACAAAATGAGGGATGGTATTTTTGTTAAATGTGGTTTTGCAGGTATAACTTGAGGAATACAGATGGTTTTAAAACCTAAAACCTAAATTCTACACAAATAAAACAATCATTGAAAAAGGGTGAACATATATCCATCCACTGGTTAGTTTTGTTATTTTATCAGACAACCCCTTCCAATATAGGCCATCACGTTGCTATGCTTTCTGGAAAATAAACCCATACTAGGCCCTGAAAAGATAACAAAACCCTTTTTTTTATTTTAAACCATAGATTACATTATGTTCACTCTTAACAGCTTATGTGATGTGACTGTTTGCTTTGGCTGAAGTCCTTGCTACCCATCAAGCGCTAGTTGAGGGAGAGTGGTGTGGGATGTTTTTATAATGACTTTTTACTTTGACATAATCCTAAATTGAATCTAAATCCCCAGAGATTACAAACAGGGCTATAGTTAACATGCACACTGTGAGCCAAAATGCTCCCAGACAGCATGGGTATTTCTGGCCTGGAAGTACCACCACTCAATGTCTGGCCAAGAGCTACTTCCAGTCATCCAACTGAATAGTAACTCATCAATGGCATTAAGGCTGTGGGGGCCAATGGAAAAACACAAGCCTAAGCAGCTCATGTGGAGAATGGAGTCTAAAAGCATGCTGGCCCCTATGAAGCACATCCTCGTCAACTTTTGTACTTTTGTCTAAAGGCCTTGACTCTTCAGTTCATTAAAACAAAAGAACTAAAGAAAAAAAAATACAGATCTGCTGCATAGTACAAGAAGGCAGCAATTGCTAAATAGACATACATAGGAAAAAGACACAATTCCTATTGTGTTGCTTTTGAAATGTTTAGCAAGTGAGCAAAAGCAAAAAGAGGAAAGCACAAATCCACGCTGCAATACTAAATACTAAGTTTAAAAAGTAAAAAGATAGACTGAAATTAAATGGTACCAGCCTAAAATCAAATGGGAATCAAATTCTGTACATTAGAAATCCAACTATGCAACCATCCATGACAAAGTTGTGATTCATACACTGGTTTAACTTATTGTCATGCTATATTTGTACATTTATTAATCTACTAAAATATATATTTCTTGCTAATTGGATGTACAATCAATCATCAAATTAACAATTTAGTGAATTGTAGATAGAAGCTTTTAGTATTTGCTTCATACTTTTAAATGTTTTTAAACAGCGTAAATGACAGTTTGTCTTAAGAAATTTTGGCAACATATACGGAGCAGTTTCCTACTTTGGTCTTGGCAAAATTACATCAAAATTTACATTGAAAAATATAAATAAATAAATAAAAACATCTATAAAATTAACCTCAACTCAGAGGAGAAATATGAATAAATAAAATTGTTTTGGATTTTAAAAAATCAATACAAATACTTGGGAAGCGATACCACTTTCACGTATCCCTAGTAGTATTCGTAGCCTGCTTTGAGAATTCCTGCCTAGGTGAACTCTGGGACCAAAAACTGTCATCATTTGTAGGTGAAATGCTGGTCGTAAGAGAGGAGAGGACAGCGTTTGTGATCATGTTCCTTTTACCCAGGAGGCAAGAAGCGCTAGATTAGAAATCGTGCCATGTCAGGATTGGGTGCGTGCTGGGCAACACGGGGGGCGCAGAAATACGGAGATGTGGTGGTGTGCGAGTTGGAGGGCATGATAATTGTCATATACATACACACACACACACATGCACACTAAGTCACGACGGGTGGCTGATGGGTAAACAGGCTGGGCAGGGGGAGGGCAGTGTGAGCTGTGCTCCTGAATGCTGAACAGAGGATTAGGGACACCACCACCAAGCTGTCAGGACCCCAAAAAATGCGAGTCCTCACAAAGCATCCAGATACAAAATGTCCCTTGAAGAATGTCAATTCTTTCTGCCCTCCCTCCAATTTTTTTTGTTTCCTCTAATCAATTTTCTGTATGGATATTTGTTCAAAAAATTGCTTTTCAGACTACTGAAAAAGAAAGTCAGTCACTTCACATACTGAAATATTTCATTGTTAAATCTTCATGGTGCTAATAACTGTTTGCAAGCATAAACATTATACCAGTTCTAAAAAAAATAATGACAATTATTTCATTCATTTTCAGATCCTCACAAGGGTCGCGGGGGTGCTGGAGCTTATCCTAACCAACTATGAGCACCAGGCTAGGGCCACCTTTAACTGGTGACTAGCCAATTAAAAGGATAATTAAAATATATGCAAATATATAAATTAAATTTAAGAAGTTTTTAATATGCCAATTTTTCTGTCTGCTATCTATCTATACAAAGCTTACCTGCATACAGTCATGCAGAGGGTGCCACATGCCGCTGCCCCCAGAATGCTGCTCATTAGGTTGATACTGTGGGCTGGTGAGAGTGTGGGCAAAAGACACATAGCCAGACGGGATAGAAGAGTGAAAAGTGGATATCCGGGAGGGTGGGCAACCTAGGGATAGAACCATAAGCATTAGAAATGACATTCAATCATGTGAGGACTTATTAAGTACGATTAAGTGGAGTAAGGGTGACAATATGTTTTGACTGGTGAAACATTTTTTACATTTTTGATGCATTACCATTATCACCAGCTGCATTATTGTTACCAGTGTAAAAAAATATGGGTATCAGACTGATAAACATAAAAAAAATCGGATTGGACAGGGACATGCTTATATTGTTAAATCACCCTGTCAATAAGAAAGTCAAGCAATTTTGTTGGTATGGTAGTGAATGCAACCCAGTAGCGAGTCGACCTGACTGAGAGTTGCTAAATAGCAGTTGCCGAATGACCTTTGTGTATGCGAGTGGTTGGAGTGGGATCAATTGCGGTACTGACAATTAATGACGACAAAGGCATTTTCTTCCGTGCTTTTGACTTGTCCTTCTTTGACATCTTCCCAAGGACGGCGCAGCTCCCGAGAGCATGCAACATAACACGTGATCATGGCTCGCCCCAACTCCCAAAACCACCTCGGAGTCACAGTCATTCTCGTCTGGGGGAATCTCGGCAATCACAGCAATTAGTCGCTAAGTCTCTTTCGCCCAGATAAGGACTCAGTCATTAAAGACAGAATCATTTCCTGCCGCTGATATCATGAGTCACACAGACCGAAAGAAAGAAAGAAAGGGCATTGCTTCAAATGACGACATCGCAGAAAGGTGAATTTGATTACTTTGCTAGTCAATGACAAAGCATCGTACAATACTATAAAACCACACCACAACACTTGGGTGGGCTTCGGAATTGAAATGCGGTAGTCAGGAAAAATAGCGAGAGACAAAGAGGAACTTTATAAGAGTGAACTTGAGTATGAAAGAATGACATGAGAGGGTAGATTAAAGTGCTGAGGCACAAAAAAAATCTGAGGTTGAAAAGGGAAGAGCTCTTGGGATAAAAATGGGCCGTCTGGGACACGGGGGTGGCCTGCGAGGCCTTTGGGAGGCCCGCCAGGCAGCCGGGCAGGCCACACGGACTGCAGCCCTAACGGCAGGATTACTGGCATAGTGACACCGACACAGCCTCCCTAAAAGGATCACAGCGGCGTAATAAACTTTATTAAATAATAAAACTTATTATAACTGTTAACCCGATTTAGTTCATTCTTTGCGGCTTACACACACAAAAAAAGAGGAGTGGATATAATAAGCCTTATACCGTACATAAGGCAAAGCCTACAAAAGCCATCGCCTTACTATTGACTTTAATTGGATTTGAAAAACGGGTTGCAAATTATAGCATTCTCTACTCACAACTTAGTAAAATAAGTGTAAAGAAAAGAAGGGGGAAACCTGTGGACTGAAACTGAATTAATCTGCTTTCTGTCCATGCTTAATTAAACTTGCTTAATGCTTCTAAGAGTTAATGAGTGAATTGATTAAACAATAGAGCTAATACTCACCCCCAGCTCACAGGCAGTGGTGATCAGCTCTCCTGTGGAAGAGAATGGGGGAGGAAATTAATGTAAACCCAATAATTATTATTAAGAGACAAGTCTGCTCCCAAAGTTTTCCCAAATCAAATACTTGCACTGGGGTTTTGCATTAATTTGCTGGGATCAAAACCTGCAAATCTTCCCAGTGTGACATTTCCTAAGCGGCACGCTCATTCTCTTCAGTGCTTGCCTCTCCCCTGATGCCTCCCCTCCCTTACCCTAGCACACACACACACACACACACACACACACACACACGTTCATATGAGACACCCTCTCCAATGCACTGTCACACTAAGACACACATATGCTGATCTGAGAAGAATGCTCCCAGTCCTATCCTCCCCGTGCATCACGGTATTTCTTCTGCCACTCTCCATGCGTCTCTGCCAGTGTCTCAGTGTCGCCTTCAGTCCGTTGGGCACAAACAGGAAAAAAAAAAGGCGACACCGCTGACAGTCACAGAATGAGGTAAGCTGCAAAAATAAGAACCGGCTGCACAATTTCATGACAAGCTCTGTGTGAGGCACAACGCAGAATGAAAGGAGCCACCCCCCTACTTCTAAAAAGCTATTTGAGCAAGCTTTAATGTAACTGGGCACAAACCCATTTGTGCCAGAATACACCCACAGCGTTTCAAATTATGCTGATTTTTCACCCAATGTTTACATCTCCCACTCATGAAAATTGAAATTTGGTTCAGATTAGCAAACACTGATAAATGTTTGGGTTCAAGACAACGCCCTCTACTGCCACCAGGGAGAAAGTCCTGCCTCTGCACCATTAAACTATGTCCTCATGTTCTGCAAGACCAACCAATGAAAGACAAGCAAATGTGCTTACACATAGTAACATTTCTAGAGACAAACTGATGTAAAACCAAACCAAAAAATTGTTACAGGAAAAAAATAAAAAAAACTACTCACCCTATGCAAAGGGTTGGTTCGCAGGCTGCATTTACGTCAACTAAATTTGGCCCCGAGCCGCTACTTTGACACCTGTAGCCTATGCAAAGGAATTCATTTTGGCTTATATATCTCACTACAACTATGGTTCTATGGATGTCATGATGCACATTTATTCTGCTCCAGCGAGGATTCATGTATGGGTGTACGTATCATACAAAACAACAACAACAACAATTGAGATAAGCAGTCCAAGATCCATTGACCTCGCATTTTTTGACAGAAGAACTATGTAAATCTGGGGGACGACATTTTCTTTAAAAAAAGAAAAGACAATAATTTGAACATAAAAATATCAAACAAAATCATGGGGGAAAAGGTAGATGGCACACTAAAGAGCACTCACACCTTGCAAGCTTTAACAGTGATTTAATGCCTACATTTATTGCCACACGAGGATCCCAAACTCTTATCAGTCTAATAGAGCGTGAAGTCAGAACTCCTCCACCTGCACGGCTTAAACACTTTCACAGCTCCATTTCAACCGGAATGGGAGCCAACACTTGCCACAGCTTCCACATTTTCCTGTCCTTCGTCAGCTTCTCATTTTCTCTGATCGGTGGCACACTTTTCCACAATTCAACATAAATCAAGCTAAGTGAGAAAAAGCATCTCTCACAGTGAGGCAGTTCTGCCACCCGACGCCAAACAAGGGACGGTGCCGACTCAACGGGGGAGCGACGTGGTTGCCAAGCGTCTTTGTGAAAGTGGCGCATGGGCATCCCACACCGGTCTTCCCGTAATCCGCACCATTTCCACACTCCACATTCCGAGACAACAGTGTGCCCGTGGGTCTGTGCTCAAACTTCTCCAGGGCACAGCACACCTAAAGAGATTAGGACATGGAAACGGAGACCTGGGGAATTCAGCTGGCACTATCAGAGCGGGCATCCTGCACCGTCCCTAAACACTGTGGAGAACGGCCTGGCCATTTTTTTCTCAAAGCGTCCCCCAGCCCCCCTTTTTTTACCATCCTTATTCATGAGAGCAGGCAGGCAGGCTACTCGGTGCCCGTTCCTCTTCGTCCCACATTCGCATCTGGCTCGGGTCCTCATACGTTTGCCATGTGCAAATGTGTGTTTCTTTCCGCAACTTGTGCGCCAGACCGCTGCTCAGCTAACAAGCAGAAAAGACTTCATTTGGCCACTTTACAAGTCTGGAACTTCACTATCTCAACCAAACATTCTCTGCTAATGTGGCAAGGTATTCTCTCTCGCAAACTCCATTACAGAAAATGCTGTCAGGCACATTGGCCTCCAGTGTTGGAAGAAATGAGAAGCAGTTTACATACTCACTCTATGCCGGCCTTCTTCAGTTAAAATTAATTGCATGTCTGTCAGTGGCAGTGAATGAGTTAAGAAGAAAAAAGCAACAAGATAATTAAAAAAATGAGAAAAATAGATGAATGTCTTATAGTTATGCATATATTTATGTTAGTAACAAATAAAAATGATCATTCATTCTTTTTCTGATCCGCTTTATCCTCACTAAGGTTGCGGGGGTGCTGGAGCCTATCCTAGCTGACTTGGGGGCACTATGAATTGGTGACCAGGCGATCACAGGATACAAGGAGATGGATAACCATTCACACTCACACCTAGGGGCAATTTTGAGTGTCCAATCAGCCTACTATGCGTGTCTTTGGAATGTGGGAGGAAACCAGAGTAGGATTGGAATTTTCTTAATTAAAATTGGAGCTAAAAAAATGTTTGGAGATGCTTTTTTTCTTCAATAGATGTCCGTGGTATCAACTGGGGACTCAAAAAATATGTGATCGGGACATGACAAGTCATAACTATACACATCACTATTAATATATTTAGGGTTTCCACCACGTGTATGTTAACCAGCTGTATATATACAGCGCTTACTGTACTACAGGTGTGAAGACCCAATATCATAACATACCCACGTGGCTGACTTGATGCAAGGGAACTTGATTAGATCGCCGATTACGCTCATTTTTACACCAACCTGAATCTCCACCGGGGACTGTCTTCTGCACACGCGGCACATAAAGAGCGAGAACACAGGCGATTGTAGCCCCGGTCAACATCCAGCTTGTCTTCTGTTCTGTCGCCATTGTTTACAAAGGATCAAACTGACAGATTTAGATGGTGAGACAATTACAGAGCCATGCTAGTTCTGCGGAAAAGTAAAACAATACAACTTAAAATCAGCCGCCCTAAATCCATAATGCGATCTTCATAAAATAGAGACGCAACATTTAAAGAACGCGCCTCGTCGTTGAACTGATTTGAAATTCATTTCCTGGTACGTCTCCACCGCCATTGAATAAATCTCGCGAGACTGTCGTGCATATATATATATATTTTTTGTCTCGTGGACTTATTTTATTAAGCAATTAATTTTGCAATGCAAAACAAGGATCAACATGATGAGATAACATACATACCCTTTCAAATTTGTAAGATGTTCATGATTTGCAAACACAAGTGTATATAATATTATTTGTTTATTAATTCATATTTGAATATAAACCTTTTCATAACATTTAAATGAATATAAATATTTTGGCCCAATAAATTGTAAATGTGCAAACAAATAGGCTATGTATATTGCACGAATCCTGAAGCACAAAAAATAATAAAATATATATTTTTATATCTAAAATATGTACAATAATAAACAATCTGATTTCAGACTGTGGCAGCTTTTTAAAATTGTCTTCTTTTCACACTTATGGTTGATTGCATGGACCTAAAACATGACTCCTCTAGCCGTCTCTGATACGAAAAGAACAACAACATTGTAAGAAATGTGTTACAGTAAGAAAAACCTGTTTCTTGCTCAGTTTTTGACTGGATATCATGACACAGCAGGTGGTCATAAAGTCATATTGAAGGGATTCTCTACATGTGACAGCTTCACAGTTCAACAGAGTAATATGGTCAATGATGATGTGTGAAAATCCCCCATCTTAAGTGAACAGGACAGGGTACTCGACTCACACTTTGGAAAATGAGTATGTCCCTCACACTCATATTTAACGACAGGGCTTTTGGGAGGCCACCCTAAGCTGCAAGCACGAAAATACAACGTTGCCCCAAGAACTTAAGGAGTTTGTGGACCCATCTCTGGGGAATGGTCTTGAGTTATGAATATAGTGTGAAGTTGGGGTGGCAACCATAGAAGGTCAAATCAATGTGACAAGGTCAGCAAAGAAAGTGGACCACATTGTTGCATCACACAAGCACAATAATCACAGGTGTCGAGCCATGAAAATGACAAGTTCTGAAAAGAAAAATCACCCCCCTATTGGATAAATCCACATTGAAGGCCCAGCAAAAGTGAGTTCTGCCACTGATATTGGCTCAGCACCCTTAAATGTCCCCATATTGCAAAGATTTCACAGGTTGAAGGGTGTCTGTAATAAAGAAATGTCCCTATTGAACTGATAATAATCCCTACCCACTATAAATGAGTCTGATCCGTCAGTAAATTGAGCCCTTGGCGGGGTGGAGTGGTGTCAGCACCTATAGCCAACTCTCCAATGGCTGCCTAATCCTGGCTTCTCGCTCGCTGCCACCCTCACCGTCTAATCAGTCTCCAACACACACATCTGACACACACCCGAGTGCTCGGCCTTCCTCGCACTCAGCCATCTCTTCAGTGTGATGTCACAGCTAATCCATGCGTGGTTATCCGCTGGGCTGCAGTTCTGGCTGGCAGAGAGATGCGGGGAGGAATTTGGGAGTGACGGGGATGAGGGGGGGGTGTAATCAGGCACGTCATAAAGTCTATACTTTGAGCACACTTCCATACATCACGCAGGCAGAAAATGACATTTTAGTACAAAACAGAATTGCTCAGTTGAGTGTTGATATGTACACATTATTTAAGCTCTAAATGGAAGCTAAAACTATGAGTGCATGGTATAGGGACATTATTAGAGTTCCTGGTGGATTAAACCTACTCTCCTCCTAATGTGGCCTTTTTTTTATTTATTGGCAGCTCTCCTAAAAAGAGGAATTACCTAAAGTGCCTCACTCCATATGGCACTAAGTTATTAACACACATTAAGTTGACTCTAATAGCTATGAAATTCATTATGGTTTCAGATTAACTATGATTATAGGAGAGCCCATATACCTTTTTTTTTTTAATGTGCTTCGCAACCACAACGAACTCATTCTTAACCCTACGAACAATCATAACTACAAATCTCAGCAATTCACAGTGGGGATGAAATATAGAGCGGCATATGTGTTGGAGTTATGTTATGCAAGAAAAAGTCATTGCAACTCTCAAGTTTACTGCACATACAATCAGTTTCAGTAAACCAAGAAATAGTGTTGGAAACAGTAATTCTTGAACCTGAGTATAGTTTTAATTTGAGCACTTCTGCTTTTAAAAATTGAATTTTGATCAAATTAAACATGTAAATCAAATTTTCTTGCATGGTCTATGAAGTGTCACAAGGTCTAGAATGGGTGTTCATGTCTTCAGAGAGATTAGCTTGTTTCTGTGATCTGCTTCTCATTACAAGAAGCAGGGGACTCAAACACATCTAATAACAGGCCAGACTGCTGTTCCTTTGTAACATGCGGCTACCTAAATGATACAGAGCTAGATAGATGATGAGGATAAAGCCAGCTATAATCGACACCTTGCACAATAGAACATAATGGTCCAAAGAAGGACAACATAGAGCGCTATTGCTCTCATGGCCCCGAGCGGCACACCTACTAGAGAGCAATTAAAATGAAAGGATTCAATTTTGTCAAGCAACAGGAACCTCAGAGAAATCATCTAGTATCTCGTTTCCCAACAGAGGACACACCCTCATATTGAACATAGTATTTGTGACATTACTTGGAAGAACCAGCTGGCTACTGATACATGGTGTTAAAATAAAATCACCCAATTATTATTATCTGCAATCATTTTAGTGGGTGACTAACAGTGTGTGTGAGTGTGAAACATTTAATTATTTTGCAGGCGCAATAGAAAATCATTGAGACACACTGAATTAATGTAATGTGTTCGGATAAGTCACCACACAACTTGTACAATATTTCTAACTTGTTTGTTCTAATCATTATTGTTATTGTACTCATTGTATTTTTTTTTTTTTGTACCGCATATCCTCACAAGAGTTCCGGGAACTCTCAGTTTTTTGGTTTACTCTTTAGCTTCAGAATGCAAATGGTAAATGTTTTGATTTTACAGCAGCCAAAAAGCACAGAGGTACTAAAAACATGCAAATACTTCCAATCCGATACTGTGAGAATCAAGCCTGCAACTGCCCGCAATAAAGTCAGGCGAGTGAAACACTACATCATCAGAGAGCTTGTATCTTATGTAAATGATGGATATCTTCACATAGTTGGCCAAAGAATTGCACAAAAAAGTATGAAACATCTCATTAAACCATGACAAAATATCTCTAATACTGACCAGACATGGTATCTTTTATAAGTGTCAGGCACCAGAAGCTTAATTGTGCGACTCATTTGGTTCTTTGTCAATTGTCCTTGACCTTCATTGAATACTTTTCTGGCGACAGATTACGAGATCTAGAAGCACATTTCACAATCAAGCCAATTCAATGGCATTTAATGATTGCATGAGCTGAAGTACTTTGCAATCAACTCAAATGGCAAAAAAAAATGTTTTCCAAACGCATGGAAGGAAAAAAAAACCATAACAAAGAAAAAACAAAGAAAATGCTTGTTTCAATAAGTGGCACTAATAGTGTGGAGCAAAATATGTATCAACTGAGGGCGTTAAAGTAGTTTAAGGCAGAATTTAATAATACAACATGTGTCATCAGTCTAATTTGGCTACAGATAATAGAGTCGGACTAAGTTTACTCTATTAAAAGCAAAGACAAATGCTGGTTCACGCCATGTCATGTGCTCGCTATGTGCAGGAGGCAAAGAGCGCTATCTCTTATTTTCAGATTAACATACAATCAGCTGCCGCTGCATGCTGGGTAATTGAGGTAAATATCACAGCCATCAAATTTCCAGGGAAGAGCAGATGTTTTTAGCTTGGTACATTGCCACACAGCCACCTGTTGCACTTTATGATGCAAGATGCAAAAAAAAACACACACACTGAATATTTTAAATGTGATTATGTCACACAATTGTTTAACTTTGTTTTCCACTTTGTTAAAAGATTTTTTTCATCATTGAAACTGTTCATCTATTCCTTTTCTGTACAGCTTGTTCTCATTACGGCCCTCAACTGGCTTAGTTTAAATGGTTTGGTTATAAAAGTTAAATATTGTTGTTGTACAGTTGTAGTTTATTTTTTTTAATTTATTTTTTGGCTATTGTCAAACCAAATAGAACAAAAAATTACTATTTTCATGCTGAAGCCAAAACACATTCAAAAAGGTCTTGTTTTTATTTGGAGTGGCTGCAATGAATTAATGTTATACTTGTTTTATTCAATGGGAATGGACGATTTAAGATTTGATTTATGATTGTGATCAGGAAACAAATGTAAACTCTCATCTCAAGGCATCATTAACATGCATATACCACTAGTGGGTGCCCACTTTGCACTTTAAGAATCACAAATCAGCTGTAACTGCCTTAGGCCTCTGCCGTAATTCAGAGTAGAACATGCTTTGAAGAGAAATGTCATGTGTGGAAAAATCAGCATTTAACTCTTAAGTGGGGTTTTTTTTTTCCTAAAAGGGGGGGTCATTTTGGAATTTTGACCATTTGGGGGAATTACTGTACATGGAGAAAAAGTGTTATATAGGAGATTGAAACTACCATGACAAGTTTACACATGATGTTGCAAAATAAGAATCAAAATTAAGTTGTTTTTCCAATCATGCGATTTATAATTTAGTTCTAGCAATATATTTAACATGTTTTGCCCTGTTAGTCGTTACTAGAGTGACTTATTGACCTCGTAAAAGCGCGTGTGAAAAGCTGATAAATAAATTGGGTGGTTCTAATGCATTTAATGATGTCATTCCTCTTTGAAAGGACCCCCGCCACCCCCTTTTTAAAAACTGTGATCATTGTACATGTCTCATTCACTTCCCCCTCTCATACTTCAATGCCTCAGGATAGGGTTCAAGAGGTTGACGGCCTGAAACCTGAGTACTCTCTTTTGTGAATTACCGTGATAGAACTGATGCAAATTAAGAGAGGTAAAAAAGTAAAGCAGCCTGAGAGGTTAATTGGGATTGTGAAGGTGACGCGGCTTGTGCTTTTCATCTAAAGCAGCATCACCAAAGCATGTGAACCTTGCTTCTGTCATCAAGAAGGAAATGTTGCATCAATTCAGTTTATATTTGCATAACAGTGACCTGCTTAAGGCAGGGAAGCCACCGACAGAGAGATGGAAATTAGCATTCTGTCACCTTCTAACTGTCATTTAAAAAAAAATAAAAAAGAAACTGGCTGGGGTGCAATGAAGACTTATGAACTCCTCTTACGACAGGAGCTTTAATTAGAAAACCAGGCATCCCACTGCTCCATTTCTCATCAGAAGTTACATGGTGTGCATTTAAATCCCTTGACATATTCCCTTATTATAGAGGGTAGATGTAGTCACATGATCAATGATAGAATGTCGTCATTATAACACATGCATGCATCCAGTCATTATTATGCAGGATATATGGACAACCATGGCTGTGTTTGGCCAGGGTCAGTAAAGAGTGTACTTGGATTAGACTCAATCACAACCATTCATAATGAAGAATCTGACATATTTTACTCATTCTTTTTAGTATAGCTGTTTCATTTTGATATCATATTTTACTCATTCTTTTTAGTATAGCTGTTTCATTTTGATATCACATTTTACTCATTCCTTTTGTTGTGGCAGTCTTGTGTTAGAGTCGCCACTGGTTCCCAACTCAATTACAATATGAACAGAAGGATGGGTCCGAGACTCCTCGACTACAATGTTAACAAAAGGCTCTTCCTGAGATTCTTGTTTCAAGGTAGGATTCACACTGATAAGAGACCAGATGGAGGACTTCAAAGGGCAGAGGAACAAAGAGCAGGGCAGAGGGTCGGGACTTTATAGGACCAGCGGAGACAGAGGTCTGGATGATGTGGATTCAAGGCTGGAAGATGTGGAGTCCAGAGAAACCCACCCCTCACAGCAGCCCTGGACCAGCCCACATCTCATTATTAATCAGCGAATGAATATGCATTTTTGTTGGACTATAACTGGGCAAACGCGGGTTTGGACAATGTCTTTTCCATCCTCCGCTTTAGGACATCAACACTCAGCGGGCTTATTCTATGGGAGGGAGACCCGGAGCTCTGTATGAATCAATTTGAATGGAATAAATCATCTGTGGATATACTCGCTCAAACCTGGTTTGTCTCCTCCGATGCTGAACACGCTCCATTGTTAGACTGGAGACTACAGAGTTAAGGAATTGGAGTCAGGTGAAATAGTTTAGTCTAACAATACTGACATGTACACATATAGGCAACTTCAAGCCTTCAGCAAAACTAAGACACGTATTTAGATTGCATGGTGTGGCCCTAAGAAAACCCACATACGCACAGAAAAAAAAATAATTTCACAAAGCGAGAGCAAAATCAAACCAAAACCTGATATGCTTAGAATGGCTCTACTGCTGTCATCTTAGTTTTGGTGTGCCCAGACTTTTTTTTTTTACTATAAGTATGTATAATTACCTCAAAGAATACTATTCATCATGAAGTCATTAGCTGCCATTGATGGGAATAGATGTTCAATACATTTAAACAGGGAGGTCGATCAGTACAATGTCAAAGAGCAAAATGATATGGCTATACACCATTATAATTTAGCCAATTGGGTGGTGTTATAATTTGAACTCATAACTTATTAGTTAATGAAAACACCCAAAATGTTAGTTCTAATTGCTGCAGGCACTTTACAGTATGACTATAGTGACCTTGTCCTCCATTCCTATGGAAACATTGCCCCCTTGCGGTTTTAATTTGGAACGCCTAAGAATACAGCTCTTCCAATCATTCTGCATGGTGAATTAAGAGATGCGCTTGATACGAGATGAAAAAGAACAGCTATAAAACGGAATGTGACTAAACAGACTTCAAGAAAATGCTGGCTTTTATCGCTGAAATTCATTTTGGCAATGCAGATCTAAAGGAAATACACAAGAGAAAGATGATGAAACAAGTATGCAAATGTACGTAACAATGTTGCTATGTAGAACAAATACTCCTCTATAGAATTCATGTCAAGCTTTAAATTGGAGTAAATGTGAGGGTAAAATGACATGGCTGCAGTTTACTTTTAAAATATATTTTATTTGTCTTTGTATTGGGAGAAGTATATCAGTGCGTCCTATGGCTTGTGTACATAAACACTTCCTGTGGGAGACAAAGTTGTGAACTTGCCCTTGGGTTTACCAAGGGCCCCACCTATGTTTACCAAGGAGGAATGTTTGAGGCAGCTGTTGGAGAACATGCTCTTCCTTAAGCAAAGTGCAGTTGAGAATGCTACTGCCTTTTATGTGGCGGGGAGCTGGACCCCATACCGCCGTTTCAGTCAAATATGACAAGATGGTGCTCCTTTTTGAGCTGCTTTAAATTTGAAAAAGTAAGTTTAACTTGGGAGAAGAGAACATCTTGGGTGAATTCAAGGTGGCTCCGCTTCCTAGTCATCTATGGTTTTGGAAGACAACTTGAATGCATCTAACTGGAAGCAACTCAGTTTGCATACTCCGTATTGTTTGGGAAAAGGCAGAATGAAGACGGTTGCCAATATTCTTCACATCTGGACAGTCTGTTAAGCGAACAAAAACAAAAGAACGCACAGATTTGTCCCCAATTTTTTTAGTTTCACTTTATCCGCTAGTTTTTTTTTTTTTGAGTCATCCGTGCACACAAAAGAACACATTTGGCATCATGTGAGATAATATCATTATTCCCTATGGAGCTGGTGCATGCCACTGGAATCCAAAGCTGTCAACATTGCGCTGCAACAGCGGTCTGGGTTTAGGGATTGTTTACAGAAACACTTTTGCTTCTTCTGTGTGGAGAGAAAATAGCTCCTCCTTATATTTGGTATAATCTCTTCACACTGCTGAGGCGATACCCAGGTTTCTTGGCGCTCCAGTTGCTGAATTGAAGCCAGCGCAGGATGAAGCCAACAACAGTGCAGACGGTGTACAGTGCACGTGTGGGACTGAGACGGACTTATTATTGATGCATACGCTCGCTTTAGTCTCAGGTTTTATCTATTCTATCGAGAGGCAGTAATCCAGTACAATCATTGTCAAGCCCTGGAAGGTTCTCGTCGAGCATTTGGCTGGTGGGCTGAGAGATCAAAAGGGAAGATTTCAGGGTGAAATGGTGCAGGGTGCTTTCTTTTAAATTATCGTAATAAAGCCTGAGGACACCCACGGAGTCCAGGACGCATTCACACGCTCCAAACATTCTCGCACGTGATATTTATGCAGGAAAATATATTAACATTTGCATTAGAAAACAGTGCGAGGGCGTCAGTGTAGTAAAATAGCTCTTTCTGTTGGATACAAATGCACAGCTGGATCAATGTGGGCTGTCATTCACTTTTGACCAGTATGCATAACTACCTCTCTTACCTTTAACTAAATATCTGTTTCTTTTCTGTGAATTACAGTACTTTCCCGCTGCTGGATTAGAGGCACTAAATTCTGACTGTGGGTAATGGCGCGAATGAAAGCCACCTCCACAGGGTTAAGGGATCCCGATAAAGGTTTAAGGTCCAAATGAGAAACACGTGAGGTGCAATAGACGCACCGGGTTCTCCAAGCCAACAGTCCCGCTGTCTGGCTTTTCTAAACCTCTCTGATCTAGCTCCACCTACCCATCGTTATCAAGTTTCAAGAGTGTATAAACAATAAATTCTCTCTACCTAAAGCATAAAATTGACCAGCTACTGTAAATCACTTGTAGCCCAACAGTGCTGGAGCATGTCTTTAAAGCGACTGCTTGGCAGGAGAGGTGAAAGAGTATTTGGTTTCTGGAAGGACAAGTCTTCACAAAGCATCCAGAAAGTCTTTAGAATCCAAACTATACTACCACCTGAGCTTTCCACAGAGGGTCTAGCATGTGGAACATCAACAAACTAATCTCAACAGTTTCACAGCATGTTGTCACTCTTTTCCAGGAGCAAAATCCACCTTCAGCTCAGTCCACGGGGCCCTGGAAAATGAGCTTGGAGCAGCCTTGAGCAAGGCTGAGCTGGGTGGCACAGAAGGGGCAAGCGGCATGGAAGGCGTGGGTGCCGTGGGGCAGAGGGATTTCCGACCAGTACTTAACAGACTTCTCTGAGCACACGTGTCCGCACGGCACAAAGGCATGAGTGGGGGCTCCCGTGTCCACGTAGAAGGCGGGCTCGCAACCCAGCCAGAGCGGAACATATGGGCCGACCACCCGGCACATGGGGCACTCTCGCTGGGTGTTGGGCTCCTGCTCCGAGCGATGACCCCAATTGTGGTGACCGTGCACGTGGCCGCATGCCAAGTATACCCAAGGCTGCTTGTCCTCCAGACAGGACACAGCTCGGCTGCGTTGCATGCTGGGGAAGGCCAGGGTGTTTAGACCCACAGGACACTGAGGTCGTCCTGCGTTGATCTCCTGCCGAAGGGCCTCCAGATGCTTTTGGGTGGGAGTGTGAAAGAGACCCTCGGCGGTGCGCCACAGCAAGGTCGCACCACACAAGTCCACCAGGGACCCATCCAGGAGTACATTACTTTCATTCTCCACCTGAAAACAACAAGTCAATTGGAAATGATTAGATATTCATTAAGATTGCATTCCTCAAGGTTGTGCCTCCATAGAACTATCAATTACGATATCTAGTCCTAAGATAGGGCCAGATTTGACCGTCACCAATTCTGTGTGTAAGCTTAGTATGTATGTATACTGACCAGTTTGCCCGGAGTCTGTGCAGAGCGTGTCTCTCTCAGGGTGTAAACATCCCCACACACAGAAATCTCCCGCCATATGCCAGGTTTGGACTCCTCAGTGAAACCTCCTTTGGGGTGCATCACTAACACTCCATTGGTTGTCAGACCATCCATGTGACCGTCTGGGTTCTTCCACTTTGCGGCTTTTTCCTGGGAGAAAAAGAGGCACGAATCATGTTGAGAACTGACATATTGACCTCTTACTTTAAAAAAAAGAACACATTTTACAAAATAGTCCCAACATTCTGACTAAAACACAATGATTGGTAAGCACATACTATAAGAACAGCTGCACGTATTTCCCTTAAAGAAACATGCAGAAAGTCACAATTACCCCGAGGAAGATATTCTTGGACGAGTCGAACCCAGCTGCAAAGATACGGGCTGTGTATGGAGGGTTGCGCTCACATATGACCCGGCAGGCGAAACGTGAGATGGTACTCTGCGTGATAGGTGTCTCCTCACCCTCCTGGCCTCCTGCTATAGTGTCCGTCACCACAAAGTCAATTGGACTCTCAGTGGAACGGCCAATCTAATTGCGGATGAGGGGGAGAAACGTTATTCAGAAATGCAACAAATCCCTGATCTAAAATCATACCTTTATATGATTTCCTTTAGTAGTTTCAAGTGTGCGAAAATCTTAAACCTTTTAACTCAACTCCAAAATAATTATACAAGTGTAACTTTGTAGTAAGCACAGGCCTAGTCCTCATTTTGTCCCGTTAAAGATAAGATGCATGATCTTAGAATGGAAAACGTTCCAAAGAAAGGTATTCTACCTGAAACATGTCAATGTCTTTATCATAGCTGTACTCCACCACCACTGTCTGGTTGCGGGAGAGTGTGTAAGAAATACTGTGTCGGCCTTTGGAGTTGACAGCCTGAAAAGTAAAGCAAATAAGTAAATAACAATGCATTGTTGTGTGCCAAAATATGAGATGTTCACAAAGAAATCTCTTGAGCAAAAGCCTCTGGCAATCATTGCATTGTCTCCAATATGCAATTGCAGATTTAATAGAACAATAGCACCACTAATACAATGTGTCTTAACGTTAATTTCGGTTCATGACATCTAAAGGAATGTGTTAAAAGAAATGGAAGAGGAAATGAGAAATTTGTTCAAGTTAACACTTCAATGGCAGTGACCATAAACTGTACACTGGCCTCAGTTAGCATCAGCATGCGACCCGCCGGACTGGGTCAACCCAAGTTAGATCCGCTCAGCTTCCTCAGACACTTTACCACATGCCTCTCTCTAATCTGCAAATTCCACTCCCCCAAAACAAACCCACCCCCACCACTAACCTCCTCCTTTTGTCACGTGTGAGAGAAAAAGAAGAGGAAAGTGGGTCAGCGCCAACGCTGCCGATGCTTTCAGGTTAGAGACAAGAGACATCAAATGTGGGCTTCCCTCATAAACAAATTGAGGAAAAATGATAACATAGATAAGCACAAGAGCAAAGCTCGGTTTTACTACGGGCATTATTGTAATTGGAGAAAATATGAGAGCAATACATATTTCTAAAATAAACGGAGGGTTGACACAATCATTTAATCATTATAAAAAAAAAGAATCACTTCTTAGAGTATTCCTTACCCTCTCCTCTTAATCTCCCGTATAATTCCAAACTAGGGATTATACAGACATCGATTTGAAAAGCTCACTACTCAACATTTAGAGTGTAAGGTTGACTTGTTGCTGATCCCGTGGTTTTGGCCTTGGGAAGAATACAGTCACATTTAACACAAATTTAAAGCAAAATAAGGCCAACTTTCCTAAATTTGTTCCTACTCTTTAAAAGAAACGTTTCTGTTGGAGTTAACCCTCAAATTTGGTTTAACACACACTTCCTCTTTCGTTCGCCTATTTTTGACCTCAGTGTGCACGGTGGGGAGTCGAGAGTCAGTCATCTGTGACAACTCCTTCCTCAGTTTATCCAACTGATACCGGCTGGGCCTGGCAGTTAACAGCGTGTGTGGCATGGAGGCAAAAAGGGGGAGGAGTAGACAATGCATGTCACAGACATTGTTCTTTCAGTTATAAAAGCGTGTGAAGTGGAGCGATGCCTTCAAAGTTTGAACAACCCATGTGGTCAAACTGTAATGCAGTTCACGCAAGATGAAATCTTCTGAGGATTCAGCCTGTTGAGCATTCAAAAAAATGGACAAATGGCATGTCTTTATATATTTTTTGTCATCTTTCCACAAAAGATGTGCCTGATAACCATGGAACTGAACACAAGATGGAGTCTAGTTATTTAAACACCATGAGCAATACTTTGTCATTAAGATCTACAATTCATTTCATAACTTTGTAATTACAAGACAGGGATACATTATAATTTTACTAAAATCATTGTAAAATTTATGAACATTATATATTGGTAATAACTAGATCGTATAGGAGAAATGTTTCAAAGACTGATCAACTGGTCTCACTCAATGGATTGTCCTTTAAAGCCCAACTATTATACTTTCACATTCTCAAAAGAGAAAGAGACAAGCCAAGGTCTAGTTCTCTTCAAAACCAATAGATGCAACAAGCGGTTACGGATTTCCAGAGGTGTCTAAGTCATAAATCCTGAAATTCCACCTATTTCAAGGTCCCTCCTTTCCTCCCTCTACCTATACTCTTGCACAGACATGTTACATTTTTGCAGTTGCTTTCTTGAACCTTCATTACCGTCTCTTTTTATTTCTTCATTGGTAGTTGTCAAACCAACCAAATGGTCCATTATCACCTCCTCCAACTTATGAATTACTTCCGAGTATGCAAAGGTGGCAGAGCGGATGCGCACAACAACTCGGAGACGTACAACAGTCTATAGCCGTCGGGAGTCGGCTTCAGTAGTGTGCCTTGTGTGACCAAAATTACTTTAGTGTGTTTCTGCCTTTACCTATGTGGTCAAAAAATGTTGGTACAACTATACGAGTGGGAAGCAGCTTTTCAGAGAGTTAAAGGGAACGTTGGTGAATTGCTCTATTAACGGCAAACTCATAACGCAACTGGTTCGGCGGGGTGTCAATCTTTCCTTTGTAAATTTGATGCTAAACTAATCACAGGATTGGTTAAACCAGAGCATCAATTATTTCTTAAGGAAGTACCTTCAAAAAACAAGGCACTTTGCAAAGAGCTCTAGAAACACCCAATATTGTGCGTCTTTTTAAATCCTTGAGGATTTAGGAACATAATCAGTTACACATAGTGACTTGAAATGATTAGAAAAAACACATTTTAACCTGGTTATTTTAATTCTATCATTTTACAATAACTGGCAGAACTTACACATGCAACTACATTAGAGAGACTATTGAAGTTTCGCAGAGGTGGATTCTTAGCAGCTAGAGACTTGCAATAAAACCTCTATAAGCATTGAAAGTCGAGTTCCACATGGTGAGAGTAACATGAGCCCAATGGCCCTTGGCCAGGGAGCTGAGCTACAAACAAAAGTAATGGGCCTTTGGGGGTGCCGAGGTAAGCAACTCTTCTGGCACTTTTTGCTGTATTGCTTGAGAGACCAAGGAAAGGAATGTGGGAGGGGCCGACGTGTTTTACTGGACCAGGCAGTTACTGGCAGTCTCTTACGTGCAAAGATGAGTAAACTGTTAGACTTTACAAAGCACGGGTGTTATTCTACTGGTAATGCAAACAAGGTCTGCAGAGTGCAAACAATAAGGTTTGATACAAATTCAACAATGAGCTCATTGAGGGAAACACCAAGTGCCTGGATTTAGGACTACTTAGGAAGACTAACGTAAAAGACAAGCAGATCATTTGTGCTGTTCTACTGTTAATTGTCTACCTTGCTGTCTTGGGGTGTGTTGAGGATGTGCACGGCACTCGGCTTAACACCATTGGCTTTGGTCCTTTTGTAGAGCGCAAATCTGCTTTTCCGTCTACCGCGATCCCCATTGGGCAGAGAGCCATTGTACCTGTGAAGGGAAGGAAAGGAATATATGGTCATGAGAAATTATCAGCATCAGCATCATCAAAAAAAAAAAAAAAAACACCCACTGAGAAGTCCAGAGTCTATATACACATTTTGTGAGAGGATTAATGAGTGCATGGGAATCAATTACCTAATAGACATGCATTTACAGGATCAATGTATGTAATGAACAATATCACGAAGCAACAGGCGTCTGTCGTATTGTTGTCTGTTCTTTCTCTTGTGAACAGGAGAGCGTGCATGTTTTAATTGACCAAAGCAGTGAATAAAAGGGTTGCCTTTCAAGCACTGCTTTTTGTAGGCAGAATGTGTTACAAGGAGCATGTAGATTTTTTCTTTATTGTGCACCTTAACCATTTAACCAGCAATATAATGTATGTATGATGTAAATAGAGGAAACAGTGGACTTCTATTTGTGCTTTTCATTGACCCACCTTACTGAAATGAGGCATGTTTGTTTTTATTGCGTTTCTTGCAGTTCTAGTTTATAGCCAGCTAAATTCAAAATAAGGTATTTAACTGCTCCGGTACTGTTAGAAAATTCATTCTAAATATTTATATCCAAAATGCTTTGATGTTAATGTTTTGGGATAAATTCACCTAACAGAACACTAACACACTGTTTTGAAGCTTTAAAGCTCCATTTCAATACTGATCAGTATACAGTATTTCAATACTGCCTTTTCCCACAGTGCCTACATCAAGACCATTTCTATTTTTTTTAACCTCTGCCAGACAAAGGATTTACTATTCAATACTTAGCAGTACGGATTAGAGAATACATTAGTATGTCGCCCGTCACGCACACAGAGTTGCACTATGCAGGCTGCCTTAACTACAAAGGGTAAGTTCACGTGCAAACCACCAATTGTTGTTTGGAAAGTTTAACTCAGATTACAATGTTATCACAGTAATCACTATTTGACAGGGACTTGACTTGAAACTTTGAAAAAAGAGAAACATTAGACCAGTTTTGGACTCCAAACACATCGAAATAGTTCCACTGTTCCCCTGTCATCGCTCATGCATCTTACAAATTTTTCTGCATGTCAATAGTAGTTCACAAATTATGTCATATGTTATCATTCTTGAAAAATGCAATTTCTTCTTTCATCTCAACAATTAGTCTTGGCATGTGCCAGAAATGCCCCCAGTTATTTGGACATTTCCTTGACTGGGTAGTGCATAATGGGAGAAACATACAAAGCTCAATCAATAGGCCCAGTCACTGTGCCACAATGGACAGAGGAGGGCGAGAAGAAGCAAATGCTAACCCTGATCAATCCATCCTTTCATTTTCAGGGCGCCCACACGGCGCACCCCCACCCACACACTGTCGCTGACCAACACCAATCGAGGCCTTGCAGGAACGAGATGAAGCAAAGTAATCCTTTTCTTGGGGCTCATGCTAACCAAACACTGAAGGAATCGCTGTTCTTAAACTTAGTCCACTTGCTTGTTTGCCCCATTTGGTTATCAATGAGATAGAAAAAGGTGTCACAATAATGATGTGATTCTACAGCCGTCAAATGTTTGTCTTTGTATGGCAGACTCGTGGCAGAGATGAAGTAGTATCAGCTTCAGAAGCAGTATAAAATCATATAAAAGCCCAGAGCACAAAAAATAAGAAACATTGGTCATACAAATAAGTGATGATACAACATTTTCAATCCCATGTAGCTTAAGCGCCATAGAAAAATAACTTGTTTGTACTTACATAAAAGAATCACTGGACAAATTCATAAAAATGTTATCAGATAAACAAATGGACCAAATTTGTACACATAGCTTTAGATGCCCATGTCATGTTAGACAAGATTCTGAACAAATGAGGAGTTGTGCAATAACTCTTTTTGTAGGTGAAATACCGTAAAATCCCCCGACTGCCTGCCTGAGTTCAAGTTATTTTGTGTGCAGAAAATTGTCCACATGAACCTCAAGAATGACATTATACCAATCAAACAAGTACAAGTACAATTTATGATTTAATGCTCATCATATGTTAATTTTAATCTCCAAATATAAAGATCTTTCTCGGAATATTACAATGTATGACTTCTTGTAATTTCCTGTGGCACAACTGACCATCGCTCAAGGTACAGTGGTTGGGAAAACACTGTTAGCTAATAAGCACCACACTTGTAATTATTTTGTTTTCTTGTATAGTCAGCATTGGAGCAGCAGACAAGACAGACAGCATAAAACAATTGTTTTGATATCGTTCAGTCTTATGCTCGGCACAAAATCCTGAAAACAGTGCACTGTAAAGCAGAAAAATGGAAAGTCACGTGACATATTTCATTATGCAATTATGTTATTTGACATCTTTATATTTTCTGCCCCTAGTGTTCAATTCAAGACACCACCTAACTTGTACGATACATGCATGTTACACTTAAGTAAAATGTGTGGCAAGACTTAGAAAAGAAAGGTACAGCTGGATCATGTTAAACTGACAGTAATGAACGTTATTACTGCAAAAATAATGACTGACAAATGATAGATGATTGTGTTTTTAAACAACCACCACCCAAATCCATTTACATTGGTATGGTAAAACGAAACGGTATGATCCAAAATAATTATTTATTGTCGATTTGTCATAAAATCCTGGGGTGCACCTCTAATTTTCAATGTACACAGAACACTAGTATAAGCCGAGGGTTTTTAAAAAAACGGTTCCGATCTGAAGAGTTTGGGGGAGGGGCACTTCCGAATTCCTAAAACCTCATGAATCGAACTTCTGAGGTGGAAATCGTAGCATTAATCGAGGTGGTGGTGGCAAAATATCGTGTTGTTTCCATCTCGCACGCAGATAAAACGCCTGGGATTTCTCCATTCAAAACCCAAGACCAATAAAACAGACGGAGGGATGACGACCTTAAAGATAAACGCGATTAGAAACGTCTACACGTGTAAAATATACACGTTGATCGAAGCGTGGCTACACTTTGCATAGACGTCTTCGGTGTATATAACATCTTATTTACTAATTTTAAAAGATAAGGTAATCGGAAAGTCGTAGGGATTAGCTAAAACATGAGTACTCTTATGAAACTTCCTCTTCACAGGGGGTCGATCTAGCCTTCCCATAGCGGTGCCCATCGATCGAAATCAAATCAAGTGTTTAATTTGTTTTAATTGAAAATAAAAACTTACCCCAGAACGACCAGCTCGCCGTATTTTACTGGATCTTTTGTTGGGGCACAGTGTTCCTCTTGGCTGGACGAAAACATGAGGCTGGTAGCTTCGCTGTGTGGCGTTGACTGTACACGAAAGAAACAGCAGCGCGAGTACAGCTAAGCTCTACCTGCGGAAAGCTAAAAAAAAACGCACTTATTTCAGATCATTTATCCATATGAAGATGTTAAAATAACGGCAAAGATTCGCCTTTTTATCAAATAAACACAGCCTCTAACTTCTCCGCCTAACTTAGTTGGCGGTTGGACACCAATTGAAACGAATACAAAAACAACTCCGAGCTGGGCCGGGATGTACCATTCACTTGTTCTTCACTTTACATGGGGGGGCGAAAAAGATCACCGACTTTTTTTTCTCTTTTTTAAAATAAGCATTGCTCGCACAAGCGTGAATGGGGAATTGCTTTTGGAGTTCTCAAATACATGTCATATTAATAAATTACAATAAATGATAGAGTAAAGTGATAATATCTATATAAATCAAGCACGTCCACACACCCTAACATAGTCGGTGGCTCCCAGTTTGTTATGTAAACAAAGAGTACAATCCGGGGATTCTTGGGAGATCTAATTTACAAATTAGTCTAGTATTTATAAAATATATTTTTTTCACTTCAATTAAGTGTCATCCTTTCAAAAACAGAGTATACGGTATTCTTTATAATTTCTATTTTCATTTTAATTCTTCTTGATTGATTCCAGTGACAATCAGTGAAAATAAAGAATTTGAGAATCACCTTCCAATTTGCCAACCTGTAATTTATTTCTAGATTGCCTGGTGGGAAGTCTCAAATTATTATGGTTCTTTGTCTTGTAGAGGACACTAAAATTGCACTTCTGTTACTCGTTTATAGATCAGAACAAAATTTGGTGGGCATATTCTATAAATATGTATGCCTGGAGGCATTGATTTTGAACTTGTATTATGTGTTGCATTGTGTTGTTGCAATGACTTTTCAGAGTTTAGAGACAGAGAAATGTTGATGTGGATGAAATTTCCCATATGTTTGCCCCTAGAACTTCTGAAACATGCAATCACTAAGATGATTAATTCAAGATAACCACACCACATCATAATGACCACCCAGTTTCCCTTTGTATATCTTATAGCTATCACACCTTTCTGATAAATGTCGCACTTTTGTCTAGATGTCTAATCGAAACTTCATGGGCCCACCTAGTTTTCACAAGAATCTACATAGCAGGAGGTGGAGTTTCTTCAGAATCATTCATTGTGAGTTATGGCCTCTCCTTTGAACTGGTGTTCAGTTTCAATGTGGGATTCAGGGGTTCCCAAATGGCACCATCTCTTTGTGTTTAAAGTTCAATCGCATGACATTGCATTATCCCACCCTGTTAGATCCAGTTATTCATTCAAGGTAGCAAGAAGGTTGCTTAAGGAACTCATAGGATGAATGTGCTTTTTTAAAAGATAGGCCTTGAGGGTGACCACAAAGCTGTGGCTATAATGAGTATTTGCAGCTCTTTTCTTTCATCCACTGGGCATTGTCTGTGAAAGAACTCGAGTCTTTTTTTGCTTGCCTACTTGGCCTCCCACATACAGTCATTGCTTGTGTGTCTGTGGTGATCAAAGCTCTCGCACATACCACACTGATGGAGAGCAGATGCAGGGAGGGGACTCGCTTTGCTGAATCTGCACTGATGTAGTTTGACTGAGCTGTCAGGAGGAGGGGCCAAATGTTTCCAGGCACTCACTCACATAGCACAACTAACAACCACATTGCGTAATTGATTATGAGCAATGACGACATTCTAACATGGTGTTTGGAAGGCTCCATGCATCAGTTTTTTTGGAAGGCCTTGAGTCAGTGTCACCTCAAGCCAGTTAACACAAACATGACTACTTTTGTGAGAACATGCAAATGAAAACAACTAATTTGGTAGGCCACAGAGGCTGTTTAAATAGTCAGTGAAGAGCCATCGATGCTAGTTACTTCCAGAGTTTTCCATCAAGGCGAAAGAAAGATCAGCAATCAGCTGACTGCAGCATGACAGTGTTTGAGAATGTAAGGAATGTGCTGATCCAATGCTGCATGCACCCTGTACACCCACCCAGGCAAGTCAACAAAATGATTCTTTGGGTGGGGGGAGGGAAGTATAGAAGAGAAATGGAAAAATGCCCCACTCTTAAGAATAAAAGACATGGCTCAAAGATAGAATTACTGAAGATGAACAATGATTTATGCCTTGTCCTATTGTACATAAACAACACAATGTAAAGCAGATACTGCAGTGACTCACTTGTTTGTTCAGTGAACCTTACTGACCAGGACCTGCAAATACCCTTTCACATTAGTCACTGAAGTACCAACCACTTTAAAATGCCTTGCTCTGAAGCATGATGACTGAAGACTTTGAAAGTCTGAGTCACACAAATAATTTAAATAAAATGTAGTACTGCAAAAGGTAATGTGTGGACTGATATAAAAATTATACACAACGGCCTTGATTCAACCAGTGCTGATTACTCAGAGAGAAAGCGCAACCTGTCATCTATGATTGTCATATGATTGGTTTATATTACCTTCAAAGTGTCCTCTGCCACTTGAAGTCAGCTGGTACAGGTGATTTCCTTAATGGGATGAGGCCAATTCAATTGTCCAATCATTAGCCTAAAAAAAATCAATTATAAGTATACTTATAGGCATAGGATTCTCAAAAAGGAAATGCGGTGACCCCTTGTGGCAGACGAAACGAAATGCAATGAGATGCCCCAGAACACTGAGCGTATTTATCAAGCATCCCTTTTATTAACAGCCTGTTACAAAAGAACAAACGCTTCAGTGTTATGAACTTAGAAACAATATAGTAAGTGTTGATTACAGATGATATGGGACACTCTTAAGAGTCCGTACAGTAGATTAAAACCTCTGCACTGTTGATCTGGTCTTCTCTTTCCACACTAAAACGTTCTCTGCATCGTCACAACACCCTTGTAGTAACTTTCCATTCAATTCAGTAACGATTCCCATATGCGCATTTACGTAGTCATGAAGATCTAATGATAGACAGCTAGTGGAGAGACGCAAAGATCAATGTGGCTTATCGCAGTACATTAAAACAATACTTTTTTTAATTTAAGAAAATAGATTGAAAAAATGTTCAGTAGAGTTGGCCATGTCTTTTAGCTGTGTCCTGTTGATATGTGTGGCAGGTAACTAACTAAAGCAATATTCAAAATGACTGAAGTG